>NC_090439.1:863470473-864070473 GCF_031143425.1 Pleurodeles waltl | reverse complement strand
ACATGAAGCTTCAGCTTTGAGAAGGTGACTTTTTCAGTGGGACTAACCTGGTCCCTGTATCTGCCTGGCACTCCAACACTGTCTGCCTGAACTTGTGACATCCCCTCGATCTAGGACAACTGGATGACTGAGTGTGGCGCTGTGTGCTTTTAGGTGCTATATTAACCTAAAACTTTTAAATAGAATATCTCCAGTTCTAATCAGTGTTTTTTTGTTGCTCTAGTATCATTTTATTTACTAAAATGTACTCGATTTTTCTAAAGTGGTGTGGGATTCTTTACTGTTTGAATGCTGTATAAATGCTTTACAACTTGTCTGTAAGTTAAACCTGACTGCTTTGTGCCAAGCTACCAGAGGGTTAAGCACTGGTTACTTCAGTGACTTTTGTGGTTCACCCTGATAATGATTGTGGTTGTTGCCTGAGTGTGACTTCCACCCCATCAACCAATGATCCAATTTCCTACAAACATCATAGTGTAATGGGCAACATTTTCAGTAGAAGCAGCATTCCTCTAGTACTGTTGTAACAGTCACAAGCACTGAAGAAGATAGGCAACAGTTCAAGAAAGAAAGCACAGTGATTCTAAAGGCGCAGCTCTCCTTGTTGAGACACTGTGCTCCTGTGGGAATGTACCATAGCTCATCGCCATTGTTACAAAGGTACAAAGTCTCACAAAGGGGCCACACAAGATGAATAAATTCCCGAACAGTTTATTCTCTTGAAACAAAGTGTCCCAGGAACCCAACGGCCCTGCTGCTGCACCATAAAGGAGTTCGAAAAATTACAAAAAATATTTTTCAAGAAATATGCCCCTGCAGCATTCCATCAAGAGTAAGGGAGAAGCCTAATAGATGGCACGGTCTCACCACAAAATGCAGAAAGGAAATGAGGTAAAACCATCCATTATTAATGTAATGTATAAGTGATGCCCTTGGCTTTGGGCATTCATAGAGGGTAATAAAAAGGCTTTAGGGGAAGTGACCATAATTGAAGGCAGAGCCAACAACTCATAGAGTAAGTACTGGGAGAAAGAAGAAGATGAGGAAGTATTACAGATCTGCAGTTTGTTTCTTAACATGATTTGAATCAGTCCAAGTGCAATATAACAGGCATGCTTCATGCAGTCAGAGCCCCTTGACTGCATCAATTTCTAAAATGCTCCTTTCCCAAGTACCAATTAGGCTATTGAGGACCTGATTCTCAAGCATCCATCCAGCATGTGGGGGGCCTTGCATGTCAATGTTAGAATACTCCATCAATTCCAAAGTGAAGCAACTTACTAAATGGAATCAAGTATGTCATACAGAATGGAGGAAGAGAGGCTCACAGTTTACAGCAGCAGTGACCAGATGCGTATATACCAGTGGTGCAGCTGGTGCGATACACCGGGGCCCAGAGGTGGGAGTGGGCCCAACTGCAACAGACACTTGAGCTAAATAACCATGTTGGAGTTCCGAGGGTGAATGAGTGTTAAAGATTACTTTATATTTGTGTTTATCTTGTCACATTTGCTGTGTTTTCAAAGACAGTGGTCAAATGTCAGTCTTCTGACAAATTGCTCCTTACTCTTTTAGCATGGGGACTGGTGTTTACTTTTCTTTTTGTTTACTGCAATGTTTGAGGATGTTGTAAAGTGAACTATTTGAGAATCTTGCTGGTGTGTAAGAAAAGGCGGTAGGATCACAACAAAACTTAAATACCTATAATGAACTCTACAAATATTTCAAAAAAAATAAACAGGAAAGCATACATAAAGCCTTTTTTTCGAATTCTAAAGTGTGCTAGAAACAAAGATTTTAATAGGGTCAAAACAAATCAAGACACTTCACTTGGGATGCGCAAATGACAGATATTCACTGAAACCCAATTTCCACACATTATCGTTTGTGCATTACATAGTTTTATCAATAAAATTGTATGCCTGTGAAAATGTAGGGGTACTTTCAATGGAGAATGCGCTGCTCATAACTAGCAGTGCCTACTACACAATGCATTAGTAATATATTTTTGTCAGTGTGATCCTAAATACACACAAGCTATATAATACACCCTCACAACTCTCCTGCAGAGTGGGCGCAGTTCATTTCGAGCACTTGTTCTTTATGTGATGCTTGAATTTTCCGAATCCCTATAAGTTAAATGATGTTGCATTGATGGCAGCACCACAAGTCAGAAAAGTGTTCCAGCATTACTGCATACTAGTGCCATAGGAGCTCTTAAAACATAAGGGACTTGCTATTAGCTCTATCTGATTCCCTCCACTGAAGGAGTCAGACTCAGAGCAACATAATCCACTGGAAAGGCCTCTTTCCACGCACACTGGATGGCCCAGCAGTGCGCATGCTCACTTATGGAAATGCAGTATGCGCCATTAGTCCTTGATTTGTATCTAGAAGCAGGGAAATAACCCATAACTCAGGGACCCGGGTATACACTATCTTAGACACAAATGGTGACCAAGGGGGAAGTTTTGCCCTTCACTTCCACACCGGTTTTCTTAGTTATATAGCGTGTAGAAGGAAGGTTAGGACAATACACAGTTTAATTCAATAGCAAATAACTTTAAATAACACAGCAAAAGTAACTATGGTCATACTATGGTGCTCCTGTATAGTGACATCGCAGTGCAGAGTGACAAAGCGAAAAAGTGCACTGGTGTTATATACATACATACATGTGGCTGGGAAAGCGTAAATAATAGTGTCCTGGGATATCTATTTTTTAGACATCCATATATCATTAATTTAAGAGCCAGTCCACACTTCAATAATTTGTCGACGTTTCAACCCTATTTCAGATTAATCAGCATTGGTTCATCATCAGGACGATAAATTGAATGGAGACACCATTTCTTCTTTATTGGTCTTCTTCAAAAAGTCCTCATGAGGTGCAGGAGAAAGAACTTTCTTAACCCCTTTGCTGCCAGGCCTTTTCCCCCTCAGGTGCCAGGCTTTTTTTGCCTATTTGGGGCGGCTTTTTGTCCATATAAGCTACCCACCCCAAATTTACTTAATTTTATTCCAACATCCTAGGGATTCTAGAGCTACTCAGAGTTTGTGGGTTCCTCTGGAGGACACCAAGAAATTAGACAAAATACAGCGAAAATGTAATTTATTTTTTTTAATGGGAAAAAAGGCTGCAGGAGAAGGCTTGTGGCTTTTTCCCTGAAAATGGCATCAACGAAGGGTTTACGGTGCTAAAATCACCATCTTCCCAGCTTTCGGGAACAGGCAGACTTGAATCAGAAAACCACATTTTTCAACACAAGTTTGCCATTTTACTGGGACATACCCCATTTTTACTATTTTTTGTGCTTTTATCCTCCTTCCAGTTAGTGACAGAAATGGGTGTGAAACCAATGCTGGATCCCGGACAGCTAAACATTTCTGAAAAGTAGACATACTTCTGAATTGAGTAAGGGGTCATTTGTGTAGATCCTACAGAAAATAACAGCTGAAATAAAAAAATATTAAAATCGAGGTGAAAAAACAGCCATTCCTTTCCACGTTTTACTCTGTAAATTTTTCCTGCGATGTCAGAATTTCCAAAGCAATATACTGTTACTTCTGCTGGACTCTTCTGGTTACAGGGATATATAGAGCTTGTAGGTTCATCAAGAACCCCCAGGTACCCACAGCCAGTAAAGGAGCTGCACCGTGCAAAGGTGTTTCGTTGAATAAGGGTTATACTGCAATTCATTTTGGTGAAATATAAAGAATGAAAAATAGGTATCAAGGAAAACTTTGTGTTTCCAAAATAAGCACAAGATAAAGTGTTGAGAAGCAGTGGTTATTAACGCATCTCTGAATTTCGGGGTCGCCATACTAGCATTGAGAATTACAGGGCATTTCTCAAATAGTCATCTTTTTACACACTGTCTTACATTTGAAAGGAAAAAATGTGGAGAAAAACAAGAGGCAACAACACTTGTTCTTCTATACTGTGTTCCTCCAAGTCTCCCGATAAAAATGGTATCTCATTTGCGTGGGTAAGCCTAATGCCCCAGACAGGAAATGCAACAGAAACAGATCACATTTTTACAATCTAAAGTGTTTTTTGGAAAGTGCCTAGCTGTGGATTTTGGCCTTCAGCTCAGCCGGCACCTAGGGAAACCTATACATTTTTTTAAACTAGACACCTAGGGGAATTCAGAATAGGGTAACTTGTGGGGCTCATAACAGGTTCTGTTACCCAGAATCCTTTGAGCAAACCTCTAAATTTGGCCCCCAAAAAAACACTTTTTCCTCACATTTCGGTGCTGCAAAGTTCTGGCATCTGAGGGGAGCCACAAACTTCCATTTACCCAGCATTCCTCCAAGACTCCTGATAAAAATGGTACCTCACTTGTTGGGTATGCGTAGTGCCCGCAACAGGAAATGCCACAAAACACTATGTGGACACGTCACAATTATCAAATACAAAACTATCTGTTTTTGCGGGGGGACCTGCATTTTTGGTCCTGGGTTCAGCAGCCATCTAGGGAAACCTACCAAACCCAAACATTTCAGAAAACTAGACACCCAAGGGAGTCCAGGGAGGTGTGCCTTGCATGGATACCCCAGTATCTTCTTACCCAGAAGCATCAGCAAACCTCAAATGTAGCTAAAAAAAAAATCAAATTTTTCCCACATTCCTGTGTGGGATCACAGCACCGGCACACATTTCCTACCACTCAATGTTCCCCTCAGCCTCCCGGTAAAAATGATAGCTCACTTGTGTAGGTTGGCTTAGTGCCTGTGACAGGGAAGAGCCAAAAACATGTAAAAAATGAGGGGGAACCAAAGCTGGTCCAAAAGGGCAGTTTGAAAAAAACATTTTTAGGCTGACAAGTGGGGCAGAAGTTTTATCAGTATAGATGCAACAATGCTGGATGGTAGGAATTTTGTGGATTCCTGCAAATTCCGGAAGGTTCCATCACAAAAATGTGGGAAATATGTAAGATTTCAAGCAAAGTTGGAGGTTTGCAGGGAATTGTGGGTAAGAAAATGGTGTGGGGTGCATGAAAAGCACACCACCCTGGACTCACCCTGATGTTTAGTTTTCAGATGTGTCTAGGTCTCGTAGATTTTTCTACATGGCAGCGCCCCAAAGTCCAAAAAGTGCACCCCTCAGCATTCCAAGTGGGACGATTTTGAGAGTTAGACAAGCTCTCATGGCCCAAATGTAAAACCAAAACCCCAAATAAACACATATCCTCTTGCGTGCCCTGGGATAAGATGTTTTAGTGTGCGGGGGAGAACTGAAAGACTGTTACCCTCTTCAGTTGGGCCATACTGGTTGATAGCCACCACCCCACTATTTTTTATTTTTTTTATTTCCTTGGCATCTAGTAGGCTTTCTGCCACCCCGGGGAGTGGATCAGTGGTAATTGCCCGATCTGCCTACTGTTGGGCAGAGCAACTTTGTCCCCATTTATTTGGGGTGGGGCTATGTTCACATCCCCAACCTCTTTTTTTTAAAACAATCTTCCCTTATCTCTGGTGGGCTTTCTGCCCCCCCTTTGAGGCAAAGAGGCCTTTGGCCAACAGTAATGCCTAAGCCTTTGGCCAACACTTGCCTAAGTGGCTGCCCCCCAAACAAAACACACACACACCAATCCCTGGTGCCTAAGTGGTTTTTGCCCCCGGGAGCAGATCAGCCTGATAGAGATAGGCCGAAAAGACCTCAAATAAATTGCCCCCCCCCCGGGGGGCAACCCTTGCATAAGGGGTCGCTACCCATCTCTAAAAAATAAAAACAAAAGCAAATACAAATCCGTGGTGCCTAGTGGTTTCTGACCCCTAAAAATAAGCTGATCTGCCCCCCTTGGACGGCACAAATGGCCTAAAATAAATCTCCCCGCCACCCCCAGTGAGCGACCCTTGCCTAAGGGGGTCGCTCCCCTAGCATGAAATTAACCTAAAAGAAAAAACCCTGGTGTCTAGTGGTTTTAGCCCCCTTTGGGGGCAGATTGACCTGATAAAAATAGGCCATTCTACACCCTAGGGGGACAGAAATGGCCTAAAGACAATTTGCCCTCCAGGGGAGCGACCCTTGCCTAAGGGGTCGCTCCCCACATCTGAAAAAATAAAACAAACAAAAACAATGATCCGTGGTGTCGAGTGGGTTCTGCCCTCCCAGAGAGCAGATCAGCCTAATTACAATAGGGCGATCTGCTCCCTGGGGGGCAAAAAAGGCCTTAAAAATAATGCCCCCCCAGGGGAGCTACCCTTTATTGTTTATATGTAAACACACTAACTCCCTAGTGTCTAGTGAGCATTTCTGCAGCCCGATCGCTTCACAATTGGGCTGCAGAAATGCTCAGAGAGACATCAAAGGAAAGGAAAGGCCTTTCCTTTCCTTTGATGCCTCTCCCGCCTCATCCTCTGATGAGGTCAACACGCGATTGTGTGCTGACATCATCAGACGTCACGGGGGAGTCGAAGGTGAAGCGATTCCCCTTCTAGCCCTGCACTGAGGGGAGTGGGAGGTAGGCCCTCGGAGAGAGGGGCGCAAGCGCTTCCCTCGAATGCCTCTACCAGGACGTAACGGGTATGTCCTTGCTGCCTCAACGCCGCAGCCAAGGACATAACCATTACGTCCTTGGCAGAGAATGGGTTAAACATCCACAAGACATAAACACTAATGAAGTGTCGAAGAATTGGCGTGCAAGGTAAGCTGTATATTATTTTTAACAGACAGGTAGAACAGATGCCCAATGTCTGCTAAAGTGTGCAACGGGAATGGCCCTCCGACTTGTGCATTCAGCCAAAGCTTGTGGACCATTTATTAGCCCTTGATTGCCTGATGCCAGCAGAGATCAAAGAAGAAGTTCAGCTTGACGGGTGGAGGGCAGGCAATGGCAGTTATTAAAAAAAAATAGACTTACTTAGGACAGAATGCTGGAACCTGGAAAATGATTGATATGAGTGATGGTTATTTCATCTTATGCTAACAAAATGCAGAGGTAACTTTAAACAACTTCTTGTGATCGCTAATGCACAATTGATTGTTACCAAAACCAGAAGTAGGATTAGTTATCCTTCTGAGACTAATGGAAACCAGACAGATTCTCAAAAAACAAGATGTTGCTCCCCAGAGAGAGATATTGAGAGAGGGGAACTTGAGGAACCTTTATACACAGTACTGTAGTAGAGATGGGTGAGCCAACAAATTAGCAGGGAGAGCAGAGCCAAACGTCAGTCTTGGCTCCAAGAGTCCATCATGCCTCTAGGAGCCCAGGCACAAGCTGAGCAATCGGAACATTTGGCATGGAAATCGTGTAACAAATATTATGTAAAAATATGATAATGTGTATTCAAGAAAGGATATTTCTTTAGCAAGCATCTCAGGTTGGTATATCAGATTATATCACTGCATTAAAGGATGTTTATTAAAAGTGATAGTTTTAAACGTGAACTTAGAAACATTCATGCCCCACTCCAACAACAATACCATTAGTGAACTAAGAGGCAAGTCAATTGTCATGTTTGTTAAGTCAAACACAAGAGAAATTTGTGTACAGCACACATTCTCACATATTTCGAGGCATGATAATATGATTGCCCAGGATCACGCAATTTGGTCAAGTGGCCACACTGGGATTGATCCCAGGTTTTCTGATCTCGCATTGTGTAATTCATCCATTAGAATGTTCTTTTCTTGCTCCTTTTTGCAATCAGAGTTTAGGGCCAGATGTAAGTAGAAAGCAAATTGCGAGTTGCAATTTGCGAGTCCTTCTGAGTCGCAAATTGCAACTCGCAATTTGCTATGCAGAAAGGTGTCTCAAACACCTTCTGCGACTCGCTATGGGGTCGCAAAGACCCACCTCATTAATATTAATGAGGTGGAGACAGCAGACCACCATGTCCGTGACTGCTTTTAAATAAAGCAGTTTTTTTCTTCTATCTGCAGCCCGTTTTCCTTAAAGGAAAACGAGCTGCACTTGAGAAAAAAATACCGAAACATTTGTTTCGGTTTTTTTCAGAGTAGGCAGTGGTCCATAGGACCTGCTCTGAAAAAATAATTTTGTGATCATTCACAAAGGGGAAGGGGTCCCATGGGGACCCCTTCCCGTTTGCAAATGAGTTACCATCCACTTCAAGTGGATGGTAACTGCGAGTTGATTTGCGACCGCGAAATAACTTACATCGCGGTGCGAGTCGCAAATAGGAAGGGAACACCCCTTCCTATTTGCGAGTCGGAAACACATTTTGCGAGTCGGTTCCGACTCGCAAAATGTGTTTTTGCATCGCGCGCAGGCATTAGCGCCTCGCAAACGGCGTTTTTCGTAGTTTGCGAGGCGCTAATCCCTTGCTACATCTGGCCCTTAGTGCTTTGTCTTTCAACCTTGGTGCGTGAGGTTAGAGCGTGAGTAACAGGCAGAAGCCACAATAAAGTTCTGCTCATTTTGGGATCGATGGCTCTAGAGGACCTTGAGCTGGAGCAGAGTCTAGCAGCTGGCTCAAACCTTCAGTGGCTCATCACCTCTATGCTTTGCTCTGAGTACCTTGTACATGTGCTCCGTGTTGGGGGAAATTACACTGCTGCTGAATGATGCACATTGTATGTGTGCTTCTACAGATGCTGTGCATGTTCTGTGCAAGTCAAGGAAGCTTGCATTGTTTCGAACCAGATCCGTATGTGTTCTAGGAGTGTGAGGGAAGAGTATAGTCTATTCTGGTGCTGTACCTTATTTGTCTGCAGAAATCAGCCTATGCGGGTGAGTCAAGCCTGCACTCATACACCCCAGGATTGTTCCTTACAGTGGTACCAAATATGAAATGCTTCTTTTTAAAGGGAGGCATTAAAAGATGTTGCCTAGAGCTACACTTTGAAGGAAGTTTGCGGAGGCCCTCCAATACCACACTTGTTCCATGTCTTTGATGGAACTTTGTACTGGCCCTGCAGTGCCACACTTGTTCCATGTCTTTGAATGAAGCTTGCACTGGCATTGCAGTACTACATTTCCAACATGTCTTTGAAGGAAGTTTGCACTAACTGGCCTTGCAGTAACAAACATGTTCCATGTCTTTCAAATAAACTGAATGTGATGCTCTAGACCATTGCTGTATGTCTTATTTGTGTGAACCAAAGACTCCCTGTGCTCCTGCTTCCTGTGCTCTTTCTACTTGTGTGTGCTTTAGGTATGACCAGTAGGCTGTTTTAGCTGCTGTACCAACCTCATGTTTTCTCAAAAACAATGCAAGTTCTTACTTAGAGAAGTGAGCTTTAGGTAAGCCCATTTCAGTTATTTATCGAACAGAGTAACATTAACATATAGGTTCAGCCCTTCAGAACAGGAAACGGTCATTACAACAAGACTGCTACCACACGTTACCATTACCACAACTCGCCTGGTACAAAGTAGGGTAGGGTGGGTAGAGGTTTTTGGGTGGCAAGGGGTGTTTTCGTGTTTACAGTGGGTATGGGTTTTTGGGTGGTAAGGCTATTTTTAGGGTTTAGGGTGGGTATGGGTTTTTGGGTGGTAAGGGTATTTTTAGGGTTTAGGATGGGCTTGGGTTTTTGGGTGGCAAGGGATTTTTATGGTTTAGGGTGGGCATTAGTTTTTGAGTGGCAAGGGTTTTTTAGTGTGGGTAAGGGGTTTTGAGTGGTATGGGCTTTTGGGTGGTAAGGTCATTTTTAAGGTTTAGAGTGGGTATGGGTTTTTGGGTGATAAAGGGTTTTGTAAGTTTTAGGGTTGGTATGGGGTTTTGGGTGGTAAGAGCATTTTTTGGGTGGGTATGGGTTTTGGGTGGTAAGGATAATTTTAGGGTGGGATTGGGTTGTTGGTTTATTTGTGTGTGTATATATATATATATATATATATATCTATATATATATATATATATATATATATATAGATATATATATATATATATATATATATATAGATATATATATATATATATATTTATATATAGGTATATGTCCAAGAAAGAAGTGACTGAAACAGATGATCTCCCCAAAGAACAAAAATATGTTTCTACTACAACGTTTCAGCTTCTGCCTTCCTCAGACAGTACAAGATGGTTTGCTCAGTGGCTGCACAGCTGGCACTGCTGGATTTTCAAAAAGCATCATGAGTGAAGATTCCAATTGGAATGTGGAATGAATGCAGTCCTGAGAACTTTTCAGATATGCAGAAATCAAGTGGTATTGCGAGTGATGTTCACTCCATCTGGATGCAGTGATTTTAAACGGTACATCCAGAAGTTTTCTCTGATGTCCAGTAGTTCTTCCTTTAAAACATGTTCCACAGGGAAAATCTTCCAATCTGATAGTAAATGGTCCACAAGGTTAAAATGATTGGCTACAGGCTGGTCAAGTTTCTTGTTAATTATTGCTGATTTGTTGTTCCTGAATCGTGTACGGAGGTCATTCACAGTTTGGCCTACATATTGTTTTTTACAGCTTTCTTATAAAAGAGTGGATGATTCTGTTTTATACTTTATTCAGTATCTACACAGTTGTGAAGAAGTACTGTAATCTTACTATGTTTTTTAATAAATTTTGGAACCGCAGCACCATCCGCGGTTCCGCAGAAGCAGATCGGCGAAGCTCTATGGTTTCCGTTCTGATCATGTGACCCGAATGAATCCGTGGTTCGGATCTGCGATTCGCGTGAATTAAACAGAAGACTGAACATATTTACAACTCATAAACATATTTTATTTATTTACACTAGAACACAAAACTCATATTCCAATTTTCGTGGAACAACGATTCCAGTTCAGAACCACAGAGCCGCTCGATTTATAAAGAGCAATCTGGCATTTCATTGGTTACTTCTGAACCACTCCTAGTTTGGAGTAGGGCCACTCCCTAAAACAATTATTATTCTGCTAGCTCTTGAGGGAGAAACATCTCAGCTGTAATCACCCTGCTACAGAAGGTGATTATCAACAGCTGCCTTCTTCATCTAGAAAAGAGAGTGACAGCAGCCAGAACCATACTGGACAGCGGTGAAACCGCAGCCCTCATCCTCCTGGACCTCTCGACTGAATTCAACACCGTCTGCCACCACACCCTACGCTCACGCCTCACCAATGCTGGAATCAGCGACAGAGCCCTGGACTGGGTCACCTCCTTTCTCACCTGCAGAACCCAGAGAGTCCACCACCCCCATTCCGCTCAGAGGCCACTGAAATCATCTGCAGCGTACCCCAGGGTTCGTCACTCAGCCCAACCCTCCTCAACGTCTACATGTCCCCGCTCGCTAACATCGCCCGATCCCACAACCTCAACATCATCTCAAACGCTGATGACACCCAGCTGATCCTCTCCCTCACCAAGAACTCCACCAAGACCTACCTCCACGAAGGAATGAAGGCCATCGCCAAATGGATGAAGAGCAGCTGCCTCAAACTCAATTCAGACAAGACAGAAATCCTTATCTTCGGCTCCAACCCCTCTGCATCGGATGACTCCTGGTGGCCTGCCACTCTCGCAACTGCTCCGACTCGCACCGACCACACACGCAACCTATGATTTATCTTGGACCCCTCACTATCCATGACCCACCAAGTCAATGCCATCTCCTCCCCCTGCTTCAACACCTCGAGACCTGGCTGTTCGAGCAGTAGCAGCACCTCCCCCGCCTTCTCCCTCCACCCCTCCTCAGCGCCTTGAGACCCTCACGGGTGAGTAGTGTGCTTTACAAATCCCTGATTGATTGATCAATTGATTGATGTATGGAATTTATTTTTACCATACCTACTGGGAAAAAATGTGAGTGCAAGAATTGTGAAATGCAACCTCTGTAAAAAAATATCTCTCTTGTGGTATATCAACGAAATACAGCCATTGAATGTTGAATATGTGGAAACATGTGCCACCAATCCACGAATGGGCATCCCAATGAATAATGAGAGAAAAATAACTGACATTTCGAGGCAGAACCAGGTACATCGCCATCTAGCCAGTCTACTGCTTAGAATATCAGAATGCCAGCCACATGCACCGAATTAGATCAAATGGTAACATTCTGCAGCATCTGCCATAACCCTGTGGTTGCAGTTCAAAATGTCAACGACTTCTTTTTGCAGGTCAAAAACCACAGTTGCTAATTTTTTTCACAAGGTGTTTCTTCAAACTAGCTGTTATTGCACACTGTTGTGCTTCCATAAGGCAAATTTATTGCATTTAAGTTTTTCCCAAGTTTCCAATACATTTTCTGAAAAAAAAGAAAACAAATTAAAACATTGTTCTATCAAAAACTACAAAAAAAGGTTCTTGTTAGAACCACCACTGAATCAAACAAAGAGCTGTGTTTGAGTCTTTGTTACTCATCAGTATTTCCATACCTGTAAAAGTGCATATTAAACTTTTGATTTCCATGTATAAGTTTATTTATCAGTTTCTGTTTAGACATCTCAATTGATCCATAATTGTGTCCCTGGGCATGTTAGTGTATGTGTAAATCTGATCCTGGTTATGTCAAGGTATATGATAGTGTCTACCTGTATGTTTGAATGGAAGCATTACTATATAACTGGCTTTCTTAGTACCTGCATTAGTGTCTGCCTTGATCTCTCAGTGTATGTCTCAGCGTGTAGCTCTGTGTGTTAACCTATGTATTATTGTGTCTCGAGATGTATTAATTTATGCATCAGTGTGCATCTGAGTGCGTCAGTGTATGCAATTACGTGGGCCTGGGTTTGTCAGTGCATGCATAATTTTGCATTTGGGTGTGTCAGTGTATGCAGTAGTATCTGTATGGCTGTATCAGTGATTGCATAAGTTTGTATATGTCTGTGTCAGTGTATGCATGATTTTTCTACTTGGCTAGGTCAGTGTATGTATCAGTGTGTGCTTGTATGTGGTAGTTTATACATCAGTGTACTCGTAGGTCTGTGTGTCACACTATCCATTGATCTCTCCCTGGGTGTCTCAGTGTATACATCACTGTACATCTGAACGATTCTCTGAATACATCAGTGTCCACTTGGCTGCATCATTGCATGCACCAATATGTGCCTAGATCTGTCAATAGATCATAATTGCATCGATGGATGTATCAGTATATGTAAGAGAGTATGGGGGTCATTCTGACCCTGGCGGTCAAAGACCGCCAGGGCGGAGGACCGCGGGAGCACCGCCGACAGGCCGGCGGTGCTCCAATGGGGATTCCGACCGCGGCGGTAAAGCCGCGGTCGGACCGGCAACACTGGCGGGCTCCCGCCAGTGTACCGCCGCACCATTGAATCCTCCAAGGCGGCGCAGCTTGCTGCGCCGCCGAGGGGATTCCGACCCCCCCTACCGCCATCCAGATCCCGGCGGTCCGACCGCCGGGATCCGGATGGCGGTAGGGGGGGTCGCGGGGCCCCTGGGGGCCCCTGCAGTGCCCATGCCACTGGCATGGGCATTGCAGGGGCCCCCGTAAGAGGGCCCCTAAATGTATTTCACTGTCTGCTGCGCAGACAGTGAAATACGCGACGGGTGCAACTGCACCCGTCGCACAGCTTCCACTCCGCCGGCTCGATTCCGAGCCGGCTTCATCGTGGAAGCCTCTTTCCCGCTGGGCTGGCGGGCGGCCTGAAGGCGACCGCCCGCCAGCCCAGCGGGAAAGTCAGAATTACCGCCGCGGTCTTTCGACCGCGGAACGGTAACCTGACGGCGGGACTTTGGCGGGCGGCATCCGCCGCCCGCCAAGGTCAGAATGAGGGCCTATGTCTGGATGTATCACTGAATACATCAGTGTGTGCCTGCCTCTCTCAGTCTAGTGTATCTCTGGGTCCCACTACATGCATTACTGAATACCTAAGTGCCTCAGTGTATATGTCAGTGTATCTCTGGATGAGTCAGTGTATATATCACTGTCACCTAAGTAGTATAGTGTATGCATTACAGTGCATCTGGGTGTCTCAGTCAATGCATCAGTTCTACCGGATTGTCTCAGTGCATGCAAAGATGCATGCCAGAGTGTGTCACTCTACTCATTAGTACGCTTCTGGGGATGTTAGTCTATACATCACAATGTACATAGGTGTGTCAGTGTACAGATCAGTGTGTGCCTAGATGTGTCAGTGTATGCATCAGTGCTTCCCTGATTGTGGTATTGAATCTACCAGTATGATCACTGGTATATGGCTTGGTATATTAGTACTGCGTTGGTGAATACACAAGTGACTTCATGACTACTTCACTAGATACGAGGCCGACTGTATCTTTTCCTTATCAGCTATATAAATAACATATGTTCTAGTAGAGTGCATATATACCTGGGCATAGGCCTCTACAACCTTTCATCTCAGTCACTAAAACTCAGAACATGTTTTATCTTTTAATAAAAGTACACTCAGTTTAAACCTACTTAAACACATTTTCTAATGTCAAGTCTACTTAAAAATAAAACCGTGTACCTATCCTCACAATTAGTACTCTAAACCATATTTAAACTTCAATTTATATAAATAAGAATCTATATTTTCAATATACAAAACTACATATTGCATTCAGTATATTAATCCTAAATACATCTCTTTCTGCAGCCTAAGTAATTAAATTCTCTAGGTCTACATCAATATCCAAGTGGTTGTTGTGTTGTTGTGTACCTAAATGAGTATAAGTCTCCATTTATATTTGTATTATTTTTCTATCTCCTTAACAGTATACATTAGACTGTATACATATACCTTAACATAACAAGTGCACTTTAAACACAATAAAAATTAAAAACACTTTTTTTCTCTTCTATAGACACAGCAAACTCCTCTTCAGCCTACATACAGTATATCTGACCCCTTCACCTTCTACAGTAAAATAACAATTCAAAAGCTCTCACCCAATGCTTTTTCTTACCTTTTCAAGTAATATACTTCACTCATATCAATGTCTAACTGATAGTGAAATAACCTATATCATCTCTCAAAATGTGTGACTCTGCAGGAATTCAACATTGCTTTTATAATTTCTAGAACTCAACATACAATTTTTAACCATGAAATTAGTCATTAGTGAATTCTCCATACCAATTTCAGCATACATCAGGGGTCAATTTAATATACTGATAGAAACTGGAAACAACCATGAAACCCCTTATCCAAGTTCAGCTGCATACCTTTCTTATATAATGAATGACTTGTATAATTCCTTTATATAAATCACTATTCTAGTATTTATATCTTTAATAGCACTTTGTGAACACACTGCTCACTTTCTTCAACCTAATATTAATGTATGACATACTAGCACTTTCTAAAATAAAGTACATTTCACTACACATACTGGAAGATTCTCTTTCTTGTGCTGTATTTTTCTCTTTCAGATTCAGTTAGAATTTCTTCTCATTAAACAAAGCTTAGAAAACCAACCTCAAGAACGGAAGTCCACTCTCACAGCAGGGAACCAGTAATGGGAACCTCTATAACTCTCCTTTCAAGGTTACTGAGACAGTAAACCAACCACAATCTGCCTTTCATGTTAATGCAATGTTCCACAACGTTTCATTGGTTTGAATAGTTAACCCTTTACAGTGCTCCTGAAAAGTTAGAAAATATGATGTGAGTTGCGCCGGATCCGCAGATCCAGCACATCGCACCGCGCATCACCCCTGTGTAAATTTGCAGGAGGGTCCACGGACACATTCGGAAGTTTTTTTTGGGGGATCTTATAAAAAAAAAAAAACACAGCCATAAAAACACTTTTTTACAACACAAAACCAATTCATAGCATTAACTAATCATCATGAATCATTACTGCCTCTATATATGGTAAAACAACGTCACATTCTAGTGTTCTTGCCTATTCCCTTCCCCCTCATGCTCCTCTATCTCTGTTAACATGGTTACAATGTCTGCAAGATTCTGCTGCACCAGGTCACACGTTCATAGCAGTTTCTGACTAGAGCATGCTTAGTTTCAAGCCACATTTAGCATGGGTGGTTGAATCTTTCAGAGTAAAAGTATCACAGTTATGTTTACTGTTGTCCAATTTTTCTAAACCCAATCCAACACATACTTACAATTCATATAACCCCAGTACCCCCAAAAATATCTACTACAACCAATGGGATCACTTCTTCCAGACTGTACCTACTACCCTCCATTTCAACTGATTTTCATTTCATAACAGCCCCATTCAGCTGCAGCTATCTCCTGGCTGCTTCTCCAGATTACCTCCAAGATGCTCAGAGTGCGGTTTGTGGGTCAAAGCTTTGTATTTTGGGCCAGACAGAGTGCAAAAAGAAGTGGTATTGACAGGGACCTGGGTGTGTCTAGTGTGGATATTACTTGAATTGGCCAGAGAGGGTTAAAGTGGCATCAATTACTTCCTTTGGTTGAAACTAATAAGGATTGCCAACATCCCGACCTTAAGTTTGTACACTGCGGTAGTCACAGTAGTTGGTTTGGAAATCCTAATCAAAGAAACCTTTGGAAAATAATGACACTCTTCCCACACATCGCTTTTGTTTTTTCAAACATTTGTCAACGGCAGAATTGGAACTGGCCAGCTCAGCTCTGCCCACAAATCCAGTGAACATGTCAATAAAACTGTTTCTGCATGCCTCAGGGACCGTACCATGATTTCTATATACCACAAAAACATAGGATTTGATATGGAGGGTATATACTGAAATGACAGAGTTCACCTAACAGAGAAAGGCAACAAACGTTTCCTGCATAACTTGAGAAACTGTATCCTCTATCATGTGTAGTAATCACCTACACATCGTAAATACAAAGGATCTTTTCAGAGATAACCTATTACCCATATACATTTATATTTATATTTATATTTATATACTTCTTCTTTTTTTTCAAATCTCGCTCGGATCCACGAATGGCTCAGCAGATCTCGTAAAAGGAAAAAAACACTTTTTTGGATGCAATGGTGGGTGTGAGAGTGTCTCTCTCAGTGTGAGACTGTCTGTGTAGGGGTGAGAGTGCTTGTAACAATGTCTGTCTGGATGTCAGACTGAATGTGAGAGTAGCTCTCTGGGTGTGAGAGTGAGTGTCAGAGTGTGTCTCTGGGTTTGACACTACATGTGAGAGTCTCTATGTTAGTGTGAGACTGAGCATAAGAGTCTCCGAGTGTGAGAGGGAATGTGACAGTGTCTGCCTGGATGCAAGGGTGGGTGTGAGAGTGTCTCTCCGAGTGTGAGAGTGAGTGTGAGTGCCTGTGTACAAGTGACAGTGAATGTAACAGCATCTCTGTAGGTGTGAGAGTGGCTATCACAATGTCTGCCTGGATGTCAGACTGGGTGTGAAACTACAAGTCTGAGTGTGAGGATGAGAGTCAAAGTGCATCTCTGATGTTTGACATTACATATGAGAGTCTCTATGTTAATGTGACACTGAGCATGAGTCTGAGTCTGCGTGTGAGAGGGAGTGTGTCAGTGTCTGCCTGGATGCAAGGGTGGGTGTGAGAGTGTCTCTCTGAGTGTAAGAGTGAGTTTGAGAGAGTCCGTCTGGATGTCAGACTGAGTGTGAAAGTAGCTGCCTGGGTGTGGATGTGAGGGTGGGTGTCAGTGTGTCTCTGGGTTTGACACTACATGTTTCAGTGTGTCTCTGGGTTTGACACTACATGCGAGAGTCTCGATGTTAGTGTGATACTGAGCATAGGAGTCTCTGGTGAGAAGAAGTGTGACCGTGTCTGCCTGGATGCAAGGGTGGGTGTGAGAGTGAGTGTGAGTTTCTGTGTACATTTGATGGTGGAGGTAACAGCATCTCTGTAGGTGTGAGAGTGGCTATCACAGTGTCTGTTTGGATGTCAAACTGGGTGTGAAACTACAAGTCTGGGTGTGAGGAAGAGAATGAGAGTCAGAGTGCATCTCTGGGTTTGACATTACATCTGAGAGTCTCTATGTTAATGTAACACTGAGCGTGAGAGTCTATGTCTGAGTGTAAGAGGGAGTGTGTCAGTGTCTGCCTGGATGCAAGGGTGGGTGTGAGAGTGTCTCTCTGAGTGTAAGAGTGAGTGTGAGACTGTCTGTATAGGTGTGAGAGTACTTGTAGCAGTGTCTGCCTGGATGTTCGACTTAGTGTGAGAGTAGCTGTGTGGGTGTGAGGGTGAGTGTTAGTGTGTCTCTGGGTTTGACACTACATGTGAGATTCTCCATGTTAGTGTGAGACTGAGCGTGAGAGTCTGTGTCTGGGAGTGAGAGGGAGTGTGACAGTGTCTGCCTGGATGCAAGGGTGGGTGTAAAAGTGTTTCTGTGAGTGAGAGAGTGAGTGTGAGAGTGTCTGTGTAGGTGTAGGTGTAACACTGGATGTAACAGCATCTCTGTAGGTGTGAGACTGGGTGTGACAGTTTCTGCCTGCATGTCGCACTGGGTTGAGAGTGTCTCTCTGTGTGTAATACTGAACGTAGATAATAGAGTTCTCTATTAGAATTTAGTAGTTTTTTTTTATGTTTCCAGAGCTCCGTGGATCCAACCATCGATTCACACTGGGGCTGCGCTGGGCCCCGTGGGTGGACCCACGTATTTCGTGAACCGTAAAAAAAAAAAACATTTTTCGCATTTCAAAAGCATTACTTGTCCCATCACCACAGCTATATCACCCTCCTGGGGTCAGGGAACCTGTACGCTGACCACATCAACTGAACTGCCCCCCACATTTCAGCCCCGCGGACCATTTACAGAGAAAGGAAAATGGCAGTTACAACATTTCTCTCAGGCTGTGGACAGCCAATCAGATTCTTCCTGTGGCACGTGGATCCACAGATCGACCCGCAGTGGATCAGCGGAGGATCCGCGTTCCTTAATATCTATATTTTTTAGCCTTAAATTTCTCTCAAACTACTGAACAGATTTGCACCAAATCACAAAAAACATGATCTGTCGAACAGAATCTAGCTTTGTGCCAAATTTGGTGTAATTCCGTTCAGTGGTTTGGGCTATAGGCATGTCTAAAGGTCCTATAGAAAAATGAATGGGGAAAACGTGTTTTGGGACACCCCCTTTTTCTCAGCCCCGCTTGACAGATCACCATGAAACTTTCCAGACAGAAGCTGAACGTAGCAAAGCATATGTTTTGAAAATTTCGTAAAGATTCATCAAACGGCACCAAGGTTATTAGCAAAACAAAATATTTTTTTTCTATAGAAACTAGGGCCTAACTATAACTACCTACTGGTGACCCCCAGCAAGTAGTATATATATACATATATATATTTATTTATATATATATATATATATATATATATATATATATATATATATATATACTGTTTGTACCTACCTGTACATTTTTTACCAAGTGTATGGCTTTACTATGCATACCTTTACATCAAAAATGGAAATATTTTACAGAAAAATATAAACAGTGTATATATATACATATATATATATATATATATATATTCTCACCAAAAATAAATAAGCGCACTCCAGGAAGTTCCTTTTTTCAGCCTTTAATTATTTCGTGAACAGTGCTTCCACCACTTAACACATTTCGACCTAACCAGGTCTTGATCACAGCTAACAACCATTTCCCTCAACCACACTTATATAGTCCCTATCAAATATCTATACCAATGCATTCTGGACCATGTAGTTTTTAAATGGTTATCCTTTAAATGTACTTTGGCTTTTTTTCTTCTTTTATCCATTCTTTACATACTATATCATCTTTTATTATCATTATATTATTTGCAATGTTCATGCATTCTTCCTAATTATATGCTATAGCCTAACAATTTAGCATTTAGTTACAAATTATGGATGTTCTTAAAATTATATTTCTAATATGTAAATGAATGAATGAATTTTAGTTCTTAAAGTATTCTCAAAAGAACGGTAACATACAATCAATTAAACATTTTTCTGACAATGTGTAGACAACCATGTCTTTTTACTACCATATCGTCTTTCTCTTACTGACTTTTTATTTATAACAGTTAACCTGCACTGTTATAGCTCACCATTATTAGTTACATGATGTCCAGTTCTCAGCATTTACAACCAATTACTACAAAAATGTGTGGATGGATGACATTGTTGTTTCCAAATAATACATGATAAATAATAAATGAACTGAGTGAACAATGTGAATTAAAATCAAACATTCCTATTCTACTTGGCATGAGGTTACTAATTTGTTTATATTGTATCTCATTACATTACATACATTATTGATCAATACTCAATCATAAGGCTGTCTCTTTTGATTTCTTAATAATAAATCCAATTATTATCTATGAGTGTACAAAAAGTTCTTCATCTGTGTTCAACCCATTAGAAATCTTAGTTTTGAGTTCGATAATGTATCTTGATTCCAAACGACGTAATTTTAACGTTCTATTGCCCCCTCTCTCATTTTCAGGGACATGTGCCACTCCAAAATACCTCATCTGTTTCCAATATTTTTCCTGGCAATGTTTTTGATGTTTTACCATTGCATAACTCAAGTCACCATTATTGACTGCACTGATGTGTTCCAATATATGTTTCTTTAATATGCAAGTTGTACTGCCTACATACTTGAGACCACAACCACATTTCAGTACATATACCACATGGGTCAATTCACAGGTTATTTTTCGATCAATCGTAAAAGTTTGGCCCATTGTGTCTTCAACTGTTTTTCTATTCTCGCCAATTTGACAAGCTTTACATTTCAAACATTTGTAAAACCCTGTCACATCCTTCTTTAACCAAGTTTGTGGTGCCTGTTCAACAAAATGACTTTTCACCAATTGATCCTTTATGGTGGGTGCCCTCTTGTAGGTGATCTTTGGTCCTGTTCCCACTAGGTGTCCAATGTCAGACTCACTATATATTAAGTTCCAATGTTTTGCAAAATCGTTGCAATATCACTGTGTTTCTTGCTGTATGACATTTTCATTCGTATCTGTTGATCATCATTACTCTGTGGATTCTTTGACATCTTTTTTGATAAGTTATGTTCTCTACATGTATTCCTTGCTTTTGCCATACCTGTACGGATATCCTTGTGATTATATCCTCTTATCAATGCGAGGAAGCGACTTTCAACTTACTTCCTCACATTGTTCTATCATTGTGCTGTTCTCTGTGCAATTGTGTCTAACTCTCAAAAATTCAGAATAGTGTATGCTTTTCATTAAAATTTGAGGGTTGCGTATAGGCACGAACATAAAGAGCTCTGAAATACGGAACGATTAAACCTTCCGGAAGAAGACCAAGATTGATTAAACATTGTTTGTGCCCTTCAATAATTTAGGAACAGTGCTGCAATATCGTGGCAAGTTGCAGATAATGTAAATATAGTTATAAGCAGCCGCTGAGTAACTACATACTAATAATGAGCAAGACTCCTGCGCTCATCGCAACCGACGAAAACACTGTTGCTGTTGTTTAAACGACTGCGGATGAAATATTTAAAACAGCGCAAGCCAGTGAAAAGCGTGGATATTTGGGGATTTCCATTTAAAACAACTCACATCAGCGGCACAACCATAGGCTTCCAAAACGAAACAGTGGCCTGATTAAACACAGCGATACTGACACATACCTGTGAAAGTGGAGCGCAGAACGAGCGAGGTCAGAGGACGGTGTTTGATCAGCTGTTTCCTTCCCGAGAGGTACGTCATTATCGTATTATGTTAAAAAGTTGTAAAAATTTTAAAAACAATTGATGCAGTCTAAAAAGAGGACTGGGAAATTAAAAGCTTACAAAAGTAATAACGGTGCAGACACCTTAAGAGTTCTTTGTTTGTGGATTTAATGATTTTAAAATAGGCATGATTGGTTACAATTCATGAAGGAAGAAGGGTAAATTTGCCTCTAACCTTTTCGACTGAGAATCAAGAGAAGAGAATGAAATGTATCTAAGCGTGGAATAGGAGAACAAAAAAGTGGAGTTGTAACATAAGAGTGATGACATATGGGAATAATTGATATTTTCAAATAAAGGTAGTAAATAACAATGACAAACAACTACACACAACATACACTGGGTTATTGTACTAGAGACTGAGTAAACATGGAAGTGAGAGCTGCCAAAAGACGACTAAAAGCATAATTAATATTTTGTGGTGAAACTAGTATGGCAAGGAATACAGAGGGAGTGAATCAAAAAGAGAAGGCTTATACTTTGAAACAAACCGTTTGACAACTGTAGAAACTACTCGAAAAAGAGATTACAAAGAGTTGGGAAATTATAACATTGGAAAAATATATTGAAGTAGGGCGGATAACCAAGAGGATTGAGAATTTTTACTTTACCAAATCAATCAGATACTAAACTTGAAATGTTGCATGAATGGGGAGAAAATAGTATGCAATGTTCTAGAAACATGATTTTAGTCATCATAAAATATGTCAAACTAAGTTTGGAAGAAATTTTAAAACAGATAATGGATATGGAAGAACAAATCAAAAAATTGAAAGAGGAAGAAGAAAGTAAGAAATTAAGACAACAAATGAAAATTAGACTTGAAAAATATGAGAGAGGTAGAAGAAAGAAAGCAGAGAAAGTTTGTAAGGGATGAACAAGATTACTCAAATGGTACAATTCTGACATTTGCAAGACGATTTGATAATCTAAAAAAAAAAATATGCTTCAGAAAAACTGTCCACAATTACGGCATCATTTGAATAAGCAAATGAGTCAGATGTGGAAACCTCTGAAAAAGATCAACCTAGTACATCGAACATGGAAAAATCTTCTTTATTAGAGGAGTTACAACTAGTATACATTGACCAACGGACCCCAAGATACAAAGATCGGAGAAAAAACTCCATCAGAATACAAGACATAGAAAGGGGAGAAGAGGAAACAGGAGGAAAAAGGTACCAGTTACGAGAACGTCAAAAGTAATAGTCACCACAACAGAAGAGGAAAATTTGATAGTGAATCTATCTAACTATGATTTGACAGCACATGAAAAGAAATTACTCAACAGGGGGTTATCCTTTTGTCCTGAAAACATTTTTTACTACACAGAACTACGGAATGATATTTACAAGTTTGTAAGAAAACTTAAATTAAAAATGTTCTTAGCCAACAAAGAGAAGACAAGTGATCATGAAGGTTACAAGTAGATTAAAGAAATACATTTGAATATAGATCAAATACAGGATTTAAAAACTTGTTATGATCTCATACACAATCTAGATGAACAGGCACTTTCAGAAAAATAAATTTTAGAAATTTTGGATATAAATACAATTCAACCTCAATATACCCCTTTAAAAGTACAATCAAAATTCTGTCCAAAGCCTAGAAATAATATTGACATCTTTCATGAGCTTGTGGTAAAAGATTTGGATACATTGAAGAAAATAAAACATCAGGAGGGCTGAAAGGAAAACCTGACATTGGGTGAAAGACAAGCACTAGACAATTTGGAAATTAATAAGACAATAGTGATTAAATCAGCGAGCAAGGGAGGAAACATACAAATTATGAATGTAGAAGATTATAAACGTGAAGCATACAGGCAATTGAATGATAAGAACAATTATCGTAGATTGAAGGAGAATCCCATAGATGGTTTGACCAAACAACTTGAGTGTACATTGAAACAATGGCAGGATGAAAAATTGATCAATGAAAATGAATATCAGTTTTTAAACAATACTTTTCCGGTTATACCTACAATTTCTTTCTTACCAAAGATACACAAAACCCTGCACAATCCACCTGGTAGACCAATCATTTCAAGCTGTGGGGCCTTATATGAGAATATGTCTTCTTACATTGATTACTAATTGGCACCTTTGGTTCCAACTTTGAGTTCATACATTAAGGACACGGGTGACTTCCTCAGATATCAATTGGCAGGAGGAATACCTGTTGGTAACAGTGGATGTGGTTTATTTGTACACCTCTATCAGACACAACGTTGGTCTCAAGGCTGTCGAATACTTTCTGAGGCAAAGGAATATTAAAGAACTACAACATTCCAAGATGTTGGTAACTATGATCAAAATGTATTTAACTAATAATATTTTTATGTTTAATCATGAAATTTTCCTTCAAACACAGGGGACGGCAATGGGAGTGCCCTTCTCTCCAAGTTATGCCAACCTAACGATGGGCTGGTGGGAAAGAGAGCTTGCTTGGAGAGAGGAAAATAACCAATACATGGAAAAAGTACCACTGTGGTTAAGATTCATTGACGATTTGTTCATCATTTGGAAGGGAACAGACAATGAATTTCAAGAATTCTTTCAAATACTAAACAATAATGAACTGGGACTCAAGTTTACATACAAAACCAATAATAAGGAAATAGAATTTTTGGACATCAAAATTTATGTACACAATCAAACATTACATACAACCATGTATCGGAAACCAACAACTACAAACAGCCTTTTACCTGGCACTAGTTTTCACCCTCAAAGTTTAATTAAGAGCATACCCTATGGTGAATTTTTGAGAGTTAGACGCAATTGCTCAGAGAACAGCACAATGATAGAACAATGTGAGGAAGTTGAAAATCGCTTCCTAAAAAGAGGATATAATAATAAGGATATCTGTACAGGTATGGCAAAAGCACGGAATACATGTAGAAAACATACCTTATCAAAAAACATGTAAAAGATTCCACAGAGTAATAATGATCAACAGATATGAATGATAATGTCATACAACAAGGAACACAATGATATCGCAAGGATTTTGCAAAGACATTGGAACTTAATATGTAATGATTCTGACATTGGACACCTAGGGGGAACAGGACCAAAGATCACCTACAAGAGGGCACCCACCATTAAGGAACAATTGGTGAAAAGTCATTTTGTTGAACAGGCACCACAAACTTGGTTAAAGAAGGATGTGAGGGTTTTTTACAAATGTTTGAAATGTAAAGCTTGTCAAATTGGTGAGAATAGAAAAACAGTTGAAGACACAAAGCGCCAAACTTTTACGATTGATCAAAAAGTAACCTGTGAAATGACCCATGTGGTATATGTACTGAAATGTGGTTGTGGTCTCAAGTATGCAGGCAGTACAACTTGCAAATTAAAGAAATGTATATTGGAACACATCAGGGCAGTCAATAATGGTGACTTGAGTTATGCAATGGTAAAACATCAAAAACATTGCCAGGAAAAATATTGGAAACAGATGAGGTATTTTGGAGTGGCATATGTCCCTGAAAATGAGAGAGGGGGCAATAGAACGTTAAAATTACATTGTTTGGAATCAAGTACATTATCAAACTCAAATCTAAGATTCCATATGGGTTGAACACAGATGAGGTATTTTGGAGTGGCACATGTCCCTGAAAATGAGAGAGGGGGCAATAGAACGTTAAAATTACGTCGTTTGGAATCAAGATACATTATCGAACTCAAAACTAAGATTTCTAATGGGCTGAACACAGATGAAGAACTTTTTGTACACTTATAGATAGTAATTGGAATCATTATTAAGAAATCAACAGAGACAGTCTAATAATTGAATATTGATCAATAATGTATATAATGTAATGAAATACAATATAAACAAATTAGTAACCTCATGCCAAGTAGAATAGGAATGTTTGATTTGAATTCACATAGTTCACTCAGTTCATTTATTATTTATCATGTATTATTTGGAAACAACAAAATCATCCATCCACACATTTTTGTAGTAATTGGTTGTAAATGCTGAGAACTGGATATCATGTAACTAATAATGGTGAGCTATAAGAGTGCAGGTTAACTGTAATAAATATAAAGTCAGTGAGAGAAAGAAGAGATGGTAGTAAAAAGACATGGTTGTCTACACATTGTCAGAAAAATGTTTAATTGATTGTATGTTACCGTTCTTTTGAGAATACTTTAAGAACTAAAATTAATTAATTCATTCACATATTAGAAATATAATGTTAAGAACATCCATAATTTGTAACTAAATGCTAAATTGTTAGGATATAGCATATAATTAGGATGAATGCATGAACATTGCAAATGATTTAATGATAATGAAAGATGGATATAGTATGTAAAGAATGGATCAAAGAAGAAAAAAAAGCCAAAATACATTTAAAGGATAACCATTGAAAAACTACATGGTCCAGAGTGCATTAGTATAGATATTTGATAGGGACTATATAAGTGTGGTGGAGGGAGACAGTTGTTACCTGTGATCAAGACCTGGTTAGGTCGAAACGCGTTAGGTGGTGCAAACACTGTTCCCGAAATAATTAAAAGTTGAAAAAAGGAATGTGATGATTTATTTTTGGTGAGAAATTATAGGAGTTGTGGTCGCCAACTCCGTCATCAGCACCAGAAGCAAGAGCGCGTGTTTTACGTGTGGCCATGTGGTGATATATATATATATATATGTATATATATATATATGTATATTATATATGGTTTATCCTAACCTGTCAAAATACTTACATTTACTTGTAAAACCTTTACCATGCATATGCCTTTACCATTCATGACTTTACAATGAAATTCTTGTAAAGGCATGCGTGGTAAAGGTATCGTTGTTATAAAATCATGCATTTATGAGTGGTAACGGTACCTGCATTGTACTGGCCACGTTGTAAAAGCAAGCATGGTCACGACATGCGTGGTTCCATCATACAACCCTTCAGCACAGCATACATAAAATTGGGCAGTGGATCAACTCTTTTTAGCCAGAGGATCTATTGCCGATATTTGGCTCTGCCTAATGGACAACCACTGGCAAAGCCGGACTGAGAACCCAAAGTAGCCCTGGCAATTTTGTCAGAGCAGCCCCTGGAGGAAGCAGAGGTTTGAGGATTGGGGGAGGTGGAGGACGAAGCACTGCTGCTTTTGTTGTTTTGTTACTGGGGCAGATATTGCAACACTGCTGCAAAACCGTCCCCCACCGCTAAAACAACAGCCCCCACCCTTCCAGGCCATAGGGAAAAAAACACCCAATGCCCGCTACAGCCAGTCTGGCCCTGACCACTGGTATTTAGGATGTCGGGTAGTCTGGGTATCTTCCCTGATTACTCAGTGTTTCTCTGCATCTAGAAAAGTCTGATCTCAAGAGATACTTCCTTTAGTTCATTCCCCAAAAGCTCCCTTGTAAATGCAGACTAGTACTAACTGAGTAATGGGAGAGCCATCAGCATCTCTGCCATTGGTACTGGACCGCAACATTCTTATGCAGAATGCTGGCATCACTACTGCAACCTTCAAAACCATGTAACTTCCTTGAAACAGAATTCTGCACACGCTATCATTTTTTCTGTTCCAAGAAGCCAGACCTGTGCAAAGCTTTACTTTTTAATATTTGTATTGAAGCACACACCCTCCACATTCTTTAGCATATTTTTTACCTTTTGTTTTTCTTTATTTTTTTACTTCAGCATATAGTTGCACTACTAAGAACACCATCATCTTGTTTTTAGAGGGCAAGTCAGACTTTTTTGATGCCCAGACTATTCCCCGCAAAATTCCACAAAGATCAGACTCACATAGTCTGCAGTGCTGGTCCACATGGGGTGCTGATGGGAGAAATGGAGATCAGTGGACATTTAGGCTTCAGTGCAGCTTACTTCAACAGCTTTGAATTGTACATGTGGGCCGATACACCAGACACTGAACCTGTGCCTCCGATGCCACCATGTGTCTCAACTCTGCTCCTTTCCTGTAAGTGGTGTAACTGTGTGTGAGCAGTGTGCTCATGTGAGTTCAGGATAGCCTCCATGTTTTGTGAATGCATTGAAAGGGGTGGGCCCGTGAGAATGCAGGATTAACACTGTTGTTCAGAAGTGCAAGGTAAGCGGTCTACAGGTTTTCAGCTGTGCCTGTGTAAGTCCAACCTCAGGTGTGTGCCTACATGAGGGCAGCAGTGTGAGTGTGGGATCCCTCCATGTTATGTCTTTGGGTGCATGCACTTTACAAGGGCCAAACCTATTAGTTTTGGTAATGATTGTTAGGATTATGGCTTTCACTTGCAAAAATGCAGTGCTGAAAGGGGAAATAGAATAGTGTGAGTGTGTGGGAATTGTAGTGAGTTTTGATATGGACGATGCAGAGTCTGTTGAAGGAGGCTGAGGAGTGTCTGGGGCAGCTGACAGGCTAAGATATCACCCTAGTGAGGGGCCCAGTTACTATCCCTGCTCTAAGGGCCATGGCAACCTAGCTATGGCACTGGCAATGACTGCCTGCATACCTTGCTGCCTTCTAAACGAGAGCAACTAAGTGCAATCCATTTCATCACGGTGCAGTCTCCTTGTCTACGTGGAGGAACAATGAAACAAACCTCTGCCCATCTGCGACTCCTGACACATGCTCCTTCCTCCTCACTGTGCGTGCCCACACCACCATTGCTGCGTGTTTTGATATCCATTCAATGATCAAAAGTGACCCGGACCCAGATGCTTCCCTGACAGAATAGGCCACATTTATTAATTACTAAAACTTGGAGGGTATGCATCGTGGTATTTCAGTCCGCTGAGCGAGTCTTTTGAATATCATAGTCAGATAAATTACAAACCAAATCAAGTTTTCTTTACCTCGCTTTTCAGCGGTGAAAGTCTTTTTCTGGTAGATAATCTAAAAAGTAAAATTAGCTGCCACATCGATTCTAAACTGTGGGCAGTTGAGGTAAAACAATTCATCATAAAAATTAAAGAAGTTAAATTAATTTGTCAGGCACAATATCCATGTATAATTCAAAGTCATTCGAAGTCTGGATTTCTGCAGGCCTCTAAAGGTTCATTTTAGCAATGTATTCCTGTAATAATTAGCTATCAAGTTTGATTTAACTGGTTTTGAAAGATTGCTGAATTTCTTATGAGTGCATCTGGGCCAACTAATGATTAAAAAGGAAAATATATCTAGTCTGATTATAAATGGTGCAGCATTGCTCTTTCAGGCTGATGCAGCTGGTGCTTGTTTTACTCCAAGGACCTTAACAAAAGTTAAGCATATTATGCGTGAAGAAATAGAGACATTTTGTTGTGAATACAAATTTAAATGAAAACAGCAACTACACGTTTGTTCTAGTCAAAATGGATTACTGTAATAGAATGTTCTCCTGGGATTCAGATTGCTTAGATTAAATACACAATTTTGTATTTTAACCATCCTAGTAGTACAGCGCTTCTTTTAGTATCAAACGTGGACATGAACTGCTATGGTGAGGGGTCTCCCTGAAATATCTGCTTTCCTGAAAGAACAGTCAACGTTATAAGTCATATTCTAACCCCTTCATTCCGAGCTCAGTTTTATCTTTGATTAAAACCGAGCTACACCACGCCCACTTTAAAAAAAGACCAAACAACTAAATTAGATCTTTTATCGTAAGGACAACTGTAAAATCTCATTGCAGTTGTGTGCTAGAGAGGGGTTAGTGGTGAGGCTATTTTAAGTAGTACGATTATCACAAGGGATTATCACCAAACAAAACAGATACAGGTCAACAAAGAGCTTGTCTTAAAAGTACCATTGTAGGCCCATCACTAACAACCAGCCACAGTGCTTTGGTTAAAGAGAAGGCAAGCGAAAGGGAGAGAAATAAAATGAGATGATGTGGTTACTAGAGGATGGAGGAACAGAAATTATGCTTATAATAACAACAATGAAAAGTTCTGTAGGCCCTGAAATTTACAATACCAGGGGTATTATCTAATCAAAAGTTACACCTTCAAATGCACAAGTAATTTATAACTAAGCCGGTAGTATGAAACAACTTGGTAAATGCTTGTAAATCAAGCCTTGCGCTTCCAGTGTAATTTACCTAAAACAGGAGTTAGATGCAACTGTTTAAAAGAAAGACGTTGTCGGGTATAGATGTGAGTAACAGAGTCAATCCACAGGCCATTATTTTGAGTCAAGACTGGCGAAAGCGCATCATGACCAATCCCAAGTTGGGGACATGATGACAGACAAGTAATACTTGTGTCACCAGCAGAAATGATGGTGGCAATTCCTGAAAGAATGCTTGAAGAGCAAAAATGCATACTCCACCTCCGTTCCAGCACATACCGTCCTGATAACCACCTCACAAATCACTCAATTGACAGTTTGCAAGCAAGTCCTAAAACTAGTTATGTTGGTAAAAGGAAACCAATAAAGGAAGCAGCTGTGACCATCAGTTGATGCCAATGCCGATGTCACTTAATAAGCAAAAAAAGAAGCCAATAAAATCGTGAAAGTCTAAAGGAGAAACCAAAACAAGCTGGCTGTCTCATAGACTGAAGCATCAGTGCGTTTCAGAAATCGGAGGACGAGAGACAGGGGAACAAAGTGGCCATAAGGGAACTCCAGCAATGAAGAGGCAGCAATCAAAGTGCAAGAGTCTGTCCCAACTATCGTCTTGATCCTATGAATCTGACCCTCTACTGCTCACTCGCCTCCTCTGTCTCATGGAAGTGTGAATCAGGTTTGATTCATCTTATGTGTGTAGCTGGACTCTGCCTAGTGTCGGGACTAGAGGTCCCAGAAAGAGCAAGTTGAGATAGCACCTGCAGATGGCTCCAGGCCCCAGTTCCAGCTAGTGGCAGGGCTTGGGACTATTATCTTGTAAGAGATGATAGACTAACCTCTGCATCAGGACTACAAGCCTCAGATGGAACACGGTAGTGGGGACCTTCATAATACACCAGCGCTTGTTTCCAGCAGGGGATGGGAATTTTGAGTACAAATTAATTCCAGGATAGCGCAGGTTCATCCCAGACATCGGCCAGGCCAAAGGACGACCACCCGGCACTTGTCTGAGCTATGCACTTTTTTCACTGGGAGGTGTTTTCTATTTTGCGTCTCCTTTGCACTTGCACTATTATATTAGAGTGTCACAGTAACATTGCCCTCAGGATTTTAAATCTGAAACAGGCTATTACACACAATTAGACGTTAAGACAAGTACTGAGCCTTAGGCAGGTAAGAGGTATGAGAATTGATTTGAGTTTTCTTTTAGAAGCAGGTATATATTTAGGGTAGTTAAAGGCAAATTGTCCTAAATTGAAGACACTTGCACTTGTTGGATTGCTAATGTTCTAATCAATATAAATCACAACTAGGTTGGAGATGGGTGCATTTGTATAATATGGAGCTGTACCCTATACTAGCAGTTCTTAACCTTTTGACTTCTGGGGGACCCCCAATGACTGACTACTGGACACCTGAGGCCCCCACTTAAGCAATTTCTATGATTTGAACCCCAAACCAATACACACAGCTACAGAGCACTTATGCATTAAACAAACAAAAAAATAATGAAATGTTATTTAATACACAGACAAAAGATACACAAAAATCTAAATTTTAATGGGAAGGTTGGAGCATTTCGAAATTTGGATATACTTCTAAAGGACAAAGCCACGTGATAGGCTCAAGCATATTGCTTTGTCTTTTTTGCTCCTGGTTTTTGTTGGTGCATATCAAGGCTTTAATTGTGGTCACCAATAGTCCATACTTCTGTTCACTTTACTTGACCTGCTCCCACAAATTAAGCTAAGGATACCAACTTAATGTTTATGTTCCATTTTCAAATTCCTTCACATTTACAGAACTTTTAAAAAAATGTAATTTTACATTCATCTTTTTATTTGAATATACTTCATTAATCTGCTAATATTATTTATTATTTTTAAACTGTCACAGGCCACCTAAGTAGGTGTAGTTGTCTCCCAAGTGTTTACAGACCCCTTGTTAAGAACCGTTGTCCTAGAGGATCATATATTTACTTCATTTCTTATAACTAACTGAGCAGCACATGTTTGAGGGACCACTTGAAGACTTTCTTAACCATTTTGGATATTGTAAAATATTTTTAAATTCTTGAAGTCGGAAGAGAACAATTTTCTTGTTTTATTGTTGCTTCAACCTTCGGTCATGCGTTGGGTGCTAAAGCACTGACAAAAACATCATCACTGTATTGTACTGCATCTTAAATAAGTGTATAGGAAGAGAAACATCACCATATTTTTTTATTATTTTTTCTGCTAATTCAAGCACACTTTGGCAACACCAATAACTTGGCACTCTTCTTTTCAAAAGGTGACACTGACTGGCTTTGCTAATGCTTGTTTAATTGAGAGGTTGATGCTTAAAAATATTAATTGAAAAATCTTAGCATTAAAGGGATTACCTTACATCATTTGATGATGGTCCCATCCAGTCAATGCTGCAATCTTTCCCTCTTTCAGAGATTGCTATTACTGTAGTTTTTGAGTTTGTTTGTTTACATTGCCTGTTTGGAACACTTATGTGTGTTATATTAGAGTATGAATTGTGTACATATTTTTCCTTTAGTTCACAATAGGGTAAGTAGGAAATAATACATTGCAACCAATTTATATTCCTTTTCTAGTTTTTTTAAACTAGGACTTTTTGTGTTCCTATTTTTTTCCAATATAAAAAAATTAGGTTCAGCCGCACTTCTGCCAACAAGTTAAGATGGCGAGCACAGTGAGATGCAGAGGCATATGGAGAAAGCTGGGTGATTCAAAGAGAAATCATACCTCACACAGTTTCAATTGATGGGCAATTTTATTTCAGAAGCTTTCCAGAAGCAACAGGGGGATCTGGGAAACATCTCAGAAAAGATTCTTCCCAGTTAACCTAGTCATGCTAGTGTTGTGACACACATGGAATGGACATGGGAGTCCGAAGATGGAAGTACAGTCAAAAAGAGGAATTAAAAGAACTAGAGTCCTATATTTCCTCAAACTTATAGCTTCTTTTGGAAGAAGATCAACCATCTTCCCAATGGTTTTTTATGCAATTCAAAAAACCTGTTGTTCAGAAATTTCCAATTTAATTAGTAGTCCATGGGTTATTAAAGGGAGAGTGGATGCATACAGAGAGAATATGAGTGCCCAGATATATGGAGAGGATGTATCCTCTAGCAGAAGAGGATGTGGAGTTTAACAGAAATTGGCTCTAAATCTATCAATCTCAAATTTTACAGGACAGGTGGCTAAACTATTATAGGATGATGTAGTCATTGAAAATTCTGTAGAAAAGAGAGTATAAGCCTCATTACAAAGAGCATATTGGAGTCTGTATCTTGGTACAAGAGCAGGGCTATATTCTGTGTACACTTTACAATCTGTGGTGAACAATCTGCAATCATTATCATTGGCCATCCAGGAGCAGTAGGATGTGTGTCAGTTTCAAGCAGCTATGGAGTCACAGGCGAAATACCTTACAGATATAACCTTGCAGATCTAACAGATATAAATTGTCCTTCAGTGGAAACAAGTAGGATGGTAACTGCAAGAAGGCACCGTTATTTGAGAAAGCGGAATCATTTCAGAAGTCCTGTTTACGAAATAAGCCATTTTCAGGGGACATATTATTTGAAGAGGAACTTGAAAAAGTGATCAGAACATCTTTTAAGAGCAGGAAGCACATGCAGCTGTTTAAGGAATAATTCTAAGGCTATAACAGAATAAGAACCCCTTTGATTGCTCTGGAGGGGCAGAGATAAGACTCATCATATAACAGAGCTCTTTTTCAGGACTAAAGGGTCCTCTGAGAAGTTTGAAGGAATACTGTACCTGTTCTATGAGAGTTGGCGGGAAGAGGTCAAAGACAGTTGGGTGAATCAGATGATTTTCCTGTTGTATGCCTTAGAGCTTTGGGGCCATCTCCTGGAAGATCATTTTTTTTTTAAACCACTTCCAATAACCCTAATAAGAGGCAAGCTCTGCATTAGAATATGCTAATTTTGTTGGAAAGGAATGCAGTTCCAGAGTTGGAATGAGGACCGGATTGGTATTCTTGATACAATCGTCTTCTGGACAGTACTGCTTAGTAACAGATCTGAAAGACTTAAATGTGTTCAGGCAGACAATACACTTCAATATGAATACCCTACAGTAAGTAATTCCGATGGAAGGAGGAAAGACCTTTTGGACATCAACAAATCTTAAGGGTGCTTATCTATATGTTTCTATCAGAAATGACCATCAGATGTTTCTAAGATTTGCTGTGGGGGAGAACCATTAGCAGTATGGGTTCTGCTATTTAGGTTAAAGGCCTCACCCATGGTGTTCACCAGAATGTAAGCCCCAATTACTAGCATTCTATATGACAGGAACATCCAGAGTCATTCATGTTTGTTGGATTTGTTGATTGTTTACAATTCCCGAGAAAACCTGATTGAGAAAATGCTGGAGGTGTTATGGACATTGAGAAAATATGGGTTTCTTCTCAACTATTAAAAAATCGATCATTGAGCCTACTATACTAGGATATGTGGCTGGTCTGTCTTATTTAGGACAAAAAACTCAAGCTGATTCAGAGATTAATCACTCTCCTACAACAGAACCATGCTCCACTAAGATTTTCCTCCTAGTTTATTGGAATATGGTAGTTATATTTTGCTGTAGGCATACAAATAGTATTAGAAGATATCTTATCATTTGGAGGTTCTGATTTTCTTTTTCTTTACAGACAACAGAACCGCCAGTAAAAAAAGTGCAAGAGGTAGATATTCTGTGCTGGTAGAGGAACAATTCATACTGTGAATGGATGTCAGAGGAAGAAGCAAATTGACATCGGAAGGAGAAGTACTGAAGCAAGCTCACCTAAAAATGGGTGGTGGGTGATCTTTTGAAAAAATGTGGAAAAGGACAAGGAGGCGAAGTGAGAGTGACAAGAAGTTTCATTTGATAACAAATAAATCCTAATGATATCTGAGATAATAAAACAGCTTCTGGCACCTTTTCTTTCAATTAAAAGACAAAAAGTATTTGCAATCCAAAACTTTTTAGGATTCTGACAAATGTGGTGAAAAATAGGCATACATGTGATACTTATAAGAGACCTATCCAGGCAGGATACTTGTCGGGTTACCCACTGAACCACATTTTGGACTGGAACATTTTGTTTTAGAACATGGCCACTTCGTAATATTTTCATCTGACAAGCACATGAAAATAACTGAATTTTCGCGCACCAAACACATTCACTTTTCAGTTGCCTCCATTGAATCATTAAATATGTGTACACTTGTCTGAGTCTAAAAAAAAAAATGTTGGTCTGTGCCAGTAAATCTTCAAAATACATTAATAAAAAAGTATCATATATGACTTTAATAATTTGTGATCTGTGAATCGCCTTCCATCTTTCAAACATGAAATAACTCACTAAAGTAGAGGACGTGTAATGTTCAGATTTATTACCGCAGCAGACTACAACAGAATAAATATGTCATGCTTTAAGGATTTTAAGAGTATGAGGGTCCCTTGGCACTGCAAGTACAAATTGTGCTTTCAGTCTGTCGCACAGTTCAGTGAAAAGATTGACTAAAAAGCAGGGTCTTTAAGATGCTCCTTAACATGCGGAGAGATACTTTAAAGTTCTAGAAGAAGAGCCTTCCACATGTTCATGGCTAAGACAGAACCAGCATTGTCAAAGCCTGTGCGGGATCTATTGGCTTTATCAATTCTTTTTAAAAGAAAAAAGCGATATGACGCGGCCAGCGTTTTCATAGCACTTATTTTTAAGCTATGGTGCACAGCAGCCTGTGCTGCTGTGCCATATGTTAGAAAAAGCGGGAGTGGGAGGGAGCAGGGGCGGCTCCTTCATTAGGGTAGAGGTGCGTTCCTCCCCTCCTCCCCCACCCAGCAGCGGCAGCTGCAGAACCTTTTCACGAAAACAATAAAAATAAAGTTTGTTTATTATCGTTTTCTTGAAAAGGGGGGGCATTGGGGGTGACAAGCACTTGAGGGGCCTGCACAGGGCACTCCCCTCAGAGCACATGTGTGTTTGGCTGGACCTCCCAGGCTGGCCAATCATACATGCGCACAGGGCTCTCTCCAGTCCAGCAACACAGCCCACCCCGTGCACTGCCTGCCCCTTCTTGTTGTCACGAGCCACGGCTGGGAGGGAGCAGCAATAAGAGACAGCGGGAGCGGTGGTATGGGGAAAGCAAAATGAGGGAGATGCAGGGGAGGTGGGAGGGAGCACCAGACGAGGGCATGGAGAGCAAGGAGGAGAAGAAGTGGTACCTCAATTACAGCGCGAGCAGTGAAAGGACACTCATTTTGTGGAATCAATCTGTGCTTGGCCCTTGCTCCACAGAAAGGAACAGAAGTGAAGCGTGGCCTGCACTGGCCAATTATGAGGCAGTAAAGAAGACCTACATGGAAGCCAACAAATGGTAAGCAATGGGCAGGCTCCAAGCCATTTATTATAAACAACAGTCTCACATGGAAAGTACAGCCACAAGTTCGACATAAAAAGCACATCCATTTTTCAGAGTCCCTCTAAACCTAGGTGTAATCAATACTTTATGGGTTGATGAATGAAGAGTTCTAGTTGGCAGGTGTTTTGTCAGTCATTTACAAATAAAGTTTGGGACAGTAGCATACAGTGCTCTATGAACTGTACTGAGCGCCTCAATGAAAATACAAGATCAGGCAGGAAGCCAGTGAAAGAATTTCAAAAGAAGGGAAATGGGACAGTACTAGGGAGCAAAGAGGACCGTACAAGCTGCTTAATTGTAAATTCTTTGCGATATCCGCAGAAGCACTGATTCAGTAGCCAAGTTGGCAGTGTTTCAATCAATGGCTCTCTATTTTGTTTTTTTCTGTGAGCAGCAATGATGGGCCTCTGTGAGCTGCAACCAAAGCTACAAGCACTCAAAACGGGCAACCACTGTCCGGGAGCAAGGCAGATGTTACCAAATGCTAAAATATGTGCTTCTGATTTAATTCCAGTCAGCCTTTCATCTTTCCTTTACCGGCTGATAAAATGATTGTCTGAGTTGGTTTGAATACTAATGGGTCCTCTCCTTTAGAGGCACAGTGGTTGAGGTAAAATTGATGGCACAAATTGTCAGTGGTGTAATAGCATATGATCACACATATCCATCATGTGTAACTACACTCGACCCGGTCCGTACTGTTTACAAATTAACTTGTAACTAATCACTACAAGTTTTCATCTCTGTGTTTTTTTTCAATCACCCTACGAATGATTATCAAAATATTATGTGCATTTGTCTTGCACTTCCAATTTTCCATTGCCTTTGAGTGTTTTCAACCTAGTCATCAAGGTAGAGAACAAAGCTTAGGAGACTATGGGCCAGGTTTTTGCATACGCAAACGGTGTGAATCAGTAAATTTCACCATTTGCGAAGGCAAAATCATCTTTCACGATGTATGGAAGGCATTCGCAGTGCAAATATAAGGAATTGCTAAAATAGCTATTCCTTGCAACTGCGACATGAATTTGCGGGTCGCGTTCTGTGTATCGCAAATAGCAACATGAATTTGCGAATCGCAAAAAGCAAATCTCAAATTACGACCTGGAATTGTGAATTGCAAAATCATGTTGCTATTTGCGATACGCAGAATGGGATTCACAAATCCAGGTTGCAGTGCAATGCATCAACAATTCGCAAATAGCAAATATTCGCAGAATGGCCTTTTGAACGTGCAATTTACCATGAAGTGAAATCAGGTGGTAAACAGTGCAACCTATATAAAGAGGCCCAGAATGACTCAGCCTCTTTTCCACAATGGCTGCCCTCTACATGATGGCGAGGAGGATGAGGATCCTGGCAGGTTTGAGGAGAGGGAGGAGGAGACAGGGGCGCATTTTTAGAGTGCGCATTACCCTTTTTGACCAGACAGAGGAGGAGATATATGATAAGTAAAGGTTAGGCTCAGCCATGATACTTGACCTGATAGCTGATCAACAACCCCTACTGCAGCGCAACACACACAGGACCAAAAGCATACCCACCCATTTGCAGGTATTATGCTCCTTGCACCTATTAGCATCAGGGAGCTATCAAGGGGTCATAGCAGCAGCTGGAGGGGTCTCACAGAGTGCTCTCTCATGATTTCTCAATGCATTTCTCAATGCCATGCTGAGCAAAATTCGACAGCACATAAGATTCCCCAACACCCCGCAGGAATTACTACAGACAAAATTCGATTTCTACCAGATTCCCCAATTCCCACATGTAATAGGTGCCATCGAAGGGACACATATAGCTATCTGTCCACCATCAGCCACAAAGTATGTTTATTGGAACCGTAAAAGTACACATTCCATGAACATAAAAGTAATTAGCAATGCCTCCAACATTATAACCAATCTTGTGGCCAGATACCCAGGTAGCACACATGACTCCTACATCTTTCGGCACAGTGGAAATTACACAAGACTACTTGCTGGGGAGTTTAGCAAAGGATACATACTGGGTAATGTAATAGTTGACAATGTCACATTTATGTAATTGTGATGTCACGGAGAACAATTACTCATTTTACTCTCCTGTCATTCCAGGAGACAGTGCCTACGCCGTGTGGTCATTCATACTGACGCCCTATCTGAGTCCTGCAACGCCAGCCAAAAGGAGGAAATAATGTTGCTCACCAGACAACCTGCAGCGTTGTGGAGAGGACCTCTGGCCTGCTGAAGAGCCACTTCAGATGCATACCCAAGAGTGGTGGTGCACTACAATACAGCGCTGAAACAACATGCAAAATCATGGCTACATGTGCTATGTTGCACAACATTGCTACAACGAGGGGCATACCTGTGGAACCCGCCGAGCCGGACTCAGATGAGGATGGTGATCCCTTGCCACCCCTTCACCCAGTAGACAGAAGCAGTGCAGCAGAGGGAAGACAAAGACGTGCTGACATCATGCACAACCATTTCTGATGTAAGTAATGACAATACTAGGTCTATTATATGTATTGCTGTAGGTAGCATCTTTATTGCCTTGACTTCAGGTAATATATGTGTGATTAGGACATAGCTATACACTATACACAAACAGGTGCGAGTAACAGTGTCACACTATTAGTATCGTAGTATAACTGCTTTGCTACATGTTAAGCTAGTCCTCTGTAGCCCTCAACATTACTTCTTATGTCCACACACTCCACTTGAGTGCTCAGTGGCCTCGGTGGCACCTCTTGTAGCGGGTTCAAAGACAGTACTGTGTCTGGTACTGCAACGTCTAGGATCCATCACAGGGGCTGTGAGACTGCTGAGGCTAGAGAGCTCCTCACTATCCCCACTACCCAGTTCGCTGTTTGTAGCACTCCGTGCTGTCTGTATTGTCTCCAAAACATTGGTTATTTGCACTAATCCTTGTGCAACGCCCCGACTGCAATGTGCCATCTCCACTTGTATGCCCACAGCATGCCGTGATATCAAGGCAATTGTGGTAGTGAGCCTATTGACAGATCTGCAGAACCCATCCAACCTGCCCATCAATTGGTGATGGTGCCTACGGTGGCTGGCATGCTGCTGTGCATCACAGTGCAGAGTTTCCTAATGGCGTTTGTCATCTCCTTTGCGTTTTCTGCTGCTGTTTGCTGTCCCTCATGCAGCTTGCACGTTTTCATTAAGAGACTTGAACTGCTTGTGCATTGATCCCATGTTTTCATTGAGAGACTCGAACTGCTTGTGCATTGATCCCATATTTTAATTGAGTGCATCCATCTGCTTGTGCATTGATCCCATGTTGTCATTGTGAGACTCAAACTGCCTGTCCATTGCACCCATGTTATGAGTGATTGACACCAACTGCCTGTGCATTGACCTCATGTGTTCACATTGCAGGTGCTGCACTTTCAGCATGGAAGCCGCAAGGCCGCCAGTGATGGGCCCTCACTTTCCTCTGTGCACTGTCTGCCTGCTTCGCAATGCCTCCTGAGGTGAGTGGACTGACGCTGTGACAGGGACTGCTGTCTGTCAGTGCTTCCAGCCTCTAGGGGTGGTGTGGGTACTTCATCTGGCAATTCATCAGAGTCCAGGATATACTCAGGGAGAGGTAGCACTCTTGGCCTGTGACTTATTGGTGCATGTATGAAGGACTCACTGGTGTTTGAGTCTGACTGTGGCTGAGTTTCGCTATCCCTAACATTTCCAGCTTCTGCTGCGTCAGGGCCCGGAACATCTGCGACAACAATGTGCAGCATGTCATTTTAGATTAATACTCAAATAGTTGCATAATAGTATTAAATGTACACTGGCATAGTATCACTAAGAGTCTTTTGTGTTGCTTCTCTATTTGGTTCAACACTATTTTGATATTTATGTGGTATTTGCACTTTAGGGGTGTGGACTACCACTCCCATAAGGCATTGTTGTGTTGTATGTAAGATGTGGCATGGACTACTTATCACACTGCATAGTGCCAATAGCTATTTTCTAGGGGGCATGTGTACATGCACATATGGGGAGACACATCATTACTGCCCTTACCTTTGCTGGTGCTGGGTGTGCCTGAGGTGTCAATGTCAGTGACACCACTGACAGCTTCAGGAAGCAGCGTCGACTCCACCATGTCTTCCATTGGTGTGGACAGTGTTTGGGTGGGTGGTCCTCCTCCGGTGCTTCTTGCCTCCTTTAGCCTGCTGGCTACCCTCTCTTTGGCATGTGAAAGCAAGTCGTACCATCGCTTGCGTATCTCCTCAACACAGCACTGCGCAACACCCGCTGCGCATATTTTGGTCTGGATGTCTGACCAAAACTTCCTCTTCTCACTTTCAGGTACCTGTAGTGAGTTCTTCCCAAAAAGTTTGTCGTGGTTCCTACCACCTCCTCAGTGAGCACCTCCAATTCCTGCTCACTAATTTTGAGCTTGCGCTTCCTGTCACCTTTCTCCTTCCCATTCCTATCAGTAGCCATGTTCCTGTTTGGTCCTGGCTGGATGTCAAGGCTGCCTCCTTGGTGCTGGGCTGTGTCTCTCTACCTGCTCCTCTGGGTGGGGCTCCTGGGAACAGAATGGGCTGACTCACTTCCTGGATGTGATGTCATCAGGCTGTTCTGGTTTGCCATTTTCGCAATTTGCGATTTGCAAATACCGATTTGCTATTTTTTACGATTTGGTATTTGCAACTTGCAAATTGCAATTTCGAATTTTAAGAAATTGCTAATACCGACTCGCACTTTTCATACATCCCATTTTGCATTTCTAAAATAACAATTTCTTAAAATTCGCTATGTAAGAAATGCAATCCAGGTGCTTGATACATCTAGCCCTATGGGATTTAAACTAACACTCAAACTCGTTTAAACCTGGGAAGGAGTGATGCAAGGAGGAGGGGGCACTATATGCTATTCAGTCTGAACTTAGTTCAAAAAGAGCAGTACAGGCAAACCTTTTTTTTTTGTTCTGAGGTACACACTCGTTGGTTACCGCCACATAAGCAAGGGACCCGACCAAGGAAAGAATTAAAGCCCGCCTTTAAAACGTGCAATATCAGTAGTTTGGAAGTTTGGTCGGAGAACTCATGTATTCTGATGCATTGGTAAAAAACAAATGTCAACACGAGACATAGTCTCATAGGGAGGGGATAGAATTTTGCTTTGAAGTAAACATTGACATCATTCTACGGTTGATAATTGAACTCTTACAATGTGGAGACAATATTTGGAATAAATCCATGTAAACTATCTGTGATATACTTGAGAGTCCAGAATACATTTCCTCTTGTGTCAAAGCTTTAGGGCGAGTGGTAGTTGACCAGTAATTAACGTCATCAGTAAAGGATTCCACTCCTGACTTACGCTAGACCATATGCATAGAAGATGGGCCATAAACTCAGTCTTACACCAACACAACCTACGAGACGCATAACAGAAGACCCTGCTGCATAGGGCCTATAACTCTTTAGGGCCCCTATTCTGCTACAAACCAACGAATATGTGTGCAATATGAGAGACTCATAGGCCCTTCTTCATATTCTGCAGAAGTGACCCATCATTTTGTGTGAAGGTATTGCAACCTTCAGCCACCCCAGAAAAAAAAGAGTTTACCCATGGCCTAGGTGATTACTTGGCTAGAAGGAGGAAGTGAAAATGGGGATAACAATCTCTTAGGTTTCTACTCGAGAGCAACAGGGGAACTTTGTGGTTTAAGTTCAAAATAGGTGTAAACAATATGGGTGGAAAAGTTGAAATTATTCTCTTGGAGATAAATCAATATTTACTTTAAAAATAGGGCTATGGACTACTTTTAACTAATTGTTTAATGGAAGCATACTAAATATATCCAAAGTGGCCAACACACAGCCCCGTTTCACCCCCTTGTTTGTATAAATTTGTCTACAAAACTGGGTCCCAAATCACATCATAACTGTGACCCAGGGACTGCAATATATTAAAGCTGTACCCATTGGTGGAGTACATGAAATACAGCGTGAGAAACCATCTTCCAAAGCAAAGTGTGGTTTGTCCCATTAGCAGCTGGGTAGAAGCCTATTAAAATGTCATATGGTGAGCGATGAGTGTTGTTATTGATTGCTCTCTGGTTATTAACAATAATGCAAACGCATTGTCTGTCGTTTCCATATTTCATCGTAACCCTGTTTCATATACTAGAAGGGTGGCCTTTGCGTCAGGCTAAGCTTGCAGTTCACCTGAATTAATCTTGTCATATATTTTAGCATGACTGTCCAAGAGGGACATTAATCAATTGTGGTTCGGGAGATGAGGGTTGCTTTTCTTGAACACTAGAACCAAAACAGAGGTAGGCTAAGAGCTGAGGATTGGTTATTTGGAACAAGTAGACCTGTAAAAAGGTATTCGTATTGAAGACCAGAGCAACAGATCAGGTTTAAAAGAGAAACGAGGACTCTGATAGGAGCTGCTGTAGAAGATGGTGGCACATTTATGAAATTGATTAGCATACTAGTATCATTAGATGGGAAATAAATTCTGGGAAAGGGAATCTCTAGATCAGAATTCACTTAGACCCAGGACCTATCATTAGTGTGTATAAATAATTAATGATCTTCCAAAAATATTTGGTCCAATCAGATTTATATATTTCCAAAATTTCAAACATCTTACCTTCCTGCCGGTATTTTTAGTCTCCCCTATTAATATACGTTCTTAAAGCTACCAATCCTCAAAGGCAGAAGAAGACTCCCCATATTGGAAGACTTAAATGGGCTTAAATGATGTAGATGGCTACAAAATGTATGGCTAATTTTTGGCTTTTTTTCCTTCTCAGAGCAGGTTTAAACTATTCTTTGGATTGTTTGATCATAGATGGACAATTGCAAAGAACATTCAAATTCGGGGAACAATGCTAAATTAAACTGGAGAGACCAACTTTGACGCAAAGACATATATCTTACTCTGTCTGAACCAGTGCACAAATCTATTTTTATCAGCCATAAAATTGTCTCCTATGCGGAAGTTTAACACAAAAATTATGAGATTACAAATTATTTAGTATTTTTCCAATATTTAGCGTCATCTTCTATCATCACTGCAAATCACTGAAACACCTGGGGAGAATGATTACTTTCTAATTGCAGCAGATCCAAAAATCATTAATGACCAGAAACAACTATAAAATAAGGAAAGTATAATCAAAATCCATGTTTCACCCAAAAAATGCAGTGCGAAAATTTTCTGGAAGTATTATATTGTAAGCATATATTTACGTCGATGTGCAGCAGTTCTACCGACCAGTGCAAGCCCTAGGCTTCAGACCATTGTGCCGGTTTACTACCTTGAAGAATACACCAAAGTTCACCCTTTTGCTCATGCTATTCATATCATACATCTGTTTTATACAGGTTACATTTAAAATCCACGGTGAGGAGAAAGTTAGCCAACTTCATCAACCAAGAATTTGGAGTTCTGGGCCTAAGAATTTATTTTTTCTCTCTTATTTTATCTCTGCCATATCTTTAGTTAGATCTGGGTAGAGGTGGTGAGACAACAGATGCAAGGCATCCTTCTGCATGCCTGGGGAGTAAATGCAGAACCCAGTCCCTACAATGTCTCTGTTGTAATATAGGTTGGTGTCATCAAAGATTGTGCAATTCCAGTACAACATAAGGTGAGGAGAGTATCTATATTGGCTAGAGGGCAAGTTAAAGAGTTAATTGATGAAATGCTGAACAGTGGTATCATTGAACCAGTGGAGGCATCAATTTGGGTATCTCGAACTGTAATAACTAGGAAAGCTGATGGAAAACTACGATTTTGTGTCAATTTGAGAAGCTTGACTCAGAATTTTGTAATGGACAACTTTCCACTACCAAATATCAATGAGCTTGTTTTGATGTTGAAGGGGGAAGTTTTTTTCAAAACATGACTTAAAACATGCGTATCATCAAGAAAAATTACATCCTGAATCGAATGTTTTGACTACATTCATTACAATGAAAGGCATGTTTACCTTTTGTGTTCGGCTGAAAGTGTCTTTCAAAGGGTAATGAGTTACTTACTTAAAGGAATTCCGAACGTTATATACTTTCAGGATGATATATTAATTTTTGGAGACACTGTTGAGAATCACAATTTGACACTGAATCTGGTTCTAGATAAAGTTTTAAAGTCAGGTTTAACCTTGAGGGAAGAGAAGTGCATATTTATGGCTGGGGAAGTAGAATATCTAGGTCATACATTGTCACAGGATGGATTGAAGCCAAAGAGAGACCTATTGAGAGCTATCAAATTGGCACCAAATCCTGTAAATAAAGACCAGTTGAAATCGCTTTTGGGATTAGTGGAGTACTACTCCAAATTTGTGGAAAGTTTTGCGTCCAAAACAGAAGTACTTAAACATTTATTGAGAAAAGGAGTAATCTTTGAGTGGGGTGCAGCACAGACACAGTGTTTTGAGCTGATCAAGAAAGAAATATGTGAAGCTGGCATCCTAGTACCCTTTGATGAAAAAAAAGGAATCAATTGTTACGGTAGACGCCAGTGCCACAGGCATAGGTGCTGTTTTGTCACAAGTGCATGGATCAAAAGAAAGAACAATTGCATTTGCGTCACGTTCTTTGACACCAACGGAACGCAACTACTCTGTAATAGAGAAAGAGGCTTTCGCGGCGATATGGAGCATGGAACATGGAACATTTCAAAATGTACATATGGGGAAAACAATTCAGATTGCGGACTGATCACAAACCTCTTGTAAAGGTGTTGACTCTGGGGGAGCTGAGAAAGGTTCCTCCAGACTAGTTAGACTTGCAGCAAGGTCTCAGGAGTACAACTATACAGTAGAATATATACCGGGATGGAGAAATGTGCAAGCTGACTGTCTTTCACGTCTATCGCAAGATTGGAAGTTGTTGGATGATGGGTCTAATAATATTAAAGACTGTGAGGATGTAGTCACAAGTGTTGGAGTTGTGGTGCAATGGTCATCAGGAGCATTGAGTAAAGAAGAATGGTGCCAAGCCATGTTATGTGACAATGTAATTAGAGAAGTAATCAGGATGATAGTAAGTGGTAGACGAAGAGAGAGCACTTTGCCTAAAAGTCTATGGACGTATAGTAAGGTATTGGATGAACTGTCATGTGTGGGTGATAATATTGTGGTACGAGGTGAAAAATGTGTTCCTCCTTTAAGTGTTAGGAAGAACATTTTCAATATTGCTAATGAGGGCCATTTAGGGCAAACATTGACTAAGAGGAGACTCAGAGAAAATTTCTGGTGGCCAGGAATGGATGATGATGTTGTAGATGTCTCTGGGTGGAGAGATGTGATGTGTGTGTACGTAGTGAAAAGAGACTGAGAGTAGGCAAACAATCCCTAATATGTCATATAGAGGATCCTGGACAAGTATGGTATACGGTGTGTGGAGACTTCATTGGTCCTTTATGTGGAGTTAGTCACATGTCAAAATTTGCATTTGTGTTGATGAATGTTCATTCAAAGTGGCTAATAGTGAAATTTATGTCAGAAATAACCACATCATCTACAGTGAGAGTCTTGCTTGAAATATTTAAGGAAGAAGGATTTCCTGTGTGTTTGGTGATGGATAATGGTACTCAACTTACCTCATATGAAATGAAAGAGTTTCTTTCCTCGTGTGGTGTTAAACATTCAAGGACGGCACCTTATAATCCTAACGGCGAATGGAATGGTGGAAAGAGCCAACAGGATGGTTAAGGGTGCCACACAACAAGCGTTGGCTAGCGGAATGAGTGTGGAAAGCATGGTTGCGGATGTTGTGTGGGTATATCGCACCACTGTCAAAAGTTCATGATGAGGGGCAGAAGACCAAATTCTAAATTGACTCAGTTTTTCTTGAGAGAACTAGTTAATGCTGGTGGGGTAGCATCTAGAGGAGAGAATACATGTGGGAGTTCTGTCTTTTCTGATGGTGGGAAAAAAGGGCTTCGACAGATAGTGAAAGAGGTAAGAACAGAATTAAAGCTGGTGATTGGGTGAAAGTAAAATCAGGAAGAATTGTGAGAGGTGTTAATAAATTCAAAGGACCATTTCAGGTCAAAGAAGTTCATCCTTGGTATATAATATTGAATAATGGTGAAAGATGGAATCTCAGGAGAGTGGCTAAGTTTGATTCCATGAGGAATAATATTACAGAAGACGTAAGTAGTGATGAATGCAGTGGATTTATGTTCGATGAGCCGGGAAGAATATCCTTAGGTCCAAATGTTGCACAAAACACTAGACGAACAAGTGATGTGCCTGCCTTTACTGATCATGGAAGTATAGGTAGTGGTGAATTCAAGCAAGGGGTAATGAAGGAGAGACCACAAAGGATTAAGAAAGCACTAGCATATTTGAGTGATTACGAAAAGTAGTGGAGACCATTTGGAATTACATTCATGATCTGTGCATTGTTTGACATAGTGATCTACACAAACACTTCATGTTTTGTTTATTTTCATATTGCATTTTTGATCTGTTAATCTTTACAAATGCTTATGTTTAATATTTAATGATGCATGTTCTTTTGGGTAATGAAAAGGGGAAGATATGTTGTAATATAGGTTGTTGTCATTACCACGAGCGAGCTCTTGACGGTTCTAAAGTTCTGTTGCTATGGAGATGGGTCGGACGAGTGCAGCAGTTACAAGAAACCGGCAAGAGGGACCGATGCTGAACCTTGCGTGCAATAAAGACGAATTTCAACTATGAACCCAAACTAGTATGCCTCATCACAACAGTCTCCTACTCTACAGCAATAATTCGGTTTAGTTGTGGAACGGTAGAAGGGATGAGCTGGGTGCAAGTGTGCGCTCTGGGTGACTTCTAAACTCTCCATTCACTCTTGGACTTTTGGCGCGTGTTTCATAACTGTGCGGTTTAACTGCACGCTATTTTGTAATTCAGTGCATGTGGAGCGTTAATGCTCATATGTGCAGTTGTTCTACACATAATCACAAATTACTGCACTGTTGTGCAATACTACCACTCATTTATGCGTTAATATCATATTGCAGAACATGCCTCAGGTTCACTCGTCCTGTGGTAAACAATGTTCTTTCACTGTCTGGCTTCTCTGCAGTAACATTAATATTACGTTGCAGAACTATCCCAGTGATGCCACTTTGTAGGAGTGTTGTCAGTAGAAATAGTACTATGAAGAAACTGTTAATAAAGTTTCATTCCACAAACGTTCAACCTCGAATAATTGTAAATAACAGGTGACTATTACTAGGACTCAGTGTTACCTGCGATATCAACATCAGAAGGTTGAAAGGGTATATGGATTGATGGGTAAGTGAATTGTTGTCTGCCTGGTCTACCACAGATCTCAGTCGAAGGGGCACAAACCTCTGAGCGACCTTAAGCTTCTCTTTACACTGAAGGCGAAAAAGTGTTTGTTACTCCTTAGAAAAGTATACAAGCATTGCCTCCTAAATACTGAGAATGGGTCACATGCATTATTAAAGTATTAAACCAGCATCGCTTTGTACCATCTGCCACAACACCAGAAATGAGTGCAGCATGGCAGGTATCGAAACCCGGCACCCAACTCTTAATAACATTAGTCAATGGTGACCCTTTATGCTGCCCAGCTCAGTTCTTCCCAGGAGCCAATGTAAGGGCTCCTTACTCCTGAAGAAGTAGGGACCTATGTATGTCATGCTGAAGTGTGCCTTTTTTCTTGACCCTGTGTCTGCTAAACAGTGAATTAGGAAACTATAACCATTACAAGATTTTACTCCTGCAATTTCAGGAAAACTCTGAATTTACATCAGCTTATGTTCTCTCACCAGGACTCAAATTTAACAAGAGCAAAGGCCAGACTTCTACCATTGCCAGAGAAAAGCGAGCACAACTGGACAGACACTGCTCTTAGACTGACCCGGTCAGCCTTCCCAGATACCTCCCTGGCCCTGGAGTCAGGATAGTACAGACCAGGATCAATGGATTCAATAGAATCTTTATCTGTGCTTCTGGTGCCTACCCTTACTCATTTCTCTTTTCTTCACGACATTTCCTTCCCCCTTGTTTTGTCCCTTTGTTTTGTGCCTCGTCCCATCCGAAGGAAGTCTTCTCTTTTTTCCCTCTTGTTTTGTCTTTTTTTGTGTAAAACTTGTGAATAACACATTGGAACAAATGTGATGTGCGACACTCATACAACATTGTAAAGAGGGTGACAGAGATCTGTATGTTCATATCGTTCTGTACTCTCCAACCATTTGTAGTGGAAAACCTGAGTATTCCAGCCACACTCTACATCCTAATGTAGCTCAAACTTTTCATAGAACAAGTTAAATGAAATGCCCAGAAATGATTTAAAATAATGCAACGCTTGGGGACTGTTGGGCCAGACTAACAACTTAGTTGGGATGTACTAGACTTGGTGGCCCATCTTATATGTGATGACAGTAATCAAGTTACAGTGCATAGGCCAATGTGGTGAGTGTCGGGCCAAAGGGGATAGAAAAGACATTTATATGCAATTAATCTAAATGGAACTAATGTATATAGCCAGTGGTAATCCTGAACATCTGGTGTGGATCCAGCACTCCTGAACTTTGCACTCCCCTGGTATTGGTAACTTTACTTCACTCAAGAAGGAATACACTATGCAGGATGGAAGGACATATAGGGATACTCAAGAGGAATATTGACTCACCTATAAATGGAGAAGGGCGCTATCGATTTTATAAGAGAAGCCACAGCTCCAACTTTAGCAGCTTCTACAGCACCGAACGCCCTGTACTTCACACTTTCCCCATAGCTGATGTAAGGCTGGTTGTAGACGACAATCTTGCCTTTGGCTTCTGCAGCTCTAGCATGAAGCTCTTCAAAAGAAGTCACCAGCATGGCTTCAGCTGTAATTCCTGAAAAATAATACAATTGACTGTTTCATTTAGGTTCGCGTTTTTTTCATTTACACATCTTCATTAAGGTTTAAATACTTAACATTAAACGAAACTGGCACAAATTCCAATTTCCAGCTTCTCAGTGTCCCCATTTTACCCAATTCTGGAAACCTGCCACCTACTACAAATTCAATTGTCCTTAATCTACATATTACTTTCAAGCCACAATTTCCCTGCTGGCCCAGTTCATAAACGGTGATCAACAAGCAACCATTTACATGGTTGTATGTGATCTTGACCAAAATCCAACACAGCAAACCATCCCTTGAGGAAGTTTTCTTTTAGAAATTTTAGAATGACCTTCAACCAGTTGATTAAACCAACCTGTCGATTGCCATTCTTGAAGACATTTTCTTTTCGTCCTGATTAATTTTCGTTTTGTGTTTAAGGGTGTTGCCCCCTTCTATCCATCCTTTCTTTTTTTTTTTAAAGACCCTCTTCCCTGCCATCCATACCTATTTTTTTTTATCAAAGTCTTTATTCTCTCTCACACTTATCCTGTGTTTTTACAAACCCTGTACTCCTCCTCCTAATACACTCCCTTTAATATATAGTGCCATACTCCCCTCCCTCATTACTCCCATTTTTACAACCCCTTTAATCCATTTTATGCCCTTTTTTCAAAGCCCGACTCCCCTCCACGTTTACTCTCTTGTTGTATAAGCAACGTAATCCAACTTCATTTCTTTTAATCAAACACATCACTTCCCCTCCTGTTTTACTTCCATCTTTTAGCAACCCCTTACTCCCACTACTCCTCTACTCCTTTATCTAAGTACTTACTCCACTCCAGCCTTGAGTCAATTCTTTTTACATACACCTTTTTCCAACTCCCACTTTACTCCATTTACTTTTTAAACCTTTTGCTCTCTTCCTGATTTACTCCCATTGTTTTTTCAACCCCCTTACTCCCTCTCTCAGTTTATTCCCGTTTTTAACAAGCTTCGTAATTCCTCTCTTGCTTTACTCCCTTTTTTAGAAGCCCCTTACTCCCTTTTCTAATTTACTCACTTCCTCCTCCCCCTTCATTACTATTTTTTACAAATCTCTTAGTCTATCGGCTGATTGACTACCTTGTATTTATGAATTTACTGCAAACCCCTTACTCCCTCACCAGCTTTTTTTTACAGTCCCTTTATTACCACTACCACTTTATTTCCTTTTTTATAACCTGCTTACTCCCCTTCTACGCTTCCCATCCTGTATACACCCTCCTTTTCCCATCTTACCTCTTTCGCATGCTGTTTACTTTTTCCACAAAGCAACATATTTTCGTGGTAAAGGTATTTAATCATTTTCACTTCTTGATAAAACGGAGTTTTGTCAGCCTATGCTTTTTCAGGCCGACTTTCTCCATTTTAGGGCTTTGCCAAAAGGAGGTATTACACGTTTATAAGTTCCCTACTCCAGGGGTTTCTGATATTTACCAGCTACACTGCTTAGGTCTGGTGTCTGAGGGGTAGAACAGCTCAATAAGACCTTCCAGTTTATAGTAGCATTGTCTCCCCCTTGCCGCAAATAAATTTTCGTTATAATGCTCAGCTCCACTCAGGCCTACATTTTCCTGATCATAATTTATAAGCGGAGCCTTCAAGATATTTACGAGACATGGCTGGTCTATTTGTCAGGGTAAAAGCATGAATAGTCAACTCAATCATTTATTGCTCTCCTTTCCCCCATAGACACTCCTTTATCAAACAACACTCCGGTGTTCAGGTCTCACCATAGGTTCTCACCTCTGACTCCATTTCAGTGACCCAATTTTTTACAACTTTCTCATCAGCCTATATTTCCAGACAAAGTGGACAAAAGTGGCCTTCTCATAATTTAATCAAATGCAGTCTTCCTGCACCATAACGCCCTGAAGCACCAAGATTAAAAACATCAGAAGCACAAATTCAAATTCTGTCGGTGTTGTAAGAAGTCAGAGTAATTCCCTGCAAGTGGGAGTGAGAACTCAACTTACTCTCTTTTCATTAAGTAAATAATTAACAACTAATTGAATAAGAGTGGATTGTGATTAGTCTCTCCTAGCGTACCTGGCCCATTATTCGCATTAGATATTCGCTACTGACTATTTAGTGCATTTGACTCTTAGCTTTTTAGTGAAACTTCTAAATGCCATTGGTGCAGGAGGTATCAAACATCTAAATACATAGAGGTTCTTCTAAAATGTTTGGGTTACTCAGTTCCTCTAGGCAGAATGATGTCATGCATTTCTACAAACCTTACAAAGCCAGAGACATGCTTGCTCTATTTATCATCATGATGGACAGAGAGTTGGCTCAGGCCTCCACGAACCTCAAATCTAGCATGGTCAATTACGATTTGCATATCAAGATTGTTTAGGAAAACATACTTAGTTGATACCTAGTAGATGTCGCATGCTGATGACACACAAGCTGTTTTCCAGCTAGAAACTACACAGTCATCTGATGCTGCACTGCAGCTCGCTCTTGCCAGAATTCAGGACCGGATCAGGAATAACTGGCTGACACAGAACTAAGGAAGGACAGCTTATGGTAACTGCTGGCGGTGCAAACATCTCAAACTGCAATTACTATAACGGATAAACTGGCTGGTGGATTGGCCAACTACAGGAGAGTAAATAAATTATGCCAATCTTCTGTTAAACACCAAGTGGCAGCATTGATCTGTAGCTGCCTGTACTAAATGAAGACACACAGACTAATCCTCCCTTATTTACAGAGAAGTGACTAACATATGTGTTATGGCTTTTATTATACCTTATATAATACTGAATACAGCACCGATCCTAATGTATGTTAAGACGGTCGTTGTTTGTGCATTTAGATGCAAGCAGAAGTTTAGTAAGTAAGTTAATTACATGACACTCTCAGCTTTAAGGACATTTACAAATGATAAGTGGTCAATTGTCACAAATGTTTTCTGTTGCTCGAGTTAACAGGCCAGAGATGGAATGTTTCCACTATCTTTGGCATTTAACATTTAGCAATAGCTGGGAATCTGTTCTAGAAGTAAAAATGACCTTGCATGATTATGTAGCAGAGAAACTGGAAAGATACAAATTCTTTAACAAACCCCCATGTAAAAAGAATAACCAGAGACACAAGAAAGATTAGATCTTCTTTTATTGAGAAAAACATCACACCCACTTTCAGTCACATAGATCAACTCACAAATGTTGACATGCCACCAAGTGATTTTTAGACATCACAACAATTATTTGTGGCACTCCCATTTCAACTTGGAACACTACATTTAAGGACCAAACAACCATGGATCTCTTAGCAAATCGAAGAGGTAAAAAACACATACAGTAAGGGGAGGACGAATGATGAAATCCTAAGTCTCCTCAATCACTATCAAAATCAAGTTTGGAAAATAATACAGATCCCCAGTCCACAGAGCAAAACGTCATAGATTCAAAGAAGCCCCCTGCATTTAATTTGTAATAAGTGCCCGGGGGAGGTAGTGGTCTCCAGCTATGCGGGGCCCGAGCAGCCCCCCTGCATTTTCACAAATATTAGCCCCGGGGAGGTGGCAGTCCCTGGGACTTCAAGGAGACTGGAAGCCCCCCGCATTCAAAATATAAATGCCCCCAGGACCTGGTCCACCCGGGGCCTGCAGCTAAAGCAAGCTTGGAAGTCTGTGCTTGCTTTTTAAAATTTTTTGCTGGATTCGCATGACCCAGCACCAGAGCTAAGGGGTGAGGGTGACTATACCGGGGCCCTTTTTCTTTCTTTTTTTTTTTTTACATAGTTTTTTGAGACTCGACTGAAGCTGAGTCCCAAGATGGCTGCCAACACTTCCTTGTTGAAGTGTGGGCAGCCCATCAGATCTCAGCATGAGATCGCGAGGGTTCACGATGCCTTCACGTACCTATATATATATATATACAAATTTGGATTTTAGTTAATTTCTCAAAAACAACTAAATGGATTTACACCAAATAACAAAAAAGGCCTCTTTCTGGACCAAGAGCTACCTTTCTGCCAAATTTGGTGTAATTGTGTCCAGTAGTTTTGGCGCTATCGCTGTTCAAAATCACTATGGAAAAATGAATAGGGAAAACGCATTGTTGGAACCTAATTTTCTCAGCGCCCGCTGGATGGATCACCCTGATACTTTCCAGACAGCAGCTGAAGTGAGCATCGTTTTTGGGGAAAATTTCATTAAGATGCATCAAACAGCCCCAAATTATTACCAAAACTAAAAACTCTATTTCATAGAAACTAAATATATTGGTATATATAGTGATATATGTTTTTTTTTGTTGATAGGGATTGGATTCTGTCCTGTTTTCTTTCTAGCAAAAATGCTCCCTCCCTTACTGATGGCCACTGTGAGTAAAGACAGACTAGAGACTAATAGAAGGCAGAAGCCAGACGGACACAGAAAAGTAGCGCCAGACTAAGGGGGTCATTCCGACCCTGGCGGTCATGGACCGCCAGGGCCGGGGACCGCAGATGCACCGCCAACAGGCTGGCGGTGCATACAGGCCAATTCTGTCCGCGGCGGTAAAGCTGCGGTCAGAAAAGGGAAACCGGCGGTTTCCCGCCGGTTTTCCCCAGGCCTGAGGAATCCTCCATGGCGGCGCTGCAGGCAGCGCCGCCATGGGGATTCCGACCCCCTTACCGCCAGCCTGGTTCTGGTGGTTTTGACCGCCAGAACCTGGTTGGCGGTAACGGGTGTCGTGGGGCCCCTGGGGGCCCCTGCAGTGTCCATGCCAATGGCATAGGCACTGCAGGGGCCCCTTAACAGGGCCCCACCAAGATTTTCAGTGTCTGCATTGCAGACACGGAAAATCGCGACGGGTGCAACTGCACCCGTCGCACCCTTTCCACTCCGCCGGCTCCATTCGGAGCCGGCATCCTCGTGGAAGGGGGTTTCCCGCTGGGCGGGCGGGCGGCCTTCTGGCGGTCGCCCGCCCGCCCAGCGGGAAACTCAGAATTACCGCGGCGGTCTTTTGACCGCGCAGCGGTATTCTGACGGCGGTACTTTATGACCCCCTAACTGTGCAAAACCCAACCCATCCTTATCCACTCCAATAACCCACCCACCAACCCCTCATGAGGAAACATAAAATCCTTGCTATGAAGAAGTCCCCCAAAGGATCCCTGATTTAGGGCAGCTTGACAATGAGTACACCGTATACACACTCCTTTGCGAAAATGTAGAACTATCGAACAAAAAGCAGCAGAAAACTGGCCAGCCCAAGTCAAAAAGGAAGATCATCCTAGAGTCATTCTGAAGTCATCTGATGACTTCAGCTGAGCTATTCCTGTAACTATCTGGAGAAGTCATCCGAAACCATCCTGAAGTATGTGTAAAGGGCGAAATATTTAAATGAGATGACTGTAGAGTCATTACAAAAACTACTCTAGGATGAGTTCCTGATGACTTAATTTGAAAGTGTGTGAAGACTGTTTAAATTGCAGGAGTACCAGCTGACAACCTGAGGATGAGCGCAGATTACTACAAGATGATTCCAGGACAATTTGAGGATTAGTGCAGAATACTACGAAATGATTCCAGGACACTTTGAGGATGAATGTGGATTACTACAAAATTACTCCAGGACAATTTGAGGATTAGTGCAGATCAAAACAAAATGATTCCAGGACAATTTGAGAATGAGTGTGGATTACTCTTAGATTACTTTATGACATCTTCAGGATGAGTGAAGACTGCTCCTTGATGATTATATCAAAACTTTGAGATGAGCGCAGAATATTTCAGAATGACCATCACAAATGCAGGATAAGTGCTGATTACTTCAAGATGATTCTACCCAAACCTGAAGAAGCCTGCGGATTGCTTTAGGATGATTATATGACAACTTCAGAATGAGCCTGTAATAATCTGAAATGACACTGTAATAACTTCAGTATGAGTGAGGATTACTACTTGATGATGTAAAAAAAAAAAAAAAAAAAAACTTTAGGATAGATCTGAACGTGTACACCATGGTTCCAAACCTTTTTCTTGAGATCGCCCATGATGGTAGCCATTTCATCACCTCAATCCCAGGTCTTCAAGGCACACCACCACCATTGCCCCTTTCTCAAGTTTTGCAGAACCATGTTGAACCTCTCATCTATGTCCTACGAGGAGAAGTCACCAATATTTGCCAGTTGCCTATTCTTCATCCCAGGTCAAGTATAGTGTTGAGGGCAAGGTCAACGGAGGGAAACTCAAATGGTGGAACAATTAAAAGATGATAAATGGCATGGATGGATGAAGGTCTAATAGGAGGTGAGTGTTTTGTTTATGAGGATCCATAAGAACATGCTGTGCCAAGAAATAATAAGTCGCAAGAGGTGAACAGTTGAAGGCAAGGGGGCTGAGTGTCTACAGATGATCGCCTGATGGAACATGTGAGTGGCAACGTGTTTGCAGGTGATTGTTGAGAGTAGGGGAGGCTGTGAGCTTGAGTCGCTCTGGGTCAAATATAGAGGATGATCAAATTTGGGAGAAAATGGTTAAGCATCCATAATTGAACAGTTGAAGGAAAAGTGCGGAGTGGGTTGTTCAACATAAGGAGGACAGTGACTGAGGGCAGAGGAAGTTGTGAGTGATTGTCTTTAGGTGAGTGGATTGGGTACGCTATGAGTGGCGGACTGTTTATAAGCAAATCAGCTTGAGGAAGGAAAGCTGTGAGTGATGACTTACTAGATGAGATATGATGTAAGTGGCTGGACAATTAAGGGCACTGAAGCTGTAAATAAGTAGCTTTAGGTATGAGAGAATATGCAGATAAGAAGACCTGTAACTGGGATAGGTGACAAATGAACTGTAGAAGAAGTTGGGGGTTTGTGGCTAAGGGTGTACACTGGAACATTATGGATATTATGAATGACAGAGTATCCTTAGGTGAGCGTTCGAGTGCAAGAGAAGCTATAAGCAAATGGCTGTTTGTAGGCAAGTGACTGAGACACAGGAAGCTCCATTTGTGGAAAAATGTCAGTTGGTTGAGCAGTTTATGGAGAATGGTTGAGTAAGTGAACAATTTAGGGTGAGGGAAGCTTTAAGGGTCTTGCTATAGAGGGTGGAAACCGTGAGCAGGTGAACTGCTGCAAGGGATTTAAGCAGCAAGGAGGTGGGTTACTGATGTCAGGGGAATCTATTTGAAAGCCTCTAGGGAGGTAATAAGGATAAGGATTAGAGATCAGGTGACTACATGCAAGTAACTCATTCTGGCCCTGTTGTTTGCTTGGATGTGAAACAAGGGCTAGTGTTTGCCGAGGGATGGAAGCCCGAAACCTGTTTTGTGTGCCAAGATATGACAGGGCCTGTGTTGAACCTCAGAGGGGTGGGAGCCCAACACCCATATTTCAAGGGCAGTGATTGTCTGTCAGAAGCAGAAGATTGGAGGCCAGGACATGTGTTGTGTACCAGTGGGTGTGCTGGGAAAGAGCTCAGGGCAGAGTTTTGTGTCTGCTCTGGGAGTACAGGGCCTGTATATGTACAGCAGTAGTAGTCTAGGGACTGTTTTATATGCCAGACAGTGCATGTTCAGGGCCTTTGCTGTGTGCTTAAGTGCAAATCCAGGGCCTGTCTTGGGTGCGAGTCCAAGGCCTGTGGTTGAATAATGGGGTAGGCGTTTAGGGCCTCCAGGTAGAGATTGGAGTCCAAAGATTCCACGCATGCAGTAGGGCAGGAGACCACAGCTTGTGCTCTGTGTTGGGTCTATGCTAATTGCCTGTGATGAATATTAAGGTTGGAGTCTAGTTCATGAATGTTGGGGTGAGTCCATGCCCTGAACTGCAGAGTTCGGAGTCCAGGACCTGTAAGTCTGGGTGGGAATCCTGTGCCAGGGGTGGAAGTCCAGCAGCAGTGTATCAAGGAAAGGATGCTGAAGTCCAGGGCAGGTGTGGTCTGCTCTGGAGTATGAAGTATGGGGGTTGGAAAGGAACTGGGGCAGTCAACGACCTGCATTGTCTGATGAGGGATAGGAGTCCAGGATCTGTGCAGTGTGCTGAGGGATAAGAATTCAGGACTTGTGGTGTGCGAGGAGTGTGAGTACGGGGCCTGTGTTGTGTCTATGGCATGGAAGTACAAAGCCACCAGTTTCTATTCTACACACAGTTTATACTCTACACATAATTAGGAAAACATCTCAGGCATTACTGAGGGATGCAGCTGTAATGTCGGCAACTATTCATGTCCTAATTTGCATATCCTTATCATTCTTGAAGATATCTCTGGCAGTTATTTTGCTGTCAGGGACAGGTCTCAGCATTAGCAGCAGAAAAATCTGCAGACTGGTCTCAACATTACCAGCCCAAGACATAAATATGCCAAAAAGGTTTGACCATAACAGTATTTAAAGATCAGCCATTTCCACTGTATTTCCTGGTTCTCTTTTCATCTGGGCCTAGAAGACTATTTAAAGTGTCTAAGTGTGGCTACCTGTGGCTGGGGTTATCATGAACAATGCAAGTAAATGTTGCTCATGATCACACCTCTGACTTTCTTATAGTAGGAAAGCAGGTAGTCCTTTATTAGCCCAGCTGCATGCTGCCATTTCTCCCATCACTGTCAGAGGTGGTGTCAACTGAGCTGACTTGTGGCATAGCATAGCTTATCTCATGATTATGCCCCTCCTACATACCAACATTTTAAGATGAAAGAGTGAGAATCTCTCACCTGAATTGGGCATGTTGGCATGTATAATCTAGTCCCATTTTAAGGCACCTTTGTAAACAATGTTTTTTTTTCTGACTGCAAAGTGTTACTTCCTAGAGGAAAAAAAGCGTTGGCAAGGCCAATAGGCCTCCCCTATGCAAGAGCTATTGAGTTTGGAAATGTGCTGTAGTCTTTAAATACACTAGTGTGGCTGTTGTTCAGCATGACTAAATGTTAGTGGCATGCAGTGGGGTGGGATGGGGTACACTGGGGTAGCGTGGAGTGGGGTAGATTGGAACAGGGTAAGTGGGATAGATTAAAGTATTAGATAGGAGTGAAGTTAGTTGACTTGCTGTAGATTTGGGTGGAGTAGAGTAGATTGGAGTGGGGTATAATGAAGTGGAATGGTTTAGATTCAGGAAGAGTGGAGTGAGGTGGAGTGGGGCGGACTGGATGAGGTAGATTGGAATAGGGTAGTTTGGTGTGAAGTGGGGTAGGGTAAATTGGAGTGGGGTGGATTGGTTTGGATGGAGTGGGGTAGATTTGGGTAGTGTGTGGTAGAGTGAACTAAGTGGTGTGCAGTAGATTGGGTAGGGTGGAATGGAGTGCAGTAGATTGGGGTGGAGTGGAGTTGGATAGACTGTGGTTGAGACTGGAGTGGAGCGAGAGGCTGGTGGAAGAGTGGAGTGTAGTAGAGTGGAGTGGGGTAGATTAGGGTGGAGTGGGGTAGACTGGGTGGATTAGATTAGGGGAGTTTGGAATAGAGTGGGGTACACTCAAGAGGAATGAGTGGAGAGGGTTGGATTGGTGGAGAGTGGAGTGTGATATACTGGGGTGGGGTAGATTTGTTAAGAGTGGAGTGAAGTGGAGTTGATTAGGGTGAAATGGGTTAGATTGGAGTGGATTATTGTATGGTAAATTGAATTGGAGTGGAGAGGGGTAGATTTGAGTAAAATAGGAGTGGGGTAGATTGGATGGGTAGAATGAAGCAGGGTAGTTTGGGCTAGAGTAGGATAATTTGGAGTAGAGTAAATTCAAGTGGGATGATTAGATTGGATGGAGTGGGGTAGATATGGTAGCATGTGGTAGAGTAGAGTGGGGTAGATTGGAATGGAGCGTTGTAAATTTGGATAGGATGGAGTGGGGTAGATTGGGAGGATTAAGGTAGGGTAGGTTGGAGTGGGTACATCAAAGTGGGGTAGATTGAGTTAGGGTGGGATAGATTTGAGCTGGGCAGATTGGGGTAGGGTAGTTTGGGGGTGGAGTGGGGTGGATTAGAGTACAGTGGGTTCGATTGGACTTGAGTGGGGTAGATTTGGGTAGCATGTGGTAGAGTAAAGTAAAGAGAAGTAAAGAGAAGTGGGGTTGATTGAGTCAAGTGGAATGAAGTGTGGTAGAGAGGGTTGGGGTAGATTAGGTGCACTGTAGTGAAGTGGAGAGGGGTCGATTTGAGTAGAGTAGAGTTTAGTAGGCAGCGCTGTCTGGTGCACTTTAACCTAAAAACAACTGTTAGTGCGCACAAAGCATGGGATATCTGGTAACATGACAGGTTCAGCAGTCCCCTTTGGACCAGAATGACAACCTTAAACCACTCTTCACTTGTCAACTCATTGCCATGTGTTAGCAACAAAGTATACACTTAAAGTGCATCACAAACATTTCCTTTATTTTTCTACTCTGTGATTACCATGAAAATGCCCTTATGTGTTGCACCTGAAGTGGGTATGTTGATGTAAGATTTTAATCAACAGCAATGCTCCAGATGCTTTGTGTTTCTCTATGCTAGTACTGACATATTGTAATCCTACGTCTGTCTGTAGCATGTCTTGGTTTTCAGTTTTGAAAATCTTGTACACACAGGTAAGGGAATTATTGTGTTGGCAGATGGATAGCTAGTTTGCCACATAGCCCTTTTCTTTACTGGAATGAGCATTATTTTAGAGAGGTAGGACTACAACATGTCAGTACTAACATATTACAAAAATTAGGAAGATAACCTAAATTGAGTATTTCCCCCTTATCAGTACATACCTTAAACCGTAATCATAAGAAGAAATCACTTAAATACGTGCTGTAGAGCTACCTTAATGACCCCTCTGATAATAAAAGTAAACAAAGTAAGAAAAAGGAGTATTAAAAACAAACGCAGACGCTTTTATACAAAGTGTTATTTCTGTATCATGTTCGGGGCTCGGCCATGAACAAATGGCCAGTATTTGTCTCTAGGAAAGTGGCAACCTCATGAGCGGGTGTCAGCAAGTTTGGATTGGGGTCCGTCAAGCTAGGTAGAGACGTAATGTTGGCTGGGGAGGTGCATATGTAACAGGTCATAAGGCTTTCTAGATGTCTGTGGTAGCTGGGCAGAATGGTGGTTTTGGATCCAGTGCAAGAGACATGCACACCCTTGTGTCACCAAGTCCTCTGCATTTCAGACCGGGCCACTTTGCATTCTGGGACATGTAGTATGCATTCAGAAATCCCAATATGCAAAGTACTGTTGTATAAAAAATTGGACTGGCTGCGCTGATGGAGGAAAAAAAAAGCCCAGAGCAGCTGAAGGTGTCACATATATGGACACTTGTTCTATCATGAACCTGCATACCTTTCACACGGCCAAAGCTAACTGTTTCCCCCCCTATGCCGCGTGGCACCTCTGTCCTGAAGACCTCTCCGCTAGTCTCCCTCTGTCCCTTAGGGGGGGGGGGGTGGAGGGTGAGGGGGGGGGGCTGACATCTGTCTGTCTCCTCGTGTCTCTGTGAAAATGACTTCTAAGATAGTTGTATGATGGCTTCTAAAGTAATCCTGTTTGACATGGGAGTTTACGAGACAGAGGTACAAAGATAAACACATAAAACTCTGTTACACCTATAGATCTGTTAGGCCTTGGCAGCACCCTGAACCCATTGGTAACGGCACGAAAATATTACTATATAGGATTGCATTGTAAATACTTATGGGGAAACGAATACGGATCTGCCAAGTATTTTTGGACCTCAAAGTTTAGGTTTAGGGCAGCACACAGGCAGAGACCTAGCAGTCTGTTCATGTCTCCTCCTCCTATATCATAAGCAGGAAAACATATGTCAGAACTTTCGGCACATCTTTCACTCAACAACCACAGGCCTAACGAGTGGATCGATTACAGTGTGTGGTGCAAGCCGGGCCGCTGCTAAATATAGGAACGGGACGCTGTAGGAGAGGGCGTGCCTGGGGGCACTATCCCAGCCAAACACCACAGCCCGTTCAAGCCTGCTCCGGCCACAGGCGGGCCTGTTCAGAGTCTGAACAATATGTGCGCTCTGTTTTGCACGGAGACGCTTAAATTCAGAGCAGTTTCGGGTCTACTCAGTAATTTCTTTCAGAAAGTATATATCAGAGCACAAGGTCAGTCAGCACTCTGCGAGTCTTAAATGCACGTGCTTTAGCAAAAGACAATTACTAAAGGGGCGCTTTTATTCTGCAACATATATATTATTGGAGAAGCGAAATCAAAAAAGAGAAGAAAGAAGGTGCACTTTTTGAAATTAATTTCCCTGACATTTAAGACTAAATCCTTAAAACCAAATAAATATTATGAAAATGTGAATTAAGCAGATCCCCTTCCGCTCGCGCCTCTCTTTCTCGAATATTCTTCCATTATGAAGCATCAAGAGGGATTATTGGTTGGAAAAGGTTAATGTACGCAATAGTGCATACTGTAAAATGGGAGTGTGGATGAAGTGAAGCATTGGCAAACTCAACAGATCTAGCATTCATGCAGTAAAACAGGAACATGTGAATGCAACTTTCCTCAAGCGATCGCTGAAGTGGGCGAGCTCCGGCAGCAACTACAACTGTCTAAAACTGCCTCCAGTCAGAACTAAAGAGAAGGGAAACGAAGAAGAGCAAGAAATGCTTATAATATGCACACACAGATGTGTAGGGCAAGTACTACTCGCCCCAAGGATTCAGAGGTAGTGTGAGAGATGATCAAAGAATTGTGCGCCTCATACCCTGGCGTGCGCCAAAGGCAGGTGGCTATCGATAAAATATAGAAGGCTGAAGCAACATTCATTTACATCTCTTTAAATACGATTATTTGTTTTGTCAAAACCGTCAATGTAATCACGCATAACATATTCAAGATTCGCTTGATTACACTATTGCTTTATTAGGATAATTTATATGAAGTAAACCTTTAGATTATGCTAATTTTCTGACCAGGAGTAATAATGACTTCATATAATTACATTTCTTTCAGAACAGCCTGGTACACTGTAGAAAAACAGGGTCTAAAGGTTTAGTGTCACTGTTGCAAAGTTAGCACATTGGAGGTTCAGAATTAAACCTCATTAATGTCTCTGTGCAGTGAAACAGAGGGAGGAAAGTGCAACTAAACATCATGTACAGGCCCCTTAGCAGAGTATCAAATTGCGGTCTACACTAAGGTTGGTTATGACAGTCAACTTGTCACTTATTGGGTAATTTACAAAGGGAGGTTTGCTTTCCAGACATAATATGTCCGGGGCAAGAAACCATTTAATCATTGTTTTTTAACTAGTATTAAACTATATTGGGAAATGGAAATATTTGCTACTGTGTGTTCCAGTGATAAAAGATGAATTTCTTCGGTAACATCAGGAAGAATGAATGTTCAGGCTCTGAGTCAAAGTAGTCCACATCCAGTGTAGACTCACCTGGAGCTTGAATGGTCTGGTACAGTGCAGGAATCAAATACTGAAAGGTTCTAGAGTTAATAGAACACAAAATAGTGTGGCGTAAAATACTCATATCGGCATAAAACAATGTAGAAACTAAAAATCCCTATTTTGTACTGGGCCCGATTTAATGAGATACAATCAAGACCACTCCTGCATCAATTCTCCCAACTCCGTGGCCTACAGGTCAAAGCAATCAGCTTTTAACTGCTACTGACTCCACTTTCCTACCTCCAGTACCAGCAAGCACAGACTTCAGCTGTGGGCAGTGGCTCTGGTTGGAGGGCGTGACTCAAAGTTACACCGAGCAGCCATTTTGGCCTTGACCAGCACTTTGTGCATGTGGTGTGTGGCTATATCCAACTCATGCTGCCAGTGTCCCTACCTCCAAAGCCTGCAGTTTGTGGGCACAGAACATGGCTTTCAGTCCCCTACACCCAGTCTCTCTGGCCCACAGAGCCCACTCGGCATGTCCTTCGACCATGCATAGCAGGCTCTGGTTGCAGTGCATGGCTCTCAGAGATGGTTAATGGTCATGAGATTAGATTAGCAGGGTGTGCTCTTTGGTCACTTTATGTTGCCCATTCCTTTCATGGCTTTTTTCAATGCAACACCAACTAAATCTCAAGCCCACAAGTGACTACTGGGCATGATCCTGGAGCTCATAGTACAGGATGTGGCCTATGGCCACGAACTACACCTAGTCTCTGTGTCTGTGGAGCACTCAGAACACATTCTTCTATCATGTCCAGTTCACACTGGGAGCAGTCCATGTCAGCAGTAAAGACAATATCCTCATCAGCTAAAACACTTTACTGAATGATTTCATGAAATAAATATGCCCTTATACAAACTTGCACATACTTCAATGTTCTATCTGCTGAAGAGGGTCAATGGTAGGCTGGGGTAGACTTTGCATAATTTTGCTTCCAGACATCATCCAAATTGCCTAAATAATTAAGCCAAATGATATCATTTTGCGCTAAATGTGCTATTGCATCTATTTGTTACACAAGGACTCTTATTGCATCTAAAAACACAATTGTGTGTGAGACAGAAACAGTAGCTTGCATTCTGTTTGTTCTCACTGTACCTGTGCGTCAGTAGCATTTTTACCCAAACAACATTTTAATTTCATGAGTGACATAATTTCATAACAAGAGGCATTTCACATAACAAGTCTAAATAACATGAGATTAAGCCAGCGCAAACAAAATTTAGCCCTAGCCTAATCAGCATAAACCAATACAGAGTAATCTCTGTGCATCACTATGCATGAATGGCATTCCCAGTGTTTGCAAGGTTTCGGATAGCTCTATTAAAAAAATACTGATTGAGTTTGTTACTTTACCTTAGTCTCTGGATCACACAAAACAGAAGAAAATGCCTCTGGATTGTTTTTGTGCAGGAGGGTATCCCATTCTGCCGAAAACCAGTCCTGCCCATAAGGCAGGCACCCTTCAGCATTGTGCAGTGTGTGAAATATAAGTAAATATGCCCCAGTATTTGGTCAGGGAGTATGTGACCTGGGTCCACATGGCAACCGGGTGAACTGGTTGGCTGCCAAGCCCTGCACTAAACACATGCTGAAAGCCACACACAGTGGGTATGTTTATACTTTAGTGGAGCACAGGGTCTAGCCAAAGAACAGGCACTGAACTCAATGCTTTCTTTGCATGGCTGAAGGCTGTGTGCGTTGGGTTATGTGGATACAATGGCTCAACACAAGGGCCAGACAAAGGCCAGGTCCTGCATTTATCCGCCACTGAGAATTTTCACACGCAGTGCTCAGTGGATCATGTCTGGGTGGTGACTTTGTGAAAGGCTAGGTCTTTGACTAGGCTGTGCAATCAAACCCTGCAATATACAACCAAAGGTTTTGGTCCAGTGGTTACAGTCCACTAAGAGTGTGAACCAGACCCAGGTAGAAGGCCCTGACCCACAATTGACCTACTTTGTACAATTGGTTATGACCACACTGGAGGAGGGCCCAGTGCTTGACCAAATGTGGAGTGACATTAATTGATAATAAGAGATAATATAACAAGAGAGTATCAGTAAATGACAACACATATACTAATTATTTTATATTCATGATGTCATCAATGTTGTCATTGGCAAGGTGATACATGTTCTTGGCTGTACTGAGAAATAAAAGCAGCCATGGCAAAAATGTTCATGTCAGCTCCTGCTCCCTTTCTGCCTCTTTCTGTCACTCTTTCTCTTTGTTTGTCGACATAAACACTGGCGAACTGGAGACAGAGCCAGTAGCAGTCTACCTTCAAAAAAAGGCTTTGAGTGGCTCCAGCCACCCTCCCAAACATGCACAATAGAATAAATGGCCAATGGAGCACTTTATGATGTCATTAGTAATTTTTATTGGTGGTGTCATTTCTAAAGGTCTCTGTGACATTATTTGTGTGGACATGAGCAGGTCTTTAGGGCAACTTTTTGGTGAACCATGACTGGTAAACTTTAGTGGTGTTTCAAATGAAAATCATAAGTATAAGATCAAGGTAATTGTTTTTTAACTGCATTTCTGTGTTTTTTTTAAAATGTTACTGTTCTATGACCAACATTATCATAATTTACTTTTGATAAAGCTTTTTTAGTGACGTTATGGCCTCATATTTTCTTCATGCCGCCACCGGCGCAGGGAGTATCACCTTGTCCCCTCATGGATTGTTATTGAATCATGGAGATCATAATTTGTGTCTTCAGAAAGCAAGACAAAACCTATCATGAAAACAGCAAAAATGCTATGCTATGGCAGTTGTGCCTCAATGCAGCTCATTTCCTGTGATGAAATGGTAGTGAGGGCTTGTTGGGAGTGCAACAGTAGCCACAACCACCCAGTGGAAAGAGTCAGATTGCCCAGAAAAAAAGTCAAATTAGGACGCACCAGACCAAGAAAGGAACAGGTAGAGGCAGAAAATGCAACAGGTGTGGCAGGCACGGGGGCAAGATGTGAAGCTAAAATGATCAACTGCCAAGTTGAGTCCGAAGTATCATCATCATCTACAATTGGCACAAACACTGATGGAGTGAAGAATGGTTCATCACAGGAGCCACGGGTCACCTCCAAGACTGCAGATAACATTATTTGAACATCTGACCCATGCTTCCTGGTTTCTGAAGCTGAGGTGAATGATACATGAGGACAATGTAGCCCTCTGGAAAGACCATTGGGAGAACACGGCAAAAATTATCTTTAGACAGTTAGAGACCAGGCAGCAGTAACAGGCTAGAGGCAGGAAGGACACTCCCTTCTGTATTCTCACATGTCCTCTTGCTTCAGACTCACAGAATGGGATACGTGGAGCCTTTTCAATAAGTTCAAGTAGTGCCTGGATGGAGCCAATAGTTGTTCTGTGGTGGCGTTGGGTTGTTGTGTGTGGTTTTGTATTCGTCATTCTTGGTATTGCTTGCTGTTTAATGGAATATTCGGGGTGTGGTGATGAAAGTCATCAATCACTGGGTACTGAAATGATGCCATTGAAAGAAGTACTAAATCTTGCAGGGTAATGGGTTAGGTGAAACATTACAACACTCAATTGATAATCTCTTCAGGAACAGCAGACCACCCCATTAAAATAAAACTTTATTATGTGGAATGTGCATGGCATGGCCTCCCCAATTAAACACTAAAGAAAACACAGGAAAACACACATTTCTGAAATGCATAGGTAAAAATATAGGGCCAGATGTAGCAAAATGTTGCCAGTCGCAAATGGCCCGAATTGCAATTTGCGACCCCGCAAAATCGGAAATGGGATGCAAAAATCCCATGTCCGAAGTGCAAATTGCGATGCAAGCCATTACTAACTCGCAAAAATTGCGACCCGATAGCGCAATTTGCGAGTTGCAAACCATATGAAAAAGCCACTCGCAAATTGCGACTAGTCGCAAAAAGCCCATTTTGCACACCCAAATTACCACTAAGTCAGAGCAGGTGGTAACCAGAACCAAAGTATAAAAGGAGACACAGAAGGCATCTGGGTTACTCAAAATGGCTGAAATATATGTGACAGCAAGGAAGAGGAGGAGAGCCCACGCTGCACAACAGAGGAGGAGGAGGAGCCAGAGACAGGAGAGGATATACAGAACCAGGCAGACACTTTTCCAACAAACTGAGGAGGAGATATATGACAAATACAGACTCATCAGTGCAGCAATATTAGAATTAATTGAGCTACTCAATCCGCAGCTTCAACGCCAGACTGTGCGCGGCAGCGCCATCCCCACACATGTGCAAGTGCTATGCTCACTGCACCTCTTGGCCTCGGGTAGCTATCAGGGGGTGAATGCAGTGGCAGGTGGGGTATCCCAAAGTGCACTCTCACGTTTCTTCAGATGTTTCCTAGATGCCATACTTACACACATGTCCAAATACATATACACTGCTGATAGTGGACCCCTCCTCACTGTCCTGAGGGGTCTCACCCGTGCCCCTTGCCACCTGCCTGGCCTTCAACATGTCCACAGCATGGCTAATGCGGCCCAGTCCCCGCGCCACATCCCCTGCAATGTGGCCCAGCTCCACCTGCAGACTCACGGTCCGTCTTGACAGGCCTGTGATGTTCATGGCAAGGCGGCCAATAGATGCTGCCATGCGGTCAAATTTTTGAACTAGGTGGCGCTTACGGTGCCGTGCGCTTTGTCTCTCAGCCACCAGTTCCGTCACCAGTTGGCGGATTGAATGTGTAAGGTCAATGACATTGTCATTCAGTCTTGTGAACTGTGTGTTCACATCAGCCAGGCCATGTGTGATATTGTGTTCCATTCTCTACATTGCACCTGAGATAATCCTCAATTGCCTGACCTGAATGGAGGGATGCCTCAACTGCAGACATGGATGCTTCCCCTATATCCTCCTGGGCCACCGCCTGGACTTGGACTCTGCGTCTGCGACGCAGTGGTGCTTCTGGCTCTGGCTGTCTCACAATGTGGCTGGGACCAGGTGTCGTGTCTCCTTCCTCCATGTCATGTTCTTCTTCTGGAGGGGACTGTTGTGGTGTCATGCTGGGCCCTGTAATGGCTGCTGCAGCCTCCTGCACTGCCTGTGACCTGCTGTCTTCACCCTGGATGGTGTGGCTGGTGGGGGTGTCTTGTGGGAGACCTGTGGGACATAGGGAACACACTGTCAGTCTATAACATCTGTTGTATGCCTCATAATAAAGATTTGCCGATATGCTGACTACTGTACTACATTGGCCATAATGCACCATTCTGGTGGTTGCTAGTCTGGAATGGAGCTAGTCGGTTGTGCATGCTGCTATGTACTGGGTGAGTGTAGGTATAGCATTTGTAGGTGTACATGCATGTTTCATGGTACTCACTTTTGGATGTCCCTTGCGCTGACGTGTCCAATGCTCCCATTCCTGACACAGCCTCAGGCTCCAGTGTCTGCTCCACCAATTCCTCCATGGCTGTGAGTGGTGGGATGGTGGATGGGCCTCCTCTTGTGCCCCTCATCTCCCTGAGGCGCTCTGCCACCCTCTCCTTTGCCCTGGAGCACAGGTCGTACCACCTTTTTTTTATTTCATCAATTCTTCGGTGGCTCACCCCAATGACATTGATCCTCTCCTGGATTTGCTGCCAGATCCTCCTCTTCTCAGTGTCTGGGACACTCAGGGCTGCCTTGCCAAAAAGCTGGTCATGGTGCTGGCAGCATTCTTCTGTCAGCACCTCAAGTTCTTTTTCTGAGAATTTTAATTTCCATTTCCTTCCTGCACTGCCTGTGTCTTCCATGGTAGCAGCTGTTCCTCTCTCCAGGTAGTTGCACAGCAGTTAGAAAAGGGTGTGGTCCTCCCTCCTCCCAGGTGTATTTGATGACTTTCTGGCTCTGATGTCATCAGCAAGAGCCAGAAGTGTTTTTCCAACTGTTTTGCTGCACCTGCATGCAATTTGCGGCCCAGTCGCAATTTGCGACCCCCGACTCGCAATCTGCAGTGCGACATCATTTGCGAGTCACAAATTGATGTCGCTTTTTTTCTTGGATCCCATTTTGCGAGTCAGAAATTGCGAGTCGCAATGACTCGCAATTTCCGACTCGCAAAATGTTTCCTTCCTACATCTGGCCCATAGTCTACTAACAAGACAACACATCTCAAGAAGGGTAAATCTTAAGGTTGGAGGAGCAAGCTGTGCTATGCTATATTTTCTGTTTATGAACACGGGACATTAATATAGATAGTATTGAACATCCTTTTTGTGAAGACTGCTGACTACATTGATGCTTATTGGAGGTATGCCGTGCAGAGTGGCGCAGCAGATGAGGAACCACCAATACTGTTTAGCGTATATGCTCCACAAACTCCCAGGCTTCTTTATTCAATCACTTAACTACTCTACTGGGGAACAGGTGGACAGACCTATGTTGTAGGGGCACTGGGGATCCACTTTGTGAATGATATATTGCTAGACAGGTAGCCGCGGACAGAGGGTTTCAAGGAATGGGGCTACAGTGGGTATTAGCCAAAATGTGATGGAAGATGCACCTAGGGGTTCAGAGATACTCATTCAACTCACCAATATATGAGCAACACACACTCAATTATATATGCTTTAGGCAATGGTACACTTTGTCAACTTCATGCTCAACACAGAGCATCTCATACTGACTCTGCCTGACCATCACCCATCGTTGTTGCCATTAGAATAGGGGAAATAGGTTGTAATTATGGCATCGAGAGGAGAGTTAGAGAAGGGATATTTAATTAGTTTTGAGAAAATGAGGGCTCCCTAGTCAGAACTGCTCAGAACTGGAGAATTTTAGGGCCGTAGTTTAATGAAATAGATTGAAGGGGTCATAAGACCTTCATTGTGGGTGGATGCAATAAGAAACAAAAATAACAGATCCAGAGAACTGGATCAAGAAATGCCTTACAATCAAATAGTTATCCCACAATTACAAAAAACTATGGTGGTTTAAATGTCATTATTAGAAAAGATGTATTGCTTACATCAAAGGGAATCCATATGTATGTATGGTTAAATGCATAAAGAAGGTGACAAAGCAGATAGACTCTTCAACTGGCTGGTTTCTGATCAAACATACATGCACATTATCACTCCTATAATGCAGACAACAGACCAAACCAATTAGGCCTTTTCAAAATATTGTTTTTACTCTAGTCCTCTGGCTCCGGCTCCTAGACAAATACAGGCTGATCTAGAAAAGGTTGCAATAGCCACTTTGTCTCAGGCATAAAAGACACACTAGGAGTGTCACTCAGCATGGCTGTTATACAGAAAGCCATAAAAAAATTAATGAAGACTCTTGGCTGTGACAGGTTAGCAATGGAATCTTACAACACGCTTAAGAATTAATTGGTTTCCTAATTGCTTGCCCTGTATGAACCTGCCGGGAAAAAAAGTTTTATGCTGCTCATTGTGGCAAAAAACAGCAATACTGAGACAACATTCTGCCTATTATCCATGTTGAACTTGGACTGCAAAATCTTAGGAAGGACACAGACAAACTGACTGTTGCTAACAATGCCAGCTCCTGTGCATCATGATCAGAATAGTTCATACCTGCAAAATCTCTCTGGGTTTGCGCAGGCTGCTCCACAAGAACACCAGTGTGCCCGAGGGTGCCTTTTGACATAGAAAATGTTTTCAAAGCTTTATGAAGCTCATTCTTTACTGTAATTAGAGAGATGGGCTTTGGCAGTGAAATTCTGATTTAGACGTGGGTATTGTTTTCCAGCTCAAAGACCCAAGTCCACAATTTACCGGTACAGGGGTCACTGGTATGCTTTCCAAACAATGGCTGTTGAAATAAGGCACTAAAAGAGGATGTCTCGTTAGACTAGCGAGAGCTCTATAAGGCATAAAATGAGCAAGCAGCAAGTGATATGACTATATGCATAAGATGTCATGCTTTACAGTCGAGACGCCATATAAGATCTAAAATTGGAAATGGACTCTCTGAAAGGATTTAGGACCTGATTTAGAACTTGGTGGACGCGTTACTCCTTGACTACTGGAACGAATGTCCCATCCACCGAAATCAAAATCCCGTTAGATATAATGGGATTTAGATTTCGGCCCTTAGTCTTATTTTGGGCCTATGTACTAACTGGGAAAGAGCATGGCTTTTCCAGCTTCAACCTTTAATGAATGAAAAGCAACATGGACTTGTCCCCAGTAGCGTAACAAAGGCCCCTTTAAGGTGAGGGGGGGCAAGCTTCAGGAGGCCCCAACAGCACAGTCCACTGTGCATGGGTGGAAGGCCCCCTGACTTGGTACACGGTGGAGGGGGCCTCCTTCAGGTACTTTGTGAGGGGTCCCCATCACATTTTGTGACGCCACTGTGTGTCCTCTCTGATCTATGGTGCAGTTGTCTAAATCAATCTTCCATTGTTGGTTATGGGTAAGGAGTGAGCTTCTTAGACTCCTGCATTTGTTCATTAAAATACCTGTTATGCTTCTGTGTCAATTGTTTCGGGACATACATTTATACTAGAAGAATTAACGTAGGAGAATAGCGATGCTTGGCACACTTTTGCTAGCAATCATAGAAGGTAGCCTGGGTCTTCAGAGTTTTAAACTGTGTAACCTGATAACTCAGTTGCAAAGGCCTACTAAATAGTTTTCTGAGTAGGACCCTGAAGAAGTGTATATTTTGAGAACCTAGCTGCAACTAACAACATTAACCTAAGTTATACTATTGGATCTCATTTGTCATTTGATTAGGACTACTGGAGGAGATACCTTACATCTGTCCACAAAACCTGGCTGATAGGCTGGCAGTTCCACTCTGGTGTCTCACCAGATTTAAAGAAATATATAAGATACCACAGGCACAGAGCAGTTACTAGGATTGACTGAGCAAGTGACCTATATGAAAATATCATGTTGTGTACATTTGAGGACCTTGGACTAACAATTGACATATTGTGGTGATCAGAATGCTGGGATAGATCATAATGGAAGTAGAATACGGGGATGGAATGGTCGGGGATGAAGAATGTTGTTAGGCAGTTACTGTGGGGAAGTTGCCGGTTCATGTTGAGTTGGCATTGCTCCATGACGACAAACCTATTTAATTAAACGTGTTTGGAAATAACTACATCATCATGGATCGGTTCTTCACAATGGTGACGAGCGGGCAGGAGCAATGCCACTGTAACCTTTTTCCTATCCTGGTTTGAGGAGGTTCTACGCATGCATACGATGAACAAACGTGACAGCATACAGGTACATACCGGAAAGATCTGGAGGATCGGAAAGGATCGGAGGAGCGAAATTGTCACCGTACTGTTACCATAATCTATACCGTATACAATTAGCTGGTGGCACTGTGCGCATGGAGTGCGCATTCAATTTCAATTGAGGAGAGCTCGCACGTGTAACTGTGTGCGAGGACTGCTCGACGAGTACAGGTGAAATGCTTTCTGGGAGAATACAAGCCCTATTTTCTTCTGAACAAAACATGGGACTACGTCCTGACGGGTATCTTTGACTATTGGGAGGATTCCCATTATAACTGTGATTATACGGTGATCGGCACAGTTACTTACTTTAACTCTGCACATTCTGTGATGCGCACACCTTTAACTACGGAAAAGATCAGTGATCAGCACAGTCACCTACTTTAACTATGCGCATTCAGTGATGCACACATCTTTAACTACGAAAAAGTTATATATAATAATTCTTTTGGGGGTAAACTTTATCTGTGATGCGCACACCATTTCTGGTTAGTAAATTCTGTAATATTCTGTAAATTCTGTAGTAACACGCAAATCTTTAAAATTGACTGCTTTTAGGACTTCACATAAGGGAATTGTGTAAGGCATATACAAAAATGTCTAGCGTTTAACCACCACCATTCTTTTTAGCCGAGCATGGGGATCCACCTATTCAATTGGGATTATGGTTGTATTAGTTTGAAGCATATGTGTAGGAATTAGAGGCTGGGGAGTGTAAACCTGAGAGACACGTATCCTTACTTAAACACAGACTAGGCGCTATAGGGCTGAGAGAATTTAAAAATCTGCCAGCGTTGAATAATGTTGGTGAGGAAGATGTATATAAATGTGGCCTCAAAAAGTTACAGGCGAGGTATGGTAAGAAAATGTATGTAGTCATAGAAAGATATAAGTTTTACTCTAGAGAACAAAAAGAAGATGAATTGATTGACCAATATATGGCAGTGTTGAGAGGACTCGCTGTAACTTGTGCTTTCGAACACATGAAGTATGACCAGGTTGTAAGGGACCAGTTATTAATGAAAACCAAATCTAAAAAAATTCTGGAGAAATTGTGGTCTTCGTGTGAATTGTCTTTAAATGCTGCGTTTGGAGTAGCACAAGGTATTGAAATTACTGAGAGATGAACACAGGTAAGGAGGAAAGAAAATAAGGACAATGGTACAGTAGGTGTTTTGCAGGTAGTGAGAAGGGTGGTAAGGAAAAAAGAATCTTGTGGTTGGTACAACAGATAAAACTAAAGGGCTACTATGTTTTAGATGCGGGGCTGGTACGCATTTGGCAAATTATAAAATGAGTCCTGCTGTTGGCAAGACATGTAATGTGTGTAAGAAGAAAGGGAAAAAACTGAATTGTGTTGTGGAGGATTTCAAAAATGAAGACCTTGAGTATGGAATGCGAGATGTGGTGTTGAGTATACAGAGTGAGCACATTAAAGGGAAAAATATTAAATTACCAAAGTGTTTGTTAAGCATTGATGGAGTGCAAGTGGAAGCTATTGTGGATTCCTGTGCATGGTACACTATAATGGGAAAAAGTTGTTTAACAAACTATGGCCTGGTAGATTGTTAGAGAATACAAACTTAAGCCCATGTAGTTACTGTGGTCATAAAACCTTTATAGTGGGGTCAGTGCAAGTCGAATTTGAATTTGCTGGGAAAAAGTGCTTGGGAGATGTGCTTATAGCAGAGAAAGAGGCTATGATTTTAGGTTGGCCACACATGACAGAGCTCGGAATTAAAGTTGATCCTAATGCTGATCCACACATGTATGCAGTGGGTGAGGGTAATATTCTGAGTACAAAGGATACATATTCTGACTTAAGGAAAGAATTTCCATATGATTTTGGAAGCCAGTTAGGAAACCTGAAAACATACCATCATTTTAAAAGAAAATGCTATACCTGTAAGACAATAATTGAGGAATATCCGGTATAATTACAGGGGGAAATTGAAAGAAATATTACCTGATTTATGTGAAAGGAACATCTTAGAAACAATTGAAAGTTCCCATTGGGTATCTCTGATTTCAATTTCTTTGAAACAAAATGGCGATTTGAGACTTTGTGTGGATTTACGTTCTCTAAATGCCTTTCCATTACTGAATTTGCAAAAATTAATGCAGTCCATTGGTGATGCTAAAGTTTTTTCGACAATTGATTTAGGTAACACTTACATCATCAAATACAACTGGATCTGGTCTCTAAACATTGTACATCTTTCATAACACCTGAAGGATTGTTTCAGTACACAAAAAATGCCATTCAGTTTAGCTAGTGCATCTGCTGTGGTCCAAAGGGAATTAACTAGAGTATTGTCAAATATAACTGGTGCAAAAGTTTTCCAGGATGACATATTGAAATTCGGAAAGGATAAAAATGAACATGATTACATATTGAGGAAAGTTCTATAAGCACTTATGGACAATGAGTTCACTGTGAAAGAACAAAAATGTAAATTGAGGAAACATCAGGTGGAATAGTTGGGTCACGTGATTTCGGAAGATGGCATTTGTCAACAAATTAGCCATGTGAAAGCTATTTGTGATATTCCGGAGCCTAAGTGTAAAGAACAATTGATATCTTTTTTAGGTTTGACAGAAGTTTTATGCACGACTTGTGGAAAACTACGCATCTAAGGTGGAGAATCTTCAAGCTTTATTAAGGAAAATGTGCAACATTTTGAGACAGGAACATAGTGAATAATTGCCAGCGTTAAAAGAAGAAAGTGTAACTGTATCATATTTAAGATCATCTGATAAAGATGCAAGCTTATTATTTCTGTGGATGCTAGTGGTTATGGTATTGGTGTTGTGCTATACTAAGGAAGAATGGGAACGTGTGGGTGCTCGCATATGCATCACATACTTTGACACGGGCAGAAAGGAATTATTCTGTAATTGAACGAAAATTACTAGCTGTGACTTGGGCTGTACAACAATTTAGAATTTATGTATGGGGTTACAAATTTAAAATATGCACGGACCATAAGCCATTGGTAAACATTTTGAGTCCTGGAAGTGGAAGGAATCTTACTCCATGGTTAGCGAGACTTGCTTCAAAACTGCAAATATACCATTATGAGGTAACGCATTTGCCAGGGAAAGATAATCATGTGGTGCATGGGTATCACGGTTGCCTTTAAAGAATGAAAATATTAAGGAGTTTGACGATAATGAGCGTGATGTGGCATTTACATATTACGATGTAGTATCTATTGAAGGTTATAGGACAGAATTGAAGTTTTCCGAGGAAAAGTGGATAGAGGAAATGCAATAAGATGGAATATTGTCAAAGGTAAAGGAATTTCTTAAGAAGGAGGGGCCATCTGAGCAGCAGCTACAAGGGAAATGCAGTACAATTTGGAAGGTCAAGGATGAGATATCCATATGCAACAGTATCGTTTTGAGGGGCGATAAAATAGTACCTCCCTATGGCATACATGAAATTATTGTCAAATTAGGGCATAAAGGTCATGGTGGTATAGCAGGCACCAGAAGAAAGATTAAGGAGAGTTTTTTGGTGGCCAGGTCTGGATGGAATGGTGGACCTTTGGGTGAGGGAGTGCAATGCATGTAAAGTAAGTGATAAGTCTTTCAAACCAATGGTAGTACCTCTGCAAATGGTTCAATTTCCTGAAGGACCTTGTCGGATTGTAGCGATTGATTTAATGGGACCTTTCGCCACGTTATCACCCAGAGAGATGTATGCCATGATCCTCATTGATTATTTTTCGACGTAGCTGGAAGTTTGCATGGTTGGTAATATGACCACGGATGTGGTCATTGATTTTTTGTAACATGTTTTCTAGGGAAGGCATTCCTGAAACCTTAGTATCAGTTAATGATGTACAGCTCACATCTAGGAAAAATTAAATCATTCTTAAAAAATTATGGTGTGAATCATGTAAGGGTATCATTAAATCACCCAGAAGGCAACAGTCAAGATGAACGGTTCAACTGGGTGGTTAAAGAGGCAATACAGTTGGCGTTGAAATCTAAACTGTCGTGGAAAAAGGTTCTTCAGAGCATGTTACTATCTTATATAATTGCACCTCATTTTGTAACAGGAAAAACACCAGTTGGGTTGTTGAGGGGGAGGAACCCATCTTCCAGGTTAGTTCCATGGTTGTTAAAGAATAAGAAAAAAGATCCGGTATTGACAGATAGTGACGCTCAAATTAGGAAGCGTGTTCTAAAGTACCAAGGTGAAGTGCTGAGTAGAGTCAATAGAGGGGGAACTATGCCCAATCTTGTAGCAGGGCAGTATGTACGTGTAAGGAACCATTGCTTTTAGAAAAAGGGGCAGCCCGATGATCAGATCCTATGAAAATAGTGAAGGTGCTGGATGGAGCTGTGACGCTTGAAGATGGTAGGATACTGTTAGACCTGACAGTGTTAGGTGGTCACCCTCAATTTTTATGCCTGCCTCCCTTCACTTTTTGACACTGTTTTTGCTGGTTTTAGGATTCTGCACACTTTACCACTGCTAGCCAGTGCTAAAGTGCATATGCTCTCTCCCTTCAAACATGGTGACATAGGCTCATTCCCAATTGGCTTACTTAATTTACTTATAAGTCCCTAGTAAAGTGCACTACATGTGTCCAGGGTCTGTAGATTAAATGCTACTAGTGGGCCTGCAGCACTGATTGTGCCACCCACATAAGTAGCCCCTTAACAATGTCTCAGGCCTGCCATTGCAAGGCCTGTGTGTGCAGTTTCACTGCCAATTCGACTTGGCATTTAAAAGTACTTGCGAAGCCTTAAACTCCCCTTTTTCTACGTATATGGCATCCCTTAGGTAGGCCCTAGGTAACCCATAGAGCAGGGTGCTATGTAGATAAAAGGCAGGTAATATACCTGTGTAGTTTATATGTCCTGGTAGTGTAAAACTCCTGAATTAGTTTTTCACAGCTGTGAGGCCTGATCCTTGCAGAGGCTAACATTAGGGCTACCCTCATATACTGTTTGAGTGGTAGATTCTGATCTGAAAGGAGTAACAGGGTCATATTTAGTATGGCCAGAATGGTAATACATAATCCTGCTGACTGGTGAAGTTGGATTTAATATTACTATTTTAGAAATGCCACTTTTAGAAAGTGAGCATTTCTCTGCACTTAAATCCTTCTGTGCCTTACAATCCACGTCTGGCTGGATTAGTTGACAGCTCCCTTGTGCATTTCACTCAGGCAACCCCAAATACAGGATGCTCAGTCACACCTGTGCACAACTGCATCCTGAATGGGTCTTCCTGGGCTGGGAGGGTGGGGGGCCTGACACTTAAATGTCAATGGACAGTGGCCTGCCCACACACAATGGACTGCCAAACCCCCTCCTGGGACCCTGGCAGACAGGATGGGACTGAAAGGGGAACCTGTGCACTTCTAAGCCACTCTTTTAAGTCTCCCCCACTTCAAAGGCACATTTGGGTATATAAACTGGGTCCCAGACCCTACCAACTCAGACACTTCTTGACAAGATACCTGCTGGGAAAGGAACTCTGAACCAGAATCTCCAACCTGCTAAAAGAAGCTACCTGGCTGCCCAAATGACTCACCTGACTGCTTTGCTGTAAAGGACTGCTGCCTTGCTGTTGCCTTGCTGCCTTGCTGCCCTCTGGCTCTGCTGAGAAGTGCTCTATAAGGCATTGGATTGAGCTTGCCTCCTGTTTCCTGAAGACTCAGGTCCAAAAAGACTTATCTCTGCAAAAAAATCCTTGTGTGGCGAAAATCGACACACAGCCTGAGCTGCGGTGAGAAAATAACTGCATCGCCGAACCGGGGCAATGCAGCCTGGCTCCCCAAGTGGAGATCGATGCAGCGCCAGCATTGCGACAGGAACTTCGACGCACAGGATCAACGCTTCGCCGAAGCGGAACGACGCAGCCCGACTTCCTGCGAGAGTGATTGACACATCACCTCCCGTGCGGCAGAAGTTCCCCCGTACCGCCCACCGGATCGACGCAACTCGTGTGACTTCATTCTACACGCCCAGGATTTCCCCACATCATCCCCAGGGTGTTCAAATACCCCGCAACCCGAAGAGGATCCAAGCCTGAACACCGGAAATCAATGCAAAGCCCTTGCTGCGTGGAAAAGTATCACTGTATCATCTGTGTGCACCCGGAGAAACAGACACAAACCTCCCCGTTTTCCACACATCTCCTCCTCTGCGGTCCTGTGCAGATAATTTAGATGCAAATCAGTACTTTGTGCTTGCAAGAGACCACTGTTTATCATTACAAAGGTGATATTTCAACTTGTATTTATCAAATCTTGATCGTTTTGACCTTAATCTACTCAGATAAATATTCTATATTTTTCTAAACCGGTGTGGTGTATTTTTGTGGTGTCTATACTGGGTTATTGCAGGATTTACTGCACAAATACTTTACACATTGCCTTCTAAGTTAAGCCTGACTGCTCAGTGCCAAGCTACCAGAGGGTGGGCACAGAATAATTTGGACTGTGTGTAACTTACCCTGACTAGAGTGAGGGTCCTTGATTGGGCAGGGGGTAACCTGACTTCCAACCAAAGACCCCATTTCTAACAGATAAGTAATCTGCAGCATGTGAGTCTATGTGAAGAGGTTAACATACGGGAGAGTGAAGATTATGAAATGCAAGATTATATTTAGGGGTATCTGTTGGGGAGTGATTTTAAGTTGCAACAGTTGTTGGCCCTGATGCACGTTTTGATACACGTTCTGATTCTGGTCATGAAGCAAATAATAGTGTTCCAACCACTGGTGATATGCTTCTTCGATAAAGTCAAAGGGAGAAGAAATTACATGGCATCCTAAATGCTTAAAGAATTTGTGATGGAACATTAGTGATGAAATGTATATGTAGTTAATTGGCGAGGCGGTGAAATTTTAGTTATGTAAAGTAATATTAGTTATATTGTGGTATAGTTGTGTCAATTAGGACATTTCCCTATTTTTGTTTTGGGGGGAAATGTGCGATGATCGGAATGTTGGGATAGATCATAATGGAAGTAGAATATGGGGGTGGAAAGGTCGGGAGGAAGAATGTTGTTGGGCAGTCACTGTGGGGCGGTTGGGGGTTGATGTTGTGTTGGCATTGCTCCATTACGACAAACCTATTTCATTAAACATGTTTGGAAATACCTACATCATCGTGGATTGGTTCTTCACACATATACTGCGTAAATGTTTGCACTTTTGGATCAGTTGTGTAGTCAGCAAGTATGACTTTGGGGATGAGAAACAAAAGAGCCACAAACACATGGCCATATAATGCTGAAACACATAGGCAACATGTGTTTTATAGATTACTTTATAGACAATCAAAAACCTTCCTGGTGGACTTGAGAGCACGAATGGTCTCAAAAAATTCAGGGAGCTCACAGACATGGAATAATCCAAGTTTTAAAACACATTTGCCGGATGTACCGAGGGTCAGACATCACATGCTCCAGATGCGGAGTAAGAGAGGCTGACTTTGATCACTTACTTTGGAATTGCCCACAGATAAGGGAATACTGCAAGACTATAGCTGCTACAAAGACTGACCTCACTGGGAAAGTTCTAGTTTGTTAATCTGAATCATGCCCTTGGGTGAACTGTCTGAAGCAACAATGGGACCTTTAATACATTGGCTAATCTGGCCTACATTTTAGCCAAAAGAGTGATAGTCATGTTTTGGAAATCACCTCATGCACCTAAATAATTTGTATACTGGGATGCCCTATTTAAATAATTAAAATAATCTGAAGATGAGAATGTAGTCATCTACAGGCACAACTGGAGACACAATAAGCATCCATCATAGATCTCCTGGGCAATAATCTTGCTGGCTTTCAATGGAAAATCTGACACCACACCACCAGAATTGGATGACAGCTGCCATGATTTCAGAGACTCACAAATCACCCGTGTGGGGAAGTAACATCATGATGCTTAGTAATGGCAAGTATAGCTTATGTCAAATGTTGTCAACAGACCAGGAATTTTTCAATGGTCGTACTGTCATAGACCATGCTATATGTAACTAAGGTGTTGTTCCTTGATCCGTAATAGTCTGACCCTCTATTAAGGTAATTACTGGGAATACATTTACCTGATGACACTGATTATAAATTATGTTGTTGTATAAAACCAGTAAATATAAATTTAAAAATAAATATCACCATTGTTGAGAGTAGGGTGGAGCCATGACTCATGAGGCCCCTACGTTGATTGGGTCATGAAGGCCCATACAAATGCTGTGCCAGATAAAGAACTTAGGGCCAGATGTAGCAAGCATTTTGCATGGTGCAAACTGCGAAAATCGCAGTTTGCACCATGCAAAATGCTCATCGAGATGATCATTCACATTTTGCGAGTTGGTACCAACTCGCAAAATGTGAATGCAACTCGCAAATAGGAAGGGGTGTCCCCTTCCTATTTTCAACTCGCACCGCAATGCTAAATTGCTTTGTGACCTCGAACGCGGTCGCAAAGCAATTCGCAGTTACCACCAGTGTCACACTGGTGGTAACCCATTCGCAAGAGGGAAGGGGTCCCATGGGACCCCTTCCCCTTTGTGAATGTTGCCAAAAATGATTTTTCAGAGCAGGCAGTGGTCCAATGGACCACTGCCTACTCTGAAAAAACGAAACCAAATGGTTTCGTTATTTTTTTTGTATTGCAACTCGTTTTCCTTTAAGGAAAACGGGTTGCAATACAAAAAAAAAACCTGCTTTATTTAAAAAGCAGTCACAGACATGGTGGTCTGCTGTCTTCAGCAGGCCACCATCCCTGTGAGTGCAGGGACTCGCTATGGGGTCGCAAAATGCGACCCACCTCATTAATATTAATGAGGTGGGTCTTTGTGACCCCATAGCGATTCGCAGACGGTGTCTGAGACACCGTTCTGCATCCAATTTTGCGAATCGGAAATTGCAAGTCGCACCGACTCGCAATTTCCGATTAGCAAAATCAGAGTTTCCTACATCTGGCCCTTAGTCCCTGGGTCTACACTGCATGGTGCTGGAGAGGAGGTAAAGAACACCCAATGCGCCCAAACACTGCAGGCACATGGTGCCAACCCCCAGATCCTGCAAACTAGCCAGCAGAAAAACTTGGTGAGAAGACGTCTTGGGGGACCGTCCTGAGGGGTGACAGCCAGCCTGTGAATGGGAGGTCGTGGTGAGGTGGTAGATTCAAAACCTGACTATATTTGGTAGGATAGAGCAGTGGGCACCTGAAGAAGTGTACACTCAAAAGATCTGGAGGGAGCCCAGTGGAATACTGATTGGAACACATTGGAGGCTAGGAGACCCTGATGAAAGGACATTGCTTGCATGGAGCCCCACCCTGGGAAACAGCACCACTTGCCTCCATGAGGTCAGGCAGGGTTTAACAACGCCTCTGTTAGGGAAACTACTTTTCAACCTTCCTCAGAGTGGCACAAAGAAAACACAAACACCAGGCAAGGCTCCGGAACAGATGAAATGTTTGTTGCGGTACCAAGGTTTATTGGCAGGCCAAGACAGAAGGCAGACGCACATCCCAGTGCTACGTCTTACAAACTGGCATCTTCTGCCCTGAAGTATATAAGTCAAGCTGTTATATATGTAAATAAAGTGCTGCCACAGCAAAATCCCAGAAGGGGACACAGTCCAAACATGGGCAAGCACATACAAAAAGTAATGCTGCATATATAGAACTTTAAGACCACAGAGTAACATTATACATATCACAGTGTGAGCAGAGACAAGTGAGCAGACAACAGATGGACTGTAAGAAAAAGGGGGCTGGGTTGCTGACTGGCTGAACTTAAAGTGTGAGACCGAGCTAAACTTAACAACGTGGCTTGGAGAAGTTTTATTTCCACAGCTGGCATAGGTGACAGAGATGTCAGCAGGGAAGTCTTGGGGCAATGAATGTGGAGTAGTGGAACCATTCTGAGAATGATAGGAGCAAGCATCTTGGTAAGAGAAAATAATAAATAGCTTACTGGGATTCAGATAATGGAGGAGAGAATTGGAACTAAACTATCATATCTATAGGTACTCGGGGAGCATGGCCCGTGACAAGGGCCTTAGGAATGCAGGCTGCATAACTAGGGAAATATTCCTTCAGGAGTGCCTCACCAAAGCCCATTGGAGGATTGCAGTCTGGCGATCAGGGAGGAGAAGGACCAGTCTCCCACAAGTAGTTAAAGATACTAGATCCACACTTCCAAATTGGAAGGTAAAATAGACATGGTGGCCACAGATATAAATCTTTTACATGTAGAGATTAAGAAAATGTCAGTAAGGGTGTTGGTGCTCCAAAAGCACTAGGAGAATACTCAAACTTGATCAAGACTCTCCAGATAAGAGGTCCAGTCTCTTCAGGAAGTCACACATGGCCTGCAAATCAGAGCCAAGGACCCTGTGGGTTGATCCTGGCATGATCAAGTTGGCCTCCTAGAAAAGTGCAAAGGTGCTGATTCAGAATAGTTCCCAGAAAACTTGGTTGTTACTATAATTAGGCCTGAGGATCTCTCCTCCCTATGTTTTTCAGTAGAGCTGGTGCACCAAGTACCATGTAGCACCACCCAGACTGGGTGTCCAGACTATGGGCCTGATTCAGACCTTGGCGGACGGCGGAGGCCGTCCGCCAAGGTTCCGCCGCCGAATGACCGCACCGCGGTCAAAAGACCGCCGCGGCCATTCAGACATTTCCGCTGGGCCGGCGGGCGCTCTCCAAAAGAGCGCCCGCTGGCCCAGCAGAAATGCCCCTGCAACGAGGACGCCGGCTCAGAATTGAGCCGGCGTAGTTGCAGGGGTGCGACGGGTGCAGTTGCACCCGTCGCGTATTTCAGTGTCTGCAAAGCAGACACTGAAATACTTTGCGGGGCCCTCTTACGGGGGCCCCTGCAGTGCCCATGCCATTGGCATGGGCACTGCAGGGGCCCCCAGGGGCCCCGCGGCACCCCCTACCGCCATCCTGTTCATGGCGGGTTTCCAGCCATGAACAGGATGGCGGTAGGGGGTGTCTGAATCCCCATGGCGGCAGAGCGCGCTCCGCCGCCATGGAGGATTCATTGGGGCAGCGGTAAACCGGCGGGAGACCGCCGGTTTACCCTTTCTGACCGCGGCTGAACCGCCGCGGTCAGAATGCCCTCGGGAGCACCGCCAGCCTGTTGGCGGTGCTCCCGTGGTCGGTGACCCTGGCGGTCACCGCCGCCAGGGTCAGAATGACCCCCTATGTGCCAGAGCAGGATCCCTCATTGCACGCATTATGATTTACAGAGATACAATACTCTGGTTGCATGGAGAAATGCTCCCTACATACAAAAATCAAGCCATGTACCTGAACGTTACACAAGAAGGGCAACTAAATTGAAGATTCTTTGGCAAGGCAAAAACAGAACTGAGGAGACAGGCCATTCAATGCATGATGTTAATCCCAGTCAAAGTGGAAGAGATCTCAATAATGTGATCATGGACCTTTGCCACACCTGAGGAACTGTGAAAATGGCTTGAGGCCTGGATACCAGTGGAACAGATGAAATTGAGGGGGGGTCGGGAAACGGAAGGAGACAATGAACAGTGAAGGACATTGCCAGGTAGCACACAAACACGCCATCTCTCAGATCTATAGGATGCAAGCGAACAACAGCCAATCTTCCCTTGATGCACTAAGGAAAAATTGGAAAGAAGATCTGGGAAGCCAGTGTATGATGATTGGAGGTAGCATGCAGCTACCTGTGGATGGGGTCCAGCTATTGCAACTCAAAATACTGCCCCAGGTATAATTTACTAGGACCAGGCTTTCTGGATGGGGTAAATTGACAATGATAAATGCCTGTGGGGATGTGGACAGGCGGGAAGAGTGCCCTAGGTTAAGACAATGCAGGACTCTGGTGGGCCATTGTATCTCAGTAGTCACAGAAGAGACTCGGATGCTCAACCCTCAAATGCCCACTTTGAGAATATGAGGCTGTCGGACCCTACTAAAATAGACCCTGTTATACTGTAATGTGGCTCTGATGGTAGCCAGGTGAGACATCGTACGCCTATAAGGGTAGGGGAGATATCTAGCTTGAATCATTGGACAATTGTCATGACCTGGTGCATGCAAGCCGAAAGATTTGTATATAAGACCTGCGGGTGCCTGCAAAAATTTGACAAAATATGGGACCTTTGAAGGAAATTTTAAGACATTCTCTGAGTTTGTGGGGACCCCCGGGGGTTTGGGTGCACAAGGCCAGGTTGCAATCCCGACGCCTGTACTTGGGAAATGTGTCTGTTGTTGGGTGTTCTAGCGGAAATATGGAATGTTAAAACTGACTATTTTGACTAGACTGTGTGTAGCAGAGAACCTAGAAAGGCGGTGCCATTGCTTCTGACCTGCTAGATTGCATCACCCATGACCTGTTCGATGACATCATTGATATATTAATATCTCACATAACATCATTGATGACAACACTGACTATTTTTGAGTCTGGTGGAACCATACAGCATGGCGTCCTGGAAAAAAATGCATCTACACGAATTGTTATGATCCAATGGACCATGTTTTATTTGAACGTATGAAATACTGAAAATGGACTCTTTTGGATGTATGTGCGGAATATTTCCTGCAGTTCTCATTTTTTGTGTTTAGCAACATTACTAAATGCATTTTAAATGTGTCAGTCGTTAGACAATATGGAATCAAATATTGGGGGTGATTCCGAGGCTGGCGGGCGGCCTCCGCCGCCCGCCAGTCTACCCCCGACAAAATACCGCTCCGCGGTCGCAAGACCGCGGAGGGTATTCTGAGATTTGCCCTGGGCTGGCGGGCGGCCGCCAAAAGGCCGCCCGCCAGCCCAGGGCAAATCTACCTTCCCACGAGGACGCCGGCTCCGAATGGAGCCGGCGTAGTGGGAAGGTGCGTCGCGTATTTCAGTGTCTGCTTTGCAGACACTGAAATACTTTGTGGGGCCCTCTTACGGGGGCCCCTGCAGTGCCCATGCCATTGGCATGGGCACTGCAGGGGCCCCCAGGGGCCCCGCGGCACCCCCTACCGCCATACTGTTCCTGGCGGGAGACCCGCCAGGAACAGGATGGCGGTAGGGGGTGTCAGAATCCCCATGGCTGCGGAGCGCGCTCCGCAGCCATGGAGGATTCTCACGAGCAGCAGAAAGTCGGCGGGAGACCGCCGACTTTCCGTTTCTGACCGCGGCTGAACCGCTGCGGTCAGAATGCTCGACGGGGCACCGCCAGCCTGTTGGCGGTGCTCCCGTGGTCGGTGACCCTGGCGGTCACCGACCGCCAGGGTCAGAATTACCCCCATTGTCTTTAATGTGATACACTTATAACTGAAAAGACGTTTTTAACTAAAACAGTACACTTTAAATATTAAATAGGTATGTAGTCAGTAACCCTTATTTTGGAGATCCGTTGTTTTACTCTGTTTTAAAGCAACCAACCCGATATAGAACATTTAGGGCCTGATTACGACCCTGGCGGTAAAAACCGCCAGGGCCGTGGTCCGCGGGAGCACCGCCAACAGGCTGGCTGTGCTCCTTTGGGCATTCTGACCGCGGCGGTACAGCCGCGGCCAGAAACGGAAAGTCGCGGTGTACCGCCGGCTTTCCGCTGCCCAGGGGAATCCTCCATGGTGGCGCAGCTTGCTGCGCCGCCATGGGGATTCCGACCCCCATACCGCCATCCTGTTCCTGGCGGTTTCGGCCGCCAGGAACAGGATGGCGGTATGGGGTGTCGTGGGGCCCCTGGGGGCCCCACTTAGAATTTCAGTGTCTGCTTAGCAGACACTGAAATTCGCGACGGGTGCTACTGCACCCGTCGCACCCCTTCCACTCCGCCGGCTCCATTCGGAGCCGGCTTCCTCGTGGAAGGGTGTTTCCCGCTGGGCTGGCGGGCGGCCTTTTGGCGGTCGCCCGCCAGCCCAGTGGGAAACCCAGAATGACCGCCGCGGTCTTTTTACCAAGCTTGGAATCACCCCCTTAGTCCACTTTCCTCTGCAAAATGAGGCGACTTAAAACCCACTGAGCCAAGAGGTGTGTTAGCATTCAAGACCCTGTCTCGCCACTAGAAAGGAATTACTATTATAATGTTAGAAAACAGGCATCATAGTATGTTCTTTACGCGGAAGTGGGCAAGAAATCTGATAAGCTATCAATCAGCCAAGCCTCTGAGAAGAGATTATGTCTGCTGCATCTATTCAGCTAGAAACTCCAAAGATAATGAGGCGATAAAATTAGAAACCAGGCTGTGATATTGATTGAGCTCAACAAGGATAATAATCAAAGTTTCACACTACGGCACTGGCAAGGCACGGTGCGATGGCAACCTTAACACATCCTTTTATTCTCCATCGACAGGAGACTGTGAGATATCGTCTTAGAAAAATGTTTTATATAAAAAACTATCTCTCAATACATTTCAGCCAAGTGCATTAGGTCATATGACTCAAGGTGTATTTGGTAGCAGTTTCACCACATACAACGTAAACATCAGCTGCATGAAATGGATGCCGCATAATATTTAGCAACTTCTAAATAGCACACAACTGCACGTTTAAATATTAATGAAGATCCACGCTTCAGTTCACAGTGTCGTTTGGCCGGCACCTTAAATCGGCACGTTACACCGATTGTGACAATAAGAATAATAATGATTATAACAATATCAAAATTGTCATTAAATATTGTAATAACGTGCTTAACATACCAAAACGTGAATTTGCAACGTGCATGTTCATCCTTTGGGGCATTTTGTCATTGAATAATAGATGTTAATGTTGCCCAACACAATAGTAACCGTATTATCAACCTCGAAGATTAAAGGCTGAGTGAGCCTGCCAGGTTTTTACCTTTTACCATGAGGTCAAACACTGATTTCTGCAGTGGATGTATTTTTCCGCTGATTACAGTGGTGAAAACATTGGATTATGCGACTGCTGTTAGTGTTAGCAAACTCTGCTATTTATGTCAACCTCAGGAGGATGAATGGCTAATGCAGTCCGAACGCAGCTCCACCTGAGACCTAAAGACTGCTGGATAGGAAGGCATAACATTCCTTCGAAATCATGAGCTTGAAGAATCCACAATCATTAGGTCAATCCATGTCAGGATGTACCTGGCAAATCTGAATCTCACTTCCTCCTCAGCTGTTTCTACACAGTCCCCTAAATAGTCCAGAAAAAACTGAAATTAAAATTATCAACCTATGCAGTAACGTTTGCCAAAATGTAACCCAAGAGTTCACCCTGGCCATACATTATAACCCATTTTTGGTCTACTAGGCGGCTAAAGTACCAGGCTGACTGCCCAAGTCAGTTTGCCTCCCCTACATTCCCCTCACTCCCATGTTGTGCACAGTAAACAAAGCACCTACTAAGCTAATTCGCTCTTCCCCTCATAGAAATTAGCTTAGGTGGATCTTCCCTGGAGACCCCAAAACGTTTACGAAAAGCATCTGCACCGCCTGCTTAGATTTCATCTCCCAGATAGAAATATAGTTTTGTCTTCAATCCACCCTGAACAGAAAAATAAGGTTACATAATTTCTCTCATATCTTCAAATTTTAAAGAGTTCTATCTCCTCTTCAACCTCATCCTTCTGCTCTTCCCACATATCTCTGCTGCATTTTTCAGGTCTCTGACAAAATCCTAGAGAACATCCTTGCTGAATTAGTTCTGTTATGAAGATGCAACGTCAGTTTCATGGCCAAAATTTGGCCAAAATCTTACTACATTTTATCACTCCTTTGCTCCAGATTTTCCTTTTGTTGCACTTGCCTACACACTTTTTATCGTGTTTACTGGTTTCAGGTAGAAGAAACCAGGAGAAGGAGAATGGATCCAGGGGCTGTGAAAGAAAAAGGGCTTTATGGAGTTCCAAAGAAAGGAGGGAAAATATGGAAGACTAGCTTCTGGAGGTTGGGACACACATGCAAAGAACTAAGGAGAGTCACACGTCTGCATCCGTGCAAGTGGAGGCAGGAAAGCACTCCTAATATTTCGGGGTTTCTCAAGAGTTAGAACTAAAGAGACGGCCCTTGAAAACTTTGTGTGTTGTATGGCTTCCAGTCTTGCGCAGTTTGCCACTGGCTGTACATCAGTCAACTCTATTGTTTTGTGCATCTATTCCTTAGATTCGCATAGGTCTTACGCGTTTCTTCTCTTCAGTGAACTCCTAGATGACAGTACCTGTTTCCTCATCAATGAGGTTTATTAATATGTTGGGCTTGGAGGCGGAGAAGTTTTAAGACATGGGCAAAGTGGGCAATTGCCCAGGTGCTCTCTGGGAACGTGAAGTTTCTCTCTAGTTCACTTATGTGTATTTCTGTATCTTAATATGTAATGTATATTTCAATATTATTTGGCAAGATAGGGTTTGAGTTAGCAAAAAATGGGTAATAAATGTCAAAACTGTTTGAAACAGAGGTCCCCAAAATATTTGTTGCTCGGCCCCTATCATCCTTAAATGACACTGTGCATAGGGGCTGTATGCAGCGTCTGCAGAAGCCAGTTTCCTTAGGCTCCTGGAGCATATCCAGATGACTAATGAGGCTCAGCCCCAATTGCTTTCTGTAGGAGCTGGTACGTCAATCTTCGGCCTTGAATTAGTTTTAGGCTGTTTCCGTGGTTTTTGACTCAGTACTCTAATCGTGAACTGCTACGTACTACTTTATGGGATGACCAATCGTTGTTATTGTTTGCTTGCTGAGGAGTACCTCCAGTGTCTTCTTTCTCTCTTCCCTTACCCCATAACCATTTCACGGAGCACAGGACCCTCCCTTTTAGCTGTATATTATACTCTGTACGCTGAGGATGTCAGGGACTTGTTTAGGGCTAACCTTGGACTCCATACTGCCTCATTGCCTAGGGAGAAAGGGAATTTCATGAGACTATTTCTCTAATCACGGGCAAGATAGAAAGTACCAACACTCACATCTGACATTCCTCATTCCTCACTCATCACAACACGTCACTAAAGCATTGTTGAGCCTTGGTATGTCACCACTAGCAAAACAAGAGGAAGATTCATCTCTGGTGAAGCCTTGGCCTTCCTATGCAGGACACTCACCCACTTTGAAGGTACAACAGTCTCTGGTGCTAACCTGTATACGAGTGAGTTGATATCTTCTTGGTGGTCAGATCCAGATGATGTTTATGTGTATGTATTCCTACCATGAGTGTGCCTCTGCCTAGTTATCAGCGTCCAGGCGTCCTTCAAAAGCAACCAGTCAACCCCTCCAGGATAAAAGGATGTAACTATGTACAATGCACACCATGCATCAATCAAGAAATCCAACTAGGATAGAAGGTAAATCTCACTCACACGGACATGGTGTTGATTCATTTTGGCCCAGTGACTCTCTCAGGCTCTGATATGAACAATTTAACCGACTCTGTGTTTCTCAGCTTTTCTGCTTTCTTTGAATGATGGGATCCTTGCTTTTTTGCTCTGTCTTCCAACTTTGCTGCCTCATAGTCCTTCTGAACAAGCAGGGAGACATGGGTGCTCTTTCAGACAGCTACCCCTTATGACTTTCACTAAAGAGCTTGTGACATGAGACTTGTTTTCCATCTTTTGAAATTACTGTTCCAGGAGACTGGCCTATCGTTTGAAAAAAATACCACCCCATTGGAGTTAATAATAGAAAAGCTACACCATATGGAGCTATATTTTTGGAAACAATAATAAGGCAAAGATATTTGATGTCCCACTGTTTTCTGACATACAAACACGCAGATTATCTAGCTCTAGTTATTGCACATTTACAGCTGCTGTGGTCAGCTTTGTAGATAGCAGGTTGGTGTGACCACGCAGACCCTTGCTGCGCAGCCATGCACAAGACATCTCATGCAGCAGATCAGCATTACGAGCAGTGAGTGAAGCCTGGTGGCCCCTCTAGGAGCATATACTGAGAACCAAGAGGAATAGAGGAACACACAAAGCAAGCAAAGCAGAGATGGGGAGCAAGAAAGGCAAAATGCCTCAATGTCTGCTAAGGTTTAGGAGGCATATTCTTGGTGTGGTGATACCTGCACAAGGTCTTGTTGCCTGTGAGTGCAGAAGGCATGATGACCCTTGAATACAAGTTTATCTACTGAGGATGAGGTTTTCTGGTCCTTTTCAGTCCACATGAAACAACCAGAACAACAGCCCTAGACTGGAGAGCAGCCAGGACAATGAAATAATAAGGATGAAGAGCCAGTTGACTTAACACTACCACCAAGTGGGCAAGGGTGGAACAAGAATTACTGCATCACCACAAAAAACACTGGTGTCCTAACGGCACAAAGAAATCTACCATGCCAAACACGCCATAGACCGAAGCCGGCCCGGAAGCAAAAGGAACGAAGCAAAAAAGTACTAAGACAGCTAAGGAGTATTATGTACTCCTTTCATTCATTTAGAAATGTTAGATCCACCACGAACGTTGCGTTAATCTTCTTTATTGAAGATCACGGTACAAACAGGAAACAGGTCTGAACGGTAACCGACGCTCTTCTCTTCTCGCACTCTAGGTTCTCTCGAACAATACTCTGTCGCAGAACCATACCATGTCATCCACTCTATATTCTAATCACCTAACACAACACATCTCTCCATTATAACACAAAAAAACTAAACCCAAACCCAGTTTATAACTATACCGAACTATACTGAACTATTCCTATGCCCTAAAAAAATAAAATAAACACGCTAATAAAATCCATTATATTATATAACCATTTAACCATCCTGGAATAACTCTATTCCTTTTAACACCAACAGTATCACTTCCACTTTCCACCATCTCCTCACCTCCACCAGTTCCTCTTGTCCCATTCTTTCATTACTCACATCCTCCTCCAATTCCACCCCTCGTCCAATATAATTTCCACTAGTATCATTACCATTATCCATCCCATCCACATTATGTTCCTTCCCATCTTGCACTTCAACATTACCAGTACCACTTCCATCCACATTATCCTCCATCCACATATAGTTATTTTGTTCACTACCTTTATCACTTCCATTATCCTCTTCCATCCCTTTCACTGACAAAGCCACTCTTTTTAAATTTCACACTTTTCCATCCTTAAGTCGGACAGCATTTCGCAACACTTCAACCACTTCTGTGATACAAAAAAACTACTCTTCCCTTTAGGTACACAACCCAGTTTTTTAATTCTCACCCAATGCCCAACTTTTACCTGTGCATCATAAGCACGTTTGCTTTTATCATAGTATAATTTACTCATGCACTCTTTCCAACTTCTCCTGTATGGACACTGGGGACCACATTTCTACTTCACTATTACTTAACCAAGCTGGATTGAACTTACATCTGGCCATCCTTCCTCTCATCCTCACAAATGGAGCTAATCCAGTAGTACCTTGTAACCCTGTAAGCCCGTACTGCTTTCTGTAACTCCAAATGCCAATCACACTATTTATGCGATGCCGCTTGGATAATACTCTTCAGTACCGGGTTAAATCTCTCAACAGTTTTATTACCACTAGGATTATAGAGTGAAGTGGTTTTATTTTTCACACCAATTCTCTCAAAATATTTCTGGGCCATGTTCGAAGTAAATTGCACCCCATTATCACCTAATACCAAAGCTGGAATTCCTTCTGAAACAAAAACTCCATCCACAAATTCTAATACCATTATTGTGTCTATTTTTTTCACTATTTCAATCACCGGCCATTTGGTAAATAAGTCTATCAACACAATTACATATTCTTGGAGTTCACTGACCGGGCCCGATATATCCACTGCCACACATTCCCAAGGTTGTTCTAGAATAAGACACTTACTCATAGTAGGTTGCATAGTACGTAAAGATTTGTCAGCACTAGAACAAAGCTCACACAACCTCACAAATCTCTTAACCGCCTTGTCCACCAGAACACCCCTTTTACTACTGCCTTAGTCCTTACTACACAAAAATGTCCCTCATGGCATAAACTCAAAATCTTACCACGTAATCCCTGTGGTGGAATTACTCTACTGCCTCTTAAAACTACTTCATTATCAATAGACAATTCCGATCTTACTTCCCAAAATGGTTTAAATTAATCTGAAATGTGTTCTTTCCTAGGCCACCCCTCACACAAATATCTCACCAAACTTTGTAATACCACATCTTTTTCCTGTTCCACCTCCCATTCCTTCCTCTTTATTGCTGGCTCCCCAGAATCATGAATCAAAGCAACCTTAAAATCATTCCAAGGGTCATCCTCACACACCTCCAATGGCATCGGAAAGCGTGACAAACTATCCGCCAATACATTCTCTTTACATGGCATATACACCATGTTGTATGCATAGTCCTTCAATCTTATGGATAACCTCGCCATTCTTGATGAAGCATTCACACACCCTTCTGTAGTCAATAATTTGACTAATGGCTTGTGGTCACATTTTATGATTACTGACCTACCCCAAATAAATGCTCGAAAATGGGCCAACGCCCACGCACGTGCCAATGTTTCTTTCTCAATAATGGGATATTTTCTTTCAGTTGGTGACAATGTACATGAAGCAAAAAGGATGATTCTCTCTACACCCTTAGAATCTCCCTGAGATAGCACCACACCTAACCCTTTATTACTTGTGTCTGCTGTAATTGCACATTTCATATTTGGATCAAACCCAGGTAACAGTTACCTTAGGTAACCTTAGGTAACAGTTTCTTAACATCCTTGAATTCTATTTCACATTTCATATTCCATATAAACCTCACATTTTTCTTTAACAGTTGACAAATATTATATGTCCTGTCTGAGAAATGATGAATATATTTTGCACAACACTCCACCATTCCCAAAAATGATCTTACGTCATCTTTATCTAGTGGTGCCGAAGTGCCCATAATCGTTTCCACCAAAGAAGGTTTAGGTCTAATTCCTTCTTCACTAATTAGATGACCTAAATAACACAGACTCTTTTCAGCAAATTTACACTTACTCAATTCTATGGTCAACCCTAAACACTCAAGCGTCTCCAACACTGCTCTCAACCTCTCATCATTCTCCTCTCTGTCACTTCCAAATACAAATATATCATCATAGAAAAGCCTCACGTCAATTTCTTTTCCATATAAGTTGTTCATCAACCGTTGAAACACTGCAGCCGCTGTTGCCAATCCAAACGGCATGCGTTTGAATTAATAGCAACCAAACGGTGTGACGAATGATGTAAAACATTCAGGTGTAAGAGCTATTTGATGATAAGCCGCCAACAGGTCCAACATTGAAAACCATTTAGCTCTTTTAAGTGATGCCACCATTCCCGTGATATTTGGAAGAGGGAACTGATCTATAATAATGTTGCTGTTCAAACGGCGTAAGTCAACACAAAGGCGAATGTTCCCATTGCTTTTACATGCAACCTCTATAGGCAAAATCCATTCTGACCTTCCAATAGGCTCTATCACATCACGTTCCACCAACTTCTCCAGCTCCTTCACCACCTCTTCTCTAATTGTTCTAGGAATCATCCTTGCTTTATTTATTTTTGGTACTGCATTTCCTCTTAACACAATACTATTCTCAAAAGTTATAAATAGACCCGAAGTTTTTGCAAACACCTTCGGAAACTTGTTCATCATCTCTTTGGCTAATAAATATCCATGACCAGTATTAGAACTTTTTCCAAACTATTAGGGTCCAAAATGATATGTAAGTTCCCTTGATCCACCCATCCGAGAATTAATGGACAGTGTTTAGCTACATAGCGCTTTCCCCTTGCCTTCCTGTCCTTGAAAGAGAAATCTAACCATCTGTATCCTAAAATGTCAATCTGTTCACCGGTAAAACTCTCCGGAGTTATATCTGATGGTGTTAATTGTGAGCCAATTTTAACCCTGAAATATTTGTTGCAGAGATCCTCACTCACAATAGTAAATGGTGATCCAGAGTCACCATAAATGTTAATAGCTACTCCTTCTGTTTTCATATCACACAGTGGTTTATTTAAGGACTTTACTTCCCTTATGTTTAATACAAAAGTACTTTGTACACTTTTGACACAATCACCTTTAGAACTTTCCCCTTCCATTTCACTCACATCCGGACTGTTTTTTTCCAGTATGCAATTAACTTTGTTCTTCTTCCTTCTACACACTTTAGCAAAATGCCCCACAATCCCACAATTACTGTATCTTTGTTTCACCGCAGGGCAACTTTTACTGTATGCAAGATGTTTTATTACAACATCTTTTGTCCTCACCCATTTTTCTTTCCTTTGATACATATTTTTGCTCATCACTTTGTGACCTGAACTTTCCACTTTGCACCTTGTACACACTTTCTGGATCCTTTTCCAAATGCTTCAGCTCCAATGCACATCTCCCAGATATTTCAGCTTTTTGGATAATTGTCAACACCTCCTCCATTGAAGCATCTCCATTGATCCATAACCTTTCTTCTATGGTGACATTATTTGTGTGCATGACTAACTGATCCCTTAACAACTCGTCATGTAAATTTCCAAATCTACAATCAATGGGCAACTTCTTCAATTCTGCTACATAGTTATCTACAGTTTCATCTTTATTTTGCTTCTGTTGGAAAAATGGATACCTTAAAATTCCCATGCACACCTTGGGTGTAAAGTAAGTGTCCAAATCTTTCAAAGCTGCCTCAAATACATTAATATCACCACTTATTACTGCCTTGGACATCCTAGTGAACGTTTTAAGTCCTAATGGTCCTAAAGAATGTAATAAAATCCTTTTCTTTTGTTCTGCTTTCATGTCACCCTTTTCATTCACCGCCTCAATATAATTAATAAAATACTCCTTCCATTCTGTCCATGTAATTGGTGGTTCGGACCCTGCTACTCAAAATGCTTGAGGGGGATTAATTGTAGAATTCAGTTGTGCCATACTATTTATTAAATTTCTAAACTTAAAACTCCTGAAAGTTTTTTTGTGTTACCTTTTTTTTTTAAATACAAACACCTGTTTCCTGTTTCAAATTTAATCCATTTATCCTCCTGCACACTCTACTTGCCATAACTTCTAGGACTCCTAAGATGGCCTCCTTGTTAGGTCACACGTCTGACCTGCGCGTCAGGTCTATAACCTGCACTTGTCTTCACAGAGGTTACACACGCGCATGCGCGAGATAATGTGCACACACGTTCTCTCCCTTTGAAGTTAAAGTTTTGATATGCGCGGCACGCATGAGATATGCGCACTCTAGCTTTAAACAACGCACATTTCAACCGTCGTATTAACTGCTCATGTCGCATTAGCTGTTCACCAATAAAGAAAGTGTTTTGGTCCTTTCCCTCTTTCTGTCGTGTTGAATTGGCAGAGGACTCGCTGAATGCTGTACGTCTTGTCAATTCTGCCACAGCGTCATGAAATGCGATTCTTTTTCTGTCCCTATAAATATTGTGTCTTCTTCCCGCTGTCACCAAATTGTTATGTACTCCCTTTGTTCCTTTAGAAACGCTAGATTCACCATGAATGTTGTGTTAATCTTCTTTATTTAAGATCACGGTACAAACAGGAAACAGGTCTGAACGGTAACCGACGCTCTTCTCTTCTCGCACTCTACATTCTCTCGAACCATACTCTGTCACAGTACCATACCATGTCATCCACTCAATATTCTAATCACTAAGTAACACAACAAAGGGGAAGAAACGGTTGAAGATATACAGTGAGTAATCCTCCTAACAGCAGCATGGCGTGGAAACAACCCTAACACAAGACATTTTGGAACCACTTCAATGCCAATCATAATTGAAATGTGAGAAGCACTTATTTTTCTGTGTCCAGCATTTACTGTGAGCAAAAGAGACATATGAAAAAGATGGAGGAAGAGAAATATGGAAAAGCGTCACAAAGGGAGAAAGCAAAAAGTTGAAAGAGTGCGCTGAAGGGGAAGGGAGTGGCTGTAAATGGATTAAAGAAGCCCAAGATGGCTTTAGGATTAGGCTGCCTCACTATTTTGTGCCCACACATTTAATTGCAGCAGCCGCGTGTTTCAGAGGAGAGCTTTGGGCACCAGCACATTTTTATTTACCAATTAGGCCCTGATAATAATATTGGCTCAGTCAACTTCTGTCAAAAAATAATGTTAAAAAAAAAATATTACGCCACTGTGTCCTAACTGTGATACTTTCCACTTTAGGAAATTTGATTTTTTTGTTGTTTGCCTTGCACCGTCTTTGGTAAGACTGAGACTTTAGAGATACTGAGGTAATTCTTCAGTAGAGATGTTATGTGATTCTGAGGGTCTGCAAGAGCTCAGCTGTGGATGCCTGTGCTGGATAAGAGTTTGTGAAGAAGACGATGTGACTCCGATATTTGTCCACGGTTTTACAGGTGATATGTGTGAGTCTTTGATTATAAGTTTCTTCAGCTTTTAAGCTGGGCAGTGGTGTGAACATAGATGGTCCGGATCTGCTTACCCTTTAGCCACCAAGAAGGCTTACGAACCCTTGCGATGTCTCTGAGAATGCAGCCCAGAAGATGACATCCAGCCAGCTAGATGGAAGAGTTTTCTTTGAAGGAGGTGATTAATGTACATAGGGATTGTGTCTGGACTAGGTAGACATGGATACAAATATGCGTAACGTGAAAACAAGAAATACCATTGACGTACAAACCAGAATAAGCACCCGCTCCTGTTCAGTTTGGCACTGCATACCACTCATTAGGGTGAACGTACAGAATAAGTTGAGGGCCGCTATTGCAACATAGAACCTGCTGAAAGTGCTTGTTCTGAGACAGAACCAGCAGAGATTAACAGAAATGACTGACGTTGAACGAGTGAGAGGAGGCAGCAAGATGAAACAGGACAGGCACAGAGACACAAGAGAAGTGGAAGAAATAAACCAGAGGAGCTCAGCAAGACATAGAAGTTCAGGGAGATAAGAGTCACAGAAGTACAGAAATGACACAGAAAAAGAGCATAGACACACAGGGACAGAAATTGCAGAGACAGACAGTAGAGTCACAGAGATGATGCAAAGAAAAAACAGACAGAATGGCACCAATATATGAGTGACATAAAGATACAGAAAGAGGGCAGAATAAGAATGTGCACACACACATTCTGAACAGAAGAACAGAAAGTGAAGGGGGCAGAGAAATGGAAGGGGCACAGAGAGACAGATGGGGCATAGAAAGACCGAAGACAATATGGTCACAGGCATACAAAATACTGACAAAGACATAAGAAGGCCAGAAACACTACATGAGCACAGAGAGGCAGAAGTACTAAAGAGAAACAAAGTTCCCATACAACTCCATGACATGTCACCAGACAGGCCCTTTAAAAAACGATTTAAATGCCACTTGGCTGAAAGCCTTATTAGGAAAAGCTAAACAAAAAATAATCACTGGATAGAACCTTTTTCCAATACAACGTTGCACCGGTCACACCCTAAAGAAAAGCATAATTTACAAGACTCACAGGAGAAGTACTGTAAAGAACAAGAACTGGCAAAGGCAATTGGCCTTGCCTATACAAGAGCTATTTGCTTTGCCAGTGTGTTATACCGATGCTGTACACTAGTATAGCTGCTGTTTAGCATGGCTAAAAGTTAGTGGCATAGAGGAAAGTGGAGTAGAGGAAAGTGGCGAGGAGTGGAGTGGCATGGAGTTGAGCAGCACAGAGTGGAGTAGAGTGTTGTAAAGTGGAGTGGATTGTCAAGGAGTAGAGTGGAGTGTTGTAGAGTGTTGTGGAGTAGACTGAAGAGTTGTGCAGTAGAGTGGAGTGTCATAAAGTGGAGTGGAATGGAGTGTTGTGATTAGAGTGGAGTGTTGTGGAGTGAGATGTGTGGAGTAGAGTGGTGTTCAGTGGAGTAGAGTGGTGTACATTGGAGTGGTGTAGGGTGTAGTAGTGCAGAGTAGAGGGGTGTACACTGGTGAAGAGTAGAGGGGCATAGAGCAGAGAAGCACAGAGTGGAGTAGAGTGTCATAGAGTGGATTGCCATAGAGTGTTGCAGAGTGGGGTGGTGTAGAGTGGAGAAGGAAGACTGGAGTATTGTGTTGTAGACTAGAGTGGAGCAGAGCAGAGTGGCGTAGAGTGGAGTGTGGTGAAGTAGAGCATCATGGAGTAGAGTTTTGTCGTAGGACTCCCGTTGTAGTAACAAATATGCTGGATTTTAGCAGCAGCACCACCAAGTGTGGGGGACTGAGCCTGATCCCACACCATGCGACAGCTGTCAGCCTAATACTTCCTCCTAGCTAGCAGCACCGCACCTGTGCCATAGGTAAACGTGATTTTTGGTAGCCTATCATATGACACACAGACTCCTCAGGGAAGTCGTGGTAGAACAGATCATACAAATTATACAAGTCTCATACATGCCAAGACAAACAGAAGCAGTATCTTGGTTGAATAGGTTTTATTGAAGCACCTGCATTCTATGTAAAAATGCATGCATTGTGAATATGAGGGTAATGAAACACAACACTATTGCAGCAGTGACCTGGAAAGTGGAACATGGGAAGAGTCCCACCATATTGTCACAATAGTGTACCTAACGACCCTACCTACACTACTTAGTTTCTAAATTAGAGTGAATAGCTGTGGTAGCCCTAATCCACCCATCTACTCCCAGGAAGGAATCCCAATCCTCTGACCTGTGTTAGAGGTAAAAAAGAGGTGTATTAGTCTGCTGGGAGTCCTCCCATGTAGACGAAGAAGCAGCGTGAGGTTTCAGCAGAAAGTGCAACGATGTGCAGCATGCGTCGTTAGACTGGCTGGAATGTCCCCTCTGACTTAGTTTGGGCAGCATGTTATTTTATAATAAAACATGTTATTGTTCTGATAACTGCCCTGACATGATAATGTGTATTTTCTCTGTAAGGTACACATTGCACACTCTGGACCCAAAGAACCTGGTAAGCTATTGTGTGTAGCGTTGGGGAGAGCACAAGATGATATGTCGTGTAGAGAAATGAAAAATAAATTCTGCATGGAAGCACAACAGATAAAAAAAAAATGTAAACATCACTACTAAAATGAAGCCTTGCTAAAATATGAAGAGGAACAAAATGCCCAAAGACTAGGTGAAAGGGCACAGACCTCATACACAAGCTAAAATAAATGTGGCTACATAAAATAACCTTACGACAGTGTCTTGGAGTAGAGTGTCTTGGAGCAGACTGTTATGGAGTAGAGTGGAGAGTCGTGGAGCACAGTGGAGTGTCATAAAGTGGAGTAGAGTGTCTTGTAGTAGAGTGCAGTGTCCTTTAGTAGATAGGAGTGTCCTACAGTACAGTGGAATGTTGTTGAGTAGAGTGGAATGTTGTGGAGTATAGTGGAGTGGAGTAGAGTAGTGTACCGGGGAGTAGAGTGGTGTATAGTGGACCAGATTGGTGTAGAGTTGAGTAGAGATGGAGTAGAGAGATGTAGAGTGGTGTGGAGTAGAGTGAAGTGGGGTGGAGCAGAGTGGAGTGGAGTGGTGTAGAGCGGGGTGGTGTACAGTGGCATAGAGTGGAGGGAAGTAGATAGGAGGAGCATTGAGTGGAGGGGCATATAGTTAAGTAATAGGAGGAGCATTGAGTGGAGGGGCATATAGTAAAGTAGAGTGGCAGAGCGGCACAGAGCACAGTGGGTAGAGTGGAGTGGTGTAGAGAGGAGTGTTGTAGAGTGGAGTTTCATAGAGTGGAGAGGTGTAGAGTGTAGTGGTCTAAAGTGAAGAAGGATAGAGTAGATTTTCTTAGAGTGGAGAGACATAGCATAGAGTGAAGTAAAGTGTTGTAAAGTGTTGTGAGTGGAGAAGAGTGGAATGGAGTACAGTGGAGTGGCATAGAGTAGAGTGGCATAGAGTAGAGTGACATAAAGTCAAGCTTACAAGTCGAGTGGCACAGAGTGGAGTAAAGTGGTGCAGAGTGGGGTGCCAGAGTGGCATGGAGTGGCACAGAGTAGAGTGGAGTAGATTGGCATAGAGTGGTGTACAGTGTTGTAGAGTGGAGTAGAGTAGAGTGTTGTAGAGTGGCGAGACAGAGTGGGGGGGATAGATTGGAGGGGCATGGTTAGAGGGGCGTAAAGTGTTTTACAGTGGAATTGAGTGTCAAAAAGTGAAGCGTTGTAGAGAGGAGTGGCGAAGAGTGGAGGGATGTAGAATGGCATGGATGGCATGGAGTGTCAGAGCGAAGGGTGGTGCAGTGGAGGGGCATAAAGTAGAGTAAAGTTTCAGAGGACAGAATGGAGTGATGTAGCTTAGAGTGGAATAAACTCTCATAGAGTGAAGTGAAGTGGAGTGGTGTAAGTTGGAGTAAAGTGATGTAGAGTGGAGTGACCTAGAGTTAAGTGGCATAGTGTGGTGCAGAGTGGCGTAGAGTGGTGTAGAGTGTTGTAGAGTGGAGTGGTGTTGAGTAGAGTAAAGAGGAGTAAGGTGTTGTAGAGCAGAATACAGTGGAATGGCATAGAGTGGATTAAAATGTTGCAGACTGGAGTAAGGTGTTGTAGAATGGAGTACAGTGGAGTAGCGTGGAATGGCTTGGAGTGGAGTAGAGTGGAGTGGCATAACAGAGAGTGAAGTAAAGTATCAAAGAGTGGAGTGGCGAAGTGTAGAGTGTCATAGAGTGGAGGAAAGTGGCAAGTAGCGCAGTTAAGTGGAGTGGCATAGAGTTCTGTAGAGTGGCCCAGAGTGCCCTAGAGTGGTGTGGCATAGAGTGGAGTGGCGAAAAGTGGCATTGAGTAGAATGTCATAGAGTCAAGAAGCATAGAGTGAAGTAGAGTGTCACAGAGTGCAGTGCTAGAGTGGTGTAGAGTGGAGTGTCATAGAGTGGAGTAGAGTGCCATAGAGTGAAGTGGAGTATAGTGGCACAGAGTGTAGTAGAGTAACGTGTCGTAGTGTAGAGTGGAGTAGCGTAGAATGGAGAGGCACAGAGTGGAGTTTAGTAGCATAGAATGGAGTTTCATAGAGTGGAGCAAAGTAGAATTATAGAGTGGCATTGAGTGGAGTAGATTACAGTGGCGTGTAGTAGAGTAGAATGGTTTAGGGCGCATAGAGTGTAATGGAATGGAGTAGCATATAGTGTCATAGAGTGGAGGGGCGTAGTGTGTCATAGAGTGGAGCAGAATGTCACAGTACAGTCACAGTGGAGTAGAGTATGCATGGTGTGGTAGTGCACCACCTTAACAGACAACACATTTCCAATTGCAATGGCCATTACATTTGCACAGGCATACAATTTTACTGATAAAATGATATTGAGCACAAATGATAATGTGTGAAAATGGCATCACCTAGTGTATTGATTTGTTTTGATGGGGTTCACACTTGTGATCCCAACCATTTCAGACTCACAAAACATGTGCTTCATTTGCGCTTTCCTAGAACTGATATATATTCTGAAATATTTGCACAGCTAATTCACAGACATTTACATTTTGTTGTACACTAGAAAAAGCCTTTCTTTTCACACCCCAGAGTGTCAGATAAATCCTCTCACTTTGAAGTCAGAGAAAGAAAAGTAAACACGGAGCTCCCTCGAAGACAGAGCCTGACATTTGACCTCTGTCTTTGCATGCACAGCAACTGTGATACGATAAGAACATATTCTAAAGGCCTGTTTACAGAAAACGAACACTCGTAGATGAATACTGTAAACATGCCATGATCCAAGAAAGGGGCAAAGTCATGCCAGACATCCTAAAACAAATAAAAGCAGAAAATAGAAAGCAAGCAAATATGTGTCACAAACTACAAAGCCAATGATGAGCAATGAGCAGAATGCTTTCTCACGTCAGCTTTCAGAATGTCCCCAAGAAGTCTGTAACAACCAGACAGCTGCCCTGTCTGGTATGCTTCGACCTAAAACACATCAAATAAAGGTTTACTGACTAAACATCTTATAGGGACTTTCAGAGGCCGGGGCCTTTATAAAGTACCCCGCTACTAGTAAGAGCACACACCCTAATCTCAGACTCAGGCGCACAAAACTAAAACACATCTTCATGGTTAAAAAACAGCTATTGACTTATAAATGGAAAACACACATGTAACCGATTTCCCACAGATTCTAGACTGAGCACCAAAACAATTCGTAGCGAAACAGTGACAAAAAGAATGTAAGAATTGTATGCTTTAAACAGCAGCAATCTCTTTCGGTTTATGTAAAACACACGATGGGCTCTTAATCAGCATAGGTGAGAATGTATTTGTATGGCGACAGCAGTTCTAAATATAAAGTAAAGATCTCAGGTCATCAATAGGCGCATGAAAGTCAGTGCACTGCATTGCTTGGGAACCGCAAGCATCCCACACACATTCCAATGAATCTGAACAAACTGTATGATTTAACCATTTCTAATGAGAATTTTAAAGAGTCAGGTTTCTAAGCTTCCTGGCAACTCCCCTGTGGATAGGCACATGCAGAACTGTAATTGGTTTCACAGCTGGTTCTTCACAGGCAGAATAAACTAATTATTCAATCAAGAAGCAGTGTCTCGGTTGTTCAGATCAGTTTAGAGACTACACGTGGTGTGTACAGCCTGCTAATTTAGGTGCGAAGTTCGCCAGATTAGCTATTTACCTCAGTAGATAGTGCCTTGCAGTACACCGTGAGCAAAGCTGAGACTCGATTTATTCACAAGAACACACCAACAATAAAGATGGTTCAGAGCAATTGTTTACTCAAAAACACGTAGGTCACGAGTTCAAATACTGGAAAGCTACATTGCTTTTTCCGATAAGAAATATTTATTTGGTGATGGTTACATCTGGTATTTACAGCGCTTAGAAGAGGCAGAAATGCGATATGAAGCTTTTTCATAAAGACAAGTTTATTATGTAAAGAAGCGGTAAGTCACCTGTTATCCTCATTATTCCGAACACCATATTCTCGTACCATTACTTTCTGTATCAGGTGTTCCCACCTCCTATCCATGCACCACGTGAATTAACAAAAGCCAATTAAAAAAAGGAAAACAACTCCCCCAAAAATCATTCCGCTATTGACTGCTTCTTAAATGGGGAAGAGGCCTAGCACACTTCCTGACATACCAAAACTAAAAGCAATCGAGGTTATGAATGGGACATGGAGAGTGTGTACCAAGTATTGATACAAGAAAAGGGTATTGGGAATAATGAGGATTACCAGCCATTTCATTACCTCCTCAACTCATTTCTCGTACCACTGCTAACTGAGGATATACCAGATCAGTGCATAGCAACTCAAGTTCCAGAACGACAAGGCTTAAAGGCTGATGTGGAAATTACATTTAATAAAATCTTGCAAGTTGCAACATAAAGTACAAACAATTTTCTAGGTCAGTGGTTCTTGACCTTTGGCCAGTGGACCCCTGGGGGTCCGCAAAGACTACCCAGTGGATCCACAATTGCACAGAAAATGAAATAATATTAACTGTTTAATAAATTATAAATAAATGAAAAAGTGTATGAAAGCACCCTTTTTGACATTGTTTGCCCCCACTTTTTGCCTGGTTTCTGATGTGGCTTTGATTGTCAGGGCACTGGGTCCCTGCTAACCAGGTGCCCAGTACCAGATCTCTTTCCCCAAAACTGCATAGTTGTTTTGCACAATTGACAAACTCTTAAGCTTCCACTGTAAGTCCCTAGTATATAGCACCCCTGGTTCCTAGGGCCTGACGTACTAAGGAAGGTCTCTGAGGGCTGCACCTTTAGTTGTGCCACCCTCAGGGAGCCCTTACCAAAGCCCACTCAATGCCAGGTCCCCTATCACTGTATGGCCAGGTGTAAGTCACCCCTAATTCTGGGTGCATCCAGGCACATGTGAGGGCATTTATGCATGAGCAGATATGTCCCTGCTATGTCTCTGTTGACTGAGTAATGGTAAGTGCACAGGGAAGCCATTTTAAATGCATGTGCTGGACACTGGTCAATACGAATTCCCCTGCTACATGGTAGCTTCTATGAATCCTGGGATGTTTGGTATCAAACATCTCATAATAATAAACCCTCAGTGATGGATTTATTAAAAAATGCACACCACCTGACACTCCCTGTAACACCCCTAAATTGAGTATTTAGGTGCCCCCCTGAACCCTGGAACTAAGATTTTGACAACCTAAGAAGTCTCAGACAAGGAAGAGTTTCACCTGGAGAAGAGGAAAAGAAGAAGCAGCTGACCTTGGACCAGCCCCTCTGGCCTGCCTGCTGATCTCGAAGGATCCTGTACAAGAAGCCAACTCGTCCAGCATTCAATAAAGACGGAAGTCTCCCACTGGCAGCGGACCAGCCCTGCAAGAAGAAACACCAAAGAAAAGACTCTGCAGCTGCTGGAACCCTGGAAACCCGATACCAGAAGGGACCACTGTACCCGACTTTCACAACTCCAGATGAAGCCAACCAATTGTGTCAATGTGGGTACCCAACTGCCCAGAAACTAAGTCTAGTGTGGCCTCACCCATCTTGGACTCTCCTGAGATGCCTGAAGCCTCTGAATGCAGGCTCCCTCTCCCACAGAAGCCTGAAAAGAGAAAATCTAACATCTCCAGTAACCACAGCACCTGTGACCCCTGTAAACAGCTGAGGTAGGTCATCAGTGCCAACAATGTCCCCTGGCCCCTAAGAGCTCAAGTCCACCCTGGGACAATCCCTGCCAGACTCCCCAACGACACCTGCAGCCTCAACACACAAGACCCTCTGACCACGAGTGCTGCTGGGCGTGAAAATCCAATGCCTAAGGATACCCTTGGGCTCAGGAGAGGAGGACCAAAGGTGCACTATGTTCCTGAGCACCCCAAGTCCACTGCTCACCTGCTTGTTGTCCCTGACTGGCTTCCTAGCCAGAGCCTGCAGTCTGTCTGTCATGAGGTCCATCTCTCATAGAAACCACTGGGCACCCAAGGCCTTACTGCACCTCTACACCAGCCACCCCAGTGCCATCCCGTGTGACCTGTTGGTGTGGTTTTATTCAGTGCCCAGTACTTAACATTAATCTCCGAGATTGGGCCCACATATGGCGCTGGAAGGGAAAATCGAGGCTGTTGCTATAGATGTGAATCTGCTGTGGGTGGACCTCCAGAAAGTGGACAAAAGGGTCCACATAAAGAACGGGACCCTATCATACCTCCAGATGCAAGTACAAGATCTCAAGACGCAGCTGACGGAATTGACCATGGTATGAAAGATTCCGGAAGTCAGGGTGTAGTATGTGGGAAATGGCTTCCCCACAACAATTTGCGATTTATGGGAATTCCAGAGCAAAGGGAGGGCCGCAACGCAGAGGAATTCTTAAAAAACCTGGATCGCAAAGGAAATGTGTCATGAGGGACTTTTTAGTTTGTTTGCGGTGGAGAGGGGACATACAGCCCTGGGTTGGAGGCCAGAACTAGTTGTTCTGCCTGAGGCTCCGATTGCATGATTCTTACACCATAAGGACCAGGATTGTATCCTAGATGTGGCTGGGGTGAATGAATGGCGAGCCTTTGAAAATCATGCCACTGCAGTGTTCCCTAATATTACACTAGAAAAGTGCAGTCCCAAAGGAAATCGTATATGGCGGTGAAACAGAGGTTTGGAGCGGTGGACTTGAGGTACATCCTTTTTCTGGTGTGCCTTAAAGTCAATGTTCAGGGAAAGAGACACTCCTTTGATACACCAGAAAAGTTTTGGTCATGGTTGAGATGTGCAACAAGGCTTGTTCTGTGGCCCAAAACCCTGGATGGAGTGAGAAGATGAAGCAACCTTGCTGAAGGCCCAGAACCTGAAGGGGTACCCCCTACTGCGCCACCTGAATAGTAGTGTGAGATGTTGGCACATTAGACAAAACTGAAGACTCCTCATTGGAAGGGTCTGGTCTGTGTCTTGAAGCAAAGGCTCAGAATCCCAAATGTTGAATGCTGCTACCAGCGGTCTGATGGTTGACTTTGAGGTATGAGAAAGCAATGAATGAGGAACTGGTGGTATGGCCTCCGATACTACTAGGTATGATTTAAACGTGGAATCAACCGTCTCTTGGAACTGAAACTTTGAACACTGAATTTTAAGAATCTTAACTGTTTGAAGTGCTGACTGCACCCACCTAAATAGTGTGGGCTGAAGTAACATATGTCACTTGGTATTGCCTTTGCTCCCCACCCTCCAACAGGAGATGAGATGAAATGGTATCTTCTGTGTCCCCACTTTGTGGGAGCATTGCTGCTGATGGTCATGTGCTGGTCTCGGGAGCCCATTGTGGGTTGTTCTGTACCATAAAATTTCTGCCTGTGGCCTGTGGTTGTTATTCATGTTTCTTTTTCTTATCTCAAAGGATGTTTGTTCATAAATCAAATCAAATCATTAACATTTATAAAGCGCGCTACTCACCCGTGCGGGTCTCAAGGTGCTAGGGGGAAGGGGGTTACTGCTGCTCGAAGAGCCAGGTCTTGAGGAGTCTCCGGAATGCGGAGTGGTCCTGGGTGGTCCTGAGGCTGGTGGGGAGGGTGTTCCAGGTCTTGGCTGCCAGGTAGGAGAAAGACCTCCCACCCGCCGTGGAGCGGCGGATGCGAGGAACGGCAGCGAGCGCGAGGCCGGTGGAACGGAGGAGACGGGTGGGGGTGTAGAAGCTGAGGCGTCGGTTGAGGTATTCAGGTCCCTTGTCGTGGAGGGCTTTGTGTGCGTGGGTGAGAAGTCGGAAGGTGATCCTTTTGCTGACTGGGAGCCAATGCAGGTGTCTCAGGTGTGCAGAGATGTGGCTGTTGCGGGGTACGTCGAGGATGAGGCGGGCGGAGGCGTTTTGGATACGTTGCAGACATTTTTGGAGTCTTGCGGTGGTCCCAGCATAAAGGGTGTTGCCGTAGTCCAGGCGGCTAGGGACTAGGGCGTGGGTCACGGTTTTTCTGGTGTCGGTGAGGATCCAGCGGAAGATCTTGCGGAGCATGCGGAGGGTGAGGAAGCAGGAGGAGGACACGGCGCTGACTTGTTTGGTCATGGTGAGAAGAGGGTCCAAGATGAAGCTGGGGTTGCGGGCGTGGTCTGAGGGGGTCGGTGCGGTGCCAAGGGCCGTGGGCCACCAGGAGTCGTTCCATGCGGTCGGGTGTTGCAGAGGATGAGGACTTCCGTTTTGTCTGAGTTCAGTTTTAGACGGCTGAGCCTCATCCAATCTGCGACGTCCTTCATGCCGTCTTGTAGGTTGGTCTTAGCGCTGGCGGGGTCCTTGGTGAGGGAAAGTATAAGTTGAGTGTCGTCGGCGTAGGAGGTGATGATGATGTTGTGCTTGCGTACGATGTCGGCGAGGGGGCTCATGTAGACATTGAAGAGTGTCGGGCTGAGCGAGGAGCCTTGAGGGACGCCGCAGATGATCTCCGTGGGGTCTGAGTGAAAAGGTGGGAGGTAGACTCTTTGAGAGCGGTTGGAGAGGAAGGAGGCGATCCAGTCCAGGGCCTGGCCTTGGATCCCGGTGGAGCGGAGGCGGGTTATTAGGGTGCGGTGACAGACAGTGTTGAAGGCAGCCGAGAGGTCGAGGAGGATGAGGGCGACTGTTTCACCGTTGTCCATCAAGGTTCTGATGTCGTCTGTGACTGAGATGAGGGCGGTTTCAGTGCTGTGGTTGGTTCGGAATCCGGATTGTGAAGGGTGGAGAAGGTTGTTGTCTTCCAGGAAGTTGGTAAGCTGTTTGTTGATGGTCTTCTCTATTACCTTGGCAGGGAAGGGGAGGAGCGAGATGGGGCAGAAGTTCTTCAGGTCGCTTGGGTCAGCCGTGGGTTTCTTTAGTAGGGCGTTGACTTCGCCATGTTTCCAGCTTTCGGGGAAGGTAGCAGATGAAAATGAGGAGTTGATGATGGTCTGGAGGAGCGGGGCGGTGATGTCGTCGGCTTTATTGAAGATGAAGTGAGGGCAGGGGTACGAGGGGGCGCCGGAGTGGATCGAGCTCATGGTGGTTTTGGTCTCTTCAGTGTTGATGTGGGTCCAGGCGTTGAGGGTGATGGCAGGGGGTGTGGCAGGGGGTGTGGGTTCGGTGTTGCTTGGCTGGGTCTGGTGTCCGAAGCTGTCGTGGAGGTCGGTGATCTTGCGATGGAAGTAGGTGGCGAGGGAGTTGCACAGGACTTGTGAGGGCGTGATGGCGTTGGCGTTGGCGTTGGGGTTGGAGAACTCTTTAACGATGCTGAAGAGTTCTCTGCTGTTGTGGCTGTTTTTGTCCAGTCTGACGGTGAAGAAATTCCTTTTGGCTGCGCGGATCAGGTGGTGGTCTTCGCGGGACGCGTTCTTGAGGGCGGTCATGTTGTCAGCGGTGTGGTCCTTGCGCCAGGCTTTCTCTAGGGCGCAACAGGTTTTCTTCGATTCCTTAAAGGTGTCAGAGAACCAGAGAGGTTTTTTGGTGTTGGCCTGTCGATGCGTGCGTCTGAGGGGAGCAAGGTTGTCTGCGCAGTTGGTGATCCAGTTCGTGAGGCTGAGGGCTGCGTCGTTGGGGTCGGTGGTGAGGGTAGGTTGGTTGACGGTGAGCGCGGAGAAGAGCTGTTCTTCTGGGATTTTGTTCCACTGTCGACGAGGGATGGGTTGAGTGCGGAGGTGGCGGGTCTCGCGTCGGAATGTGAAGTGGACACAGCTGTGGTCGGTCCAGTGTAGAGCAGAGGCGTGGCTGAAGGAGACGTGTTTGCTGGCGGAGAAGATGGGGTCAAGCGTGTGTCCGGCGATGTGGGTGGGGGTGTTCACCAGTTGCTTGAGGCCGAGGTTGGCGAGGTTGGCGAGCAGGGCGGTGGTGTTGGGGTCGTTGTTGTGTTCCAGATGGAAGTTGAGGTCGCCTAGGAGGATGTAGTCCGGCGAGGCGAGGGCGTGCGGGGAGACGAAGTCGGTGATGGAGTCGCTGAAAGGGGCGCGCGGTCCGGGGGGACGGTAGATGAGGGATCCTCTGAGGGTGGTCCTGGGGTCGGTGCGAATCTGGAAATGCAGGTGTTCTGCGGCGAGGGGGGTATCTTCGGTGGAGGTGGTGACGCTGATGGAGTCTTTGAAGATGATGGCGATTCCTCCTCCTACTTGGTTGGTGCAGTCTTTCCTGGAAATCTTGTAGCCTTCAGGGGATGGCTATGGCGATGTCTGGGGACGAAGAGGTGTTCATCCAGGTCTCCGTGATGAAGGCGACGTCCGGTGCTGTGGAGTCCAGGAGGTCCCAGAGTTCAACGGCGTGTTTGTGGACGGATCGAAGTGCTTGAAATTTGCAGGAGTATTCTTTTAGCGATGGGGGGATTTGTGCACAACTGTTCATACTAGGTGAGGTGGAGCTACACCTGGGTATCCCTACAGGTAGGGTGGAGGTAATGCCTATTAGGGGAGGACGTACACAATGTTACATACAGTTGAGAGGGTTGGAAAGTATAGTGTTTCCACTGATGACTAGTCAGAAGATTGTGAAAGATTTGGGTATGAGGAGTGTGCTATCTCAAGGTGGACAATGCAAAAAACCTTAGTGACATGGAATGTTCATGGGTTAAATGGCTATCAGAAACATTATAGAATGTATTGACATCTCTGAAGGTATAAGTTTAAATAGCTTTCTTATGAAAGACTCACTTGTTGAGCATGATGGCAACCAAGGTAGGCCATAGCTAATGACGTCCTATGTCGAGATGAGACATATGGGCGGGTGACTTTAATTGTGTTTTAGATGGGAATTTGGACAAACATCCACCAATGCCTGGGCATAAATCTCACATGAGAGCATCCCTCCAGGGGGTGCTAGATCACTTGCGGCTAGCAGAGGTTTACAGACATCACCCAGTGAACAGAGACTACTCTTTGTTCCCCTGTCCACAATAAGTACAGCAAGTTGGACTATGTGATCTGGTGTAGAGATGGCATAGATAAAGATATAAACAGTCCACATACTTAAATTGTTACTTGTCACACCATGAGCTGTTGATGCTCACGTTGGCACCTGCATGGCATCCTCTGTGTAGGATATGCACAGACTCACAGGATGATACCACCTTTGTAGCGCACATTCAGACAACTCAACAAATTATTTTCAGAATAATCAAGTCTACTAATGCCAGGGGAATGGAGTGGGAGACATAGAAAGTTGTTTTGCGAGGAGAGTACATAGTTATAGTGTGCGGGGTAGGAAAGTGGCTAGAGCAGGCAATGACTACACTTGAAAAGGAACAGACAGAGCTGGAGGAGGACTCTGAGTACGACCAGAGGAAATGTATGCGCACTGGTTAATAGCCAGATTGGCGAAGTGGGCATGATTGGAGAAATATACCTATATACAATATAGACAATGTATTTTTAGGGAAGTTGATAAAACAGGCAACTGGCCTGGTTATTAAAGAGGGAGAAGTAAGACATGCATATCACCTCTTTACGTATTGAGGGAGGGCAGACATTATAGTGAGAAATAAGATTAACAGTGCATGCTCACAGTATTTGCAACTCTGATTCATCTTGGCGCATGTTGCACCCCAGGGAGAGTTGGTACAATACTTGATAGATAGACAATTGCCATGTATGTTTGCAGCATAGCAAAAGGTATTGGATCGGCCCATAATGCTTGAAAAACTCAAGGAGGCTCTGGGAGACATGCCAAAGAGGAAAATATTGGGTTCAAATGACCCCCCGACTGAACTGTACTAGGCCCTTCTAGCAACAATACTTAAAAAACTGTTGGCATATTTTGTGGAAGACCAGGAGGAGGGCATTTTGCCACCGTCCATGAGTGAGGAGGGAGATAGTGCTGATTCCTAAGGGAGAGAGGGATCCTAGAGAGTTGGCTTCATGCCGACCATTATCTGTGATTAATACAAACATCAAAATATTGTGTAAGGTATGGGCCGCCAGGTTATTGGGTAGAGGTGTTATCACTGGTCCACCTGGAGCAAACTGGATTTATTTCTGGAAGGAAGACTAGGTTTAAAATACACCACCTCAATCACATCATGCATATGCTGGAAGGTGCCAAGAAAGACTAAGCTGTTGTGGTATTGGATTTGGAGCATGCCTTTGATACAGATTGGTGGCAATATATGTGGGAAGTGTTAGCACATATGTGTGAAGTGTTAGCACACATGGCCTTGGTCCCACATTTGCTGGGCTAGTGAGACTGCTGTATACGGAATCTGTGGCTAGGATGGGGATGTGGAGACTGAAGACAAAGTGTCAGATCTGTGGAAGTGAAGAGGGAAACCAGGCAGAAGTGTCCAGTCTCCCTGTTCTTATTTGACCTGGCTGTGGAGCCACAAGTCTGTAGATTGTAAGTGAGTATGGATGAATGGGTCTTGCAGAGACAATACATGTGATATCAAAATATACAGATACACTTTGATTTATTTGTGGGACCCTGGAAGATCGGTTCCTCCTTTGTTAAAGGAGCTAATGACTTTTCTGGTTTCCCGGCTGGCCTGGGGTTAAGTTTACATGTGAGCCATGGCCTACAATTCTGATATCTGGGAGTGTGGGTAACGCCATGCCCCAAACGTCAAGATATTTTGAATTTGGGGACACTGTTGGATGGCTTGAGGAAAACAGTTGAATTCTGGGTGCATCTGCCCCTGTCCAATAATGCATTGTGTGTCACTATCAAATATGATGTTTTTGCCACGCTGCCTATCTGTTCTGCAGGATGTGATGTGCCCACTACTCCAATCCACGTTTGCACAAATGGATAAATGGCTTCTCTCCCTGATGTAGGTCAGTAAGTGTGGTAGAGTGAAACTGGAAATGCTGAAACTCTCCTGGATTGAGGGTGAATTGGGCCTCCCAAATCATTACTGATATTATACAGCCACGCAACTGCAACATGCGATTGGTTGGGTTGACACTGAATCGAAATGGGAGAAGCAATCGTTGGCAGGCAAACATGGCTCTTACACCCTTTTTTGATGGATAGGGGTAGAATCGTCATATCTGCTCCAACACCTGGCAGGTGTGGCACATTGTTGTTTGTAGGGTATTACGTAAGACTTCCTTGGCTGAGGATCTTCCGTTGTGGTTGCTAAAACCCTTCTGTAGTCTGCGGGGGGAATATGAATTATTCAAGGTGGAGAGAGGGCAGATGTGAGAAGGTCGGTGACTTGCATGTGAATGGGAGTCTCATCTCCTTTGCAGAGGAGGCTCAGAAGGTATTTGAGTTGGGCCCCAGACAGTTTTTGCAATATTCTCAACTAGCACTTGTGGTCAGAGGGATCTGGCTTACATTTCCAGATCAACCACATGACCATGTCCTGGTGATGAGATTAGTAGTTACGACTGGAGGTCGCCAGCTAATTATACCTTTACACCTTACTTTGATAGCTGATAAAGGGGGTAATACATAGGAGGCAAGGGACAGATAGGAGGCTGACAGCCCGGAACCTTTCACTACAGTCCAGTGAAAAAAGAAAGTGAGCCCAAATACACAATTAAAGTGATAGTTTCACTAGTTGCACAGGACACACTTGACTCATCTTAAGTTATGCGCATTCACCTGGATAAACATGAGGCTTGTGTTGGTTGTGAGCTTCTAGCTGTTATCATCATGTGTTTGACTTGGGTGTGCCCTAGTTTGGAGAGTTTCTAAGAGGGCATAATGAAGGAGGTTTCTTGTATAGTAAGGATGCAACTGGAGCCATCCATAAAGATGTGTTTGTTGAGTATCTTGCCAAATGAAAGAAGGCAAAAATGCGGTTGAGATTGGTGTCTATGGGTATGGTGCTGGCACGAAAGAGAGGAGTACAGTGTTTGGCAACTAAAGCCCCTGAAATAAATGCTTGGCGAGCGGACCTCCTGGAATCGGCCATTGTGGTGAACAACATATAAAATGTACACATAAAGACTGGGGATTTGTCCATCTGGGGAGAAATGTCTGATGATATAACAGAACGGTTAGAGAATGACTCCACAGGGGAATGTACCATTGGAAGTTAAGAAATTCGAATAGTTAATGTGTTTCTTGGTAAGTCTGCAAATTACATGAAGAACCTGCATGCATGTTGATTGGTGAAGTAACATCCTAGTGTTTGATTATATTCGAAATGTGATAGAAATATGACCCTATACCTGGTTTGTTTCAGAAATGTTAAGAAAACCCTGATTAAAACATTATCAAAGAAATGAGGAAATAATTATTTCCTGACCCCGATAAAATGAAGACATTAACTTAGAACAAAAGCCCAGGCCTAACTTAAAAATGAATCTGTCTGAAAAGATTTTCAAGTAAGGAGGCTTAATGAACAGAGAACATAGTTCACCTAACCTGAGAGCTGTTTTCAAGGGTACCAAAAAGAGATGACATGGTCCTGTATGTCCAACAACACCATACCACTATTCCTCATCTTATATAACTTCTGAGCGTCTATGGGGATGTCTCAGGATGTACAATGACCACTGGGGAAATCTACAGTGGTCCCAATACGAGGTGACATGGGGATTTCATTGACAGAGACCAGGCTCTGGGTGGCAGGAGACAGTTTCCATTATCTGGGCATGGCAATTGCCCTCTCCCAACACTATTACTTGGTACTGAACATAGTGACACTGTTATTGAAGGTGAAGATCTTAGGGTATTGGGTCTCTGCTACTTATTAGTGCAGGCTGGGGCATGTTTTTAAAGTGGTGTGTCTCCCTCACTTGCTATATGTCCTACAGCACTACCCCTTCACATGGCCACCTACATTTGTATAGACCTACAGGGGCTAATCAAAACTTTGTTTTGGACAGGGAGAAGTCTCATTTGAGAAGTGCCGCCTATGACCATATGAGGGAAAGCTGGGTTGAGCAGACAAGCTTATTAATTTTAATGGAATACTCAACCTACTCTACTATAAGACGCCACCCTGTTTCCAAACCCTCATTTTGTGACTCTCCATCTTTTGTTGGCAGGCTGCGCTAAAGCACATCAAATGGCATAACAAAATAACAGTGGCAATACTAATGTGGCAAGGCACATGGTTAGCCCAAACTCTCTGGGTTAGCTTACTGGCACCTAATAAGTATTTCCACTCATGGGGATGTCTGGAAGGGCAGTCACATCAGGTCATTCCAAGATTTTGCTACAGATTACCAACTGTATTGCTCGCAATTTTACTGATATTTGCAGCTGCGACATGCCCTGGATACCCTCAGACTCACTGCTAGCCCGACAAATCCCTACTGTGTAAATTAACTCTGGGTACCCTTGGAAAGGGAAGCATATCGAGGATATATAAAGACCTTGTAATTCTCATGCCCAACCCCCTACTATTGCTCAGGGCAAAGTGGGAGGTAGACCTGGGAGTTCATGAGGATGATGAGTGGGCTGAGGTGAAAATGGCACCTAGGCTGCTGCTAATTTCCATGCAATTTGGTTTCATTCAGTTTTAAGATTTCCATAAATTCTACAACTTCCTGTCTCTGGCAGGTGGGATGCACCAATAGCCTCTGTTGCCTTTGATGCTGTTCCTTGCCAGGCACCCTCTTTCACACTATCTGGGAATACCCAGTTATTCATAGATATTGCCACGCTGTCAACAGAGCCTTGGGCAGTGTTGTGGATAGGCACTTGAGATGGACCTTAAAATAATTCGGCTGGGCATCATGGACAACCTAGCGGAACTCCACAGGGCTCCATCACTAGTGGCTATGGATAATCTGGTGTGGAGGAGAGCTATAGGGAGCAACGAGCTAGATGCCACTGCCCCCTTCATTTACCAGGTTTTATAGCGGAATTGAATCACTGCACCTAAAAATTAGCATATAAAGCCCGAAGAGTGTACAAGAAGTAAGGGAAAATATGGAACCCCCTGATCCAGGCATATGCAGCCCTGGAATAAACCCAGATTATTTGTTTGGACTGTTATTTGCAAGTTGTGGAATTGTATTGTTGTGTGAAAAAGTGTCAAATGCACAGATACTGATGGATCTAATGCACAAGCTTATGGCACATGTTTATGTATTTTTTTTATATCAGTACAATAAAATCAATAAAAAGAGTTATAAAATAAAGGATAACCAAAAAGAAAATGTTCAGTGTCAGATGCTTCAGATCTATATCAACTAGTGGTTCGAAAGGATGTGATTTCAGAGTTTTAAGGACTAGATGGAGACCCCACAAAGGAGTTCTAGGCTTAAAGAGGTCTAATTAAGGAAATCTTTTCAAGATTCTACTGCTCCAGGGATGCCCAAAGGAATGGAACTGTGCTTACTACTGCCCTCTAAACTTTCAGGTAGCTACACCTAAACCCTTATTACAACCTCTTTAAAGAAACTTACGGACTAATGTTTCTACACAGTCTTAATGATTCACAGATTTATTAGCACACCGTCTAGAAACTAAGGCCCAATCATGATAATAAGATTTCCTAGTGGACAGCCATCTAGAATTCTGTATTAAGAATGCAACCACAGATGAGAGATATACATTTATAAAAACACTCCTCTCAATAGCCATTCTGTCAATTTAATCATCTCACATATGGGACGAGGTAGGATGAGATAACTAAATGGACACTGATCAACTGAAAAGATTCACTGCAGTACTCTGGACATTCTTCTGAGCAGCAGAAATCAACTCATGGTTGGGGTGGAAAATAAAGAGGCAAGAAATATCAGCTCTACCTCCCCCTGAAGATGAGCCAATATTCTGGCAAGTAAGGAAAAAGGAGGGAAAGAATAAAAGAGTTGGGGGGTCATGAATATGCCAGTGTGTCTATCCCCTAAGATTCCTCCTTCCAAAACATTGATATAAATTTTGGTAGTGAAGCATTTTCTGCACTGGTGAAAAGAGGCAATTGAGGGACTCTAAACTTTAGATATATTTCCTTGTAATGATGAGAAGCCAGACAAAATTTGTAGAAAGGAAGGAAACCTTGTTTACCATGTCAGGCAGGATATTGTCCTCACCAGAATGTCTGATGCTGGTTGAGAAATGCCCAACTGACTATCCAATAAGTCAGGGTAACTAGGAACAGAGACTGTGCTTCTGACTGTTGAGGTATAACTTTGTTGCCGTATTGTTTGTCCTCACCATCACAACTTGATTCTGCAGAAGGGAGAAATGATGAAGGACATCGAAGTGCGTCCGCGTCTCCTTTCAATCTGAAGATGGGTTCCGTCTTCTGGGAGTCATTTCCCACACATTATGTGTTATCTCAAGGTGGTACCCCATTCAATCTTGCGTGGGTCTGTGATCAGGACTAGTGCAAGGGGCATGAATAAATGGATTTCTCAGATCAAATTTGTAGAATTCCTCCATCATGCAGTTCTCTCCAAATCTAATTTGCTATTGACACCAGATTCTCCAAATCCTCCAAAGATGGATTCCAATAACTCAGTAGATGATGGATTACAGAACTCAAACAAAGATTAAGCCCAAGGTACCATGAATACACTTATTGGCTCGAAAAACAGAAAGACATACAAAAAAAGAAAACTGACATTTGTAAAATACATTTCTAAACTATTCCTGGTACGCTAATCCACAATATCCAGAACATGCCAAGTGGCATTGGGCCCAGCCGAGTCCCCTTGGTGAAACTGCTCTCTGATTCCCCAGGTTGCACAGCAATTTCTGAGTATTGGTTGTTCTCAAATAATGCAGGTTCACCAATACAAATCAAGTCTGGACCAGGCACTGATAAATTCCAAGACATGAGTTAATACCATATGAGACTTCTCATGATTGATCAGAAACCTGCCAAGCCACTTTTGATGCTGCTGAAAGGCACTCTTTCAAGACAAATCAACCAACCAGTCATCCAGACAGTGAAGCAGCAAGATTCCCCTGCTGTAAGGAGCACCACAATCAGAGTCAAAACCTTTGTGAACACCACTGGACCGGACATTAAACTGAGGGGTTGAAGCTGAAATTGCCAGTAGAGACTATGCAGAATCATAGGAATATCTGATGAGGAGGGAAAATGGGAATATGAAGCATCCATGAGGTGGGATGCTTTCATTCATGATATACTGCAATGTCTCTATCGTGAGTTAAGCTTTCTTCAGAGATTGGCTCAGTGTCTATAGATTATTAGTCTGAATTTACCTGATGATTTTTGATCCAGAAAGACACTGGAATATAATCACTGCCCTTCCAGTGGCATTAACACAAGGCAAATTATTTTTTTTAGTTGGAGGTCTGCATTCTCTTGAGTCAGTGTCAAATGTTTTAACAGTTGTTCTTATCAGCTTAAAGCACCAGACGAGAGTCTGGAAGACTCTCCTTGAACTCCAAAGAATACCCTTTCTCTGTTATCTACAGGACCCAGGCATCTGAAGCATCTTCTCACAATACATTGTGGAAAATTAAAAGCTGGCCTTTTACCAAAATTTCAGCATAGTCTGAATCACTTCCTGGCCCTTGGCAGAGGAGGTCGTCGTCTCTCATTCTGGTTTCTGAAACGGACGGAATTGTTCAATTCTTTTCTTCCTGTTTAGAACTGAAAACTCCTCTGTCACCTTTTCTTAGCTGGCCTACAAGGAGGATTGAGCCTGACTTCAGATTTAAACAACTGGATATGTTTTGGATTTTTAAAAGCTTTAAATCTTCAAGATGCTCCCCAAACAGTTTAGAAAAGGGAGATCCTTCACCGCCCAATCCCTGGGGTAAATATGACATTGAGCAACAATACTGAACACTGTAGGAAAGGCTGAAACCTTCAGAATATCACAGGTGTAGAAAAGTACCCTCTTTCTGGGATGGTTACCCCCCCTTTTTGCATGTTGTCAGTATGTTTTGACTGTGCTCACTTGGATCCTGCTAACCAGGACCCCAGTGACTATGCTCTCTCCTTTTAAATGTGGTTGCTTGGACCACACACACCCTGCATTTGGTATACTGGTGCCCCTTTGTAAGTCCCTAGTATATGGTACCCAGGGCACTGTGGCACCAGGGGTCCCCCATGGGCTGCAGCATGTATTATGCCACCCGTGGGGAGCCCATGCAAATTGTATCTGCAGCTTGTATGCACCCTTTTCAATACAGGTCACTGCACCAGGTCTCTGTAAGTCACCCCTATGGTAGACCCTCCTAGCCCAGAGGGCAGGGTGCAGGTACCTGTGTCTGAGGGCACCTCTGCATGAGCAGAGGTGCCCCACAAACTCCAGCTTTTCATGGACTTCTTGAGTACAGGGACGCTATTTAATGCGAGTACTGGACATAGGTCACTACCTATGGTCACTACCTATGTCCAGCTAAATAGTGTTAACTCTGAACCTAGGCATGTTTGGTATCATACAAGCTGTAATAATACCCCAATGCTGTTGCCAGTTTTGGAAGTATAATTTCTTGCATTCTAGGGGCTCCTTAGAGGACCACCACCATTGCTCCTACCAGCTTTCTGGGTTTTTTCCTGGGAAGCCAAAGCTGCTTCCACCCCTCACACAGGTTTCTGCCCTCCTGCTGCTTGATCAGCTCAAGCCCAGGAAGGGAGAGCAAAGGATTTCCTTTAGAAGGGGCATAACACCCTCTCTCTTTGGAAATAGGTGTTACATGGCATGGGAGGGGTAGCCTCCCAAAGCCACTGGTATGCTTTGAAGGGCACATTTGGGGCCAGATGTATCAAGCGAATTTGCATTCGCAAACGGTGCGAATGGGCGTTTGCGAATGCAAAAATGCCTATCATTATGTATGAAAGGCATTTGCTATGCAATTTTAAGGAATCGCTAAAATAGTGATTCCTTAAAATTGCGAGGCCATTTACAGAATCGCAAATTGCGATTCTCTAAATAAGAAAACGCAAATAAGGAACCCTTATTTGCGATTTCTTAAGCACATGTGTCAAGCTTTTCCTTAATGCGAATTGGACATTAAGGAATCGGAATTACCACCAAGTAAAACTTGGTGGTAACCATGTGCAAATTTTTAAAATGCATTAAAAATGCATTTTTAAAATTGACATGTAACGCACAAATGCCCCTTTGGCATGTATGCGCCTTACATGTCCTCAAATATTTTTTGGGGTGCAGCAGAGGGGGTCTTAGGCCCCCAGCACCCTGGGGTTTTGCATTTCATAAATTGCGAATTCCAGTTAGGAATTCGCAATTTGGGAAATGCAAAAAAATTGCAGTTGTGGGCCTACAGGCCCATAGGTGCGAATGGGCTCAGAATCGCTATTTGCGATTCGGTAATAGCATTTGCGATTTTTAAGAAATCGCTATTACCGAATCGCAAATATGATACATACCATTTTGCGAATCAGAAATAGGGATTTCGTAAAAATCGCTATTAGAGATTCGCAAATTACTTTCTTCATACATCTGGCCCTTGGTGCCTTCCTTGCATAAACCAGTCTGCACCGGTTCAGGGACCTCCAGTCCCAGTTCTGGCGTGAAACTGGACAATGGAAAGGGGAGTGACTACTCCCTTGTCCATCACCACCCTAGGGCTGGTGCATAGAGCATCCGACTGGCCAGGTTGGGCAGGTGACGTCAGAGCCCCCTTCTGATAGTCAGCTGGCTAGGAGACCAATCCCCCTTCCAGGACTATTTAGGGTCTCCCTCTTGGGTGGGTCTTCAAATTCGGCTTGCAAGATTCCAGGAGCACTCCTCTGCAACCTCTGCTATGACTTCTGGCCACTGGAACTGTGACTGGACCCTCAAGGAACTGGCAATCTGCATCCACGATGAAGAATCTGCTTGCAACATTGTTTCACAGCTCCTTCCAGCTTCTGCAATATTTCCCCAGCTGTGCATTCCCTGAGGATGGCAAGTCTTCAGTCTGCAGGAAGAAGGAATCTCCCTTGGAGTGAAGGAGTCATTCCTCTGCATCCGCAAGCACCAACTGCAATGATGACCGGCTGCGCGAATCTATTCTCATTCTGAGCTGCGTGGATTCTGCATCACAGGTGGGGGTCTGGAGCCGTCCCCTTGGTCCTCTCTACCAGCTGTCCAATATTGGTGGAAGTAAGCTCTTGCCTTCCCACGCAGGACAGTACCCCGTGCACCACGACTCTTGCAGCTACCAAGGCTTGTTGGGATCTCTTCCAAGGGATCTTCAGGCTCAGTGTAGCCACAGCCCCCAGCACTCTTCCCCGTGATCCACAGTCCTCTGACTGCTTCTACTGTGGTGTGGGAACCTTCTTCAATTTTGCTTCATGGGCTACTCTGTGACTCCTGGGTCCTCTTCCAGTGGGGCTTCTGTGGGGGCTGTCTTTTCTTCTGTGGACTCTCTGCTTTGCTGAAGGTCCACTGAGACTCCCACTGTGAGTTGAGTCCTCCTGGACCTTTCTGGTCGCCACCACCCTAGGGCTGGTGCATAGAGCATCCGACTGGCCAGGTCGGGCAGGTGACGTCGGAGCCCCCTCCTGACAGATAGTCAGCTGGCTAGGAGACCAATCCCCCTTCCAGGACTATTTAGGGTCTCCCTCTTGGGTGGGTCTTCAGATTCGGCTTGCAAGATTCCAGGAGCACTCCTCTGCAACCTCTACTTTGACTTCTGGCCACTGGAACTGTGACTGGACCCTCAAGGAACTGGCAATCTGCATCCACGATGAAGACTCTGCTTGCAACATTGTTTCACAGCTCCTTCCAGCTTCTGCAATATTTCCCCAGCTGTGCATTCCCTGAGGATGACAAGTCTTCAGTCTGCACAAGAAGGAAGAAGGAATCTCCCTTGGTGTGAAGGAGTCATTCCTCTGCATCCACAGGCATCAACTGCAACGACGACCGGCTGCACGAATCTATTCTCATTCTGAGCTGCGTGGATTCTGCATCACAGGTGGTGGTCTGGAGCCGTCCCCTTGGTCCTCTCTACCAGCTGTCCAATATTGGTGGAAGTAAGCTCTTGCCTTCCCACGCAGGACAGTACCCCGTGCACCACGACTCTTGCAGCTACCAAGGCTTGTTGGGATCTCTTCCAAGGGATCTTCAGGCACAGTGTAGCCACAGCCCCCAGCACTCTTCCCCGTGATCCACAGTCCTATGACTGCTTCTACTGTGGCGTGGGAACCTTCTTCAGTTGTGCTTCATGGGCTCCTCTGTGACTCCTGGGTCCTCTTCCAGTGGGGCTTCTGTGGGGGCTGTCTTTTCTTCTGTGGACTCTCTGCTTTGCTGAAGGTCCACTGAGACTCCCCCTGTGAGTTGAGTCCTCCTGGACATTTCTGGTCGCCACCACCCTAGGGCTGGTGCATAGAGCATCCGTCTGGCCAGGTCGGGCAGGTGACGTCAGAGCCCCCTCCTGATAGATAGTCAGCTGGCTAGGAGACCAATCCCCCTTCCAGGACTATTTAGGGTCTCCCTCTTGGGTGGGTCTTCAGATTCGGCTTGCAAGATTCCAGGAGCACTCCTCTGCAACCTCTACTTTGACTTCTGGCCACTGGAACTGTGACTGGACCCTCAAGGAACTGGCAATCTGCATCCACGATGAAGACTCTGCTTGCAACATTGTTTCGCAGCTCCTTCCTGCTTCTGCAATATTTCCCCAGCTGTGCATTCCCTGAGGATGGCAAGTCTTCAGTCTGCACAAGAAGGAAGAAGGAATCTCCCTTGTAGTGAAGGAGTCATTCCTCTGCATCTGCAGGCACCAACTGCAACGACGACTGGCTGCGCGGATCTATTCTCATTCTGAGCTGCGTGGATTCTGCATCACAGGTGGTGGTCTGGAGCCGTCCCCTTGGTCCTCTCTACCAGCTTTCCAATATTGGTGGAAGTAAGCTCTTGCCCTCCCAAGCAGGACAGTACCCCGTGCACCACGACTCTTGCAGCTACCAAGGCTTGTTGGGATCTCTTCCACGGGATCTTCAGGCTCAGTATAGCCACAGCCCCCAGCTCTCTTCCCCGTGATCCACCGTCCTCTGACTGCTTCTACTGTGGCGTGGGAACCTTCTTCAGTTGTGCTTCACGGGCTCCTCTGTGACTCCTGGGTCCTCTTCCAGTGGGGCTTCTGTGGGGGCTGCCTTTTCTTCTGTGGACTCTCTGCTTTGCTGAAGGTCCACTGAGACTCCCCCTGTGAGTTGAGTCCTCCTGGACCTTTCTGGTCGCCGGCAGCTCCACTTTTCCTCTACCATGACTCATGCCTTTGACAAGGCTTGTTGTTGGCTTTTCCACGCCACTGACAGACTGCAATCTTTCATCCGGCTTGGGATGTCATGTAGGCTCTCATTATCCTAATGAGACTACTGGATTTGGGCGGCAGAATCACTTGCACTGAGTGAGACTGATTCTGACTCCACTACACGTGATACCTGTCAGCCTAATCCGGGTTTTGCTCCGGCATACTAGCAATGCCTCTTCTCCACCCAAGAGTAGGGATGATTGGGCAACCGAACAAATGACACAATTGACTCCTCAGGGAAATGGTGGTCACTCAGATCTCATCTGTTTCTCTCAGTTACATTAGTCTCACATATGCAAGGGCAATCAGAGGCAGAATATAGTTCAATAGGATTTTATTGAAGTAACTGCATCTTAGATAATAAAGCATATTGCAATAACTAGGATGATGAAGCATGACAGGATTAAAATTGTGACAAGGAGAGTGAAACATAAAAATAACGCTACCATATTGTCACTACGATCGTTAAGAATAGCTCCTACCTAGGCTATGTTAGAGCACAGCATGTTAAGCTCTAATTCTGCCCTTCAGGTTCCCCTGGGAAGACATCATCCCTCATACCTGAGCAAGAGGCCTGTAGTCTACATAAGCAGTTGCAGTGAAACATCAGCATACAGTCGTGGTCATCTGGCTGGACTCTCCCTCTAACGTACATGGGTCAAAGTAGTGTGTTTATAATAAAACAGCTGATGTTCCAGGAAAGGATCCCCACGTACGAGGGTGTATGTTTCTGTGAACATTAGAGGGTACCACTTTTGCCCGTAACCTATCTTTGCTGCAGCCTTGAGAAAAGCACAGAGTGAAAGAAATGTCTTGTTTAGGAAAGTAGTGCTGGCCTAGGCAAAGAACATTTAGATAGAGAAAATAAAAGAAGACCACAAATGTGACTGTTGTTAAAATAATAAAAACAAAGCTGAATAAAATGGGTCTAGGTTAAAGTGCAGAGCGGCAGGCCTAGTTTGCTAAAATAATGTGTATGAAGCTATAACTAAAATGGCTAAACAACAGGGACATTGACTGCATCCTCCAGGAACTCTTCATCAACTCCAGAGCTGTGTTGCTGACTGTCTTAGTCCTACCGTCGACCAACTCCTGCAACGGACTCCTGCAACCATAGACAGGTGGCTCCAGCCACCACCGGACACTTATGTAACTTCTGGACTTGGACCTCTTCTTTTCCAGGTCTTCATCTTCAGGAATCCACCACTAGTTTCTTGCAGTCTTGTCTGGGTATTGCATCATCCTTATTTTTTAGTCCTTTTGGTGGTTTGGGGAAAATCCAGTAACTTATTCCTTTCTTCCTGGTCACTCGGGGGCACTGTGGTACTTACCTTTGGGGTTTCCTAGTTTCTCCAGCTCCCCTCTACAGATTCCACTTTTCTAGGTGGGGCTCCTGCATTCGCATTCCATTTTGTTTAGAGTATGGTTTGGGCTCCCCCTAGGGACACTATTGTCTATTTGCTATTGCAATGTTTTCTATTGCTATTTATGCCTATTTCTGATTACTAATGTTCGTATTTAGGGGGTCATTATGAACACAGAGCGATTCTCCACCGTGTTCATGCTGGCGGTCTAAACACAGACCGCCAGCCCGTAGAAGACCCCGCCGGCCCTATAATAAACATTCCACTGGGCCAGTATGTGGAAACAGTGCTTCTACCAGCCGGCCCACATGGAGCCGTCGGCTATGCCACAGTGCGGCGGGTACAGCAGCACCCGTCGCGCATATCACTGCCCATAAATCGGGCAGTGACATGCCCGATGGGGCTGTGCATGGGGGCCCCTGCACTGCCCATGCCAAGTGCATGGGCAGTGCAGGGGCCCCCAGGGGGACACCAGAGCACCCCTTCCACCAGCCTTTCCCTGGCGGGGAAAACCACCAGAGAAAGGCTGGAGGAACACAGGTTCTTTATCCTGAGGGCATAAACTGCTTAGATTGTGGTTATTACAGGACATGTCAGACCAGAAAACCCCTTTTTAGGGATGAGTGTGCGCAAGTGCTCTGGCCCCTGTTGTAATCTCTCTGTGGGCTTTTAACCACACCCATCAGTTTAGTCGGTTCGTAGGCTTGCCTTTTAAAATTCACTTGATTTCATTAGTGAAAGGCATGCATACATACATCATGCCTTTTCCGGTGTTTAGCCCTCCTGTACAGCACCGGTAAACTACTGAAAACATACAAGGCTCTGTGTTTTCCAAATGTCTTCTGCACTATTTCTTTTATTTCCTACGCAGCGCGATCTCACTGGGCAGTAGTTGAGCGCTTTGCATGACATTGACCCTGTTACATGGATAATTCTACTTTTGCTGGTTACATGAATAATTCTGCTTTTGCCGGTATATGGATAATTACACTTTTGCCGAAACGTTTCACTGCGAGTGAACTTCTGTTTCCTTTTCTGTGTCTCCACGCTCATGGCGACCGTCGGCTCGCATATGTGAAACTGTTTTGCTTTTCATTTTCAGTTTATGTGGCAAGAAAAGTCCATTTAGGATTTTACAACACTAATAGCTCTAACTCAAGCAAATGCGAGACCCATTGCATTAAAAATGCTTGTTTAATGATGCATTCACCTTGTAGTCCACTAGAACACGGTTGACCGCCCAGCAACATTAGCCAGCATGGCAACAATTTTACAGCTGAGGGGTAACTCCATGTTGCCTTGGGCAAGAGGATACAACCTTGTAAAAAATGTAGAAAGCTCAGCACTTTCCGGATTCTTCCATGCCTTCAGAAGAGGAGCCATAATTTCTCTAGAAAGAGACAGGTTGGGGGAGGATGATATTAAAGAGGATGGAGAATTTCCAAACTTTTACTTGGCATCTCATCTTTCTTAGGTATTTGTGAACTCTCAGCCAGACAGCTGAAAAGGGAAACAAGCTCAAATTGCATATTTCATTTACCCCTTGGAGTGGACTCAGACATCTGAAATTTTTCCTCATCTGCTCTTTGTAATGCTACCTCTGAGAATACCCAAGATGAAGCTAGTGTAATGATCGTGATATGATCAAACTGAGTGGGAGTGGGCCCTTGTCTGAAAATGGTTTATGTACATGCCCCTTCTAAGTTTTCTCCCACTGGTTGACAGAGGTTACCTGGAGACCAATTAGCCCTCTATCAATCCATACCTAAATCAAATGTTCAGTTTTACTGGCCTGGAGGGAAACTCTCCCCACACAAGTGTTGAAAACCATCTTGAAGAATTCCCTGCTTTGACAGGAAAAATGTAAGACCTAACTTCTATAGAGTTGACTTCTGTCTGAAAGAATGAAGGAGAGCACGTACCTGAGTGGCATGAGTCTAATTTGTAGAATTACAAACTGCATCAATTAGCCAATCATATTGATAGGTGTTAACTTCAATTGCTCTGGGTTGGAGAAGACTCACCAGAGGTGCCAACAACACTTTTGAGAAAACAAACTCAGAAGGGAGGGCTCAGAATTGGGACTTTCCTGAAGGGGCTTGAAAACAAACAAATCTCTGGCAGGGGTGTAGCTACCAGTGGTGCAACTTGTGCAATGCACCGTGGCCCAGAGGTGTGACAGGGCCCAACTACAACAGCCTCTTGAGCACTGAGAGGCCACCTAAATAACTATGCTGGGGTTCTGAAGGCAAAGGAGCATTAAAGATGACTTTAAATTTTGTTTTTATTTCGTCACCTTGGCTGTGTGTTCAAAGACAGAGTTCAAATATCAATCTAGTCATCTGACAAATTGTTGCTTAATCTTTTACTATGGAGACTGGTGTTTACTTTTCTATCAGGTGTTTAGTTTTCTCTAATTAACGGCAAAGTGTGCCGAATTTGTAAAGGGAACTATTTGAAACTCTTGCTGGTGTGAAAAGAAAGGCTGTAAAATGTCATGTTCTTCCAACACACAACAAAATTTAAATACATATAAATGAATTCTACAAATATTTCAAAATAAATAGAAAAGGACAAATGAACATTTTTTTATAATGCTAAAATGTGAGAGAAACAAAGATTTTAAAAGAGTTAAAACAAATAAAACACTTTACTTAGTGATGCGCATTTGACAAATATTTGCTGAAACTCAATTTCCACACATTATCACTTATCAATAAAATTCTATGTCTGTGCAGATGTAGTGGTCATTTCAATGGAAAATGTGCTATCTATAAATGACAGTGACTACTATATAATGCTTTAGTAATATATTTGTGACCGTGTGCTCGTAAATGCATACTACACTCTTACAACTCTCCTGCTGAAGGGGTGGAGCTCATTTGCAACCCTTGTTCTTTGTGTGATGCATAGATTTTTCAGAATTCCTATGAGCTCAATGATGTAATATCCATGGCAGCACCCCCAGTCTAAAAATTGTTCCAGGACTACTGTCTACTGGTGCCAAAGGAGCTCTTACATCACTGGGTGCTTGCTGTTAGCTCTGTGCGATTCCTTCAGCTGCAGGAGTCAGATTCCTAGCGGCAGAATCCACTGAAACCCTTGTGTGAGCACAGCAAACACCTGATTCCCCGCACACTGAATGGCCAAGCAGTACGCATGCTCACTTTTGAAAATGCAGAGTGTGCTATTTGGCCTTGACTGCCTGATACCAGCAGGGATCAAAGAAGAAGATTAGTTTGATGGGTGGGGGGCAGGCGATGGTAGTTATTAACAGAACATAGACTTAATTAAGGCAGAGTGCTGGAACTTGGAAACTGGAACTTGGAAAATTTAAAAGAATGATTTGAGAGTAGGTGGTTTCATTTAATGCTAACAAAATGCACAGGTAACTTTAAACAACTTCATGGGTGTGCTAATGCAAAATTCATCCTTACTTAAGCCGGAAATAGGAATAGTTATTCTTCTGAGGCCCATGGGAACCCGCCAGAATTTCCGAAAACATGATGTTACCTCCCGCAAGATACGGAGAGGGGAACTTGATACACAGTTATGTAGTAGAGACGGGCCAACAAACAAATTAACAGGGAGAACATAACCAAGGATACGTCTTTGCTTCATGAACCTATCTTGGCTCTAGGAGGTATGAGCTCAGCAGTGGGAACATTTGGCATGGAAATTGTGCAACAAATATTATGTAAAAATGTGATAACGTGTCTTCAGAATTCCAAAAAGTATTTTTCTTTGACAAGCCTTCCAGCTTAATACATTTTAATACAGATTATATCAGTGCATTGAGGGGCTTTTTTTTTAAAAGTGATTGTTCTTAAACATGAACTCAGAAACATTCATGCCCCTATCCCCCACTCCAAGGACAATACCATTAGTAAACTAAGAGGCAAGTCAGTTGTCATGTGCACCCTATATGTGGGCTATATTCTTATCTAAACAGAGCAACGTTATAGTTCATTAAATCAAACACGTTTAGAGGCGCAATAAAGTAATTGCCTAGGATTGTGCAAATTAGTCAAGTGGGCAAGTCGGGATTGATCCCAGAGTTTCTGGTCTCACATTGTGTACTTCATCCACTAAAATGATATCCTTTTCTCGCTCCTGTTTGTCATCAAAGTTTAGTGCTTTGACTTTCATTCTTGGCATAAGAGGTTAGAGTATGGATATCTGGCAGAAGCCACAAGAATTTCAGTTTGATCCTGACAGCTCAAGAGTACCTCGGGCTGAAGCCCAGCCCAGCATCTGGCTCAAGCCTTCAGTGGCGCACCATCTCTGTACTTTACTCTGGGTATTCTGTTTATGAAATAAGCTTAAATGCTGATTTTTATGTGAGGATATCTTTGCAGTGCTGATGGCCCATCTTGTACCAGTGCAGTGTGTTGGGGGAACTTACCCTGTTGTCAGATGCTGCATATTGTATGTGTACTTCTGCAGATGCTGTCCATGTTCCGTGCATGTGAGGAAAGCTTGCATTGCTTCTGACCAGATCATTATTTGTTCTATGAGTGTGAAGCAAGAGGGTCCCCCCTTGCTTAGTGCTCTACCTGTTTTGTGTGTTGAAATTGTGCTATGTGTGAGTCAAGCTTGCAACACCAATCTGAAATGCTGCTTGTCCATTTTATCTAAGGGAGGTGTTAACTGTCTTTGAAGGAAGCTTGCATTGCCCCTGCAGTGCCATACTTGTTCCATGACTTTGAATAAAGCTTGCACTGTAATGGTAGTCCTACATTTCATGCAGGTGTTTGAAGAACATTTGCACTGACTGGCTTTGCAGTAGTATACTTGCTCCATATCTAGAAGGAATCTTACACTATTCTGCACTGCAGTACTACACTTGTTCTACGTCTTTCAGGGAAACAAGTGCTCTATGTCTTACGCATGTAAACCAAGCCCCCGCCCCCCTACGCTCCTGCTCTCTGTGCTCCATTTGTGTGTTTCAGGTCTGGCCAACAGAATGTTTTAGCTGTCTCACCAGCCTCACATTTTTTTTTTTATTTTTTTTTTATCCTATTCTTGCTTTGGTATGCCGACTTCAGATATTCCTCAGATAGAGTGCTATTAACATATTAGTGAAGCCCTTCAGAACAGCATACATAAAATGGGTCAGTGGATCAGCCCTCCTCAGCCACTGGCTTTGCTTCTAATGTTTGGCTCTGCCTAGTATACAACCGCTGGTCCTTAGGTTGTCAGGTAGCCTGAGTAACAGTAATTTGCCTGTGCATTCTGTGTTACTCTGTAGAAAAGTCCAGTATCGGGAGATGTTTCCTTTAGTTCTTCCCCAGCAGTTCACTTGCAATGCAGAGTAGTGTTAACTGAGTAATGAGAGAACCAGCAGCTCCGCTGCCATTGCTACTGGACCATAACTTTGTTATGTAGAGTGCCAGACAACGCTGCCACAAGCTACAAAACTACTCCACCATCTTGAAATGGTATTCTGCACACTCCAACATTTTTTTTACTGTTCCAGATGGTAGACCAGTGCACAGCTTAATATTTCACACACCCTCCACATTTACTAGGAATATTTTTGTCTTTTGATTTTCTTTAATTATTTTAGTATATGCTTTTACTACAAACAAAACCACCACCTTGTTTTTTAGAAGGCAAGTGGTTTTTTTTTGGTGCCCAGAATCTTCCATGCAAAAGTACACAAAGATCACATTCACATAGTCTGCAGTGCTGGCCCCCATAAGACTGATGGGAGATTAGATAACCTCAGTGAACATTTAGGCTTTAGTGTAGCTTACTTCAAGAGCTCTGAATTGCACTAGTTGAAAGATGCACCAGATACTCAGCCTGTGTGCCTCCTATACCACCATCTGTCCTAACTCTGCTCTTTCTCAGTAAGCGACGTACTTGCATGTGAGGAGTGTACGTGTGTGAGTGCAGGATATTGTGTACTTTTAAGCTAGTGAAAAGCTCTTAAATTTGTTTTTCAGTACTGTGAGGCCTACTTCTCCAATATGATAACATTAGCTATAATTCTTAATTCAGAGGAGGTACATATCTCATGTTTGGTACCTATGAAATTGGAATGATAAACCCTCTTTAATGGTAAAGTTGGATTTTTCATAACAATTTTGAAAATTCCACTTTTAGAAAGTTTGCATTTTCTTTCTTTAGACATTTAGGGCCATATGTACAAACACATTTTCCCATAGACACAGAATGGGCAAAACTGTTTGGTACATCTGGCCCTTAGTGCCTGCACCCTGACTCTGATCACATGACTGGGTGCAGTTGGCAGATGGGCTTTGTGTTTTTCCTAGACAGCCACACACAACAGGAGCTTAGGTATGACTAGATGGGCTATCACTGGCAGGATGGGAAGGAAGAGCTGGGTGTGGCCCTAATTGCACTTGAATGGGCTGTGTCCTGTCTCCACACATATGGCTTAACAAATCTACATTTTCACTTTTGCCAGCTCGTAGCCAGTGGAGGCAGGAAATTCCTTTCTTGTTTTTGGTGCTATATTGAAGTTTATTCTTTAAAAACTCATAACTCCAGTTCTACAGATTTAATTATTATAATTTTTGTTTTATGCATTAAATTAAGCTCTATTTTTCTAACTTTTTGTGTGGTGTATTCACTATTTTACTTTTTGAAGTGCAGCAAAAATACCTTACACGTTGCCTCTAAGGTAGGCCTGACTGCTCTGTGTCAAGCTTCCAGGGGGCTTAGCACAGGTTAATTTAGTGAGTTTTTGTGTGAAATATTCGGAAGGAAGACTCCGGAACAACAAAGTCATTAACAACCCAAGCGGAACAACGCTTGTGTGAACAACAACTTCGTTTTTCTGTGCCTTAACCACGCAAGTGCTGAACAACGCACATGCGTGTTTAAGGTACACTAAAGGGGAGTCAGCATCAGGAGAGAATGCAGTCAGGTAAGTGGGGCTGGGGTGGGGTTGGGGGGTAGCTTTTAGGGGTGGGGTAGTTTGGTTTTTAGGGGTGGGGGGTCAGGGTAGTTCTAGTGTTTAAGGGTCAGGGTTTGGGGATGAAGTAGTTCTGGTTTTTAGGGGTGGGGAATAGGGTAGGTTTGTTTTTAGGGGTGGGGGTGGGGTGTTGGGTAGTTTTAGTTTTAGGGGTGGGGTGGGAGGTCGGGGTAGTTTTAATTTTAGGGGTAGGGTGGGTGGTCGAGGTTGTTTAGTATTAAGGGGGTGGGTGGTCAGGGTAGTTTTAGTTTTAGGAGCAGGTGGGGGTAGTTTTGTTTTTAGGGGCACAGGTGGGAGCGTCGGGTTGTTTTAGTTTTTAGGGGTAGGTGGGGGGTCAGGGTAGTTTTAGTTTTAAGGGTGGAGTGGGGGGTTGGTCAAGTTTTAGTTTTAGGGACAGGGTGGGGGCCAGGGTTGTTTTAGTTTTTAGCGGTGGGGTGTGGGGTTGGGATAGTTTTAGCATCTGATATGGGGTGGGGTCTTTGGGTAGTTTTAGTATTAAGGGGGCGTGGGGGTTGGTGGTAGCTTGAGTATTAGGAGCGGGTGGGGGGTCAGGGTAGTTTTACCATTAAGGGTGGGGTACTTCTGGACGTTAGGGCAGGTAGGGGGGTCACATGCTGGAACCACACATGCCGTCCCACACATGCCTTTACTAAGCATGCCTCTACAACCAAAAATCGTTGTTTAGGGATGCTTGGCATTTGTGGTAACAACGTGGTTTTTGTTCCGACTGCATTGTTTAGGCATGCGTGGTTCAAGGATTCATTGTTCCATCATACATTCATGGAGGGAAACACCTGAAAGCATGACTCCGGAACAACAAAGTCATGAACAACGCAAGCGGAAGAACGCTTGCGTGAACAACGACTTCGTTTTTCTGTGCCTTACCAAGCATGCGCTGAACAACACACATACGTGGTTAATGCACAGAAAAAGGGAGTCAGCATCGGGAGAGGATGTGGTCAGGTAATTAGGGCTGAGGGGTAGTTTTTAGGGGTGGGGGTGGTTTGGTTTTTAGGGGCGGGGTGGGGCATCGGGGTAGTTCTGGTTTTTAAGGGTCGGAGTGGGGGATGGGGTAGTTCTGGTTTTTATGGGTCGGGTTGAGGGATGGATAGGTTTGTTTTTAGGGGCGGGATCATGGTAGTTTTAGTTTTAGGGCTGGGGGTTAGGGTGTTTTAGCATTAGAGGTGTGGGGTCAGGATAGTTTCAGTTTTAGAGGCAGGTGGGGTTGGGGTAGTTTTGTTTTTAGGGGCAGTGTGGGGGTGGAGTTGTTTTAGTTTTTAGGGGTGGGGGTCAGAGTAGTTTTAGTTTTTAGGGGCGGGGTGGGGGGTTGGGTAGTTTTAGTGGCAGGGTGGGGGGTTGGGTTGTTTTAGTATTGGGGGTTGGGGTAGTTTTAGTTTTAGGGGGCTAGGGGGTCAGGGTGGTTTTAGTATGAGGGGCAGGGGTGGGGGTCAGGAAGTTTTGTTTTTAGGGGGGGCCCGGGTTGTTTTAGTTTCTAGGGGTGGAGGTGGGGGTTCGGGTTGTGTTAGTTCTTAGGTGCGGGGGGTTGGGTAGTTTTAGTTTTTAGGGGCAGGGTTGGGGGTCGGGATAGTTTTATTTTTAGGGGCGGGTGAGTGGTCCGGGTAGTTTTAGCATTAGGGGTGGGGAGTTAGGGTTGTTTTAGTATTAGGGGCAGGGGTGGAGGGTCGGGGTAGTTTTACTATTAGGGGTGTGGTACTTCTGGGCGTTAGGGCAGGTGGGGGGTCGCATGCTGGAACCACACATGCCGTCCCACACATGCTTTTACTAGGCATGCCGTAACAACGAAAAATAGTTGTTATGGTATGTGTGGTTAAGACATTTGTGGTAAGAACGCGGTCGTTGTTCTGACCACTTGTTTAGGCATGCAGGGTTCCAATATTCATTGTTCCACCGTACATTCATGGAGGGAAACATCCGGGAGCACGACTCTGGAACAACGCCTGCGTGGACAACACCTTTATTTTTCGTTGCCTTAACCACGCATGTGCTGAACAACGCACATGTGTTGTTAAGGCACAGAAAAAGGAGTCAGCATCGGGAGAGGACGTGCTCAGCTAACTGAGGCTTAGGGTAGTTTTTTAGAAGTGGGGTAGTTTGGTTTTTAGGGGCAGGCGGGGGGTCGAGGTACGCGTGGTTTTTAAGGGTTGGGGGATGGGGTAGTTCTGGTTTTTCAGGGGTTGGGGTGGGGTAGGCTTGTTTTTAGGGGTGGGGTTGGGAGGTTGGGGTAGTTTTAGTTTAAGTGGTGGGATGGGGGTCAGAGTTGTTTTAGTATTAGGGGTGGTAGGGGTCAGGGTAGTTTTAGTTTTAGGGGTGAGGTGGGGGTTTGATTTTTTTGGGGGGGATGATGTGGGGGGTCGGTGTTTTCATTTTCAGGGGTGGGGTGGAGGGTTGGGGTAGTTTTAGTATTAGCGGTGCTGGGGGCTGGGTTAGTTTCAGTTTTAGGAGCAGGGGTGGGGGGTCGGGGTAGTTTTAGCTCTAGGGAAGGGGAGCGGTGGTCGGGGTTGTTTTAGTTTTAGTGGCGGGGGTCGGGGTTGTTTTAGTATTGGGGGCGGGGAGCCAGGGTAGTTTTAGTTTTAAGGGTGGGGTGGGGGGTCGGGGTAGTTTTAATTTTAGGGGTGGGGTGGTCAGGGTTGTTTTAAGTTTTGGGGGTATGGGGTAGGGGTAGTTTTAGTTTTGGGGCGGGATGGGGGGTCGGGGTAGTTTTAGTTTTGGGGCGGGATGGGGGGTCGGGTAGTTTTAGTTTTAGGGGCGGGGTGGGGGGTCTGTAGTTTTTATTTTAGGGGTGGGGGTCGGGTTGGTTTTGTATTATGAGGTGTGGAGGGTCGGGGTAGTTTTAGTTTTAGGGGGAGGGGTGGGGGGTCGGTAGTTTTAGTATTGGGACAGGGGTAGGGGGTCGGGTAGTTTTTGTTTTTAGAGTCGGGGTAGTTTTGTTTTTAGGGTTGGGGTTGGGGTAGTTTTAGGGGCAGGGTTGGGGTGTTGGGGTAGTTTTAGTATTAGGGGTGGGGAGGTCAGGGTAGTTTTAGTATTAAGGGCGGGGTGGGGAGTCAGGTAGTTTTAGTATTAGGGGTGGGGTACTTCTGGGCATTAGGGAAGTTGGGGAGGTTGCATGCTGGAACCACGCATGCTGTCCCACACATGCCTCTACTAGGCATGCCTTTACAATGAAAAATCGTTGTTAAGGCTAGCGTGGTAAAGGCATTTGTGGTAACAATGCAGTCATTTGTTGTTAAGGCTAGCGTGGTAAAGGCATTTGTGGTAACAATGCAGTCATTGTTCCTACCATGTTGTTAAGGCATGCGTGGTTCCAGGATTCGTTGTTCCATCATACATTCACTTTTTGTGGGTCACCCTGCCAGGGACTGTGGCTGTTGCTTTACCAGGTCTCTCATTCCAGTCATCAACCCAATCTCTCATAGAGATATAGCTTTGACTTGCAAAGATGCAGTGCAGTGAGTGGAAATACAAGAGAGAGAGTGAGAGAGAGAGAGAGAGAAAGAGAGAGAGAGAAAGAGAGAGAGGGAGAGAGAGAGAGAGTGTGTCACACATGGTGAGTTTTAATATAGCAGATGCACACTCAGTTAAAGGAGGTTGAGGAGTGGCTGGAGGCAGGTGACAGACTGAGAATTCACCCTAGTGAGGGGGCCCAGTTACTTTCCTTGCTCTAGGGCAACCTAGCTTCGGTAATGAAGACATGAAGTCTCTTGGTTCCATCAGACTTATCACTTTTAGGGACTGAGTCCACAAGAATGTGGTCCAGTGCAAACAGATTATATACTTTTAATTTTCATAGCTGGTCTGGGTAGAAAGGAAAGGGTTTTAAAAAACATAAATTCCTCTCTGGGAACTGAAATGACCGCCCCTGCCTCAGCAAGTCTAAAATCCACTACTGTAATGCACTTTTCTTGTGGGCATAAAGCAAATGTAAGATAACCCTTATAGCAGTGGTTCCCAACCTGTGGTCCGGGGACCCCCTGGGGCTCCGCGAAGCCTCCTCAGGGGGTCCGGGACTGCTTGGAGAATAAAATAATATTAACAGATTAGGTCCCCAGCTTTCAATAATGAATCAGTGGGGGGGGGGGGTCCCCGGAATCCAATACAAATTCAGTGGGATGTCCCCGGGCTCATGTAATGATAAAGTGTGAGTCCACAGAAGTCAAAAGGTTGGGAACCACTGCCTTATAGCATTAGCTTGGACATTTATTTGCATTGCAGTGACAATGTTTCATGCAATGTAACCAATTAATTGCAATAAGATTGTTTGTATTTGCAAAACATTAAATATTTGGAGGCAACGGTGCCGATATATATATATTTTTAACTACAGTAGATTTTCTTATACCTTAAACAGTCACAGATAGAAATCTTCAATACAGATTGTTCGTACTGTTGAGGTGCCCAATACCCTAAGCCAAGCACATGCTCGTGTTTCACAAAATAAAAAAAATATTTTAAATGTGAACTCTTAATTAATTGAAAATGTCTGCATGTTCTAATCTATAACACTAGTTCTTTTGAATTAAAGTCAGAGAGAACCTTGTAGGGCCCTTAGTTTGCTGAACAATGAGACTTTGTTTTGTGTTAACGAAGGGCCAGGGTGTGACTTTACCTTGCCTTAGCCCTTTCTCCTTTTGTCTTTTATGGGAGTCTCTTCTTTGTAGGTGTTCACATGTTTCAACCATAATACGACATTGGGTCTCCTCAGGACTATGACAGTAGTGTTGCTGATGTGAATCAGTGCTTAATTTGTAAACAAAAACGTGACGGTGCTCATAGCTCTCCTTTTAAACATGCGGCTTCTGTAATTAAATGTGCGAGCACAGAACACTGAAGCAGGTAATCCTGAAGCCATCCCGGGCCTCTTCAATCTATATAAAGCCACTCCCTTCCCCTTCAGCTAACTCTAGCAGCTTTCTGTTTTCTCCCTTTTTGGCGCTTTTTCTATTTTTCCCTTCCTCCGTCTTTCCCATATGTGTCTTTTGCTCGCAGCAAATGCTTGAGGCAGAAGAATAAGCCCCGGCCCGCAAAAATAAGTGCTGGTGCTCGGCACCAGAAACAACAAGCACAAATTAAGCAATGACGTGAATAAAGAAAGGAAGTCTGCATGAGTAACTGTGTGATGTGGTGGCAAACACCCAAGTGCGTTTTACAGGAAAATGTATCTTGCTTTGACGTCAGTCTCAAAAAAAGGGCCAGAGGTTGTCAGTCCTATTAAAGCTATGGTGCAAACAAGCAGTGGTGCAAACAAATCATGAATGCAGGGTTTTAAGATGAACAGATAATTATATGTATTGGCAGTTGAAAGTAGGTGTTGGCTACCCTTGAAGTAGTCAGACTCTAGGTTACATTTCACAGACGTGTGTGACTGAGTTAGGGAGCTTGGGGATTGAGAAAATGGCAAAAAAAACTCATGTGAGCGCTCCCCTTTTTCGAAGTGTCGGTTGAGGAAAGCAGGAGTGAAACCACCATGTAGGGCCCGTGACTAATGCAGTCCTGTGCCCCTGTTCCCTTGTGGACTGCGCTTGAGGAGACTATTCCATTGTGTATATTGTCGCTTGCTCATGGTAGATTGCTATCAGGCAAATGCCCGCTTTTGAGTGAAGATTATGGAGCTATTGATGCCATGGACATCAAACAAAATTCAGCTGATCTCTATTTGCCGCTTATTTAAGGATCTTCATGGTGGGGTTATTATGCTGGTGGCCTACCTTCACTTGTCTGTCTCGTCATTTCTTGACTACCGTGGCACTGTAGTATTCATTTGTATCTTACGTCCCCTTTGCTTTAGTGTGTATGTGGCATTCAGTGCGACTGTGTCTTTGTCTGGGTGCTCTAGAGAACTAGCATTGCCTTGGGGAGATTCCATATATTGTATCACATCCTTGAGTGTAATATAAAAGCCTCACCTATCTTGTGTTTTTCATTCTGTGGAGCTCAAATCCATTGTAATGCATGCAACCCAAGACAATAGTGACTATCCAGGGCTGTGTCTGGGATCGTGCATTTTTAATTTGGTATTCTGACAATGCCTGGAAGTAAAAAAAAAGATATTCTGAATTTGGAAAACGTAAGGGCTTCATAGTGAAGTTACGTAGGAGGGATTCACACAGCCCCATGTGGATACTGTTGGTGTAATGTTGCTATTGCAGTATTTCAGACAATTCTGATGATTTATGCACGCTGAAAGTTGATTTTTTGAGTTTAAGGATCAGCGTGGCTCCTATTTTCAGTAGTAAGTTGCCATACTCCTGTCCCTCTGGCTCTGTTTGATGACATCCCAAACTGTCCAAGATCACTGATCTTTGGCGTGTCCACACTTAATGAAATGCTGTACCAGGAATGCTGTCACAGCCTTTCAGAAAATCCTTAATTTGTGCTGACAAGTTGTTTTGCAGATATCTTGGTTTTTACCAATGTACAAGAGGCCATATAAACAGATGGTCCTATAGATCACATTTTTGGTGTGTGATATCCGTTCTTGATTATGTTACATACAAACTCATACTCCTGTATGGTTCGGCATTATACTGAGCACAGGCCACATTTTAGTGTTGTTAGATTTGCATCAAATCCCATATTAATGTGAGGGAGGTCACTGCAATTGTGTTAGCCTCACGCTGGGCATTGACCAATTCATCTCTAAGATTTCTGCACTTTCTCAATAGTGTATTTGTCTGGGAATTTGAGGATGGATAAAACATGGAAGTTTTGATTTATCTTCTCAAAGTCAGGAGCTTTTGGTCACAAACTGAACAAACACGCATTCAATTGACTGTCTTCCTTTTCTTTTGAAAGGGGTCTTTCTCTTTTTCAAAAATTCTTGAGTATTTTTTGAGTGCTCCTTTACTTTAGGTTTTGTTAGTAGCTTGTCGGAGTTGGTGCAGTTTGGCCTCATCCTCAAAAAATGACTAAGTGGCAGCTTGTCCCTTAGGTTCCTGTGGTGAAAACTTCGGTAAAGTAGGACATTGCATTTTCTGTGGTTTTGGTATAAAGACCCATTTGTTTCCTTGAGCCATATACCTAGAACTTGATTCCTATTAGGTTACTGTGTTTGGCACATTTTATGTTTAATGCAGGTGCTTCACCCAGTAAAAAAAAATATTCAGATCCATTACAAATACAAAATCCATCATCGATGTACCTCTTCCAAATCTTTCACGAGCCCTGCACCATCTTACTGTACTATATTTCTTGTTATGTTTTGATGATGTCCTGCTATAGTCATATAAAGTGTATTGCATTTTATGGTGTTGCTGTTTTATTCTGTCTTCTGGTGTATGGAATGTGCTTGTATTTATTGCCCTACCCTGACTAATGCATCTATCAAAATGAACACCCAAAGGAACAGCTGTTTTGATCTTCAGACCTTAAAGAAGGCTAACAGATGACCAAAAGAAAGACGATCATCCAAAGATCCCAGGTCAAAAGGGTCCTCTATGGCATGTGAAAGAGAGCAGCATGTGCCAGACTAGTACAACCCTTTAACCTGTCCCCTTTGACTAGGGGAATAGAGGTACGGAGCAACAAAGGGAGAGGAAGGTTGAGGTCGGGGACCTGACATCTCTGTGCTGAAGCTGGAGACTGTAGCAAAAAGAGCATTGCTGTTTGCTCAATTCACTCATTTTCTACCTCAAATTCTTCTGATGCAGAAAAGAAAGAGGTAATTGTGGGATGTTTCTAACTTAATGTATGTGACACCAAATGAAAAATATAGCTACACTTTACTACAAGTGAAACAAAAGGTACCAGTATGAGTAGATTTAAATGTTTTGGTTTCTTATGGATACTTTCCTCACTTGCAACAAGTTCAAGAAGCTGGGGCAAGTTTATGAAGGTGCACTCTTCTTGCCAAGAATCCCAGCCTTTTAAATAGACTTATGAAGCCCTTTACAATCAAAGAGGAACTTCTCTCTCCAATTACAGTACTGGCCAAAAGATTAAAGATGTTTTTACTCTCCTTGATACACATGGATCAGGTGGGCTTTGTTTCACATCGTGGTTCATCAGCCCACCTGTGACCATTAGAAAATGCCCTGTGGCAGAGGCGGGATGATGCAGACAAAAAAGTGGTAGTCTTGCTAAATGACGAGAAGGTTTTGACAGGGTAGACTGGAAATATTTGTTTAGGATGCTGGCACATATGTGACGTATGTGTATATAGGACAGAGATAGCAACATAGCCAGGAGGAGACATAACGAAGGAAGAAATTGGGTAGGTCACAGATGGAATCCCTTCTTCCAAGGCTCCACAGGGTAGACTTCAACCCAGCAATATTCTATAAAATCAATAAACGTGTCATGATCACTCCCCCTGTATAGAATGTTTAAAGAGGTGCAAGAAAGATTCTCTTTGCTACCAGAGACAAATAAACCGACATGTTGTACTGATTCTTTTAACACACCCATTTGCTCTTTAGTTAAATGCATGCACTATTTACTTTTTGCTTCAAGTTTTAAAACAACTTGAGCACTATATCACCACTTTTTGTAGCACCTGTATGTAAATATTCTTTTTTTGCAAATATATCAAAACACAAAGGGCATTCCCAAATGCATCTGTTGCTTCCCTAAGAGATAGTATGATCATACGAAAAGACAATTATGCCTTTAGCTAGCGTAAAGACATTGATGGCATCCGTTTTAGAATGCTGTATAAGATCAAAACAAAAACGGAAAAGGCAGGTCCAAAAACATGCCAAAAGAGATAACGAAACAATTATTAATTTATCATATTACACATTGTGAGAGGGAGAAAATCAAAAGGATTATCATGTATACCTACAGTCCTGGGAATTTTTGTATATACAAATTAATTATATTTAAAATGAGCTCCAAATTAGAAATTGTAAAAAACTATCACAGAACATACAACAATCACCTAAACATAAAGAGTTTAGAGCAATGACTATGTTTGCCTCAAATTATATTAATATGAATGTTGATCTATTTGAAAAATTGATGCTGAATCATTGTTAAGAAATTACAATTTATGATTAAAAGTATTAGATGTAATACTTTGAACTGTCATAGAAAGAGGTTATATTTAAAATAAGGGACAGGGAGATTAATAGTCCAGTGTATAGCCTCCCAAGTATACTTATTACAAATACAAATACACTGTTCCCAAGAAAAGGAGAGAAGGACACAGGGCAACCCTTTTGCTAGAAGCAAATGCCCTCACACATACAGTCGGATGGCATGCTCCTCATCAGACCGGCGCTGCAATGTCTGACGGGCACCCCTTAGAGGGGGCTCTTTGCCAGAGATCTTATAGTAAAAGCTCTGTGTTGTGGTGAAAAATATAGAGAACAATGCCCACCTACAGGCACTACAAGGATAGGAGAGTGCAAAAAGAATACAATTGGCTCAAAACCCAAATAGGACACCACAAATTTAATGATCAAGGAGGGATAATGGCCAAGAAAATAAAAACACAGAAGAGAGAGTGGGGGATGAGATAATGCTCTTTCACTCTCACAGTACAAGTGGAGACGGGGTAGGAAACTATCTTAAACCCCTGTTGAAAGGGTCAACATGTTTCGTGTCTCAAGGGTCCATATGGATCCAGCGACACTTCATCAGGACCAAAAATACTCAACACTTCTCCTATTGACTCAATCTAAAGACCTCAGTATATAATAAACTGTCAATCTAATTAAAGTCCAATCACTTACTAAAATAAACTGCAAGTCTGGCTAGTCTACTGCAAGGGTCGACCGTCCCACATATTGGATCCGGCTCCATAGGTAATCACATGCCAAGGGGAAAAGCACAGTCAGTGTCTGTAAAGACAGGAACTCTGCCAGGGGTAGGTCCCGCACAGGGAAACAGCGACTTTCATTGACAGTGCTTTTCCCCTCGGCATGTGATTACCTATGGAGCCAGATCCAATATGTTGATAAAACTGCTATAACTGACCAGTTATCACCAATCGGGATTGATCTACAGTCTTCCCGGGAGTCAATTTGGAAGATTAAATGGATCAACTGGAGAAAAGAATATCTGAGGACGGACAAAGGAAAATGATCACTAGATTTTGAGAAAGCTATGAAAGCCATTATAGAGTTAACACTCAAGAAGCAGCAAAACAAGCTGTATCATTATTGATAAAAGAAGAATTTTTAACACATCAAAAAGTCTATCAGAAATGGTTACCTTCATTAGCAAATATACCATATTATCATCAAAGACAGAACCAAATGTAGGAGATATATTGTAGTTATAGATATGCCAACAGAAATGATGCACAAAGGGTCACAGTACAGCAGAAAAAAGAATCCCTTGTTTATGTGGTTCGGTAAGCAACAATATCACCAAAGGTGATCAAATCAGACATCCGTTTATGCGGGTAAAGCTAACAAGACTGAGAAATATTTCACCTGCCTTATCAAATGCTCCTTTGTTTAATGATGCACTGGAAAAATGGCAAAATAAATGAAAAAAGGATACTGCAACATAATTCAAATACACAGATATGAACTCAAGCATCACCTGTAGCAAGACATTGCTTGAATAATCAATACATCATTGAATTTGTTTCTTGCAAAAAAAACTTTCAGTTGGTTATTTGTGCCAAGGGTACTGAGGTTGTTTGTGCGGGGAAATAATTTTTTCTCCTTGACAAGGACGTTATATGGCCTACGCTGTGAGAATAGAGGCAAATGGTTTCCCTTGAAACTAGTTTCACAAGCATGTTATTTCTTTTATTATCTGCACTGTCAATTTAATCACAGGCACAAAAGGTTGGAAATAGCAGGGCCATTAATTGAATCCATCTGGAAGCATATGGATTTAAACAGAACAAAAAAGTGATGAAATCATCATACTAGGTGAACAAATATAATCGTTGCAGTATTTCCTTAGACTTGGGGCTAGTCTTGTAATCTGTTGTTAGTTTGGGAAACAGCTGATATGCACCCTGAACAGCTTTGTTGTTTTGGGGGTATGAATAAGTATAAACGAGATAGAGTGTAGTGTTTTATTACAGTAAACTGATAAGTAAGGGCAGTAGCTGTGTTGTTGAGGCTGGTTAGAACCAGTGCTTATTTTGTATAAATATTAGATGCTGGGTCCCAAAGATATGCTCACAAGCCCACAGTTGGCACTATTGAACGTTGGGGTACCGAATATCAAGTCTCTGTTGTCTTGATTCCACTTCATACCACCTTAATCTATTACCAGAGACTCTCTGTCTCTTTATTTCACTCTTGCAGGATCTTGTTCATACTACCTTCTCCCCTTGTCACTGTTTTTCTTTTTTTCACTTTGATGTTTTTCTCTCTCTTTCAGTGGACAAAAGTCTGTTAAGAAAAAATAAGTCCCAGGCCCCAAAGATTAGCGCCAGTGGATCTACCTGCAACCACCAACTCTAATCAAGCACTGGTTATGACTAGTTTCTCTATGAAGAAGGTAGTCAGAGTGGGACATTGGAAGTCAAAGGGAGATCCAGGTGAAGGATTTGCTGATTTGGCCTTCTCTCAGGAACAAAGTCCACAGGTGTTCTTGCCTTACCATAGCCATGTGAGAGATCCTAGGCTTTCGGTAAAAAGCCCAAATCAGTAAAGCCAATCCTTGGAGAAGTGACCTGCCTATGAGGAGAGGAAAATCCTAGAAGCCTAGTCCCTGATCTGAATAGGAAAAATGTCTGAGTTGTGGATTCGTGGCAGGCAGCTGATAGGACTAATAATTTAAGGCTTGATTGGAGGTAGATTGTTCCCAGTTAGGTTAGTGAATAACATAGTACTAGTATGAAATGGCCATCTTTTGTGCCACATCTGCTCAGGTTTTTGTCTTATCTGCTTTGCTAGCTTTAGAGCACAGTGCACTTTACCCCTGCTAACCTTAGGCAAATTTCCTGAGCTCCCTTTTTAAACATGATTAAATGGACTTATTCCTAAATGACACATTTAGCATACCTATATATTCCTAGCATATGGTGAGAAAGTACACCCAGGACCTGAAAATTAAACGGACTGCTGCACCCAGTGTGCCATCCACTATAGCGGTAAAGCTAACATAGTTTCAGGCCTACCCTGTCTAGTCTGACGGATTCAGTATAAACCTGCAGTGCGATCTAGTACATAACCATTTTTTACAGGTAAAACCTACCTTTTAAATATTAGTGAGCCACCCCTATGTAGTTTTTGCAGCCCACAAGGTAGGGTGCATGGTATTTAAAAGTAAAGCATGTAGAAAATTAGCGTCATCATGTCCCCTACAGTGACAAAGCCCAAAAAACGATTTTCCCTTTGGAAGTCTTAGCTGTCCTATATGAAAACCATAGCACAGACTGAATATAATACTGCATCTCGGGAAAAGGACCACCTAAAAAAATAATTATTTAAATGAACAACTTTTCTAATAACTATTAAAATGCAATTTAATAGCGTAGTTGGATATTTAATAAAAATTAAAGAGAAGTAACCTTTAGAAAGTTACCCTTTTCCTAACTGAACTGCCAGGCAAAGGCTAATTAGTATAAGCATTTGCCAGCTCTCTCCATGTGCTCAGCCTTCAAAAGGTATAAAATGATTCTCAGAGGAAAAATGAATGGGCAGAGGTGACTCCCCTGAACTCCACCGAATAGTCTGAGAGGAGGCTGTGGGCATCTTGTGACACCACATTGTCAAATTCTACTTAGAGGGTCTGTTGAGCCACATGTAACACAAGCCACATACTTCAAAGGGAGAGAATAGGATCCCTAGTCTGATTGTTGAAGGGCCTTTCTTTTGTTCTACCAGACTTCTGTTGCTGGGTTTGTTGCAGGTACAGTACCTGCTTCAAAATTGATATTAATATGAGATGTGGGAGGACAATATGATTACCTTAATATTTGCCTCACATACATATACACACACACACACACACCTAGCTCTCCGAGCCCAAATTTGGTGTGGCCTTTTGAGCCTGTTTTCAGTAAGACAAACAAAAAAAGTGGGTATGGTTTACCCAGACAACTTTTACCCTACTGTTTAATGTAGCAACTCCAGACAACCACTTGTTGGATTGCAAGCATTATTAATAAAAATTGTGTCATTTAAACATGATGAAATAACAAATATTAAAAGGCCTAACTGGAATTGTGTATTAATAAATAAACATGTGTAGCTGATATGATGGACACCATAAACAACATGTATTAATATGAAAAGAAAATGTCTACTGAAAATGTATTTTGTTTAATAATATTAAATGTACTGGAAAAATGATTACTAATGTGCACTAAAAGGATTAATGGTCTAAACGTAAATGAAATGTTTTATTCTTCATGTTTTAGCATTAGTTTAAAAGGCCTCATGTTTTACTAATTTTCCAAAGGCACAATGTTAAGAGTATTAACTCTGCAAAATAATGTTTCTTCAAGCATCCTGTGTGACTTGCTCACTGTGGAAAACTTATGTTCCTTGCTTATAGCATTTGTTTCCTGAGATGAGATAATAACCTACAAACTAAACAATAGAATTCAATGGTCAATGTTTTATTCCATGTTACAATATTTGTACTTGCGAGAGTTTTAGTTTCTTGGCATGAAGCTTATGAAATGTTTTTCTGCACTGCTTAAATGTAATTTTTGAAAGGAAAGTGGTGACCAAGAGCGAAAGAAGATGAGCCAATCGTTGGTGCAGAAAATGAAGAAAGATACTTCTGAAATGTGGATCAGAATTTATTGGTTGAAAATAAAATACCCCACAGTCTGACCAATAGAAACTTAGCTAGTTGCTTTCTAGGATTTTAATATAGCAAAATTAAGATGATGTAAACTCAGATTTACTTTTTCTAAGCTAGTGAAATGATGTGTTATGTTCCTTAGCTCTTTGCATGTTATTCTGTCAGTTCAGATGCATTAAGGCCAAATCTTACTGAACTGTTCCCTATTGTGTCACTGCCCAATGAAGAAGACCAGGAGATGCTCAACTGCTGAAGACGTCGCTGCTTGCTGATCCATTTAGGAGAGGTATAACCAAATGTGCATTTGTTTTTCTTGCAGATTTTTATGTTTCCTCTCTTTAGAAAATCCAACCGCTATTTTTGGTTAGCGCCATAGCTAGATGTTTTCCAAATTAATTTTTGTCTTCTTTTCTTTTTGCATGAAGACTAAACATGCTTGTTGAATCAGAGTGATAGTTAGGGTTGCTAAAATCTAAATTAGACTGTTATATTTATAATCTGATAGTAACAAATTCATCTGCGATAACTAAATGTATTCTGTTTCAATCATGCATCTGTTATTGTTGTTATTCTGCATTGTGGTTCTTCAATGTTTAATGATAAATATTCTGTCTCGATTGAAGTTCTTCCAACAATTTGGTCAGCCTATATTGCTTCAGTACTTATATCATTTGGTCTTGCGTTTGATTTACGTGATCTTAGCATTGTTAATCAAAAAGGCAATAAATGTTTGAACTTTATTAAACTGGTGTGGTGATTCATGGCCACATAGGTCATGGTGCGTATGAATTACTGACTCCAAAATTAAAATTGATGTTTATTGATTTAATATTGTTAATGTTGATTGTTAGGATGTTAGCACACTCCTATGTGAATCCAAAGATTTGTGTCAACCTCTAAGGGTAATAGTGGATATCTTATACGTGTTACCTTATAAATAGATTATCAAAAGAAATATAAATCTGGACACACCCACAGACGTTGGTAGCAGAGGATGATTTTGTCTCATTAGGAGGGAAACATTCTGTTTTTATTAGTTGTATGTCACTTAGAAAGATTTGGAAGTTTTGGCTTTAACAGTGCTGGTTGAAAATTTGAAATGTAGAAATTTGGTTTTGCCAATGCTTGTTTGGATGACATTTGGCTTTGCTAATGCTTGGTTGAAGATGTTCCCAGTGTTCCTAGTGTGATTTGTGTTTGGGATAGGGTTTGTACTTGTAGTGCTTTAGCAAAGTGCAGGTGAATTGTGATGCTTGTGAGAAATAGGGAGTTTGCGTACTCCAATGTAGTTTGTTAGAGAGTGTGCATACTCTAATAGGTGTATGTTGGGAAGTCGTCGTACTTTAATTGAGTGTGGCACTTTGTGCTAAAAAATTGGCCACGTGGTTGTTGGTATACGGACCCAGTTTGGTCTAAGACTCCGGAGTATTGTACAAATGTAGGAGACACTTGGTTGTTGTTGTTGTAATTTGTCTGCTTAGTAGGTCCATTGGGCGTGGTTGACAATGTTAGTTAGTGTTAGTTTGACAGATATTGGTGACTCATGAGTGCACAACGAGGTTCTAGTATCAATCAAGGGTGAAGTTTGCTGGTCGAATTTCCTTGCGAATCAGAGAAAGCAAAGATCGACACAGTAGTCGTCAGAGCTGAAAGCCGCAATCAAAAATATTTGTGAATTTTTCTAAGTGATTGTGTTCCCTACTCTGTTGTAAGCAGACAAGTTGGTGTGTTGATTTTTCCTTGGTGTTCGGAATACTTTGCATTTTGTTTTGTGTGAATCAGTTTTGAAAGTTGAGTCTGCAAGACTTTGTCAGTCGGTATGCGTGTGAGTGTAATGTCACTAGGTCCCTGCTGGGACTGGGATTGGTTGGTAAATAAGGAGCCACAAACGGTTTGGTGGACAACCGTGAAGCGTTATTGGTTGAGAGAAAAGGATTTTGGGATTGAATTGCTTCCTGTTTTGAATTTAAATTGTAGGGTTGAGTCAAATTAAAGGAAAAAATGAAAAATTTCAAAGCGTTGAAGGGGGATGTTTCAATTCCAGTTATAGTAGGAGAAATTGTCCCACCAGAAGGTTTACCTGCATATATCGTAATTGAAGAGGAAGGTACCGCAGCATGTATTTGGTTGAAACAGTGGTGCAAAATTACAGAGAAGGAAGGGAGCTTAGCGTTTCCTGCTTATGGAACTTCCAACATGAGAATTTTAGAAAATTTGAGGAGAGTGTTGTACGAATTAAAACCTCCTCCGAGACCAGCACAATTTGAAGCCTTAACTATTTGGGAATTGGTCGCCAGACAACAAGAGAAATTAAAATGTGAGGGAAGAATGAGAAACATTGAGAAGACATTAGTAGAGGCAAGGTGGGTCAATGAGCAAAAAGTTTGGAGAACTGAAATTTTACAGGGTATTAAAAAGTTTCCTGCAATTACACAAGAGAAAGAAAGCAGTGTCAGATAAAAGACAAAGTAAAAGAATACGGATTCTTCTAAAGAAGATGAGGCAAAATCAGATGAGGCTTGGAAAGCATTGACTTACGATGATGACTCAGATGATGATGAATTTATAATGCAGTTACTGAGAAGTCGTCCTCTACAATATGCAGCGCAAGAGACAAGTCCAGGTACGAGTACTGGTCCATTTGCACTAGTGTCAGTTGTAGTAATACAAAGTCAAGTACAGGTTGCAACTAACATTTCTACTATTACAGTTACTCAGACACCTATAACTCAGGTTGAGCTACCTGTAGTCTACCCTACAATTCCTATTGTAGTTCTGCATCGAGCATGACAGTACCAGTGGTGCAATCATCACAGATTCCTGCAGATTTATCAGAAACCAGTGATGGTTCAGGTGGAGTCTACACATAATTCAGTGCACTAGTGTAAGTTCAGACAAAGCTGAGGTATACACTTGTAAAAATATCACATTTGAGTTCTTCAGTGCTGTCAGGTCAGAGTTCTAGAGTAATTTACTTGAGAAATCAGAATGTTCAATCAAGTCTAGAAGCATTATCAGTACCTGTTACTATTGGTCCTGTTGTACCATTGTATGCCCAGGGAAATAATGAGAACAATGTACAGAATCTTTTTAATTTAAATGCAGAAATGGAGAGACTCAATGTTACTGCAGGAGTCATGTCTACAATGAATCAAACTTTTTACAAGACAGGTTCACCGATTAACTTAAACTATCCTAGGACTTCACAAAATTTGGGAAAGCCAGATTTGAATTCAAATTAGTTTCTAATGATGCCTGAGACTCCATGTATTACTCCAGAGAGTGTGTCTGCTGTAAATAATAATGTCTCATTACAAGGTCTGACAGCTCAGCAGTTAACAGACTGGTTAGAAACAATTTGTAGAACAAAAACATATGCTGAAGGAGGAAAATCATTGAACCTGGCAAGACTTAAATTAGAATTTAATGAAATGATTAAGGGGGCACGAATTAAATAGAATTGTCTCATATAATGAAGATGAGTTACGCTTTATGTGTAAATATGTTACAAGCAGAGCAGGATTGGCACATCAGAACTTGCAGAGAAATATGAGGTAGAAATTGAGAAATCAAAACTGTTGAAAAGGAGTTACAGGTTAGAATTTGATTCAAAAGATATTGAAAACATGAGAATCCCGGGAATGAAAATTTATATTAAGGAATGAATTCAGAATATTCAAACATGGGGAGCATTAGATAAATGAGAAGGCAGATGGGTAAAGAAAAGAGATCAGAAGCAAAAGGAGTCTGCGAATTCAAATGCTGATGTGCAGCAGACTGATAATCCAGTAAAGATGTTACCAATGAGAAAAAGTTGTGGAGGGACTTATGTACATGTCCTTTGGAGCAGGAGTGTGATTTTTTCATTTACAAATAACTATCCGAGATTGAGAGAGAAAACAGTGGAATGGTACTAGCAAACAGATTTGTGAAACTTGCAAAATGCCTGTGGGAGGATTTCAATGCCCTGTCAGAAACAGGAGTTAAATCTGATTTGTGGGTGGATGCAAAAGGAGTGTTGATTGGATGGCAGGAGAGCCTCCTCGAGATCCAGTTACAGGTGCACCATCTCCTGATGTAAATATTACAAAGTCACTGAATTTTTGAAAACGAGAATTACTCCTAAAAGAATTGCTTGTAAAGAATCGATAGGACAGCTTTGGAAGCAATAGAATCAATACATGTGTATTATGAAAAGATTGTTGCAAGCATTTAAACATTATAGTGCCACAGAAACAATTGAGCCCAAAGACATGATTCATTTTGTGTTCAGATTTGTTGAAGGACTGAGACCTGAAATTAGCCAGATGCTTAAGTATCATTAGGTTTTTTGGCAAGCAAAACCGGTTGATGAAGTATTATAGTTTGGCAAATACTGTAGTGGCGAGATTGAAATGAAGCAGAAGAAATTGAAGGAAAAGGTGAAGGTCATGCAGATCAAAGCAGCACAATCAGGAATGCAGGGAATTTTTCAACATCAGGGAAACATGTAGGTGTTTCAAAATCAGGGTCAGGCAAGAGGTAGAGGAAATGGAAACCGTGACGTCAAATTTTAATACTAATGTTAATCCAGCTGATATGCAGATAATGAAAAGGATGTTACCTTGCCATGCTTGCGGGAGCCTCTGGCATTGGAAACAGGAATGTCCAATGATGGTGCAGAAGGTGTTGTTGTGCAGATGAATGAAAGCAATCTTTTTCCAAATTTGAGAAGGCCGAGACTAAGGGGTCCTAATTTACATGTCCAAAATATGAATAATCAAAAGCAGATTCTTCAGCAAATGCAGAGTCCGCAACCGATACAATAGATACAGATGCCAGGTTTTCAGGTGCCACAGTCACAGCAAATGCAGCCCCAAATGCAAATGATACCAAAGCAACAAATGCAGATACCTCAACCTCCAATGGCACAGCAGCAGGTGATGCTTCCTCAGCAGAACACAGGTCAAAAGTTAAATTAAAGTAATCAGATGATACAACAATTTACACTACACAGTGAGGATGAATCGAATGATTAATTGATGAGTGACAGTTCAGATGAAGAATGTGTGTAAGCAGCATCTTTAGAAGTGGATCAAAAGAACCCTTATGTAAATGGAAAGGTAATGGGTCACCCTGTTTCATTCTTAGTTGAAACAAGAGCTACATGCTCTACAGTGAGAACAGCAGAAGTCCCTACTGTGCCACTTTCTGGGAAAACAGTTCAGACTGTAGGAGTTGCAAATGAGTTCCTGACAAACCCGGTTACTAAACTGATTCCTGTTAAAATTTGTAATTTTGAAGGTTTGCATAAATTTGTAGTCTGTGACTCAAGTCCAGTTTGCTTACTGGGAAGAGATCTGTTGTGCAAAACAAAATATTAGATTACCCGTACAAATTATGGAATTGCTATTAAGACAAATAGTGATGATTATCATTCATCAATGCCAATGATTCAGTTAATGAAGAATTTCCACTGATTAGTTTCTATCCTGCATTTACAGTATAAAACCTGCCAATTGACCTACAGGGTACAGTTACCTAAAAGGTTTGGGATCTTTCTGGGAAAGGCACTGATCTGATCAAAGGAGCTGAACCAGTTAAAGTCACAGTCAAACCTGACGCAGTCTTTCCACAAACTCCGCAGTATCATATGGCAGCAGATGTAATTGAAGGAGTTACTCCTGTAATTGCAGATGTGGTGTAGTAGGGAGTTCTAAAACAAGTGCTGAGAAGCCCATGCAATTCTCCTATTATGGGTTGGGGAAATGTAGAACTGCTCAAGCGGAAAATTAATGACATAGTGGTCAAATGTTTTCCCCTGGTACTTAATCTAGCAGTGATTTTGTTTCAGATCCCATGTGATGCAGAATGGTTCAGTGTAGTGGACATATCATACAAGTATTTTTCTCAGTGCCTCTTCATGAAGATAGTCAATTTCATTTCTGTTTCAAATTCTGTAATTGTGTGTATTCCTGGTGTAGGATCCCACAAGACTTTTCAGAGTCCCCGTCAATATTTAATCAGGTTTTGAAGAAAAATTTGGAATAATTGGAAATGCCTTTCCAATCAGCATTAGTTTTGTACATTGATGATCTTTTGGTTGCTTCAAACACGAAGGAAGCATGTAGACAAAATACTATTGCCTTATTGAACCTTTGGGTGAAAATGGACGTTAAGGGCCTGATTCCGAATTTGGCGAATGGTTTTACCCGTCCGCCAAACTTCCGATGGGGAGGTTGCCGCCAATGTGGCTACCTACCCGCCGAGCCCATTACCAGTTTCCCGCTAGGTCGACAGGCAGAAACCTGAGTTTCCTCCCGCCGGCCTAGCGGGAAGCACCATAAAGCATTGACTCCAGCTTGTAATGGAGCCGGTGGCAATGCTGTAGGATGCAGAGTGCACTAGCACCCTAGCACCCTACCAATGTTCACTGTCTGCAAAGCAGACTGTAAACATTCCAACGGTGATGGCCAGGGGGTGCCCTGCACTGCCCATGTCAACTACATGGGTGGTGCAGGGGCCCCATGGGGCCCCTGTACCGGTTCTCCGCCAGCCTTTATGAAATCGACGGCAGAGAACGAAGTTGAAATCCCCATGGCAGCTCTGCTTGCAGCGCTGCCCTGGTGGATTGTGACCGCCACAACCGTCAGACTGCCAGGATCTCTGATCCTGGCAGTGCTGGGGGTCCGACCGGGGCATGACCTCTATGGTTCATAATATGGCACTTGCTATGAGATCGCAAGGTTCGTAACGAGGCCCAAAGTGTCCCAAAAGAAATTACAGTACTGTCAGAAAGAAGTGAAATATTTGGGTCATCAAATAGAGAAGGGTGCAAGGAAGGAATCCAGAGAAAGAGGTATAGTTCTTTTTTTAAATGAATCCTCCACTTACACAAAGAGATGTAAGGATGTTTTCAGGAATGGTGAGTTACTGCAGCCAATGGATTCCTAATGTTTCTGTTATTTCAAAGCTATTGCAGAGACAAACCCAAAAATATATTTCTGACCCTTCCTCTTTGATGAAGCTTGTATGAAAGATTTTACTGAGTTGTGAGAGAGTCTGTGCAGAGCACCAGCTTTGGGAATGCCTGACATGAAACCGTTTTGTTGTTTTGTCACGAATGTGATTGCTGTGCACTTTCTGTCCTTACAAAGGTACATGGTGGTATGAATCGCCTTGCAGCATATTTTTCTGCTACTTGGACCCAGGCCCAGCAGCTTTACCTGGCTGTTTGCAGACTGTGGTGGCAGTTGGTGCCAGCCTTACTCAATGTGAGAGCATTGTGATGGGACATCCTTTAACTGTTGTCCCACGTTCTGTTGAGGTTTTGCTAACTCGAACAAAGACCCAATATTTAACAAATGCATGCCTTACAAGATATGAACTTTGGAATTTAGGCTCTCCTAATGTGTCTTTGAAGAAGTGCATTGTGCTTAACCCAGCACCCTTGCTCCCATTAGACATTGTTGAAATTGAAAAACTAAAAGAAATCGAACATGACTGTCTTGAAGTTACTGAATTGTGCACGAAACCCAGACCCGATATTCAAGACACCCCGTTAGAGAAAAATCATCAAATTATTTTTGTTGATAGTTCTTGTTTAAGAGATAATGCGGGAAAATTTCAATCTGGATGTGCTGTGTGCACAATTTCTAGTGTACTCGAAGCTTCATGGCTTCAAAGAGTATTTTCTGCACAAGTGGCGGAATTGCTGGCTCTTACTAGAGCATGCTATATTTCTGCACAGCCTAAAGTTAAAATTTTTACAGACAGTCAATATGGATTTGGTGTAGTACATGACTTTGGGCAGTTGTGGTTCCAGAGAGGTTTCTTGACCTCTTCTGGCTGACCAATTAGAAATGGTGATAGAATTCATAATTTATTACAAGCCCTACAATTACCTGAGAAGATTGCTATGGTCAAATGCAATACAACCAGAAATCCAATTATTTTGTTTCAATGGGAAATGCTTATACGGATCAAGTCGCAAGGTTTTGTGCGTTGAACTGCATATCTTTTAATGAGGATTGGAAAGAACTAAATGTTGATAAAGTAAACCCAAGTTACATGTTAACAGGGATTGATACATGGGAGGAAATAAAAAATTTGCAAGAGAATGTTTCTGAAGATGAAAATAAAGGTTGGATAAAACTGAAATGTTTTCAAAGAGACAATGATGAAATCTGTATTTCAAATTAAGGGCAAGTGGTTCTGCTAAACTGTCTACTGACGCAAATGGCAAGATACGATTGTGGTCAAGCACACATTGGCAGAGATGCAATGATTCCCACATTTAAGCAATCCTGGTTCAATCCAAAATTTAGACAGGCTGCTGAAGCAATTTTTCACAGATGTGTTACATGCCAACAAATGAACACGGAGAAGAGAACTGTAGTCAGTTTGAGCCACACTGGAAGAGCATGAAGTCAGTTCAACAGAATGCAAATGGATTTTATTGAGATGCCAGTGTGTGGTCGTTTGAGATATGTGTTGGTGATTGTCTGTATTTTTAGTCACTGGATTGAAGCCTACCCAACACATAGAAATGATACCCTCACAGTAGCAAAGCTTTTACTTAGGGAGATTACTCTGCATTTTGTTTTCCAGCCTCTTTTGAATCAGATAGAGGAAATCACTTCAATAACAAGGTGATAAAATTACTATGTTCAGCCTTAAACATTGAGCAGAAGTTGCACAGTAGCTATCGCTCCGAAGCTTCTGGATTAGTGCAGCAAATGAATGGTACTCTCAAGGCATGACTTGCAAAAATGGATGCACCTACAAATCTTACGTGGCCACATGCGTTGCCTTTCGTTCTGATGAGCATGCAAAACACACCTGAGAAAAAGACTGGTCTCTCTCCCCATGAAATCCTCATAGGCAGAGCAATGAGATTGCCAGCTGTTCCTGCAAATGCTCTTGTGAATATAACAGATGATATGGTGCTAGATTAATGCAAGAATCTGGCTGATGTGGCTCTCTCTTTCTCTCACTAGGTGGAAGCTACAGCTGTGCCTCCATCCCAAGACCAGTGTCACAGTCTGCGAGCTGGTGATTGGGTGGTCATCAAGAAGCACGTGCGAAAAACCTGGCTGGAAGCTAGGTAGAAGGGGCCATTCCCAGTTGTACTTGTAATGACAACTACTATGAAGTGTGCTGGGAACCCGAACTGGATTCACGTCAGCCACACTCAAAAAGTGCCCTATCCTTTGGATGGTGAAGAACAGTTGTTAAGAGTACCAACAATTACTATACAATATCAAGGAGCAAGAAGAGAGACTGTGGAGACAGAAAGAAATACAGTGCAAATTGGTGAAGATTCAGGTACACCTCTAAGGGATAAAATAGAGGTTCCTGAAGCTCCTCAAGCATCAACAGACATAGCAGGAGAGTCAAGTCAGAGGAGGACTCTCCCAGAAGCAAACGACTGGGAAGATCAATTGACACAAATCACATTTCCTGAACCAGCTGAGAAGGGAGCTAAGTTGAATCAAAGTCATGCAGATTTGACTCCTCCTTAATTGACTAATAGTGCAGGTACATGAAGTCAAAGTCAAAATTCTGCTGAATCGAGAAGAATTGTAAGTCCAGTTTTGCAAACAACACTGTCAAGAAAAGATGTGAAAGGAGACAAGTGGCCCATCCTGCACACAAATGAAAAGGTCCCAGATGTGCTGTCAACCATAAATGAGGAGCCAGACACAACAACAAGAGCAGATACAGATAAAGATCTGAGTGAAGGAGAAATAAGTGCAAATTGGAGATCAAAGAGAAAACGAGTCTACTCAGGTCCTGAATGGCATATTTTACAACACAAGTGACAATGTGAATTTATGTCCTTTTGTTTTGATTGTGAAATTCTACCTCAATATTTTGGAACTTAAAATTACTTTTGAACTGAGATTTGAAACTATATTGCCAACTGAATAAAAGAGACATTACATGTTACAAGTTATAATTACTGATCCAAAGAATGTGATATACTGAAAAGAGTTTTGAAAACTGATTTTGCCAAGCTGCTAAACTGAGTTTTGACAAAGTTCGGGAGAAAAGACTAAAAGCTGCTGTAAATAAGATTATTTTAGTTTTTATATTTTTCATAGTTAAATATTTTTCTTCTTTTCTTTCGCTTTCTGATTCTTTACAGGTCATGAATAACAATCATGTTAAAAACAATTGGTGTTGCAAGTGTATGTGTGTTGGATTAGCAATTATATGTGTGATAGAAAGTTTGTTATTGATTGTGAGGATGAGTGTTTCTAGCAAAGCTGAAACTAAGTATACACCTTTTCCAGAGACTACTAAACTTTCTAAATTAGAAAAGTTTAACAGGGATGAGAAATACTTGCACTTGGACAACTCACAAGGAGATCTTCCTTCTAATGTTTTCTATCTCTGCTGTATGAAAATGCTGAGAATGTTATGTTTACACGCAGATTCCTTCATCAGTGCAGGAAGGAATTCCTTGCCATAGCTTCCCACTAACATATGGAATTAGTTGCAGTCTTTTACTAACATGGCGTTATAATCAAGAGCATATTCAATATTTCTATTCAAACTATGACATAGGCCCTCATTACAACATTGGCGGTAACAACCGCTTACCGCCATGGCGACGGCCACCAACATACCACTGCCATGGCTACCAGCCATCTACATGTATCATGACCGCCAATGGTATTCCACCAGAATGCTGGCGGAACACCGCCGACGGTCATGGCGGTGGACGGCGGTAAGGCGGGGCTGCTAACAGCAGCAACGCCACGCCAGCAAAACACCACCAACCGTATCATGACCAAGCAGGTAAGTCCGGTTCTCCGACAGGAGAGGGGGTGGGGGGTGTGTGTGTATGTTTTGGAATGCGTGCATGCGGGTGTGAGTCGTGTTGAATGCGTGTGTGAATGAGTGATTGTGAGTGTTTTGTGTTGTGAATGTATGTGTGTGACAAGGTATGTTGGTGTGTGTTGCAGTGTATGAGTATGTATGTGTGCATATTTTTTTACGCCCATCTGCCCCCGAGGGGGGCAGGATCCACTTAGGTACCAGGGACAACTTCTAATTTCTTGGTGGTGGGGTGTTTGTCAACTGGCGAAGTATTTGTATTTGTGATTATAACAATTTATTTCTTCTTTTTCTTCTAGTTCAATGCTTTTGCTTCCTTTGCTGTGGATCCTTGCGGTTTTGGCAGTAGTTGTCCTGCGGTTTGCATAATTGCATGTTTTAGGTAAGTGAAAGCAATTTACTCCAAAGGAGTATTGTTGACATGCATGAATGACATGTTTGTAGGTGGTGTACTAAATGCAGTATTGTGTGTTTGAAATTGTCCTTAGATTTGAGCACAATATTTGTGTTGTCATATGTCTAATTTGCTTTTTTCTTTTTTCTTTTTAGTGGGATATAATTGGTGATTGCTGTGTCTGTGCAGAGTAGTTGCTTGGTGAGTAGCTTTTTCAGGCAAGTGAGTGGTATAGTTTTTTTAGTACATAACTTTGTGATAAAACTACACTTTGTTTATTACTTATTTTAGTGCTAGTTGTTGTTGGCAGTCCATTTGTTGTTAGTAAGGGTCATGGCTTGCCGCAGAGTGACCACTCAGCAGGTTGTTCGCATGCTCTTTGAGTCGTCTTCAGACCATGATTACGAGACTGACTCTGCATCTGAGGCAGAGGAGGAAGCGGGAGATTCTGGAAGTGAGTTTTCTGTCCGAGAGTATTCTTCTGATGAGGAAGCTACTCTCAGTGCAGATGAAGGGCCTGTGTTAGAGGAGGACATTGATGTGCCAAGAGTGCAGCAGCCTGGGGATGAAGGGTTTCCCATTAGAAGACCTGACACCTGGATTGCCCCAAACATGGAGCAGCCACAGTTACCTGCATTTACTGGTCTCCCAGGGTGTAGAGTTAATACGGAAAACTTTTTGCCTGTCCATTTCTTTCACTTGTTTATGGACGATGTATTTTTGGAAGAGATTGTGGAGCAGACAAATGTGTATGCAGAGCAATATTTGCGGGACAACGCTGCCAGACTTAAGCCTCAGTCTAGAGCTACTCAGTGGGTTCCCACATATCTGGAAGAGATGAAAAAGTTTTTAGGTTTGTCTTTTTTGATGGGGTTGATCAGGAAGCCGTCACTGGCTTCTTATTGATCTGCTAGTCCCTTGATGGCAACGGCTATATTTCCTGCAACTATGACACGTAATCGGTATTTGCTTCTTCTTCGTATGCTGCATTTTGTAGACAATGCTTTAGCCTTGCCACGAGATCACCCTGATTGTGACTGTCTTTTTAAGATTAGGCCTGTCCTTGATTATTTTGTAGATCGGTTTTCAGAGGTCTATGTTCCAGGCAAAGAGATAAGTGTGGACGAGTCTTTGGTCCTTTTCAAGGGGCGTTTAGTTTTTAAGCAGTACATTCCTAGTAAGAAGGCACGGTATGGGATTAAATTGTATCTGCTGTCAGAAAGCAGTACAGGATATGTGTATAATTTCCGGGTCTACACTGGTAGGGATTCCAGAATTGACCCTCCTGGTTGTCCGGCCACTTTTGGAGTTAGCAAAAAAGTTGTGTGGGAACTTGCTAGACGGCTGTTTAACAAAGGTCACCATTTGCACGTAGATAATTTCTACACAGGAGTGCAGTTGTTCAAGGAGTTGTTTAGAGTGGGCACTGTTGCTTGTAGCACAATCCGTTCTAACCGGAAAGGCTATCCAAGGGAGCTTGTCTGTAAAAAACTTGAGAGGGGACAGTGCAGCGCCTTGCGGAATAATGAGCTGCTAGCTCTGAAATTTTCAGACAGGAGGGATGTGTACATGCTATCTACCATCCATGATGAGAGTACTTCCCCTGTGACTGTTTGGGGTCAGGTTGCGGAAGTGCGCAAACCTGTGTGCATTTTGGACTACAATAGGCACATGGGTGGTGTTGATAGAGTAGATCAGAGGTTGGAACCTTACACTGCTCTTCGTAAGTCTTACGTGTGGTATAAAAAGTTGGCCCTACATTTATTTCATTTGGCAACTTTTAATGCCTTTAATGTATACAAGGATTGTTCACCTGAGTCAAGAATTACATTTGTTAAATTTCAGGAGTAGGTGATAGAAAGCCTTATTGTGGTGGAACCGTCAAGAGTTCCTAGAGTAGAAGTGGTGGAGGATGTGGCTAGATTGAAAGATCAGCACTTTCCAGATCACATTCCTCCCACTCCCAAAAAAGACTTGCCCACAAAGAAATGTAGAGTAGGTGCCCGGAGATTAATCCGGAGGGAGAGCCGGATGTACTGCCCCAAATGCCCTTCAAAGCCTGGGCTGTGTGTGCCCAGCTGTTCTAGAAGTTACCACACAAAGAAAAACTTCTGGGAAATACCGTGAGCGTAAACTGTCTGTTTTATATTTTCATATGTTTCACGGTTGGCATCTCTGTCATATATTTAGTTAGAGCTTTTGTGTTTGTAGTTTTGTGCTTATTTTATAATTAGTTAGTGGTTTCTTTGTTGTTTATAAACAAAAAAAAAGTGATGGCGGTGTGCGTGGGGTGGCGCTTGGCTGGCGGTGTGCGTGGGGTGGCGCTTGGCTGGCGGTGTGCTTGGGGTGGCGCTTGGCTGGCGGTGTGTGTGGGGTGGCGCTTGGCAGGCAGTGTGCGTGGGTTGGGGATTGGAAGGCGGTGTGCGTGTAGTGGGGCTTGGAAGGCGGTGTGCTTGGGGTGGGGCTTGGCTAGCGGTTTGCTTGGGGTGGGGCTTGGCTGGTGGTGTGCTTGGGGTGGCCCTTGGCTGGCGGTTTGCGTGGGGTGGCGCTTGGCTGGCGGTGTGCGTGGGGTGGGGCTTGGAAGGCTGTGTGCTTGGGGTGGGGCTTGGCTGGCGGTGTGCTTGGGGTGGCGCTTGCCTGGCGGTGCCAGCCAAACGCCAGTCCACACTCCCATCAGCTGGTGTGATTCTTGTATCAGGCATGTGGGCGTATGTAAGTGATGGGCCCTTGAGTGGCGCGGTCTGTCGATGTGAGTGTTGTAATGTGATGGGCCCGTGGCTGGCGGTGTGAATGGTCTTGTGCGTGTCATGTATGAAAGGTGTATGAATGGACTGTAAAGCGGTTGGTGCCTTGTCGTGGCTTTACAGCTCACGAGCTGTGAGTCATTGGTTCCGTTTTTTGCCTTTCAGTTATTAACAGTGCATTTCATTTTTGTGAAATCTCTTGTTAATAAAATTTGATCCACTGAACCATCACTCACCCTCGTGCCAAATCCAACCAGTATGTGTGGTAAAAATGACAAAACCTGCTCCGCTGTAATCAGGCGTCGCAGCACACCTGTGACACGCTAGGTGCCTCGGGTGGGGCCCGATGATGAAGCATGCCACCAACTTAGTTGGTGGGTGAGGGGTCTTTTTCACATAACCTAAGTGCGTTTCTTTTCACAATTTTAGTGTTTGGCACATCACGACGTATGTTGACACATCAAAATGATATATTACAAAACTACCTGTGTTTGGGGGGGAGTGGCCACCTGTGTTTTTGGTTCTGGGTGCGGCCTTCATCTAGGGAAACCTACAAAACCCAGACATTTTTTTAAACTAGACACCCCAAGGAGTCCAGGGAGGTGTGGCTTGCGTGGCTCCCCCAACATTTTCTTACCCAGACTCCTCTGTAAACCTCAAAATTTGCTTAAAAAAGCATATTTTCCTGACTTTTCTTAGTAGGATCACCACTCCAGCACAAGATTCCTACTCCACAGTTTTCCCCTCAGCCTCCCAAGTAAAATGACACCTCACTTATGTGGGTCCCCAAAGCAGAGTCAGTCTAAAGATGTATAAAAGAATATGTCCTTATAAACTCGCTGTGCTATCCCCTCTATCTCTACAAGTTTTGGGCCTTATTCTGTTGCAGGCACCTGGCCTACCCACCCAAGAGAGGTATCATTTTTATCGGGAGACTTGGGGGAACGCTGGGTGGAAGGAAATTTGTGGCTCCTCTCAGATTCCAGAACTTTCTGTCACCGAAATGAGAGGAAAAGGTGTTTTTTTTAGCCAAATTTTGAGGTTTGCAAAGGAATCTGGGTAACAGAACCTGGTCAGAGCCCCACAAGTCACCCCTTCTTGTATTCCCCTAGGTCTCTAGTTTTCAAAAATTCACAGGTTTGGTAGGTTTCCCTGGGTGCTGGCTGAGCTACAGGCCAAAATCCACAGGTAGGCACTGTTTTCGATGAAAAAATGTGATGTGACCACGTTGTGTTTTGGCCCATTTCCTGTCGCGGACGCTAGGCCTACCCACACAAGTGAGGTATCATTTTTGTCGGGAGACTTGGGGGAACGCTGGGTGGAAGGAAATTTGTGCCTCCTCTCAGATTCCAGAACTTTCTGCCACAGAAATGTGAGGAACATGTGTTTTTTTAGCCAAATTTTGAGGTTTGCAAAGGATTCTGGGTAACAGAACCTGGTCAGAGCCCCACAAGTCACCCCATCTTGGATTCCCCTAGGTCTCTAGTTTTCAAAAATGCACAGGTTTGGTAGGTTTCCCTAGGTGCCGGCTGAGCTAGAGGCCAAAATCTACAGGTAGGCACTTTGCAAAAAACACCTCTGTTTTCTTTCAAAAAATGGGATGTGTCCACGTTGCGTTTTGGGGCATTTCCTGTTGCGGGCGCTAAGCCTACCCACACAAGTGAGGTATCATTTTTATCGGGAGACTTGGGGGAATGCTGGGTGGAAGGAAATTTGTGCCTCCTCTCAGATTCCAGAACTTTGTGTCATAGCAATGTGAGGAACATGTGTTTTTTTAGCCAAAATTTGAGGTTTGCAAAGGATTCTGGGTAACAGAACCTGGTCAGAGCCCCACAAGTCACCCCATCTTGGATTCCCCTAGGTCTTTAGTTTTCAACAATGCACAGGTTTGGTAGGTTTCCCTAGGTGCCAGCTGAGCTAGAGGCCAAAATCTACAGGTAGGCACCTCTGTTTTCTTTTAAAAAAATGTGATGTGCCAACGTTGCGTTTTGGGGCGTTTCCTGTCACGGGCACTAGGCCTACCCACACAAGTGAGGTATCATTTTTATCTGGAGACTTGGGGGGACATAGATTAGCAAAACAAGTGTTATTGCCCCTTGTTTTCTCTACATTTTGTCCTTCCAAATATAGGAGAGTGTGTAAAAAAGACGTCTATTTGAGAAATGCCCTGTAATTCACATGCTAGTATGGTCACCCCGGAATTCAGAGATGTGCAAATTACCACTGCTCCTCAACACCTTATCTTGTGCCCTTTTTGGAAATACAAAGGTTTTCTTGATAGCTGTTTTTTACTCTTTATATTTCAGCAAATGAAGTGCTGTATACCCGGTATAGAATGAAAACGCACTGCAGGGTGCAGCTCATTTATTGGCTCTGGGTACCTAGGGTTCTTGATGAACCTACAAGCCCTATATATCCCCGCAACCAGAGGAGTCCAGTAGACGTAACAGTATATTGCTTTCTAAAATCTGACATTGCAGGAAAAAGTTACAGAGTAAAACGTAGAGAAAAATTGATGGTTTTTTCACCTCAATTTCAATATTTTTCTTTTTCAGTTGTTATTTTCTGTAGGAAACCCTTGTAGGATCCACACAAATGACCCCTTGCTGAATTCAGAATTTTGTCTACTTTTCAGAAATGTTTAGGTGTCTGGGATACAGCATTGGTTTCATGCCCATTTCTGTCACTGACTGGAAGGAGGCTGAAAGCACAAAAAATTGTAAAAATGGGGTATGTCCCAGTAAAATGCCAAATTTGTGTTGAAAAATTGGATTTTCTGATTCAAGTCTGCCTGTTCCTGAAAGCTGGGAAGCTGGTGAGTTTAGCACCACAAACCCTTTGTTGATGCCATTTTCAGGGGAAAAACCAGAAGCCTTCTTCTGCAGCCACTTTTTCCCATTTTTAAAAAAAAAAACGAAATTGTCACTGTATATTGGCTAATTTCTTGGCCTCCTTCAGGGGAACCCACAAAGTCTGGGTACCTCTAGAATCCCTAGGATGTTGGAAAAAAAGGACGCAAATTTGGCTTGGTTAGCTTATGTGGACAAAATGTTATGAGGGCCTAAGCGCGAACTGCTCCAAATAGGCAAAAAAAGGCCTGGCACAGGAGGGGGAAAAGGCCTGGCAGCGAAGGGGTTAATGATAGATATTCTGACTAGATTGAAATTCTTCAGACAATTTGGTCAGCCTATATTGTTTCTGTACTTATATCATTTGGTCTTGCGTTTGATTTACATGATCTTAGCATTGTTAATCTAAAGGGAAATAAATGTTTGAACTTTATTAAACTGGTGTGGTAATTCATGGCCACATAGGTCATGGTGCGAATAAATTACTGACTCCAAAATTGAAATTGATGTTTATTGATTTGATATTGTCGCTGTTGATCGTTAGGACCTTATCACACTCCTGTCTGAGTCCACAGATTTGTGTCAACCTCTAAGGTTGATAGTTACTCTGTGTGTGTCACCTTATAAATATAAGGGTGAACACGCCCACACACTTTTAAAACACTTTTTGGACCTGTGGAAAAGCAGAAGAGAACTGTACCTGCTTCCTGTTGCACTTAGGACTTAGGACAAAAGTAGTGGACTCCAAGGGTCAGTTTTCTCACCTCGTGTGGATACATGGAGACTGCAAGCTGCAAGAGGCCCATTCTGGAAGTGCCCAGCTGGCCAGTGGCCACAAGACCTGGACAGGATGCTACTGTTGGCCACAGCCTGACACACCGTGAATTCCTAAGAACCTCCACTGAAGTCTTGTACGGCTTTAGAAGTGTACTCCTGTGGTTGCTTGTGATTTTAAAAAAACTAGGCTAGAAGCCTTAAAAGCCTAAGATAGAAGGTAAAATCTTTGGCCAGGACAAACCTGCTAACTGTATCTGGCCGTATGCCTAACACCTCCTCTTGAACTCCCAGACATCGCTCCCATGTCACCCTTGGGCTCTGCCTCAAATCGCCCCTAGGTCCAGGTCTACCATGACTACTGGTACTCATCAGCACTTTGTGATTTTCAACACTATGTTAAAAAACTCATATATTTGGTTACCTTTTTTTGATTTTTGTCATTTGGATGTAGTTTTGTTTACTACATTTTACTCTATTCTTCTAATTTGGTTTGGGATGTTTATTGTTTGGCACTTTGATTTAATTACATATTGTTACACATGGCCTGCCTTCTCTCTGCCATAGCTACTAGGGGTTTGAGTTTAGATTACTTTAGTGACCTGACAAGAGTTGTGATTATTCCCTCAGGTGGGTAGTTACCCACCCCAGATAATAATCCAATTTCTTACAGTACTTGATGCAGTGTAATAGAGTACTTGATGCTTAATAATACATTTAATACCCCCACTAGGGTACCTGGGTCTCACACAGTTTCGTGAGATGAAGCTTTGTTAGAGAACCACCAGGGTAAGAAAGCCCAATCTACTCCTACAAAGAACTGGTAGAGAAACTATTAGGGAAAAGATAGACACCACGGGCCGGATTCAAAGTTTGGCAGATGCAAGATATCTCAGCTGTTCGATCCACTGTGTTGTGAGTGTTAAGCTATCTATGAACTCTACATAGGATGGATAGGACATCTAACACTTTTTGATGGGTGTTCCACAACCATCAAATTCTAAATCAGGATATATATCTGGTCCCACTGTTTCAACAAATGGATAAGAAAATGCATACCTCTATTTGGTCAAGGGAGAAAACATTTAGCATTTTAGGGAACTAAGTCCAGATCCTAGGATGTCTGGAATATTTTAAGGTATTTCAGATAGACACAGTAAAATCGGTAGGCTTCAAGGCACCGGTTAGGAACTGTAACCGATTTAAAAAAACAAAGAATAAACATGGCTAAAGAAAATGAAATGTTGCAAAGCTGATCAAAATTTATAGAACAGAACAGAAGTGCCAAAATACTAGTGACTTGTTAATGCAGAGCCACCCCAGTAGGAGATTGGCTGATGACTAAATAATCTTATTTTGAGTTTGACAGGCAGAGTACTCCATCAAAATGTGGTGACTGTCCTGTCCACCCGATTTAGAATTACTTAACTATAATCCACTGGTAATTTAGTGAGTAGTATATCTGTCATTTATGAAGAAGTATCCTATTCACCAAGCTTGGAACAATGCTATAAGTATGTATAAAAGGAATACTTACAAAAACTTTAAATCTTTAAGAGTACTAAACAACGGCTCTGCTAAAGCACTATGATGCATAAAAACATTACAGAAGAAAAGGATCTTGGGCAAAGTACCTATACTTCAGTCTATTCCCCAAAGGGAGATTAGGGGTCCGACAGGAAACAAATATAATACAAAAGATTTTTGTTGCAAATTAAGTTGAAAGCTTCAGACCTAATGTAAATAGCATTCAATGTAACGAAGAGCATGGTATCATATAACCAAAATAATGTGTGGACATTACTTACAACTGACAAACTTAATGGGAGTGATCAGTGCCTATGTACATTCCTACCCATTCAGTTTTAATGAAAATATGAGGTACTAGGAAGTGCAAACTGCTTTTGCTTCTATCACGTTAGACAGATTGAAGGCAACCCCAGGCAAATAAGGAGAACAGATCAGAGCTAGTTTTAGGGGAAGGCCAGGAAATTCCCAACAAAAAGGCTGAAACCAGGTACATAAATAGCATCTTCAGAACCTCTCATCAGAAGGTTCATGGACCTGTGCATGATTTGGAAGCAAGACAAACAGTGGTTTCTTATGGTGGGTGACCTTCTAGTTTAACAAGCGTTGTGGATGATAATTGCAAACAGAAATTACCATCCAATTTCCATTGAAAATGCATGCACTGCCTTGGCCTGACAAACTTCAGGCAGCTTTAATTAGGCACATGCGCCAGTGCACATGTGCCAACTATATGCTGCAGCGCTGACTGTTAAGCAGCCTATGTGCTGACATACTGCCAGCCCAGGTCAGCAAACGTTGGGGGTCCTCTGAGACAGCCCACAAATGATGCAATAAAATGTCACATTCTGAAGAAACCCAGAATCAGTCCTGTACCCCCGGGCCTGTTTGTCAGTCATTTATGGCTTCCTCTCACCATCCCTCCCTTTCCAGTCATCACGGGTTGGCGGGTTGGGAAAGAGAGGGGTTGCAGCCTTTGCAAGAGGGCCTGACATCACAGAGTCATGAGACTAAACTCATCGCTCGGTGAGGTCGGCACCTGCTGCATGCTCTAGATACACTGCACGTGCTTCTGCACCTGGTGTATCTGTTTAGAGCAGTGTAACTCAAAGTACGGCCCGGGGGGCGCATGCGGCCCTTTTGACCTTTACATGCAGTAGCACCAGGCTGCCGTTTACTTGACTGACCATTAATGTTAAGAGGATGTTAAATTAACAGGCAATCCTTTATTTAAAAACGTATTTGAAGATGAAGTAAGGAAGTTGTCCTGCACTTCCTAACCGCAGGAACACTTTCATTCTTTAAGGAAGCAAATGTCTACAACTATGTTAAGGGTTCTTAAAAATTAAAAACATGTTTTTAACTAACACACAGAACCATTTCATCTTAGTATATCAGATTAAATCAATGCATGGAGAAATATTTATTTTTAAAGTGATAGATTTCAAACATAAATTCAGAAACATTCATTCTTCCCCCCACATTGATAACACTGCCAATAGTGAAATAAGAGGGAAGTAAGTTGTTATCTGCACTCTTTGATTGGCCTGATTTCCTATTATACATGAACAACCTAATCATTTATTAAGTCAAACACAGGAGAAGGGGTTGCACAGTGCACATCCTGAAGTCATGCATTGTGAGGTCCTCTTACATACAATAATGAAGAAAAAGAACGGAACGTGAAATAAAACAATTGCCTAAGATCACACAATTTGGTCAAGAGGTGAAGCTAGGATTTACGCCAGGTTTGCTGGTTTCACATTGTGCGATTCAGCTACTAGCTCTATATGCTTTGCATCCCCATGCACCCACCATAATGCCACAATCCCTCCCCACCCAGTGCCCCCTCCTCCCTTTGATCGCCACTCTACTAGCATCAATGCGGCCCTCGGTCACACAACAAACCAAACGTTGTGGCCCCTGGGAAAATGTTTGCGAGTACCCATGGTTTAGAGCATTCCAGCCAAAGAACATTTCAGTGGCAGAGCAGCACCCTGGTAAGAAAAAAGCGGCCTACTGGTGTGCAGTACCTCCGTCTGCTACACCAACCGGATGAAGTAGAGGAGAAGACTGCTGAGGTAAGTTTTCTTTTTCCACCCCTTTTCAATCTGTTGCTCACTGTCCCCTGTTGCAAAATCTTCTCACGCCCTCTGCAGCATTCTTAATACTACCGTGCTCAGGAGCAACAAAGACCAATGCTCCTGAAACACATCTACTTGTGGATAAGGGAGTATTCTATGACTTACTGGTCCGAAGACTAATTGTCACTACCCAGAGGATCTACATCTACCTGTATATCATTCTAATAATTCTACCTCAGTACAAGTAGTAAAACACTTGGGGTGTTTTTGAAAAATACTTCTTAGCTCAACAAATTTCCGCAGGCTCCAATTTAAGGTGTCGAGATGGACAATTCCTCTTCTATTATGAAAACACTGCATCAATCTTGCAAATACCTACAACAGACATTTAGGAACTCCAGACTACAATATCCAGCAGCCAGGCAGTACCTGAATCTGAATACAATGTTGTGTACTACCTTTAAACAAAACTGGCTACTATTTTCACAAAGGATACATTTAAAACTTCTGTATTCAGTGTTGAAAATATTCAATTAATTTGCAACAAAATGCACACAAAAGCTGGAACGAAACCTAAGAGAAAGCAAAGCAAATCTCAGAAAACCAACAAGATTCAACTACAAAGTGAAAAGGTCAGGGCCATGAAATCTGGAACCTTCGACGGATTTTATGAACATAGAATGCCTCAATTTCATTTTAATAATTTTGGTGTCAAATACTTTGGAATGCTTAGGAATACTTATGTTTTTAATTACTAAACGAAATAACTTTGTTGATGTAATGCTCACAAATGTTTTGTCTTTAATTGTTGCTGATTGCACTTTTGTGTTTATTTTAATTGATCAACAGTATAATTTAATTAAAAAAGTGTATGCCCAGATCTGAAAAACAAGCCAAACCTATCAAGTTTCAAAAGAATTTTGAAGAGAAGCCTGCTGTTAAAGGCCTTCTCCTCCCCTCAGCACCTGCGAACTCAACCCCCCTCCTCCTAGAGACTGCACCCCATGACATGCCCCCATCCTTCTCTGAAGCCCAGCTTTAGGGCTGCCCTCTCCCTAGTCCTGACATAGTCCTCAGCTGACTGGGCAGGCTCTGTGTAAACGGAGAGAGCTTTCCGTAAATGTATCAGTGCATCAAAAAGACCACACGACATGCTCTACAAAACAATTACATAAATTAATGAATAAATAGTTCATAATCCTAAGTAAGACAAAATCAAGGTATTAAACGTGACCATGGCAACAAATTTAGGAATTATCAGAACCCAGAGGAAACCATGTTGAAACCAAGTTCGGCCTGTCCTTGCCATGTTGTAAATTACTCTCTCCATTAACAACAATTATAAGAAATGCAATTAGCATGCATTTAATTGAATTTTTATTTAATCTTATATGTGCCATTAAATGGATGGCAATTCCGTCTTGTACTGTAGCGCAACCTTTTCAAACAGCTTTTTCAGCATGTTTGCAAGTCTTGTCAGTGGTAAGCCCCATCGATGTGCACGAGTAATGTTCTATCAAGCAAGTAGCTACATTATGCATGAAGAGGTTCAAATGGCTACTGAATTGGAACATAATATATTTTGAAGTTATGAAAGTGAAAGGCAAATATTTGTCAACGTGTAACTTCCCTAACCTTGAAATTGTGTACTATGCAAACGCATTCTCTGTGCACATCTTGGGTGAGGGAAACAAGCAGGGAAACATGCATTATTTTCTGGATAAAAGTCCGTATAAAACGATTTGTAAAGTACCCACTGATGTACGCATAAATAATAAAATTCGTAATTTAGGATTTTTTTTTTATTTAAGCCTACAGAAACCTCATACTAACCTGCCATACTCGTAATGTTAATCTATAATTTTTCAATGATGTTTAGGCCCTAATTCTGAGGTGCAAATACTGACATGACAGTAACCATTGAGATGCAGTAAATCCGCAGCAGTCCGCTATCTGGAGGGGCAATTACCACGCAGGACCCCATTTTCAGTCATAAAAGTACATGGAAGTCCCCTTTATGTGAGGTTTAATGAATCCATTTACCACCTGCTCTGTGGAGGTTCCTGAATATATGCTTCTGCCTAATGTTGGTTGGAGGTTTGAGAGTAGGGGTGGGACTGGACATGTCAGAAAAAAACAGAGAATGAAGCTTGGCTGCTGTGGCAGTCAAAACCTTATGTACTCTTAAAAATTAGGCCTTGGTGTTCCCACACCTGGACGAACCAGATGCAGGAACACAACCCAGTCTGAATCAGTAGGAGAGGAATTCCACACAATAATTTTGCTCCTGACTCAGAATCAGTGCCTTAAGGTCTGCTGACATTGGTTTCTGATTGTTCCACATCTGCCATGTGTCATTTAAGTATAATACTTTTCAATCTTTTATGATTTGGAAATTCAACAACCGTTTACCGACTATAGAATTCTGAGATCAATGCTAAATGTTTGGTTTCCCAAATCCCTGTAGTATCTTTTGATGAAATCAATCATTAATGTTTATTTTATTTGTTTACATTAATTAGGTTTCGGTCATCATTAAATTGCACATGGGCATAAAGAGTGTGGTGCTGTAGCTAAACAGTGAATTATGGGTAAATTAGGCATTTGATGAGCAACTAATGGACTTAAGGAATGTGGGGGCCTTAGGCTAAACATAATTTGGGGCCCTTGTTCTGAACAGGTTTGAATTTTTTAATTCAATTTCAACTTTTTCATGGCTTTTTTGGCCAGGTCGCTGACAGCCCACAAGTGCAATCTTCCAAACTCTAAATGTGTTTATATCTAATATATTCAGGGATAGAGAGCTGTGTTTTCAATATTGTTGTTTATTATTATTAAATTGTATGTGTAATTCCAACAACAATCCTCCAATTGTAGGATAGAAGTAACAAATCTTACACATATGCCACATATATCAGTAGTTAGTACAGTAATTACAGCACATTATTGCTGTCCCATCTAGAGTGTCTCAGTATTTACAGGTGAAGAATCGTATGTACAATGAAATGATACATCCACAGTTCTACGAGGTACCTTCTCCATCTAACTTTCTGCATCCTCAGACATCCTCCACCATCCCGGGATCCCCTCCCTGGTCCCCCGTGTGTGACATTGGTGACTCAAATAGGTGCTCATGGCAGGTACTCAGAATTGCTGCCTTCTGCCTCCCCTGTCTCCTTACCAATCAAATACATTTAATATGGGCCCCAGTAGTTCTTTGGGCGGAGCTGTGGTGGGTACGGTTCATTGTATGCATCAGCCTGGGTGTTACAATAAGTCATAATCTGATGCTAATCAATCAGTGTAGGAAGTGGTTCCCAATCCCACCTCACTGCCACACAACACTTTGCCAACAGCAAACCCATAGCGACCAGCTTCCTTACCTCCTCTCCCACATCTCTGTCGTACCCTAACAATGCAAACAGTGGTGTAACCCTGAGCCTTATACCCGTTATCTTCTCCAACTCAACAATTACCTTTGACCAGAACTCTTGGATGCCTGGACAAGCCCAGGCCATATTCAGGAAGTCTGCTTCCTCCACACCACATCTCGGGCATTCAGCTGAGTCCCAGAGTCCGTTTCTCCGTAATCTGGTAGGGGTGTAATAAACTCTAAAGTGCATCAATCTATGCCTCATGTTTAAGGAGATGGTTTGGGTCTTTGAGCAACAGCAGTGCCGTTGTTCGTCAGTTAGTGTGGTGCCCATGTCTCTCTGCCAATCTACTTTGGCCTTTAGTAACCCAGGTTTCCGTGCCTCTTCTGTGAGAGTGTATATTCCAGTCACTTAGGGCCAGATGTAGCAAGGGTTTAGCAAGTCGCAAACGACGAAAATCGCCTCTTTGCTATGTAGAAATGCATTTTGCGAGTCGGATCCAACTCGCAAAATGCATTTCCGACTCGCAAATAGGAAGGGGTGTTCCCTTCCTATTTGCGACTCGCAATGCTATGCATTTTCATTTGCGACCGCGACTTGAAGTGGATGGTAACCCAGGCGCAAACGGGAAGGGGTCCCCATGGGACCTCTTCCACTTTGTGTCTGGAAAAAAAAAAAAAAAATCAGGGCAGGCAGTGGTCCAATGGACCACAACCTGCCCTGAAAATACCGAAACTAAAGGTTTCGGTTTTTTTTCAAAGTGCAATTCGTTTACCTTTAAGGAAAACGGGTTGCACTTTGAAAAAAAAAACTGCTTTATTTAAAAGCAGTCACGGACATGGTGGTCTGCTGTCTCCAGCAGGCCACCATCCCCGTGAGTGCCCTGACTCTCTATGGGGTCGCAAATTGCGACCCACCTCATTAATATTAATGAGGTGGGTCTTTGCGACCCCATAGCGAGTCGCAGAAGGTGTCTGAGACACCTTTCTGCATTCCAAATTGTGAGTTGCAATTTGCAAGTCGCTGGGACTCGCAAATTGCAACTCGCAATTTGGAATCTTCCTACATCTGGCCCTTATTTCTTTTTCGATGTCTCCTGGATCAACCAAGTGAGAGCAGGCAGCTCAGAGGGTTCAGTAAGATCGTCTCCAACTATCTCTTGGAAAGCATGTCGAGCTCTGTAATATTGATATTAAATAAGTGGGGTCTTCACCTCAATGTCTGCAATACGATCTTCCCAAGAAAGCATTCTACCATCTCGAAAAAACTTGCCCACATCATTAATACACAGCTTATTAAATGTTTCCATTGCACCTTTATCTTGGCTCAGCGGGAACCAAATACACCACTCTATCTTTACCTGAGGGGAGCCCAACAGGGTAAGTGCCTGTCTGGCCATTAGTTTATGCCAAGCATGCACCATGGTATTCACTGAGTCTATAACACCATGCTGTCTCTTGGGGGAATAAACAATAGCTGTGGTAATCAGTGTGGTTGTGAAATATCACGTACAATATAGGCATACGGGGCATTTTGTGGGCCATGTATCCAGCTGGGCGCTATAATGCCTGTGCAACTTCATAATGGATCTCTGAATCTGGGGGCCCTAATCCCCCAGCTCGTACAGTAACTTGAGTACATACCATCGGACTTTGGGTTGTTTTCCCACCCAGGCCAACAAACCAGCTGTGATCTCAGTGCCCTAACCATTGTTTTAGGGAGCATTATAGGAACGTTTTGGAAAAGGAAAGGAAATCTCTACAGAACAACCATTTTCATGAGGGCAATACATCCCAGCAGGGAAAATGGGAGTCTGATAAACCTGTTCACCGCCTCTAACAACTTCTGTATCACTGTGCCATAATTCTCCAATAGAAACACTGATGGATCAGCATGCAACTGAATTCTCAAGTATGGGACGGAATCCTCCGTCCACACAAGTGGGAAGTTTATCTGCAGGGGGATCGTAGCAGGAGTGGGAGAGAATATAAGAGATTTGCTCAAGTTTGCCTTTAACCCGGAACAACCTCAAAAGAGGACTACCTCCCCGAGTGAAGGAGAGAAATTGCTCTCTGGGTCTCCTACATACAACAGGGTGTCAACTGCATAAGTGGAAATCGACAATGTGTACCCAGGGAAGCGGATACCTCTGTGCCTGTGATATTTGCGTATGGCGCATGCCAATGGTTCCGCCACTAGGATGTACAGCAGAGGGGACAAGAGACATCCCCGTTGCGTTCCCCTAGTTATTTCTGTAGTATCGGAGATGGTGCTGTAAAAACCTCACCTGGGCCATGTGCTTAGTATAAAGGGTCCTCACCATTTGTAAAAACACTTCTCCCACTATATAATGAGCAGTGCCGAGGAGACTTACCGGGCTTAAGCAGTGTGATAATCAAGGATTCCCTCATAGTTGGTGGCATAAGAGTGTCAGCAGCGATTTCACAAAACAAGATGAGGAATAAGAAGTTCTTGGTATGCCATATAAAATGCCACTGTAAGCACCTCCGAGCCCGGGGCCTTACCAGCCACCAACTCTTTTAGCACTTTTTAAATCTCGGTTGGTTGCAGCGGGGACATAAGACACTCTCTGTCTTCGTTAGTCAGCCATGTCATAGTGATATGTGCCAAATAATCAGTGATGTCTGAGTCATTATGTACTGGCTTAGTGGTTTATAGTTCCCCATAGTAGTCCCTAAATCTATTTATGACTCCCTGAGAGTCGCTGATACGTTGCCCCTCTGCTGTTTCAACTTCTAACGCCACCTCCAGGTCTCTGTTAGGTCTCATCAGGGCTGCCAAAACCACCCCAGGACATTCACCTTCTCCATAAGTTCAAGCCACTGCATATTTGCCCATGTGTTTCCATTCAGCTAGAGCAGTGTCGCAGTATTCAGAGACTTTATCCTTTACCTGGCCCAATAATTTTGCATCTGCTGAGCTAAGATTATCCCTTTCCAGGTCAGCTATTTCCTCCTCTAAGTGACATAACCTTCCCTGTATAGACATCAGGACCCCTGCATGTGTAGCTATGGTGATTCCTCTGACGAATACCTTAAATGCCTCCCAGATTATCCTAAATTTAGTGACTGTCCCTATATTAGTGTGAAAATATTGCTCTATTGCCTGTTTTAGATTGTGTTTGAACACCGTATCTAGTAGTGAATAGGGTGAGAACCGCCACATAAATGGGCCAGCCAGCCTTTCCAGCATTACAAGCACTGGTGAGTGATCTGAAAGCATTCTAGGCATCATCACACAATCAATTGTTCTGGGGACTAAGCTTCTGGACACTAGTCAGTAATCAGTGCATGTATATATATTGTGAACTGCTACATAGTGCATGTACCCGCCTAATGTAGGGTGTCTATATCACCATACATCCATCAATCCCACTTCTTCCTCTATGCGTGGGCCGTCACTAAGGAGTGTCGAGAGGGCCCAGTGGAACAGTCCACTGTCGGGTCCAATATGCAGTTAAAGTCACCGCCCCAAATTTGTGGGGTGCCCACCCCCCCATCTTGCCAGTAAAGTTAACAGGTCCCTATAGAACTGGGGATTGTCATAGTTTGGGCCATAAATGCCGATTAAGATTAATGTTAAATCCTTTCTTGTACAACAGGCAATAATATACCCGTCATTTGTGTCCTGGGCGAGTTCTTGAATCTGTACCCCTGAGTGCCTCCTAGTCCATATCAAAACCCGCTGGAGTGTGAGGTAAAGCCTGCCACTACAAAACAGCCCTGCAATCTACAGGTGGTAAGCACCAGGCTGTTAGGGACTAAGGCCCTCATTTTAACCTCAGCTGTCTTTTTGGAAGACTGCCGAGATACCGCCGTGCTGAACACCGCCAGTGCAGGTGGTTTTCCACACAGCGTATTATGACTGCTGGCAGCCCTCGTCCTTTTTCGGACGGAGAGCCACCAGCAGCAATACTGGCGGTCGGCGGGGAAGTGGAGGCTGCTCCACCTCCACCGCCACGTCATCAGAACACCGCCCACCGAATCCCATCCCATGATTCGGTGTGGTGGTGTTCTGGTGATGGGGAGCTGGCGGTGGAGCAGCCCCCATGGATCCCGTCCCCTCCCGGAGGATCACAGGACAAGGTAAGGTGATCGTCCATTAGGGGAGGGGAATGGGGGGTGTTGTGTGTGTGCATGGGGGTGTGGGTGTGAGTGTGTAGAGGGGGGTGTGTGAGTGCGCGTATGCATGCGGGGGTGTTGTGTGTTTGAAAATGTGTGCGTGTCTGTCTGTTTGTATGTCTGTAAGTATGTGTGCATGTATGTCTGTATGTATGTGTGCGTGTATGACTGTGTATGTGTCTGTATGTTTGTTGGTATGTGTGCGGGCATGTGTAATGGTGGTGTCTGTATGCGTTTGGGGTGGGGGGGTGTTTCGATGTTGGGGGGGTGGGATGGGGGGTCCTGCCACCTTTGGGGGCTGGTAGGGGGGTCGGGGTGTTGGTGGAGGACACTGGGGAGGGGGATACCCCTATCAGTGCCAGGGAAGGAATTCCACGTCAGAAGCCTCAAGAACATATGTGGAGCTGTATTACCATGTTCTGACTCAACCATCGCCATGTGGTACTTGCAGTGGTTGTGATGGTCCCATCGATGTCTGACATAGTGGCAACCATAATCGTATGGAGGAAACAACGTTAAATAACAAGACACTCCCAATTACCCACCCCCTCCCATGACAAGCAAAACCACAACTGGCATGTCGTACAATATATAATACACCCTAATCCCTACCATCTCCCCACAAACTGACGTACTCAAACTCTGTGATATACACACAAGGGCAGATCTTGCCTGACAATAATTGCGTAAGCCCTCCCAGATGTCACTAAACAACACCATTAACTGCCCTAGATTAATAGGTTGACCATATCCCCTGGAAACAATTTGCTATTGTACCCCAATTGTATCCAATTGCTGCTGCTGCTTTAACAAAGAAACTGCATTTAACCTTAACTCATATAAGCTCAGCGTAGCCTGATACTCTATATTTCCATCAAACCGCCTATACCAGTTATAATTACTAGAAGCAAATCAGTATAATTGCAGCCACACCTCATTCCCAATGAAGTCACATATCAAAGCACAGAGCTATGGGGCTGGCAAATTAATAATCGCATTCCCCTTTAAGGTGTGGAGGGCCCGTGTACATTGCTGTTCACTGGCCACATCTCTTCTTTTAAGAAATTGATGCAACTGCTTGTGGTCAGTAAACAGCATCAATTTACTTTCCACCATGACTCTACGTTTTGCTGGATAAAGCATGTGGTATTCCAAATTAAGTTCTTTAAGTCGGCATTTCGCAGGCACAGTCTCCTAGGCTCTTGTTCCTGCTGGGTAAAGGCCGAGTATAGGGAAATATCCAACCCCTCACACTGCAGTGTCTTAAGTTTCCATGCTTTTCGTGGGGCTGCATCCCGATCACTGTAATTCAGTAGTTTTGCTATGACTTGGTGAGGCAGTGCCCCGGGGGTTGCTTGGGCGCCAATGACCGGTGGGCGATCCCAAAAAAGAAATGTTTGAAAGTCTCACAGCCTAGCAGCTTGATCAGGAGTTGCTCTACAAAGAGTTCCAAATTGTCGATAGCCGTCGATTCTGCAAGGCCCACCACACGTATGTTACTTCTGCGAGAGTGGGCCTCGAGGTCCTCAACCTTCGCCCACAGTACAGCCACTGTCCTACCAGTCTTTGTGCTTGTGACATAGCATTATAGCCGTCTTACAACATCGAGATTCTGCATTATGGCTCACCCACACATTCCACCTGCTTATCCAGCCGTTCAGACATCTAGCCATCCTGTAGGATAGTGAGTCAATTGTACTGTCAATCGTAGCTAAACTACTCCGCATTGCCGCTAGGATGTGACGCAGCTCGGGTTCAGCATCTGACTCCTGTTCTTCCGAGACCGTGCCCAGCTCCTTTCTGCGCCCGTCTCTGCTTCTGGTGGGTCTTAGGTGCCTCAAATTGCAGCGTTGTCTTCCCTATCTTGCAGGTAGCAGAGTAAGAGACCCCTCAGTTATATGCGAGCACGGCCCCTCATCGCCCCTGGCCTCTCGGACAACAATTCCCTGGTTCACGAGGGCCTCTCGATACATGAAGCCCCCCCTTGTGGTTGTAACCAGTTTTTTCTGCAGGCCTAACAACAGGTGGTGCAAGGAGTCAAGCGCCCTCCAGGGCGGATCCCACTGATGAGGGCCCTCTGAGGCTCCCAAGGTCCAAGACACAGTCGGACCCATGTGGCAAAGGGTGCGTGCAAGAGCCTCACCCCTCCAACGCTTCTAACCGGACGGGCCCCGCTCGCCACTAGGGGCCTGCTCCCGATCCCACCTCTGAACATCCTCCAATAGAGATAGCCCAGTGACCTCAGTTTCTCCAGCAATGGAGTGGAGGCAGTGCCACGTAGCCTATAGAGCAGTCACCGCTTGTATCCTGGTCTCCAATCGGACTCACCGCAGGCGGGTAGGCCACACCCGCATCAGGCCTCCGCTCCTCTACTGCCGCACAGCAACACCAGCCAGTGGCTGCAGCTACCAGACCTCCTCTGCATCGTCCCCGCTCGCTTCCCCAGCCTTGGCAGTCCTCCGGATCACACCGTGTCCCGGATTAGTGGACGCCCAACCAGCCCAGGCCTTCACACCACCATGGACGGCCGGATGCTAACCTCTCTCGCAGGCCACGTCACGCTGCGAGTCCGGTGGCTAACTGCACTCCCAGTCATTCTGTAGGACTTCGGGGGCATCTACTGTGTCTTTTGGGGTACAAAGTTGTAGTAGGGCTGTAGGATTATGCAGCATTGTGTAGCAGCCACAGGAGCCGAATTAGCCCGTGGCCATCTTGTTGCTTGGCAAGCTCTGTTCCCATGTTTTCAATATTGTAAAAATATTGTAACAGCAATTCACTAACAGTACTGCAAATAATCTATGTGACACCCTACTCACATATGCGGTCTTATTGTGATCTGAAAAAAAAACATTTTTATAGATGTTGTATGAAAAATAGACACAAAATTTCTCTGCAAAATGCCTGTAATAAACTCTCAAACATCACCAACAGTCAAATACATTAAAGGGAAATGGTATTGAAAACAATCTGTTTAAGATTTTTTTAAGGTCGCCAGGGCTCGACTCTCTGCAGAACAGATTGGGCTCTATCAGGAGACCCCCTAAAAGGCTGGAGCCTTGGGCAAGAGCCCACTTTGCCCATGCTTTAAAACGTCTCTGGAGCAGCTTAGCTTGCAGTGTCTAGCCCGTGCATTATGTGAGTGATGGCTTTTAACTGGAATTTCTAACGTGCTGACTGAAATGACTCTTGAAAGAAGAGACCGCTAAAAGCTTTTTGCTGTGTAACAAGTACTGAACTAGATGGACGTCTCTGGTGTTGTGAGCTATGCCAGCAATCGTCTTTCTAGGGTGTAGCACGTCACCAGATTCGTTAGAGCATAGCAGTAGTAAGATGTCACCCTCTGCACCCTTTAAAAAGTGGCTAAGAATAAATCAAACATTTCTCCCATCACTTTTTGTGTTTTTTAGAGTCACCATCAGTGCGACAAGTAACTTACAGACGTGGTTTCCGTGCGCACTGTGCCGTAGTTAGGAAACTGCACCTTACTGGAGAGTCCCAGTTACGAGGAACGCAGACTGGGGTTGCCCGAGTTCCCAGTGGGAGGGGATCTTGTGTTGTAGTCCACTCTTACCGTTTCTTCGGGAGCAGAACTAAGGTTGAACTGAATATGACTGATTTCTGTCGGAAGTGGGCAAGATAACGATTACCAGTGACTGAGATTAACTCAAGCAGTCCATCCATCACTTTTTTTTTACATTTCTAAGACAGCTTTTTAGGCCCTACCTCTAACACTTCCTTGCCATCTCGAGATGTTTACACACCGCAGACAGACACCCTGGTGCCTACCGAAATGAAAATACTCTAACCTTTTCCTCATCCCGGTGTAACAGCTCTATGCAGGAACATCCAGTTTTGCCTGCCCCTAAGACACTATGGCACTGTTTAGTTTATAATGCCTCTTGATTTGAGTTCCTGTGTACATCGCAGGCCATGTTGAGTCTTTTATTCATGCAGTATGCAGTTTGCTTCTTTTGTGGATTATGTCCCTGCCTCTTCTGGTTTCTTATGCCCTTACTAGACTAGTGGGCTATGGTATGCTGGCAAAGTGTGCACCAACACCTTCCTGCGTCCCTTTTCCCCATGGGAAGTTGTGTGGACTTGGGCTTCCCAATATGATCCTTGCTGCATTTGAGGCATGTGTGTTGATACCATGTTTTGTTCTCACTTGTGTAGGAGGTGTGCCCCCTGTGAGGTTTGTTGGCGGCTTGTGTTACAGCTCTCTACAGACCTGCTGCTAATTGGCTCCCTGCAGGGCTTGGGCTGGTGTCAGGTTTGCTCTTCTTGACGATACTGAGGTTCTATGATAGTTATGAATGCCCTTCTGAGATAGATGCTGGCCTTGTGCCCCTTTATTACTGGCTTGGTTTTGCGCTAGGATGTGCTTGGTCTGTGTGGGTCTCTGGAGCCCTTTGCCGGTGGATAGGTGAGAGCCATCCCTTTTTCCTGTAGTGCAGTATGTCCTTTGGCTCCTCTTTGTGGCTCTATGTCAGGATAGGGGCTTGTGGAATGTGAACCTGTCTCCATATCTTGTTACTTCTTATCTAGGCAGTGTGTGCCCCTACTCTCGTGCTCGATTTGTAACGGGTTGTGTGGTACTGGTTCTGATGTTTGTCCTTCCCTTTTCCAGGCACCATTCTAGACATTGACTTTGGAGTCCCTACTATGGGAGTGGCATTGGGCCCCCTGCTCTATGTGTGGTTCGGTGGCTTCTTTGCTGAAGGACAGTTGAGTGTCCGCTCTTTTGTACTGGGGTGTGGGCTGGTGTTGAACTTCCTTCCGAGCTCCATGAGGTACATGAGGCATGTGAGATGTGTGATCTATCTCCCAGTTTTTTGTGTTTTCCTGTTCCCCTGATTTCACGCTTGGAATCTAAGAGATTGCGTGGTGCTGGTTCTGATTTCTGGCCTGTCCTTCCCTGGTGCCCTGACAGATTTGAGATGCTTGCTGGACGTGGGTTCCCCTTGCACTCCCTGCTGGACTTGCAGTCTGTGAAATGTGTGCTCTGGCTCCATCCCTGACTTGAAAGGTTTTCTGCCCTTCCCCTCTACCCACCTTCACTCATAGGGTTAGGCGTGAAGAGGTCCTGTGTACCCTGCCAGACTTAGTCTTGCTTGCTTTGCACACATTGCACCAGCATATAGCCATTTTTTGTTCACAGCCCCTGTTTTGTTTGATGTGTAGGTTTGTTGTGGGCTGTCTCCTGTCCTTCTTGTATGCCTGGAACTTCACTGGACCTGCTTTGCTTTGGGAATACTTGCTCCGCGACCCCTTAGATTTTTACTTGTGTTGGGCTGCTCAACCTTGTTTATGAGGCTTTGCCTCCATGTCTATTCTGCATTTCTTACTGCCCTTTCCCTTCTTTTGTTTGTTGTTTAAATTGTGGAATGGCCACTGCACTGTACATTGTCAGGTTTGGATTGGGCTGTTCTGAGTGAGCAGGACGTCCACCTTTATTTCTCCTGTGACTTCCAAGCCATGAAGCCAAGCTACTGTTTTCTGTGGATGCTCCTTTCTTTGTGTGGGGTTGCATCTTTTCAGCTTTTCCCTTTGGCCTCCCTTTTTTACATTTGGTGGTGCTTAGTGTTCCCGCTGTAGCTTGTTTTTTACCTTTGGGCTGAGCACTCATGTCCAAATGTGCCTGAAAAATTCACAGAAATTTACCATCAACGTCAGAGTGCCTGCCCCTCTCGTCAGCTAGCGCTCTCAGCTGAAGAAGAGCTGGGTGCAGTCCGCTATGGCGGTTACAAGAGAAAAATGGAGCCAGGAGGCAGAAGGGAGTGTGTGTTGCTCAGAAGCCCTGTAAACTGACACATCACACAGAAAGCGGGAGGCTTTTCATGCTTTCTGTAAACACTGGCTAGGCCACTGCTAGCTCCGAGATTACACAACAGTTGCAGGTAAAGTAAGAGCACAGTGCCTCCGTGGATTACTGTCAGTATGTTTGCGGCCTGTAACATTATTGTCATAATCTGCTGCACTGCAGAAAGGGCAGCAGCCGCCCCTATATTGGCCTGTTTGAGTTTTCAAATGTGCACAGCAAGAAAAAAACAGCTGTGTGCGTGGTACATTGTGTATGGCACCCTGCCACAGGGAAGATCAATGTATGAACGCATTTCTCAATTCTTTTATGTGGAGTAAGTACATTGCCCCATTATCTGCAACATGAGAAGTTCAAGCAATGTGTTTAACGTGCATCAGGGATGATGCAGATCTTGTTGTTGTAGCCTGAGGTGTCGCTCACTTTAAAGCGCAGGCTGCAAGGGGTCAGCTGTTTTCTTCCTTAGATTAGGAGCTCAAGCTGCCAAATGTGGTGTGAGATCTACCCCTCCTCTGCTGCAGAGCCCGATTATTCAGGTCCTGCCACCTTTCCAATGTTTTTTCAATGTACTATAGACTCCTCAGTGGCACTCACCGGCTTCCCTTTTTGTGAAGATTTACCATTATATATTATTCTATTACAGGTGCGCTGTATAGTTACATTTTACTTGTTAACAATCTACTAAAATAAAATGATTAGCAAAGAAAAACAATTTGACCTGCGTCACTGGGGCCATACAGTATACTCTGCACAGGGCACGATATATCCTAAAGCCTGCACTGCTCCGGTACTCTCTGTTGCGCTTGGTATTTCTATTCTGCTTCTCTGGTTTTCCTCTTGTGGTTTTTACTTGGGTTTGGCAATGCACACTTCACTTTTAGGGTAGAATGATCAGTTGCGGCTGGTGCGATGCTGAAGGGGCGGGGTGGCACGCAGAGGGAAGAAGGGGGATTAACAGGGGAGGGGGGAGTAAATTAAAAATAAATAAAGTATAAACTTACCTGTGCCGCCGCCACCGCCGCCTTTAGAAACGGGCTGCTCCTCTCCTCTTTTCTGCGTGCAGGCACAGACTCCCAGCTTTCCCTGTGCCAATCCTGACGCTGCTCAGAGCAGCATCAGGATTGGCTGGGAGTGCCCAGCCAGGGCGGTCCAAATCAGAATGGGAGCCTGTGTTGCTGGGCTGGAGAGAGCCCTGTGCGCATGTGTGTTTTGCCGGCCCAAGATGGCCAGCCAAACATCCATGTCGTAATCCCAAGGGTGGGAATGTGACGGCCACCGGGCTAGAGACCAAAGTCTCCAGCCTTGCGGACGTTACCATCCTTGTGGTCGGTGTGTTAAAGTGGCAGTGTTTGATGGCAGTAACCTCCAGGGTCCAAATCCCTTTTTTTTTTACCGCCGGCCTGTTGGCGGTATTACCGCCGCTTTAACACCGACCGCCAGGGTTGTAATGAGGGCCTTAGTGCTATGGCCATCACAGAGGGTCTACTAAAACTGACCATAGCCCTGCACACTTCCGCATGGTGTCCTGTGATGCTAGGAGGTAAACGCAGTCTTACGACAAAAATTGGAACCAAAAATGTTTTTTAAAAACAAGGGTGCACATTGGCGTCTCTTCTCTTTTCTTTACACATTGCTGATTTGCTGGAGTTGATGAGCTGTGTAGGTGGTGATGCCCCAAAGGTAGGGCCTCACCCTATGGGTTCCCTGCTTTATGCGGAACATATTGTGTTATTAGAGCTGACACCAAAATAACTGCACAAACGTCTTCTTTTTTTTTAAAGTCAACGTAAATAAAAGTAAGATCATAACATTTCGCACCAGGGGCTCTTTAGATCTGTTCCTCCAATAACACTTAAGACATGAAGTTGTAAAATTGTCTCTGGGTTTTTTCTTCTGACCTGTCCTCTTTCCCTGCTCCCACAAGGTTGCTTTATGACGCAAAACAAAGGGTGAACCGTGTTTATAAAACCACTTCCTGATGGCAATGCCAAAGAACTCTTTTCTCTACCCCAAGCACCTGCAAGCATGTTATGAGGATTAGTCTGCCCGTATGAGTAAAAAAAAGCTAGCAAGCTCTTTTGCACATTCGCAAACATTTGCGAGTGTGTTATAACAACTGGCCCATCCACTCGAAGTCCAAAACCGGGCTCATTCTCATCTTTGCGCAGGGAATTGTTGTGCAAATCAAGTATGTTAAAACGACGTGTGCAGTATAGCACTCCTATATCCCACCACTGCCAATCCTGGCTCTTACAGATGGGTATGTATTCGGCATCAATGTGACACAAACAATTAGATTTGGCCTTTTTTCCTAAAATGTTATACTTATTTAAATGGAATATCCATGAGTGAAATTGTGGAATTCGTCAATTGGTTGTAATTGGGTGTTTAATTAAATTTAATAAAATTTTGGCTATTGTAAGTGCCATATGCTATATTTCATAAAAACTGAAAGAACTGTACAACAAGCAATGAATACACATTATGGTTTACAATGCTCATTTCAAAATATGTCTTCTCGAATCTTCATGGAATTACTGCTAGAATATGAGACACAAAGACAAGAATAATGCCTGTCTAACTACGAGTTACCAAGTATGTGAGCTGTTGTATTATCCCTGGTCTCTGTTTGTTTCAGACATGCTTTCCTCTGAAGATGGGCAGTTGGATGATAATAACCTTGTGTTTGACTAATGGGGAGCTAAAGAAAATGTTAATATTACACAAAAGATAGTTAAGATAGATCATTGTTTGGAATCCAAAGTATGGAATGTTTTATACAAAATTGATAATATATACACCACAGATTGCACTAAGAAATAATGATTCATAATTATTTAAAGCAAGTACCCAAGACGGAGGGACTCTAAAGAAACTCTGAGCCAGGCGGCAAGGGAGTGCATAGGTGCATCTGCGATTGATAGAATTCTACTGATCTCATTGGCAAAGCTAAAGAAGAAAGAAAGCATAATGGCCCGGCTGCGGATAACTGTTGTGTCACACTGCAAGCCTTTGCATGCATCACCATGCATCCTTACGCCCACAGAGGGGTAAGGGCATCATTTCCACTTCTTTATTGACAGATTTAAGTTGGCAGATGCCACTTAGATTGGTAAATAAATAAAACAAGTACTGAGTGCACACAACCACTTTTGATGCTGTATAGGGCCCAGCAGCAACTGACTGCTGCCAAGCCCTCTGAAAAAAGTGTAAAAAAACTGTAAATGCCCATGATGGGTGGGGGAGCAACAGAGGAGCAGGTAAGGAAAGCTACGGCTGGTGTGGGAGTTAAATAAAATTAAAGCTGGGGTTTCAAGGTAACACCACGGGAGAGAGCAATATGGGTAACCCGAGTATGGGGGAACTCAGAGGAGAGAGAGTAGCACATAGGGGAGAGCAACACTGGGAGGGAGGTGAAGCGGACAAAAGACAGCAACACAAAATGGAGAGAACATCATGGACTGAATGTGTGCCCTGCAGGTGTTAGAGGAGGGAAGCAGCATACAAGGGGGAGAGCTAGAAAACACGTGCATTCTCATTGAGTGCTGAAGGAAAAATAAAAAAGTAGGTTCCTAATAGCAGTGGAAGGATGCATACCATCTAATCAAAAGTATGGTAAAAAGGGTATGCTCCAAGAGTGAGACAAACAGAGGAAGGGGAAGACAATCCATTGAATAAGAAGCAAGCAAATAAAAGTGACAATAAAGCCAACCAATGGTGAGCAATGGGAGGGCTTTAAGCCCAATGTATGTTTTTGGTAAGTCTTTTGCAGCCAGGCAGGGTGCACGGCCTGATAGATGAGACCTATAAAGGTACACCTAAAAAATAAAGGTGATTGGTTTTAGATTTTTAAAATCTTTTTTTAATGTGAAAAGGAACCATTTAATTTCCAGGTTGTTTATTAGGGTTATGAGCTTTTTTACATTTCTGTTTTTTTATTTTGTTTCACAACAGGGGTGGCTTTAGGGGGGTGCGACTGGTGCAGCTGCACTGGACACTGGCCTGGAAGGGGGGAGGCACTGACCTCTGGGCGCTGTGTTGAGCACTAACTTTTGATTTTAAAACACCTGCAGCAGAGTTTCTTGTGCGTCCAGTTTTCAGGCAGCAATAAAAATGTCAAGATAAATCTAGTGATTAATGTTCTTGCTAGAGAGAGAGAGAGAGAGAGATTCAAGTTTTGCCAAGGGGCAGTTTTGACTCACCATATAATAGTGCAGAGGGTTAATATGCCTGCTGCAAAGAACGCATGCAGTGCACATCACAGATCTGTATTTTATGTGTGTAGCTTGGTGGATTAGTAAAGACAGCCTTTACTTGTGCATTAAAACAAATGAATTGTACGTGGGATGGGGAAATGGAGAGATGAGTGGCACTTTAGCTAGGTGATAGTGAAGGAATCCGAGGAGGAGGTCATGAGGACTTCCCAAATAAGCCACGCCACTGAACCAAGGAATGAGTGCACTCTAGTTCACCACTTGCTGAGTAGCAGCAGAGATTGAAGGTGTTATGCAGAAATAACCCGCATTTCAGACAAAAGCTTTATATCAAAACTCTTCTGATGGTTCTCACCAGACTCCACTGCAGTGGACAATTGTTGCTGCTCAGTACCAGAAGGTCTCATTCTCATGCCATCAGCTAAAGCCGACGCACTGAAGCATCGGATAAGTGACACAAAACCCAGAGGATCATGACAAAACGGTCCGGTGATCTGCAGAGTCAGCGCCTTTCAGAAATAACAGCTTACAAGCATAGGGGAAATAAATGATGCAGGCAACCTCTGGTCAGTTAATGAAGGTCAATCGTGTTAAAAAAAAAAACTAAATCCCAGGGTCCTATCACATAAAGCGAGCACTAACTTAAGGCAGTGTTCTGCCACAGGGTAGGGCTGTTACATCGTTGAATGAGCGGTATTTTACCACATTAAAGGGTGGTATATCGCCGATTGTCAGTGGAAATGTGAAGGAATGGTCTGCTTTTGGCTGGAAATATAGCAGAATGTTTAACACCTGCAAAGTAAACAGGAAAAAAATAACAAAAAGCAACACACAACAAGCTAAAATATAAAGGGCACAACCCAACAAAACACTTAAAACAGAAAGCAACCAAACAAAAACATAATGCACTAATGCAGCACAAAAACACAACAGCAGAAACAACAAAGCTAATGTAAACTAACTTTCTTGTCACACATTGCCACGTCTAGAAATCTGTTTTTATAATATATTTGCTAGAAGGCATTTGCACCGAACACTGCTTTACTTATCACCAAAGTCATCTAAATAGCACTAGTAAAAAATGTTTTGTGATCCTTTTAGTACTAAATACTATCTCTTTACATATGGCTTCCTTATTACTGCAACCCCTTTACTATCTGCAAGCTCTAATACGATGGGTAGTAAGAACTGGCCCCAGTTCAGTCACTCCATTTTGATTCCAATACTAAATTGTGGTTTAAATATTGCAAGGGAGTTCTTTCTTTATGAAGCCGAATAAAAGTGTTTTGAAATCATTTATTAAAGTGATTTTCAGAAATAAGCAAACTATGAATCAATCAAACAGGATTTATATAGTGCAGCTAATCATGTGCGAGGGTATCCAGGTGCTGAGAACATAACTGCTAAGGGGTTCAGTTTAACAGCTAGGTCTTGAGTCCTTTCCTGAATTACAGAAGAGAGGATGAGATCTGTAGGTGAAGCGGGGAGGTCGCTCCAGGAGTTTGCCACAAATTAGGAAGAGGAGCATCCTCCACTGCTGCTTCGGTGGATATTGGGGGGAGTTTATGCAAAGGAGAAGGAAGTGGAGCGCAGGTGTCTGGAGGGTCGATGGAATTTCAGGCGGTGGCCCTTGAGAAGGGCCTTGTGATGTGGCAATTTCCCTTAACTGCAATGATAACCAGTTCCTCTGAAAATCTCCTATTTAAATGAACACCCAGCAAGTTCACCAGTTGAACCAGCTGCTAGAAAACCTTCATAATAAGCTGTTTGTTTAATTTACAGGAAGCAGCTATTGGACAGCCTCCAGAAATGAGGTATTAAATAGTCCAGGGATATATTTGGCTTAAATCCCTAAGTTACAGATCAATAATTGCATTATGTTCTTCGAAGGTTATACAAAGGGAAAGAAATGGGTGCATCCTGCATATATGTACATGATTTTTACACCATAATATTTGCTGCAAAGCAATGGAGTCTTGTACAACAGGTGATACTACAGTAGAAAATTGGAAGTTAACAAGGGGGAAGGTGTAGAGAAATGCACTGGGATATATGATTTGTGTCAGAAACAGTAATGAATTTAGCGGCACCAGGGAGGGGGAAAACAAAAAGGGAGCATTTACAATAACTGAGAGTAGATCCCTTATTGAGATGTCGGATAACAGCGCAGTCACTGCATGAAGATGGATCAAAAAGGAGCTTTCAGTGGCATCAGAAAAGAAGACCACCGAATGTAGACCATGATGGAATTCCAGACTCTTGAGTTTTGTATTGCCTCTTACATTTCAGAAGACATATCCACTATATATTTTGGCACTCACCAGGAACGAGATGGATTATCAAGCTGGCAGTAATGGTTTAGATTGTATCAATGCATATACAAGTTCTGAACTCAATAATAGTAAGATAGTACAGCAATTTAATAAAGTCACTGAGGTGAGACAAAAGTATATATTCGTAAAGCGTGATGTGACCCTGAATTCTCCAAAAAATAGGCTCATAAAAGTAGAAACATATTACCAACTCATTAGCACAGGGGTGCAACTGAACAAATCATTGACAGGAAAAGAAACTGCCTCCTAAAATTAAAATAAAAAATATTTAAAAAAAAGAAAATACATCAGAAAAGTTTATGGATGTAATGTTCAGTGTACATAAACCACAGCTTAATACATGTGCTTTCTACTTTCTCAGCTTCAGTGTCAGATTCTTTTCTAGTTTTCTTTCTTTTGTAAAGCACATATCAAACTACAAAACCTATTGGCATTCAGTTATAGAATCTCCTCATTGTGTTTTTTAATACGTAGCAGACAAATCAACGTGGACTTACATAAGAAATGGCTTTCTTTTTTGCCAGCTACTAGGCTTCCACGAAAACTAGATTTGGAATATTGTTGCATGCATATTCTAAACAGTCTTAGACAGTATAGCTTGCAGGGCTTCAAGGCCTCTCTATGTATCCTCTCTGATCATTGTCCTTTTCGCTTAGACAACCAGTTAAAATTCCTGGTGGCGCGTCTACACCTTCCACTTCTTTATACTCTTCTTGATTGTGCTCCAAGGGATATTTAAAACTGTTGCATTGCCACATCTTTGGTTTTCGCTAGGGAACGTGTTTTGTAATAGCTGGTCAACTTTGTGTGTGTTGCCCCCAGCTGTCCTAGAAAGAAAATCCCATGATGGAGAAAGATATATAAAAAAGTCTAACAGTACTTTCTCTGGAGGAGATGAACCTTTGTGTTACTTCGTTTCAGATTCCCCCTCTGTATTACATTGGTGTAATTGTTGTGTTTGTTCCCTGGGCTTTTCACCCCCATTATAATCATACAGTGTGACTACAGGGCCGATTCTATTTCACACCCTAAGGAGTCTAATGGGCACGCCCATGTGGGTAACTGATATATAGATGCTGTGGTGATATCACTGTAACTTACTGTTCATTCAGCTAACAGAAACATAATTTTAGGTTCACTCAGCTTAATTATTGCATGGTGTGTAGTGTCCTCCTTTTGGTTGTGTTGTTTATGCATGGTGGTTCCTGGTAGCCAGTGGGATGTATGACCAAACAGCGCATGCACTTTCCACGCATGCAATTACAACACGGTAAGTACAACGCATGATCATTACCAAACATGCACTTACCACAAAATACATATATATATATATATATATATATATATATATATATATATATATATATACATATATATATATATATATATATATATGCAATATTTAATGTATAAGACATATTTTTCAGCCCAACATCCCATAGATATGGTTAGCATGGTAACATCTATCCCACAGATACTATTCATTTATCTGTAAATTATTATTAATTAGTCTTGGCTTTGGAGATATTTCCGTAGTTAATCATTCAACTTCCTTTTAGATGTTTATAGTAACAGAAAAGTTTAGTGAATTTTGTATTATGTTTTAATTGTCCCAAGTTTTTGTAGGGGACTACGTGTCCCAGCATGCACTTGGGTGGTGGTAGTAAGATGAACTATAAATAGAGATTCATGGGAAGGTTTTCTTTGTAAAACTGTGATCAAGACCGAGAGGTTGAAAGGCGTTGGTGGTGTCTTTTTATATTTTTCTTGAATAGGAGCAATTAATCTCTCCTGGAGTGCAAACAAATCAATTGTTTGGCAATTGTTGGTGTTGGAGATTGTGGAGGAATGGTCCTTTCCTCACGTTTGCACCCGTGAAATCTGCACGCCATAAGGTGGACCTTTGGATGGTGTAATATATATATATATATATATATATATATATACACACACACACATACCTTTCCACCCAAAAATCCTACCTACCCTAAACCCTAGAAATTTCCTTACCACCTCATAACCCATATCCACCCTAAAACCAAAATACCCCTTACCACCCCAAAACACATCCACAACCTAAACCCTAAAAAATGCCCTTACCACTCCAACTCCCATACCCACCTCAAAACCTAAAAATGACCTTACCACCCCAAATCACATAACCACTCTTAACCTTAAACACCCCTTATCACCCCAAATCCCATACCCACCCTAAAATCTAAAAATGTCCTTACCACCCCAAATCCCATACCCACCCTGAAACCTAAAAATGCCTATTCCACTAAAAAACCCATACCCAACCTAAAACCTAAAAATCCCCTTACCACCGCAAATCCCATAACCACTCTAAAACCTAAAAATGCCCTTACCACCCCAAATCTGTATGAACTATAACACCTATAAATGCCCATACCACCACAAAACCCATACCCACCCTAAAATACAAAAATACTCTTACCACCCCAAAACCCATACCCATCCTAAAACCTACAAATTCCCCTACCACCCCAAAATCCATACCCACCCTAAAACCTAAAATTGCCCTTACCATCCCAAATCCCATACCCACCCTAAAACCTAAAAATGCCCTTACCAACCCAAAACCCATACCCACCCTAAAATTTGAAAATGCCCTTACCACGGCAAACGCATACTGATCCTAAAACCTGAAAATGCCTGTTCCACCAAATAACCCATGCCCACCTTAAAACCTAAAAATGCCCTTACCACCCCAAATCCCATACCCACTCTTAAGCCTAAAAATGCCCTTACCACCCCAAAACGCATTCGAACCCTAAAACCTAAAAATGCCCTTACCACCCCAAAACCCATACCCACCCTAAAATGTAAAAATGCCCTTACCACCCCAAAACCCATACCCATCCTAAAACCTAAAAATTCCCTTACCACCCCAAAATCCATACCCATCCTAAAACCTAAAAATGCCTTTACTACCCCAAAACACACACCCACCCTAAAACCTGAAATTCCCCTTACCATCCCAAATCCCATACTTACCCTAAAACCTAAACAATCCTTACTACCCCAAATCCCATACCCATCTTAAAACCTAAAAATGCCCTTTCCACCCAAAAACCCACACCCACCCTAAAACCTAAAAATGCCCTTACCACCCAAAAACCATACCCACCCTAAAATAAAAAATACCCTTACCACCCAATTACCCACCATAAAACCTAAAAATGCCCTTACAACCCCAAAAACCATACCCACCCTAAAACCTAAAAATGCCCTTACCACTCCAAAACTCAGGGCCATCCTAAAATCTAAAAATGCCTTACCACCCAAAAACCCATACCCATCCTAAAACCTAAAAATGCCCTTACCATTGAAAACCCCATACCCACCCTAAAATCTAAAAATGCCCTAACCACCCAAAAACCCATACCCATCCTAAAACCCAAAAATGCCCTTACCACCGAAAAACCCATACCCACCCTAAAAACTAAAAATGCCCTGACAGTGTAGAGCAGAAACACGTTGACAACTAGGCTTTGACGGTTATAGGGCCATTAATTCTGAAGTACCCCACTATAAGTACTCGGCATATAGTAGATCTTAATTATACTCACCCTCTCCGCTAATTAGGAGACAGCTTGGAGTGGGTGAGTCATTTTTAATTTTTTTCCCCGGCACCTTGATTGTATCCAAAGTGCTCGATGGAATATGATTGAGCCCATCCTGGCTAGTAGCAGCCAGGTTGAACCCAATGATATAGCTTGTTACTGTTAGAATGAGTGAGGGTTATATTATAACAAACATGGTGTTTGTCTGAGTTTCTCAACCAGCCAGGCAGTAGGTTATTGGCAGATGGATACTTTTTTGTTTTGAGGATATGAAAAGCATACACAGCAAAGTGTTACATAGTAGATACTTTTGAGAAAGTGCCAGTTCTTTTCTTGCATTTTTAAGAACGCCTATGTCTCCCCACATATTTTTACATTGTGAAGAAAAGTGATGTCAATCCAACAACACAAACACACAAAAGGTGATGGGAGAAATGCTTTCAATTTGTTTATTCACTGGCAATCGCTCGGGGTAGCAACCCAACAAGGGAGCAGGGGACCCTCTGGACCCATGTCTAGGCATACCTTTGCCACATAGCGAGTTACATCAGGCACACAAAAGGAGATGGGAGGAATGCTTGCAATTTGTCTAACCACTGGCAATCGTTCGGGTAACATCCCAACCCATCATCCTTTTGTTCACCATACCACTTCAGTTTGGACCCAGAAATATGCAAATCAGTCTTGACTCTGTCCAATAGGAATTGTCAAGACCTTTGCAATTTAGGGTATTACAGAAAACACACAAAAAGTGGCAACGGTATGCCCCGTTTTCTTAGTTGAAAGCATATATATATAAAATCTATGACTGTGTGGATATGTGTAGATTTGTGCACACTAGCAATGCGGCATACGTGTTCTGCTTATCAATCAAACAGCCTAGTCAGGGATAAGGTTCTTATTATTAAAGCCCAAATATTCAGGAATGCTTTCTATCATCAAACCCCCTATCCTCTGACACTGACAGTTGTAGGATTTAGTTAAAGCACAGAAGCAAGAGTATATAAGCGATAGATTGGGCAAAATCAAAGCTGATATCAAGAGGGTTGTAGAAGAATAACACTGGTAATGACTCACTGATCTGGGCAACCAAACTGGGCTGTCAACAGAGAATTTAAGTTCCTTTAGAAAAGGGAGATGGTTAGGATGTACAACAAGGGCCGATGCCAGAATCGAAAATTGGACTCGCAGGTGAAGTAAAAATGCTTCAACAAATCTATTAGTAACAAAGTGACTATTGATGGTAACACATTTTCTGATCCGACTGGCAAAAATACGTTTTTCAAATCATGATTTCATTCCAACCAAAAAAGCACCAAGAAAGAAAGCCTTCTTAACCCAGACCATCTATTGTCCCTCAATCTAATAAAGCACTGATGACAAGGTTTAAAAGCCCTCAAAGAATTAAGCTTGGTAAAATTATTGGGGCCAATGTGTTGAGGACAGCATTCTAACAACACTATGGCCTTCATTACAACCATGGCGGTCGGTGTTAAAGTGGCCGTAACACCGCCAACAGGCCGGCGGTAAAAAAAAATGGGATCACGACCACGAGGGAAACTGCCAACATAGACAGCCACTTTAACACTCCGACCGCCAGGGCAGTAGCAACAAATATCGCGTCGGTCACCGCCAACAAACAGGCGGAAGACAATGTACCGACCACTATATTGTGACAGGCCAATCTGCCACTTTTTCCAGGGCAGTACCAACGACATCCAAAGCATGGCAGAAACAGTACACAGAAGGGGAACCACTTGCCTTTCGACACTGAACGAAGAACGAGGACGCAATGGAGCCCAAACGGCAGGTCCTCCCCATGTTGTTGTATCTACTAATACACCAGGAATTAGAAAGAAGGCGGCAGCGACGACGACGGTGAGTACTGCACCTAGCACACAAGGGAGGGGGGGGAGGTAAAAGAAAGTGACTCACACATGCGACATGCAACGCCACCTCCACCCACCCTCACCCACAACACCATACACAACAACACATCCAACAACATTATAGATACGCCCCGTAACCCCCTGGAAGAACGCAAGGACAAAAGGAATTGAGTTCAATCAGTGATATTTTGGAACATGCAGATCTAGTAAACGAAATCAGTATATACAAATATTTTCATTATGTACAGAAGGCCGTACACTTTCCCTAGTAAATGTCCGTGGACCAGTGGGCCCAAAAACCATGGGCGAAGCCAACACTTGACTCCTGCCTCAAAACGGAGAGAACACTGCAGGGGCATCAGGTCGAAAACACATGGGCAGCTCAGCCGGAAGATGGTACTAAGCCACTGCTCCTCGAGGGGGCAACATACCCACAGCGATGTCCTGGGGAGTGCAAAGCCACATTTTCTCAAGTGGGTGGTTTGTCCGCTGCTTGGTCCTGGTGAGTGCAAAGCCACAGTCTCTCTAGTGGGTGGTTTGCCCACTGCTTGCTCCTGGGGAGTGTAAGGCTACAGTCACTCAAGTGGATGCATCTCTCCACTGGTTCTGCAGGGGGTTTTATGCCCAGTGTGCTTCATCCTGCCAAGGATTGGGTGAGTGGATGCCTTTCTCCACTGGTTCTGGAGGGGGCTTTGTGCCCAGTGTGCTTCATCCTGCCAAGGATTGGGTGAGTGGATGTATCTCTCCACTGGTTCTGGAGGGGGCCGTGTGCCCAGTGTGCTTCATCCTACCAAAGATTGGGTGAGTGGATGTATCTCTCCACTGGTTCTGGAGGGGGCTTTGTGCCCAGTGTGCTTCATCCTGCCAAGGATTGGGTGAGTGGATGTATCTCTCCACTGGTTCTGGAGGGGGCATGGTGCCCAGTGATGCTGCACCTGGGGTGTGGCAGTTCTCATTCCCTCACCTGGGTGTCTGAGGCACAAGATTTTCAGGGAACAGGTAGCATGATACTCCATGGAGGCAGAGCCACACTCCACCCTGCGACGACTTAGGCTGCAAACTGCTGGTAGTGCCAGTGCTGGTGGTGGTGTGTGCAGGGTCCGGGACGGCTGCCCACTGGGGATGCTGCTGATGTCCGATGTAGTTGCACTGGCTGGGCACTTGGTGGTGCAAATGGCGGTGCAGGTGGAGGTGGCTGCGGCGGTGGCTACGGAGGAGATGCTGCCGGTGCTGCCTGTGGTCGAGCTGTCTGTAGTAGTGGAGAGAGACACCAGGCCGTCTCCAGCAGCCTCGGATGGCTGCCCACTGGGGATGATGCTGGTGACTGTAGTTGTGGCAGCGGTGGTGCAGGTGGCGGTGCAGGTGGCGGTCGTTGCGGCGGTGCTTACCGTGGTACAGGTTGCTGGCCTGTTAGGAGAAATGGTGGTCACCAGTCCTTCACCAGGAGGCTCCGTGCCCTGAGGTGACTTGCCCTTGCTTTTGTGTCCCTTCCTGACCTTGGTAGTCGCTGCTGGGACCTTGGCACTGTCCTCTTTGGTTTCGGATGAGGCCTTGCTGGGTGGGTGGTGCGTCTTTTCCCTGCTGCATGCCGGCCCCTTCTTTACCTTGGCAGGTGGTGGAATCGGGTGGTCCTTAGCTTCGGTAGGTGGCACACTGGCAGCCCTGACAGGTGCCCCCTTCAATCCTCTCAGGCTTGCAGGGACCACACAGTGGACACCGATTTGGTGGCTGAGGTGCTGGCCTGGGATCTAGACATCCTGGCCCTAGGGGAAGGATGGTGGGGGGGAGGTGTAGGGAAGAGGTCAATGTTTGCCAGGAAAGGTTTCTTTGACACACTGGGACGGGAAGATGGAGGGGGTGTGGGAGTGTAGGAAGAGGTAGTGGTTGTAGGAGGTGTACATCTGCTGAGGTTGGGTGAAGGTGCATGGGCTGGAGGCTGTTGTGAGGTGGATGGCTGTTGAGTGGCGGTATGCCTGTGTTTGTGTACTTTGGGAGGAGGGCTCACAGACACACTGAGAGAGGACACAGGGGACATGTGCATGGTTGTGGGGGTGGGGGTGGTGATTGCTCGTGAGGGGTGTGTTGTGATGGGCGTGCTGGTGATGGAGGCAGTGGCTGATGATGTTGTGCATGCAGGTGTAGGTGGAGATGCTACTGGGAGGGAGGTGGACGAAGAGGAGGAGGGGGACACAGTGGAGGAAGTGGATGTTGGTGTGTGTGCATGGGTATGGTGCTTGTGTGAGTGCTGTTTGAAGATGTGTGGTGCTTATGTTTTCCTGAGCCACTTTTGTGTGTTGATGTGTGTGTATGCTGGTCTGAAGGTGTGCTTGGGATAGGCTGAGGTAGAGGGGATTGGGTCTGGGTAGCGGAAGTTGACGGGGGAGGCTGGACACAGGGACAATGGCTGCCATCAGTGCTGAGGCCAGAGCCTGAAATGCTCTCTGTTGGGCCGCCACGCCAGAATGAATGCCCTCCAGGTATGCATTTGTTTGTTGCAAATGCCTCTCGACACCCTGGATGGCATTCAGAATGGTTGACTGATTGTTCCCTTTGGGTTTCCTTTTTTCAGATCTGTGTACCCCATTCTGGCTTCTGTTATGTGTACTGCTGCCCACCAACTTTCATACATTGCTATAATTCAATGAACATGGACGTTGCAATGCTTTGAGAATGTTCTGAGAATACATTTTTCCAATCATTACAATGACTCCAGTATGGTTTATATTTCAATGGTGTTTATTTTTTGTGCTAAATAGTATGGGGGTACGGGCAAGGGGCTGGTGTGATGGTGGAGGACGGTCCATGGTAGAGTCCAGTCTCTTGGTATCACAGGTGCATTGTCCAATGGGGCATAGGAAGGGGAGTAATGGCAGTTCAAGGTAGACAGGGGAACAGAGTGGGACAGAAGGGTGACAATCAGGAGAGTCCTATTTCCTGGCGGGGTCTTGGCAATGTTCTCTGTCTTCTGCCTGGATCGCAGGGACCGTTTGCAAGGTGGTTCTCCTTCTGCAGAGGGTGGGGGCTGGTGGCCTGTTGGTCCTGTGGCAGAGCCTCCTGTCCACTAGCGCCAGCGGAGGTGGAAGGCTGTTGCTCAGTTTGGCTAGTGTCAGGAGCCCTTTGTTGTGCCACTGCCTCCCTCATGGTCCTGAACATGTCAGCCACCACACCTGCTATGGTGATCAGAATGGTGTAGATGTTTTTTCTAGGTCCCCCTGATCCCCAGGTACTGTCCCTCCTGCAGCTGCTGGGTTTCCTGCAACTTGGCCAGTACCGTGCCCATGGTCTCTTGGGAATGGTGGTATGCTCCCATGATGTTGAGAGTGCCTTGTGGAGGGTTGGTTCCCTTGGCCTGTCCTCCCCCTGTCGCACATCAGTCCTCCCAGCTTCCCTGTTGTCCTGTGCCTCTGTCCCCTGAACCGTGTGCCCATTGACCCCAGGTCCCTGATCATGCTGGGTTTGTGAGGTTGCCTGGGGTCCCTGTAGTGGTGGACACACTGCTGATTGATGTGCCCTGGGGACAGTGGCATGGGCCCGCTAGGTGGGTGCTGTGCTGGTGTTTCCTGAAGGGGGAGGCTCTGTGGTGGCTTGGGAATGTGGCAGGGGAACCGACTGTCCAGAGGTCCCAGATGGGCCAGGTTGGTCATCGTGATCCAGGCGTGCAGAGCTGCTGTCATCACTGTCGGCCTCTTCTGTGGGGAGACTGGATGTAGCTGCCACCTCCTCTCCGGTGATGTTGGGTAGGGGTCCTGTTGGGATGCAAATGCATTGTTATTGTACCTGTGTGTGCCATCTTGTGTGATGGGTGTGTTTACCTTATATAATAGTGGTTTCCCTGTCGCATTGGCCTTGTGAGATTGCCAATTCTGTGGGCTGGGATCTCTACTGGGCATGCTGTGGTGATGGGTGACCATGCATTGGTGTTGCATGCAGGGCTTGCTATTGGGATGTGAGGTGATGGAGTGATGGGAGTGAGGGTGAGGGTGGGGATATGTGATGGCATGCAGGTGGGGGGTGAAAGTAGTAAAGATTTTCCTTACCAGAGTCTAGTCCTCCTGCTACTCCTGCGAGGCCCTCAGGATGCATGATCGCCAAGACTTGCTCCTCCCATGTCGTTAGTTGTGGGGGAGGAACTGGGGGTCCACCGCCAGTCCTCTGTGCAGCAATCTGGTGTCCTGAAACCATGGAACACACCATCCCCCGTAGGTCGTTCCACCTCTTCCTGATGTCATCCCTGGTTCTTGGATGCTGTCCCACAGCATTGACCCTGTCGACGATTGTACGCCATAGCTCCATCTTCATTGCAATGGACGTCTGCTGCACCTGTGATCCGAATAGCTGTGGCTCTACCCGGATGATTTCCTCCACCATGACCCTTAGCTCCTCCTCAGAAAACCTGGGTGTCTTTGAGGTGCCATGGATGTGCTGTGAGTGATATGTGTGAGGTGATGTGTGAGTTGATGTGTGAGGTGATGTGTGGGGTGATGTGTTGGGGTGTATACTGTGATGTGCGTGGATGGTGTAAGAGTGATGGTGTTCTGTGCCTCTGTAGGGTGTGTGCTGTTTGCTTGTCTCTCTGTGCTTGGTCTCTTTTGTTTTGTTGAAAGGGTTGTGGGTAATGTGGGTGTGTGTTTTATAGTGTTGTGAGTGTGTGGGTGTGGCGTGTGTATGTGTGTCAGGTGTGTGTATTTTGAATTGTCCAATTTGGTGTGGTTTTGTGAGTGTGAGTGTATTTTGAGCGCAGCGATATGTACTGCCAATGGTTTACCGCGGTTGAAAGACCGCTGCATTGATTCGTGGGACGTGATACTGTGGGAGTATTTCTGTTGGCGTAACGGTGTGGGTTTTGGTACCGCCAGTTTATCACTGACCTTTGGTGTGGCGGACATGTGTGGGTGTCTGTATTATGGCGGTATTCTCTGTGTGGGTCATAATACCTGTGGCGGATTACCGCCACGGGCACAGTATCTTGGCGGCTGCCGGCACAGTGGTCAGCGGGATTTACCACCAGGGTTTTAATGAGGGCCTATATAACTTAAAGCACCAGACTCCCTTAGGTATAGGGTGATGCTATCAGTTGGACTTGGCCCTTTCTGCAGGGTCATCCTCAAATGTTTTGCCTTCTGTTTTCTGAACCGGCTTTTGCTGGCTTTTAGTACTCTGTGCATTTTACCACTACCAGTAAGTGCTAAAGTGCTTATGCTCCCTCCTTTAACCATGCTAAAATTGGCTTACACCCAATTGCCCTATTTAATTTACTAGTAAGTTCCTAGTAAACTCATCCTACATGCACCCAGGACCTGTAAATTAAATTGTTCTAGTGGGCCTACAGCACGTAATGTGCCACCCACTTAAGAAGCCACTGAAACATGTCTTAGGCCTGTGTGCATGCAGTTTTAAACTGCCATTTTGACCTGTCAAAATAAACCACTTGAAAGGCCCAAAACTCCCTTTATAATATATATGTCACTCCTAGGGTAGGCCCTACACAGCCCAGAGGACAGGGTGCAATGTATTTAAAAAATGGACATGTACTTTTAAGTTTTACGTTTCCTGGTAATGAAAATCCCTACATTTGTTTTTAACAACTGTGAGGCCTACCTCTCCCCTAGGATAACATTGGATTCCCTTTTTACATTTATTAAATGGTAACTGTCAACTGGGAACAGATAGGAATGTCTAGTTTGGTGTCTAAAGAATTGCAAATTAGAATCCTCTTTAAAGGTAAATTCTGATTTTTTGTCAGAACTCTGAAAATTGTCCTAACCATTTGGTGACTGCAGCATGTATCCTAAGTGACATAACTAGATGTAGCTGGCAGTTGGTCTTAGTGTATTGCTCCCGGACAGCAAGAAGTGATCTGGGGGAAAGTTCACTTTCCCAGAGGACTCCTTGGAAGCAGGGTCTCTGGGCTATTGCCCACTTTTGCCGCCCCTTAAAACTTCACTGGACATTGTGGATAAGGACACTGTTATTGGCAAGCGGTAAATCAGTACCCTGGTATGTAATTGTGTTCAACAATCTTTCAAATTTTGGACATAGTCCAGTGGACAAGCATGAATCTTTGTCTTTCATGCTTACATGATGCTTTCTTTACAGCTTGCAGTCCTTTTCCATAACTAATGTTTTAAAGATGTTAGCTTGACATCTGTTGGGCCTGACATCCTTGGCATGGTCTTTCCCAACTTTTTGCCTTAAGTCCTCCTGTTGTTGCTGACTTCGTTTTTGAGTGCCTTAGGCATCTGCACACTTTACCACCGCTAATCAGAATTAAAGTGCCTGTGCTCTGTCCTTTAAACATGGAAAAATTGGTTTACACCCAATTGGCATATTTAGTTTACTTGTAAACCCTGGTAAAGTGGTAGTACATGTACCCAGGGCCTGTGAATTAAATGCTACTATTGGGCTTGCTGCACCTCTTCTGGCACCCACTTAAATAGCCTTTTCAAAAAAAAATCAGGTCTGTCATTTGAGTCTATATGTGCAGTTTTAAACTGTAATTTGAAAGGGCAAAAACACATTTAACCTTTCATTTTAATACATATGTCACCCCTAGGGTAGGCCCTAAAAAGCCCGTATGGCAGGGTGCCATGTATGTAAAAGGTTGGACATGTTCTTATTTGTTTTAAATGTCCCAGTAGTGAAAAACTCCTAAATTTATTTTTCAATACTGTGAGGCCTATCTCTCCCATAGGATATCACTGGGCTAACTTATTACAATTAATAAATGGTATCTTTCAATTGGGAGCAGGTCGGTATGTTGAGTTTGGTGTCTATGAAGTTGTAATTTAAACCTGTCTTTAATAGTAATTTTGGATTTTTTTAATTTACAATTCTGAAAACGCCACTTTTCAGAAGTTGGCGTTTTTTGTACCAACCATTTGGAGCTTGCAGCCTGTATCCTGGATCACATAAATAGGTGTAGTTGATAGTTGGTGTGTGTGTATTGCTCCCAAACAGTGAGGTAAAGGGGAAATAGGTGTTGGCAGGATAGGCCATCTTTGACTTGATGAGGGGAGAAGCTGTCACCTACCATATGTGCACATCACAAAGTCTCTGCCTGATCACTCTTACAAAGGGGTTGACACTAGTCTTTTATGACCTGAGTCAGACGGACAGGACCTGCATATTCAACCTAGGTACCCCAGAGTGACTCCAAGGGCTAGTTGGCTGGCCTCCTGATTAGAGTCTCAAGGGTAGAAAAGGCTCCAACCACCCTGTACCTAGCACCGCCTGCTGTGAGTCCTGTGCCTCAAGAGGTGTCACCCCAGTCCTGGACTCTTTAAAACGGCTTAAAGGTGCCCTGCTACCTCAGCCATGGTCCTCTGAGCAGAACCGATGCAGAATGATGCATCGCCTCACAGTAGCATCGTAACTGCCGCTGTGCAACTCATCTTAGGTGCAGGACCTTGCATCACAGTCCACAGCATCCTCGGAACTGCTGTACATGATGCATCCTCGACAGGGCTTCGCATCATAAGCCCCTCGTCTATGGCATCTTTGACGACAACCCCAAACTTTGCTTTGCAGCCATGCAGCTTTCTTGGAATCGCCATTGCACTACGCATCTTCAATGCAGGGCCTCCCATTGCAAGCCTCTCAACAACAGCATCCTCAATGATGATGCAGAACTCTGCATCGCAGAACAGCAGCTTCCTCTGAACCACCAGTGTGCAACGCATCCTCGGCATGGGATTTTGCAACACTCTGCAGACCAGGATTTAAGGCATTTTCTTCAGTGTGTCTAACTTCGTGTCTGTGTCCGACCCGCACTCCTTTGTGGTCACCCTGCAATTGTGACTTTGTCTTGGTCCGGCATGAACAGAAAATCACAGTTGCAGCTTTGTGCTTCTAAGCACCGTTTTCACTTAAATCTTCAAAATTGCATATCTCCGGTCCTATAGATTGGATAGCTGTCATTTTGGACTCAAATAATGTATTAAATTTACTCTGTTTTTCAAAATTGTTGTGGGATTTTTCTTGTGTTATGTTTTTACTTAATCACTATTTGAAGTATTGTATAAATACTTTACACGTTACCTCTAAGTTAACCCTGACTGCTCTTCTGCCAAGCAGCCATCAAGTAACTTTTTAGACTCCAAAGGTGAAAGGTAGTTTGAGACTCACTGTTTTAGGTGTTGACCTGGTGTTTCATGAGTGTTCACTGTTAGGAATGATGCTGAGGTTTTGGGTGTGATCTTTCGGTGTGGAGGTGGGTCCGAGCTCTGCTGGTCACCAGGAGCTGTACCAGAGGGCTGAGTGTCTGCCAAAGATCAGAACCTCCGTTTTGTACACGTTGAGCTTCAGGCAGTTGTAGTTCATCCAGGCAGATATATTCTTCATACAGTTTTGGAAGTTGGTCTTTGTTTGGTTGGGGTCTGTTGAGAGCGAAAGGACGAGCTGTGTGTCATCAAGGCAGGAGATGATGTTGATGTTCTGCAATCTCACAATGTCTGCGAGTAGTGTCATGTAGACGCTGAAGAGTGTTGGGTTTAGGGAAGAGCGTTGGGGGATGCCGCAAATGCTGTGCTTGACCTGCGAGGTGAAGGGGGCATGGTGGACACTCCCTGGGAGCATCCCACGAGGAAGAATGCCATCCACGTGAGTGGATCATCTGTGATCCCAATCTGGCTTAGTCAGGTGATAAGTGTGCGGTGAGAAACGGTGTTGAAGGCAGCGGAGAGGTTGAGCAGGTTCAGGGAAGCTGCTTCTCCTCTGTCGAGCAAGGAGTGGATGTTGTCTGTTGTGGCGATCAGAGCTGTCTTGGTGCTGTGATTGACTCTGAAACCTGATTGGGAGGGGTCTAGCAGGTTGTTTCTCACCAGGTGCTCGGTGCAATGGAGGTTGATGGCCTTCTCCTGGTGGGAACGAGAGCAGAGAGATCGGGTGGTGATTCTGGAGCTCGCTGGGGTCTGTAGAGAGCTTCTTGAAGTGGGGTCTGATCTCTGCAAGCTTCCAAGCTTCTGGAAAAGTGGCAGTGGCTGTTGAAGATGTTGATGAGCTTGCGGCTGATCTTGATTCTTCCGAGGTTTATCACACCCAAACAATATAGGGCAAAGGACCAAGTCAAGCAAAAAAATCTTTATTTGAATGTCCTAGACAATCATAAAAGATAGCATTCACAGGATAAAATCATACATGATAAACAATAAAACAATACAAAGTTGGTTGGCTAAAAATCCAGAGTTTTCCAGTAAAAGAATATGAGGACATCCCTGCATTGTTTAAAACTGTGAGCTTTTAAAAGGGGTGGCAAATATCGCAATGGCTCATACAACATGCAAAATATCGTAAAGTGCAGCAGAGATCGAGTTCAGACATTGTCACAGACACGTCTCCTGTTACTAAGCTACCAAAATATCCTCAAGGGAAGCACAGCAAATGGCAGCAGGACTCTTTTCCAATTATTAGTCACATATAAAAGTTAAGGTTCTCGGCTGGTACTAGCTTTCAAAACAATGTAGTTCTGGACAAGTGGCTCGCTCCTTTCCAGATGTTTCCTCTCAGCATATCATTTATCAATAAACCTCTGTTTCACAATGACCCTGTCACCCTTCCATATAGATAGGGGATTGTCAAACAAGGTAGATTTATCCAGAGCAGTAAAATTCCGCCAAGGGCTATCCAGGCACCAAGCACAACACATCCAATCATTAATAATGTTGTGGGTAAAAGGTGCCTCTTTATTGTTCAAGACTGAGAACCATATCAAAAGGAATCCAAACTTGATATGGTCCTCAAGATAAGGCAGAGCTATCTCTTCATGACAGATGAAATGGGTTGTAGAATGTGGGAGGGAAAGAAGACGCCTGCAGAAGCAGTTCTCTTCTGCTTTTAGCATGCTACAGTCACTATAGCCGACAGGAGGTCGGGGAGAGGTTCACTCTCCTCTTCCACCCCATCATTCGTGACCAAAAGCATCGGCAATTCAGACCTCCCAAAGTGCAGTTTCACATGTATCACCCTTAAAGGGTTCCAAGGATTCTGCATGTCCACCAAGTAGGTGACATTACTTTTGGCCAGGCTGAAACTCAACCAGAGTGGTATTCTGGTCATACCAACATTTCATGTCTTCCTGGCGAGCTTCCAGATTCTCCTGGGCAAAATGCCGGAAGTAGGCTGTCTGAAGACCAGCATGTAGCTGAATACATCTTGGGGGGGCTTCCTGGGAGCTTGCTCCCAACCCTCCTCCCATACAGAAGTTCGAAGGGGCTGAAGCCAACCCCCTTCTGCGATACCCCCCTGTAGGCAAATACAGGCATGGTAACAAGGCGTCCCACTTACGTCTCATGGGTTCACAGAGACCCATAGTCATGCCCTTCAGGGAACAGTTGAATCTCTTAACCAACCTGTTGCTTTGGGGGTGGTAAAGCATGGTGAACTTGTATGTTGCACCACATGCTTTCCACATAGCCTTCATGTACAACGACATGAATTGGTACCCAGGTCAGATACCACCTCCTTGGGGAAACCAACACGGGTAAAGATCGCCATAAGTGCTCTGGCCACTGTGGGCGCAGTCACAATCCTTAGGGGGATAGCTTCCAAGTACCGGGTGGCATGGCCCACCAAGACCACGATACACATGTTGCCCATGGCAGTCTTGGGATCCAAAGGTCCCACCATGTCAATGCCCACCCACTAAAAAGGGGTGCTCACAACAGGAAAGGGTTGAAAAGGAGCTTTGCACCTCTTCCCAGATCTGCCACTTGCCTGGCAGGTCTGACAAGCCCTGCAGAATGCATCTGAGTGCTTTCTCATTTAAGGCCAACAAAAGTGGATGACAAGCCTGTCATAGGCCTTGCCCTGCCCCAAATGACCTGCCAGTGGCACATCATGAGCCAGATACAGTAGTAAGGCTCCGAAACACTGGGTCCCACCAGCACAACGGCTGCCCCAGGCTCAGCAACCTTAGGCTCAATATACAGGAGATCATTCTCCCAGCAAAGTAGGTGAGTTCCAGAAGTGTCACCAGCTGTCTGGGACTCAGCCTGTTTCTGATGACCATCAAGGGTGGTGCATGTTTTCTGCGCAGAACTCTTCCCTGGTGGGGCCTCCTTCCTGCTGCCAATGGGTCAGCTCAGGCACTTCCCCCAGTTTAGCCACCTCTCCCCCAGTAGGTTTCAGGGCATCCCCCTCAGGTTCAGCCTCCTACCGGACTGTGGGAATTTCAGCAGCGGGTTTCCCAAGCCCCTTGCCCCTTCCTTTTTTGTTAGGTACCTGGGCCACTGTTTCAGGCTCCAGACCCTCTTGACTGCCCACTCTGGCGGCCATGGGTTGGGTGGCCATGCACACCCACTCTGGCAATCCCAACATTTCCTAATGGGACCTGAGCTCCACCCCCTTCCAGGCAGTATGCTCTAGGTCATTCCTTAGCAGACAGTCAACAGGCATGGATGGACTCACAGCTACCTTCAAGTAACCTGAGACCCCCCCCCCATTCAAAGGGGACCTGAGTTACCAAGCATTGGCACTCACTGTTTTCTACTGCTACAAGTTGGTGGACCACATTAGGGACTACCTGCTCTTGAGAAACCAGATGACAGTGGACTGTTGTCATACTAGCTCTGGTGTCTCTAAAAGCCTCTACCCGCCTCCCTTTGATGGTCACCCACTGCCTGTACTTCTTTGTATTATCAGGCATGAGGGCTCTCTGGACCACCTCATCCTCACCCAGGGAGACTAGGATTAACTCAGTTGGCTCCCCACCACTAACTGGGGCCAACCTCTCCCCAAGTGCTACACTGCCCACCCCATGTGTCTTCCCACCAGTGGGGGGCTGTGCCCTCTTCTGACACTTGGGACTCCCTCTAATGTGCCCTTCCTTTCCACAGGCAAAGCATGTGATGGGTACCTTCCCTGCATGCTTACCTGAAAGGAACCAACTCTTATTCTCAGCACTGGGCTGGGAATCTTTACCCTGTGAACTAGTTTGGGGTCGTTTAGAGAATTCCTTACTTTTATCCTTGTTCCTCCCTCCTTCTTTTGTTGGGGACCCTGCCCACCCTTGACAGAGTCTCCTCCATACAACTTCTTGTGGAACCTTGTACTCACCTAACGGTCCGCCTCCTGAGCAAGATTCCTGGGTTCAGTAAGCCTGCTGTCAATCATATGCTGACACAGTGCTGGAAAACACATACTAGACAAGTGCTCCCATACAAACAAATTGTAAAGCCCCTGGTAATCTGTTACCTCACTGCCCTTCACCCAACCATCCAGTGCTCTGTAGAATGAATCCACACACTCAAGCCAGGTCTGGGAATCAAGTTTCCTACTTTCCCTGAACTTCTTTCTGTACATCTATGTAGATAGGCCATACCTGGTGATGAGGACATCCTTCATTTTAGAATAGGTGAGCTCCCTTACTGCCCCTAGCGCTAACAAGGTGTCCCTCCCTTCTGCTGTGAAGTAATTCCACAGGCCCACCCCAATCTCTCTCAGGAAGCTCTTGCATGTGGCGAGCTGCCTCATAGCTCTGAAACCACCTGTGGATGTAATTCTCCTTAGTGTACTCCTTCCTTACATTCTTGCGAAGGTGCACTCTCCTCTTAGATTGCACTGAAGAAACACTGTTGTCATCTGTGCTGGACCTGCTCCTGCAATCCAGCTCAGCTCCAGAGCTAAATGCATTTTCTCCTTTGTCATGGCAATTCTCTTTTTCCATAGCGACTCTTTCTTTCGCTTCCTTCCTCCTCATCCTAGCCAGCTCCATCTCCCTTTCATGCTTGAGCCTTTCCATTTCCAGTTGGTACCTCCTGGTTTCCCACCTGCCCTCCAGTTCCTCCTGGGTCAGTCCTTTGGAAGAAACAGAGCTGCCTGCCCTGGAGACCCTCCCTCCAGGCAGGCCTTGGTTGTCCAACAAAACATTATAGATATTTTGCACCTCCACCTCCCCAGTGCCATTCTTCTCCTCTGTGGGCACATCAGCCTCCTTAGCTGCCAGCCAGGCCCTCAGCGCCTTTTGCAGTGCCTCCTTTTTAATGAGGCTTTTAATAGGACACTTAGGGGGTCAATACGACCTCGGCGGTCTTCCTAGAAGATCGCCGAGGCAGCGGGAGACAGAATACCGCCATTGCCGGCGGTATTCCTGCCTCCCTATTATGACATGTCCGCTGGCCCAGCGCAAATGTCACATCAACATTGCTGCCGGCTCGTAATGGAGCCGGCGGCAATGCTGATGTGCAGCGGGTGCAGTAGCACCCGTCGCACATTTCACTGCCCGAAATTCGGGCAGTGAAATGTGCGACGGGGCTATGCCTGGGGGACCCTGCACTGCCCATGCCAAGTGCATGGGCAGTGCAGGGGCCCCCAGGGGCACCCCAAGTCCCCTTACCGCCAGCCTTTCCATGGCGGTGTTTACCGCCACGGACAGGCTGGCGGTCGGGGACTCATAATCCCCAGGGCAGCAGTGCTTGCACCGCTGCCCTGGGGATTATGACCGCCAGGCGGAGACCTGGCGGTAAAGTGGAGGGGCCGGTGGTATGGCCGTGGCTTTTGCGCCACGGTCATAATAGCTGGCGGGACACCGCCAGCCTGTTGGCGGTGTTCCCGCCACCTTACCGCCGGTCGCCAGGGTCAAAATGACCCCCTTAAACTCCCTGCAGAACTTTTTAAGCTGAGGCAACGTATAGGTTTCCAGCCTCTCCTGCTCAAACACTACTTCTACAGCTCCAACTGATGGCTCACCAGACTGAGACATGATTGTGAGAAGGGTCAACAAAGGTGCAAAGTTCAGAAGGCAGGAAAAATCCAAAAATAGGAAAAATCTAAAATAATGCCAACTAAAAACAGTATGTGGTTGTGTAATGGTCTGCAATAAAACAGTAGTGTACACCAATCACTGTATGCCAAGTACAAATACAACTCCTATCCTCACACTGATCACCAATTCCTCACACTGATCACCAATGTTAGAAATGGGGTCTCTGATTGGCAGTCAGTTTGAACTGTGTCTAAGAAGAGACCCTCTCTCTAGTCAGGGTAAGGGAGATACACAGCTCAGATAACCCCTGCTCACCCCCTTGGTAGTTTAGCACAAGCAGTCAGGCTTATCATAGAGGCAATGTGTAAACACCATCTTAACTTCAGAAGATTAGTCAAAAGCTGGCTTTCCCCACATGACAACTGTACTAACAACACAACAGTGTTCCACAATAGTGTTCTCGGATATGACATAATGGGGATTATTACAATTTTGGAGGAGGTGTTAATCCGTCCCAAAAGTGACGGTAAAGTGACGGATATACCACCAGCCGTATTACGAGTTCCATAGGATATAATGGACTCGTAATACGGCTGGTGGTATATCCGTCACTTTACCGTAATTTTTGGGACGGATTAACACCTCCTCCAAAATTGTAATAATCCCCAATATGTTTCTCACGGCATAGATTTTGACTGTACATTGAGCTATGCTTCCTGCTATAAGCAGATACATTTATATAAGTGTAAAATGTTTATTACACCACAAGTTAAATGTATATATAGGACAGAGCTTTAATTGCTGCTTCTGTGTACATTTAGGCGCACATATACAGGAGTTTATGCCCGGTACCAAAACTTAAAGAAGTTTTTCAAAATCTGCATACTTCACAGTATACATGTACACATCCAAACATGTAAATATTGCTGCTTCTATGCATATATGGGTATTTATATAAAGGGGGGGTTCAGCCAATAAATCATTGGCATATAGATGTATAATATAATTCATTCCCATCATTCTATATGTACTCTAAACTCTACTAAACACACAAGAAATCATCAGAATGAACCTAACACAAATAATGAAGAAAAAAATAATAATCTACTAACTATTAACTTCTATGCTTGGGTTCCGGAGTAGTGGGCTACTCGCCGTAAAGCACTTCAACACCTTGTTGGCTTAGTAAGCACTATATAAATATAATTTACAATTACAATATGGGTAACTTTGCTGTCATCAAAACAAATTAGATTCACGTTTTGTAGCTCACAAAGTAAAAATGTGTACATATATTTTTTTAAAGGTGCATCAAAAATACTGATCCTCCCCTTTGTCAAAAGTATCTAGTATGCAATATTTTGCACTGTACCACTTTTAAGTTCACAACTAACAAACTTAGTTTTCTAACTCCATTTAATACTACTCTTCTTTGAGGGTACAGATTCACTCTAGTAATGCAGACTGTCCAGTATCGGGGCCCTATGTCCAGTTTCCATATTATTGTACGGCAAAATGTGGCTTCATTGCAGGATTTTCTTTCTAGGACAGATGGTGAAAATATAGGCAAAGTCGCTCAAAACTTCCCCTAAAACAAAGTCAGAATCTTTGGTTTTGCCAATGGTTGGTAACTTTTTCCTGCGCCAGAAAGTGTTTGGATTGGAGTGCATAAACCTTTCTCTGTATGTGGCAAGAAATGGTCATGATTGTTTGTGATACGTCATATCCGGTAGGAACTGGTTAAGAGATGTTTTGTGTGGTCTTGAAGTTAGAGGGTTAGATGGAGAACTCAGTCGGTAACAACTATTCCTCTGCTGTTTATGTCTTCTATTCTAGAAATCTGTGTGCTCGCTCAGAATTCACTTTTCTATTTACTTGAATTTAGCCCATGCTATTCCATACTTTTCTGCATTTGGTGACGTTGATTTATGTGACAGCTACAATCATTTTTAGTTTATATACTGTCTTGCTTGCGAGGTCTCTTAATTTAGCATTGCTTAGTGCTTTTTCTGTTTTATTAAGCTGTTGAAACAACCATTATATTCAAGAGATAAGCTTTAGTCCAGACACCCAACTTAACCATAATATTAATCATGGATCTTCAAAAATAGAAATAATTTTTATTAATAATGACCATTAATCAACAGTAAGATTTAGAAGCAGTCACGCTATCACTGAGTGTGCAATGTGGGATACTTTATTGTTACTAGCAATAACTATTCTGCTAGTAATGCAATGATAGATTTAAAGCATGTGTGGCAAATGATACTACATCTTACTGGGGAAGTGAGAGACTAGTTCACAAACAGTTAGGAACCGGACCAATTTTACAGGCATTTGTCTGGATAAAAACTCCCAGCCATTACAGTTCATTTATGGAATCCCTTGGTGAAACATTACTATGAGAAACCTGCCTTGTGATAAGTCCCTAGTCACGCTGCATTTGTGGAAGCAGACTGTTTAATCAGTCACTGCTCACAGGGTTTAAAGGGGGCGGCGTGGCACCGGGCGTGAGGATAATAATAAATTAAGAAATAAAAATAGTTTGAAAAAAAAACTTACCTGCAGTGCTGCACCGTGCCGCTTCTCCACCCCCTCATCAGGCACAGCTCCCAGCCTGCCTTGTGGCCAATCCTAACGCTGCATGAAAGCAACATTAATAATGGCTGGAGCACCCTGTCATGGCGCTACCAGGCAGACTGGGAGCCTGTGACTGCCCTCTCCAGCCTAACAGAGTTACCGTCCGCTGGCCCAGCGGAAATGTCACATCAACATTGCTGCTGGCTCGTAATAGAGCCGGCGGCAATGCTGATGTGCAGCGGGTGCAGTAGCACCCGTCGCGCATTTCACTGCCCGATATTCGGGCAGTGAAATGCGCGACAAGGCTATGCCTGGGGGCCCCTGCACTGCCCATGCCAAGTGCAGTGCAGGGGCCCCCAGGGGCACCCCAAGTCCCCTTACCGCCAGCCTTTCCATGGCGGTGTTTACCGCCACAGACAGGCTGGCGGTCGGGGACTCATAATCCCCAGGAATGTTGGAGGGGCCGGCGGTATGGCCGTGGCTATTGCGCCACGGTCATAATAGCTGGCGGAACACCGCCAGCCTGTTGGCGGTGTTACCGCCATCTTACCGCCGGCCGCCAGGGTCGTAATGACCCCCTATGTTTCTTATCATTTCGTTGTTAAAGGTTGCTGCCACTGCTGTTGGCGGGGGTTGACGCTCCTCCACCATCGCGAAGGAGCCACCGCTGTGTTTAATGCCTGCAGTCCCTTGACAGATGCTAATATATTGTACTTGGGGGTAAGTTGTCTGAAATGTAATCACCATACAGTGTTTTTTTACTGGCCTAAAGGCTTTATCATTTGAGTAGAGCTTTTATATTGGACCACTGGCGTTTTTCCCTAATTTCTGTCTCATTTAAAAAAAAAAGTGAAATAATATAGTGTTATGACAGCTTCCCACATTGAACGCTGATGAGACTTGAGAGATCATAGTAATAAAATGATACAAGGAGGGATAGAGAAGGGAAGAGTCTAGAACGGGTTATTTTAGAGATCATAGTAGAATGAGGTTTGGGATGAGGCAGAGAGTGGAAGTAGAGGATATGTTGAGAGAGATGTAGAGTGAGACTTAGGGTAGTGACTCGAGGGAGTCAAAGGTTTTTTCCTGCTACAGTAGGACTAAAGTAATAAACATCTAGATGCATAAGTACATAGAGAGGGTATACATGTTTAAGGAAGATAATATATTGAGGTTTAAAGATGTATTTTATAAACTCATACTTTCAAGTGTTCCTTTACTTTAAGCTAATGTACTTGTGCACTTTAGAACAATTTTTTTTATATATTTTCCTTAATATTTGAATAGTGAATCACTTGTAAATAAAATAGTTATAGAAATATTTACATATTGTGCAAGTTAAATAAAACTGAGACCCATTAGTATCTATTTAAATAACTTATATGAAAACTATGCAGTGACATATATACTTGCTAAGCATAGAATAATATGTATATATTTTATTTAACCATAAGTAATATGTACCTTTGTTAAGCAGACCGAAAGGCTGTCTATATATGTTAAAAGATCCTTTTCGCCTCAACTGTGAACTGGCGCAATTTTTCAGGAAAATACGCCTACACTTTTTCTTCTTAGATAGGCCGGTTCCCCCTGGAAACAATGACACGGGCCTCAAAAAACCATCTACTTTCATTCCCCCTTCACACTCCCTCCCTGTTGAAGTACTCACTTTTGAAAAAGCAGTCATGACTGATCTAGCCACCATCGGTCCTAGCAGACCGTTCATGAATTTACCTACCAATGAGAAGAAGGCCCTGAAAGATCTAGCCTCTGATCAATCCATCATCATAAAACCAGCTGACAAGGGGGGAGCGATCGTGATTATGAATACCGAAGATTATAGACAGGAGTGTCTACGACTTTTAAGTGATAGGATTCACTATGCCGATTTGACTCATGACCCTACTGCTGATTTACAGAAAACTATCAGAAATATGATAGAAGAGGCTAGAAATAACGCATGGATATCTCCTAAGGAAGCCGAGTTTCTAGACACTATCCATCCTAGGACTCCATACTTCTATTGTCTGCCAAAAATACACAAAGGGACTCTCCCACCTCCTGGGCGACCGATTGTATCCGGCATTGGATCTGTTTTAGAGCCCCTCTCAGTATTCTGTGACTTCTTTCTTCAACCACTGGTAAAAGAATCAAGCACTTTTTTGAAGGATACGACCCATGTTCTTAACCTGATTGAGAACATTAACTTATCCAATGAAGCAAAAGCTCTCATTACACTTGACGTGGAAGCTCTATACACAAACATTCCACAGGATTCGACCTTACAAGTAGTGGAATCTGCCCTACTTGCCAGCACATGGACATCTTCTACTCCTGTCCATTTTATTATGCAGTGTGCCACTCTTGCAATGAAAAACAACTTCTTCCAATTTGAAAATTCTTTATTTCATCAAATTCAAGGGACCTCAATGGGAAGTACTTTTGCCCCTAGTCTGGCATGTTTGTATATGTATAATTTTGAAAAACTCTTTATATTACAAACATCCAATCCATTCCATAACAAGATTTCTTTATGGAAGAGGTACATTGATGATATTCTCATTATTTGGAATGGCCCTTATGATGAAATTGACAAATTTACCATTTGGATTAATTCTCTGGATCCCTTCCTGAGATTTACTGCCCACTCATCTCTCACACAAGTATCATTCTTGGACTTGGTGATCAAAATTGACAATGGTGTACTTACCACCACTACCTTTCATAAGAGCACTGATCGTAACAGTTTACTGGTATACGATAGTCATCACCCTAAAGCATTGAGGGACAATCTTCCATTTGGGCAATTTTTGAGGTTACGACGGAATTGCAGCACTACTCAAACCTTTGATATCCAATCCCGTGATTTGAAACATAAATTACAGGACCGACACTATCCTGACAAGATTATCAATTCCGCGTACAAAAGAGCCCGCAACAACCATAGGGAGGCTTTGTTATCTCCAACACTTAAAAATCCTGAAACACGTTTGACATGTGTCTCGACCTTTACTCCATTGTCAAATACCATCAAAAAATTAATTAACAAACGATGGAACATACTACAGAGTGGTGGTACGGGAATCCCAAAACCCCTCTTTGCTTTCAAAAGGTCAACTAACGTACGAGACCTACTTGTTCATACTCGCCCTCGCATGTCCAACGAGACACAAAAACAAACGACATTATGGAATCTACCTCCAGTGATGGGTCATCACCCCTGTGGCACATGTAATGTCTGTCCCCTTACCAAACGCTTAAACAGCATTGACCTTAAACATTTCGGGATTTGGCATTTAAACAAACACACTAATTGTAATACACGACAATGTATCTACCTGATTTCCTGTCCCTGTAACTTAATTTACATCGGAATGACTACTCGTCCAGTAAAATTACGTATTAATGAACACCGGAGCAATATCAGATGCTCCCGCATCACTACAAAGCTGAGTGCCCATTTTTTGGAGGCGAAACATGGCCCCGACGATATGTGGTGGATAGTACTACAAGTACCAAAATGTGACAACAATAACCCTAACTATCTATTTAAGACTGAACAGAGATGGGTGTTCCGATTAAAAACCCATAATGAAGGATTGAACGATGATATACCTTGGAATTTATTAACACCCTAAATCATATTCCAAGGACATTACGTTAAACTTAGACAGAGTGACAGTCACTAGTCTGTCTAGACTTTCTTGCAAAGCACCATAAGCATCACCAGTTAAGAGATTCCTACAGATCAGGCGTTAGGTATATATATATATATATATCTTAGCTTCAACATGGATGATTTCTCCTCCTTCCTCCTCTATCTATTACGATATGAATATTTTCATTACTAAATTATTTTTGACTTTTTTGTTATTTAATTATAATGAGAAGGTGTCTCTGGTTACCGTGTCATTCCAGCCCCATTACATGGACTGGATATTCTTGTGTTATTCCGGTTTTTGTTGATTCAACATGGCCGCTATAGTAACCTGTCTTTGAAGTCCAGACAGGATTAGCTATATGCGACAACCCCTCGACATCTTTATGATTCCCCAAGATGGCCGCCGAGATACGAGTCCTTTTTCAATTTCTAGTACCCGGAACAACCGGCTGGTTTGTTCCGGGTTGCTCACGCTAGACAGCGTGAGCTTAAATAACCCCCTACCGCCTTGACACGCCGTCTACAGGCGCGCGGCAGGGGGGTAGGTTTTCCCGACGAATCAAGGACAATACCAAGTAAGCACGGGACTACGGCGATATGTGTGGTGGTGTGTTTAACATAAGGTATTACCTATCCCTCACGCTGTTTGATTCATCGTTTACATGGTGTCTTGAATTCAATTGGGCGACCACCTTGATTCAGCTTAGATCTTGCCACACTTTGCTGGACACCGTTTTTTCATGTTTTTTCATCCTTTGAAGCAAGAATGGATATTTGATACATACATGAGGCCCTCCAGGGACAATCTTAGCACAAATCATCCACGTAAATAGGTCATTAAGGGCTAAGATATAATACGTGTGTGTCTGCTATATATGTTTGATGACAGTATGACTTTTATTTATTGACAAAGCAACCTATTTTGAAGATAACTGTTTAGTCTATAACATCTACATTCTCCAGGTTAGAGACATTGCTACCAAGCACATTTGAATACTTTCTCTTTTCCTTATTAACGTCATTTTACCAAATTCTAGAAATGTGAAGACACACATCTCTTTGCATAAGTGTGTCTCATACCATATTTAACAATAGAAGTCAGACAGGCATTCTTAGACTTGTTCAGTATTATGTTTTACTATGTGGTTTCACATCATTACATATCATTATTATCTCCATTCAGTTTGTTCTCCTTGGTTGATGCTAGCGCAGACCTAGGGAGCCCAATCTCTAACATGGGATGGTAAGCATTGCAATACCTTGATATCTATATATTTTTTATACACGGGTTAGGGTGGTTGTCACTATAATAATTTGTAATTGTGTCTTTTTCTGCGTTTGATCACTGGCACTAATTGTACCGTGTCTTTTTGATTACATGCAGGGCGACTGTACTGACCAATTGACTTAGACATATTCTGTCTTCTACACTGTAAGTGACTTGATATGCACTTAATTTATTTTTGACACATAGGAGAAGTAGTTTAATAATCAATAGTTTTTTTGTGTGGGTCCTGAAGAAGCGTCACTGGATCACTTTGTGACCAACTACAGACGCGAAACATGTTGACCATGCAGGATTAGGTTAACTACCTTCCCTGAAATATAGAGTGTGACGGTACATTATTTCCAGTAAACACTCTTATATTTATTGTTTTTAATCTTGGCCTGAACCCAATTTCTATCACATTAAAATAATGGCTCAGGTTCAGAGCTAATTTTAAGATTTTTCTGTCGTATTCTACACTCTCCTTTCCTCACTTAGTTTTGTTCCCAGACCCTCGTTGCTAGCGAATTTACAATGGTTGAGTGCCACCCAGAATGCTGGGAGGCCCGCCAGGCATTGCAGCACCAGTCTGGCGAGGAGTGAGCCCGATGATGATACCTGTCACCCTAGTGGGTGCTTGAGGGCCCTCCTAAGAATACTCAGTATAGATTCGCCAATTTCTTATTTGATTAGTTTTCTCGTTTCCCTCTCGCTTATGGAACAGTGTACCCCTTTTTCGATATTTCGATATATATGTTAAAAAACATAGTTGGTAAACATAATTGTACAAAGAAATACACATAGCTAGATACATAGATATAATCAAATTATTTATATACACAGGGATATACTGTACATTAGTGTTTGAGTCTGGTGGTTATGTAGGAAGCTGCCAACTCTTGAGTGGTCTTCTGAAGATAAGATAGTTATCTGCGGATCTTATGTTTAGGGGTAGTGAATTACATAGTTTGGATGCTTGAACAGAGAAAGATGTACCATCTATGGCTTTTTTTTTTTGTTGGATTTTGAGGCAATGAACCAATCTGGAGCAGAGGTTTCATTGTTGAATGTATTTGGTGCTTTTATTCCTGATGAAAAGCAGTCCTGTTCCATGTCTTGCTCTGTGGGTGATTCAAAGCAGCTTGAAGGTGAATCTTCTGGCAATCGGTAACTAATGTAGGGCCCTCAAGGCAGAGCAGATGTGGGCTTGTGGCTTTACACGAAGAAGTAGTCTGGTAGCAGAGTTCTGAATCTGTTGTAGTGTTTTGATAGTTGATAAAGATGATCCATGGTAGAGGCCATTGGCGTAATCAAGATTAGACACTACAAAGAGTCAGTGGCCTGAACCTTGTGTGGAAGTCCCAGGTGAGGGAAGATGCGTCAAAGAGTTTTTATAATAATGAAGCCTGATCTTGCTAATTTGTCCACTTGGGCATTCATTGATAACTTGGATTCCAAGGTTTCTTACTTCCTTTGATACTTCATGAGGTTGTCCTAGATCGTCAGTCCAGCCAAAGAGTGGGTAATCATTTTTCCAATCGCCACATGTTAGTATTTCAGTTGTGGAAGCATTCAATTTGAGATGGCTCCATGTCATACTCTGATCAACGGCTTTGACACAGCTGAAGATTTTTGAGTTTTTCAATGTCTTTGAAGCTTTCCAGTTTAAGGAGTATTTGTGTGTCATCTGCATAGTTATAGCATACAAGCTGGAATTTATTGATCATTGCTGGTGATGACTTCATGTAGAGGTTGAAAAGCATGGGTGAGGTGATAGAGCCTTGAGGGACCCCTGCTTTTGTGAAGTATGAGAAAGTGGGAGTATATATGACACTTGTTCTGTTTTGAAGGTAGAACGTGATCCAGACAAGAGCAGTACCCCCTACGCCAGCTTTGTAGAGTCTTGATAGTAGAGTTTCATGGCCAACTGAGCTGAAGGCAGCTAAGAGGTCCAAGAGAAGTAGTGCAGCAACCCCATTCCAGTCTACTATGTCTTTAAGATTGTCCCAGATGGCAATGACGGCAGATTATGTGCCTCTTCCTGGGCGGAATCCTGATTGGTAGTCTGAAAGTATGGAGTTATCTTCAATGAATTGTGACATCTGGGCAAATGCTGCTCTATCTATCAATTTGCCCCAGGAAAGGCCCATCATTTGTAATGGGTCTGTAGTTGTACATAATGAACTTCTCATCGCTAGTATCTATTTCACTTAGAAGCCATAGGAATACCCTTCGTTTTTAAAAGCTTAATAACAGAATTCCTCATTCATATCTTTCTAATCATACAGATGCCATGAGAGCCATGTTTGGATTATGGATAGCCATTTTACAATCAGACAAATGTCTCTAAAGAAAACTATGGGCCTGATTCACTAACCTTTATGCACACCCTAGTTTTACATAGGTGAGAAAAAGTGGCCATGCACAAGCGTAAGTGACAGTCCTAATACATAAAATCAGAATCGAGGAACACTTGAGGATGAATTTTATAACCACAGTAAACCTGGAGGTAGACTTTATACAACTGGAATTTAGGGTTCGTGTGGTAATATGGATGTTTGTGGGCACTCAAAGGTGGATGAAAAGTCCTATTTTGTGGAAATTCACAAACATTTACCATGGTTTTACACAACCAATTAATGCCCAATACCTAGTCTCAAGAAATTCTGAAAAACCATGTACAAATTCAGTGCATATACATTTCTAAGACCCCTGTAGTTTCAATGGGAAATCGAATTTCAAACATGGAAAAATATTTCTGACATGTAAATGGCAGATTCTGATGGAAAGGTGGAAGGTGTATATGTGGGTGTTAATACCCTTAATGTTGTAACTTTGTGAGTATTAAACACAATTCAAGTGTTTTTTTTTTTCAAATCTAATTGGAGCACCTACTTTTAGTACCAAAATACTGGAGTAAACGTACAAACTGGATGTGAAAAAATCCGTACCACTGCCATGTTTTCAAATGGTGTAAGGGAACAGATTTCCCCACATGGAAAGAAATAAATGAGGAGAAAAAATATTTTAGCATAAGGCACTCATAGCAGTAATTGATTTTGTATAGTTTGGTGCTTGGCCTTTGGATTTTTGTTAACTTTCAGAAAGTATGGTTCAAAGTCACAATATTGTTTGCAAAAGTATCAACCTGTGGAAGAATTGTCTCCACAATGTCCACTAAATATTACCAAAATATGTGTACATAAATATATATATAGGAAACTATAGATTTAGTATGACAGCTCTATCTCTAGGTCGATATTGTGGAGCAAATGTTGCTGCAGGTTGACAATAATACAGCAACAGTATGACCCCATATCAGGTAGAAACTTAGGAAATTCATAGGTTGTACAGTTGGTAAACTTAATCGTTTTATTGTAAATAGAGCTTTATTTTAAAACACATGTTTTTACTTTGAAAGGACTATATCATGATAGCCAACTGCTAAGGATTATACCAGTTGTTAAAGGCCCTGAACCAGAGTTACAGGCCAGAGCCACTGATAAGGGAGAGGGCCTTTAACAACCGGTAAAGTCTATAGCAAAGGGCTTAGAACAATCCATCCACTGTGAACATAGAGTGTTCTATTATAAACAGGGAGAAACAAAGATAAACACTGGAGCATGGGAGCAGAAGGCTTATAAAAGCCTTTACTGCCTCAGATCTACTCCTTTGCCTACAATGGAGCCCTCAACATTCCAATGATATAATACAGCCTTAGAGCCCACTGTAGCAGGCTATACTGGCCATTAAAGACTCGCTTCAGCGTTGAGGGCCTTTAACAAGGGAGCAGGACTTTAATTGCCGATATAACCCAGCTTCAAAGGGATTTAAGGCTATTAGAAATTCCACCGCTAGAGGGCAGAATGATCTGATAAAAAAAAAATACATCCTCACGGAGCACGGGGGGTCGTGAGCCCTTTGTTCACAGCTGCTGATGTGAACAAAGAACGCTGGAATGTTGATGCTGAAACCCTGAGCAATCCATTGTCTCCAATGAAGGTCGCAACATTCAAATGTTCTAATTCACATTAAATCATTAGAATACTTAGAGCTCCATTGAAGGCAGTGAAGTAGCTCTGGGCTTGAAATGGCTGGTATAGGCTTTCTCCTCCAATATTTTATCATTCTACATTCTTCAGCTCAGGAATTAAACTTTGGTCCAGAGTCTTTAACAACCCATATAGCCCTCGGCAGCAGACTATAAGGCTATATTATATCCCAGTGCAAAGATCAGGAAATTTGCTTAAGTTATAGAAATGGAGACTGGTGATTATGACTGTTGTCTAGTTATTGAAACGGGCCTGTTCACTGCGCTGCCTAAAACAACACAATTTACAACCTATCGGTCTGTTTGCAAGCTCTTCTTAGCACAGTCATGGAATCTCCTCTCAGCAAAGTATCACTAGCTGTGGCTTACATTGAGAAAGGAGTAACATTCCTGCTGAAAAAAATGAGGACTTGACTTTGCAACAAACCAGTGATTAAATGAAGTGCTAAGGTCTGCAATGAACACAGAACATTGCAATGCCAAAGCGCCTTTAGTACTGAACTCTGTCATCCCTCAATGCATACAGCAGACACTGCTATGTGGACAGCCTTAGGAAAAAGAAACCTGAACCTTTAACATAATCTGTTGTACGTAGAGACTGTGGGATTTGAGGATTAGGAGGATGCCATCACATTTAGGTTTGATCAGAATAGGTTGATATATTCGGCGCCTGTGCAGGCGCGATCCTCTAGCAAACAACTTCCCACTGGCTACTGCTGGAATAAACAACAAGGGGACAATGCATGTCAAATAATTTACATTATAAATTACTGCTTCAAACATTACAAAATACATACGTTAACGTTGCACTTGCCGGTTAGTCACTTGAGCAATAAAGGCAGACTTTACAAAGAGGCATTCCATGTAAGCTGACTTTTTAGGATTTTTTTGAGGATGTGAAAACAATGTATGTTGAAAACGTCCATTAAGCAGTACCTTCTGAGCAAACTCTCTCATCTGAGAGTGGCCTTTTTTTTCCTTTATGTGTGCAAAGGTCAAACAGGGCCCAATCTGTTACATTTCACTATTTACCTGCATTTAAAGAACACTTGATATACATTAGGCGCTGTATAATTAGAGAGTGCAATACTTCAGCCTACATACATAAATATATATATTATATTCACTCACCCTACCTACGTACTATTGTTAATGCCATTATTACAGCGAGAAATTACAGTACTCAAAGGAGAGCCGGTACACCTTCGCATCTGCTCATTAATCTTCTGGTGCACCTAACAGAGGAGACAATAACTTCAGCACAGCTCAGAATTAAGTGGAAAATCTTTATGACTTAAGGCGTAAAATTTCATAGGTGTAAGTGTTTCAGGAATGCGTTGCGAGCTACAAACAGGAATTGGCAAAACCAACAGGTGTGGCTTGTAGTGTGTGTCATCAGTAAAACATTTAAAAGTCTACAAAATGAAACAAAAACAAAACATTTTTCTGTATACAAAGATAAGGAATACGGTCATTCAGTGAATTTGAGTCGTACAATAAACCCCCATGCACTATAATGCAAGCAGTTAATAGGCGGCAGAATGATACACCAAACAGCTAATAGCATGAGGTGAGAGAAAATACTCTTTCTTCTGCACTGAGCCAAAGATACCGAGTATCTTTCAAATTGGTAAAAGTAGACATGCAGACATCTGTGCTGAGACATAACAAATTATTTTGTAATAACCCTACACTGCCCAGCATCTGTTTTCATATTAAAGGCAGGTGGACTTTAAATTGGTTTGTATCTGTAGGAAGTGCATAACGGAATATTGCTCTTCACATGTAATTCCTTATATTAGAGCAGAATTAGAACTAATACAGACAGATCACTGTAAGTGGAGTGGGGGAAATCTATTTTGATCTCAAATCAAAGAGCACAGAGAATGAAAAGATGGGACTGGTTCAAAACAGAGGGTTCTATCAAATGATAGCAAAAGGAAGAGCGGACAATACAACTTGGATTGCAAAACTCCAGAATGATGAAGTACTAACAAGATACTACTAAGTGACATATTATTACATAAATGAGTCCACGATGTAGTACAATTCCACTGTGCTCCATAACACTGCCAAAATTATCCACACGAAAAATATACCAGATTGGAGATATGGCCTAGTGGCTCGAGCCGGTGCCTTTGGGACCGTAGGACCCAGAATCCTAGCCTTGGCGCTCAACCCAACATTATTTCTGGGCAAATCCCTTAACCTCCCTGTGTATAAAATGTATCTCTGTAATCCCCACTTGATGTACACAATCACAATCATCTCCCATTCCCTCATGTAATTAATAACACTCGGTTATTTCACAGCTAGATTAATGTTATTTCCAAACATACATAGCCCGTACGCCACTTGATTGTGTGGAAATCCAAAATTATGCTAACAATAGTTCAGTGCAACCAATCCGCAAGGAGCACTTTTGTGTTTCTAGGAAGAAAGAGAAGTTGAGACGGTACGGGTTCCTGGACCAAAGAGGACTAGGACATGGCTAAAACACGACTATATGGATGCATAAGAATAATCCTTATAGGGTACAAAAGGTGAAGTAAAAGGACTAGCTGTTTAAGTAACACAGTTTTTGAATTGACATGACAAATACTCGAATAACACAAATGAGTCTTACGGGCCCCACACATTTCCAAATTTGGACCGACAGAGGCACAGGGTACAAAACACAGTTTTATAGATAGATAGATAGATCATTTTCAATGGGAAAAAAAACAAAAGTTAAAGGGGCATTATAGTTAGGTGAAATGTCAGTAAAAAAATACTATTTTAAACGAACTGCTGAAATTCCCCAATGAACTAAAACTTGCATCCCCACCATATGCAGCGTTGTTATGAATGATGTAATTTCAGATGTTGCAGTAATATTATTAATAATGCCATAGAACATACCATGAGAGATGTAATATTTAAATATATTTTTAAAATAATTGGGGGTGCCCCAGCGTTTACCTGGGTCATTCCACACCATTATTTTTGTTGTGGGCCACGGGCAAGCCTCTAGGTCCTTAGGGACCTACCGGCTTCCTGCTAGCACAGGACCCAACATATTTCCTTTATATTTCAGTACGGTGCCCTGAGGCCCACCCAGGTACCCCACAACCCACATTGAGGATTGCAGGAGGAGAGGCATGGCCTCCACAGACCTGCTGGCTCCCCTTACCTGCACCCATCCCAGGTGCAGTGTGTGCTGGCAATGCTCCTACCTGTCAGAGCAGCTTATCTTTTCTCCAGCCACATTTTCTTTTCTCCAAGGGGTGGGAGCAATTCTGTGTTTCCCTGCCTGCTAGGGAGCGGGCCAGGCAAACTTTTGTGCTCCTATCCAGGGGGAGTAGCTTTCTGCTCCCACTAGATGGGAAAACATGATAGTTCCCTGCCCACAATATTGCCATTAAGAGGTTCGGATTAGATAATAAACCACAAGGCCAAAGACTGAGGCCCTCATTCCAACTTCGGTGGAACCTGAACAGCCACACCGGCGGCATTGCAGACCACCAAATAACGAGTGTGGCGGTTTCACCTGTGCCAAACCGCCATGTTCCCGTTGCTACCACCAGGGCGGCTGGACCTGCCGGGCCGGAGATGAGCATCTCGACCTGGCGGGCCACCCAATACCGCCAGCTGTATTCCGAGTCTCTGTTCCGCAAGGGATTCCGTGGCAGGAGCTCCGCCGCGAAATCCCTGGTGGAAAGGCTACCGGTGACAGGAATTTTCATTCCTGTTGCTGGCAGATGACTCCCCCCCAATAACAGTAGTGACCCTCCCACCCACTCAGTAGAGACCCTCCCACCCGATCCCCAAACTGCACCCCCTCAAATACACACATGCACTCCCTGACACACACACTCACAGCACCCTTACACACACGCATCACCACAATTACACACAGACCCACACACACAGAACTCCCCTCCCACCCCCAATGCATTACACGCATACACACACTCACACACACCCATTCACACACACCCTCCCCTTGCGGAGGCCACTCACCTCGTCCGACGAGGTGCTTCTCCCTGAGGTGATGGGACCCGGCTCTCCCACCACCGGCCCACACCGACATCACAACACCACCAGGCTGTATTACAGGTCGTAATATGGCTGGCGGAGACCTTTTGGCGGGGTCGGGCGGGGCTGGCGGTGGGCCCGCCTCTGCACCGCCGACCGCCAGCACGTATACTGGAGGATTTCCGCCCAAATTCCTTCAGTACTGGGAATATGGCGGTCAGAGGACTGCCAGCACTGGCGGTTCTCTGGCGGCCGCGACTTCGGCAGTCTCACCAGAAGACCACGAAGATGGAATGAGGGCCTGAGTGATTTGTAAATGTCACCAAAACCCTGAGACAGCAATATGGGGCCATATTACAGCTTATCAATTATACATTTTTGCTCTACATGTTTATGTTGTGGTGGTTAACATTGAAATGTTGTTTTCTCCAAACTGCAACTGTTACCACATTATTATGGATTTGCTTCCTTTGTCAGATAATTTGACAAATAATTTTCATACTTTGCATATTTCACAAAAAATGTTGAATGAAAAAATACTGAGGTTGTTAGCAATTGGTGGGAAAGTTCAGCATGGGAGAAATTTGAATTTTGTTCCCAGAGAAAGTCACTTGTCAGCCTGATACTTTTTGACCTTCACCCAGTGAAGTTTCCTACCTTCCATCTTCGTCATGTTTCTTTGAAGCTTGGATTCTTCCAACGAGGCAAGACTGCAGGTCGTAGCTGAAGAGGGCTCCACAGTACCTTCTCCTCAAGGTCCCACTGAATCTGATGTGCTGCTGTGGAGCAATGTAGCAGAAGCAACCTGTACCTGTGGCTTAGCAGGTCAGTTTAGCAGGTTGGTACTGGTCTCTCATTGGTTCAAAGAGTAAAATGTTGCCAAAAGGTTTCAAAAGTCCCAAGTTTCACGAGTTGTTAGGAGGATTACACTTTGATACCAGCCAAGGGCCCAGGACCTTGAGGACACATTTGGGGGTAAAGACACACTCCAGCAAAGGCCAGCAGCAGAACCAGGGCAGGTCAAGTTGGAACTGAGCAGCTGGAATTGGAGGAAAAATGCCTCTTGAAGCTTGTTTTGTACCTGTAGCCCAAAGAGAAGGCCAGCCTTATGACCTTTGAAGTCAATTTCTTTGTCCTGGGTAAAATAGGAAAAACTGGTTCAGTCTTTATGGCTCTTCTCAGGTCACAGTCAACAGGTCCAGCCCTCTTCTGTTCTTCCACAGGTTCAGACATGATCAGAAGAGGGCACTGTAAGTACCACATTTATGCTCAGTGCCAGCCTGTAGGTAAGGGAAACTCTTGGCCAGTCCTTAACCAATGGGGGAAAAGTTCATAGGGGTGACCCTACTCACTTTCACAGCATGTCCTGTGTGTTTTACTGCAATAAATCCCTTCTCTTCCCAAAACCAATATGGCAGAGCCTTTTTTCCCTGTGCAGAGCTCCTGTTCCCACCCTAGAGACATGGCCAGGGAAAATGCAACCTCCCCTCTGTAGTCACTTAAAACTGGTTCTATTGGCCGGTCCTCTTTTAATGGGCATGGTGCCCAAATGGGTGAATGGACAAAGGAAGGGGTAGGCCCAGGTGTTTGCTTCATCCACCTATTACAATGTAGGCCCTTTTTTAAAATTACGTTTTTGGGCACATCCCAGATAGTCAGCCTGTCAATGAAACACCTCCCCACACCCAAGGCCTTTGTCTCAGCTCTGGGGGCAAGTTCACACCTCATCAGGGGTGTTATTCAGCTCCTGGGTGACAGATGGTTGCTCAGGCAAATGGACCTCTAGAGACTTTGGCAAACAACATTTTACTTTGCTAAAATTACCTGTTCTAAAATATTTATTTCAAATTCCACTTTACCAATGAAATGGGGTTGTAATAAATATTTTCAAAAATTCCAATTATTAAGTCTGTAGCTGTTCCCTAAGCAGAGGTAGCACATAGTAGATGCAATAGTGTGTCTTAGTGCTTTCTTAAAGAACAGCTACCCCTTCTACAGTGAACATAGCATTGAAAGTATTTTCATTAAACATTAAAACTTTGCGTTTACATATCATCGAGAAAATCGACAACACTCAGCTCACCCGGTACCTCGAAGACAACGACATCCTCGACCCCTCCCAGTCCGGCTTCAGACGCAACCACAGCACCGAAACCGCCCTCCTCGCAGCCACAGACGACATCAGAAGCCACCTCGACAATGGAGAAACATCAGCCCTCATCCTCCTAGACCTATCAGCCGCCTTTGACACCGTCTGTCACCACACCCTAAAATCCCGCCTCCACGCAGCAGGAATCCAGGGCCAGGCCCTCGAATGGACCGCATCCTTCCTCGCCAGCAGAACCCAAAGAGTCCGCCTCCCCTGTACCAATCCAAAGCCTTCAACATCATCTGCGGCGTACCCCAGGGCTCATCCCTCAGCCCGACGCTGTTCAACATCTACATGGCCCCCCTCGCACAAGTGGCCCGTCAGCACAACCTCAACATCATCTCCTACGCCGACGACACCCAACTCATCCTCTCCCTCACCAAGGACCCGCACACCGCCAAAACCAACCTCCACGAGGGACTAAAAGCCATCGCCGACTGGATGAGAGACAGCCGGCTAAAACTGAACTCAGACAAAACAGAAGCCCTCATCCCCCGCCTGGGACAACTCATGGTGGCTGACCACACTGGGTCCCCCACAGACACCCACTGACAGCGCACAAAACCTCTGCTTCATCCTCGACTCCTCACTCTCCATGTCAAAGCAGGTCAGCGCCATCTCCTCCTCCTGCTACAACACCCTCTGCATGCTCCGCAGAGTTTACAAATGGATCCCAACAGAAACAAGAAAAACTGTAACCCAGGCCCTTGTCAGCAGCAGACTCGACTACGGCAATGCCTTCAACACCGGTATCTCATCCAAACTCCTAGAACGCCTCCAACGCATCCAAAACGCCTCCGCCCGACTAATCCTCAACATCCCTCGCCACTGCCACATCACCCCCCACCTAAGAGACCTTCACTGGCTCCCCGTCAACAAGAGGATCACCTTGAAGCGCCTCACCCACGCACACAAAGCACTCCACAACACCGGACCAACATACCTGAACAACAGACTCAGCTTCTACTCCCCCACCCGGCAACTCCGCTCCGCCTACCTCGCCCTCGCCTCCATCCCCCACATCCGGCGCAAATCTTCCGGCGGCAGATCATTCTCGTACCTCGCCACCAAGACCTGGAACACCCTCCCGTCGGATCTACGACAGACCCAGGACCTTCTTTCCTTCAGAAAACTCCTCAAGACTTGGCTCTTTGAGAAGTAGCAGCACCTCTCCCCCCACCCCCCACCCCAGCGCCTTGAAACCATCACGGGTATGTAGCGCACTTTACAAATTGATTGATTGATTAATTGATCATGTACCATGCCTCATGGATATGTAAGGCCAACTTAAGGGTGACTTATTACTATTTAAAATTAGATTTTGGGCCTGTCAAAAGGGGTTATTCTGAAGGATTTAATCTGCATCTTAAACATGAACAACCAGGTTACTGGTGGCAGGCCCGTTGTCATGTTTGCACTGCCACTATACGGGATAGCACAGTGAGTGCTGTAGTCCTCTTGTGACATTTAACTTACAGACACTAGGTACACTGGGATACCATATAGTATGGACCTATAGGTAAGATAAATATGCCACTCCAGGGCATGCCAGTTTCATCATGTTTAACATGTGCACAGGAACTCTACCACTGGTTAGCAGGGTTAAAGTACACAGAAAACTACAGCCAGCAACAATCTAGTGTGTACCATCCAAAAGATGATCATTTCCAACACCCAGTTTTACTCCCAAAAGATTGTTTGCTCAGTGATACAGAAAAAAAATGGCTAAATGGAAGTCCACGGCCCTTAGCATGATATTAAAACTTTACTCAAGGAAGTGCCTTTGCATGGTCAGTAAAAAATATGTGTAAAGTTTTTGAGAAATCAGTTTTAAAATGTGTTCTGGGCTGGGCCTGAACAGGTTAAATTTAGAAATAGTTGGACTGTTAATTTGGTTTGGCAGATCTCTGCACACCCACAAATATTATAAATACTCAAATCTGATTGGACAGTGGAGCTTTTCCTGTGCTGTCCTTTTACAGTTCCCCAACCAGATCCATGAACCCAGAATGACCTATTTGCCTGGATGCAACTTAAAGAAAATTGCTGAGGCCACCATTGCATCAGCCCCTGCATCCTCAAAAAAAGTGAAAGTGCCCACAGGAGGCTAAAGTGAGCACACTCTGACCCACAGGTTGATTTGGTTGATTAAAAAATAAAACAAAATGAGGATCTTATTGTGGGCTTTGCAGAATCTAAAGCTGGGTTTGCTTTTCCAGAGATTGGTCATTTCTGACTAGGGGCCACAAACATGGCACAAGATTCATGGGCAATGGATTACAAACCCACACAAGCTTCAAGGGTCCATTGTTGGCCCATTTGCAGATTTTGTGACTGAGAATTATAGGGCAAGGAGCCAGTGAGAACTCTCAAATCCTGTGAAGCATCCATGATTTCACCCCACCACCCCTGCCAGAGTCGGCTGCACTTATAGTGTTGGGCCCAGGACATGGCCATTGGCAGCAGAGCTGGTTGTTTCCAGTGATCTAGACACACGGCCTGGCCTGTTCATCACAGCAGATGACTGCCACACATTAAACAATGTTTGTGAAAGAAGTAAGCATGCCATCAAGAGTATGAAAAGGAGTCTTCAAGTTCATTTCTTACAACGCCTCATCCACTGTCAGACGCTGCTGAAGTCTCCTTCAACTGTACCTCCCATCACGTGACTTTCTCCTCCTATAGAATTTTTTCAGCCAATTTCTAGAATGGATGGCAAACAGCTTGATCACAGAAGATGTACCAGTTTCTTTAGTATCCTTCTTACTCTATATTTTTCTGGGCAATGATTTGCAAGTTATGTATTTCAAAGTTCATTTTTTCACCAGGTGGAATGGTGAAAAATGTCCATACAACAGATTCTGGTGGCTATTTGGAACCCTTAGTCTCATAACTTGCATTTCTTTTTCCTCATTTCCCCACTTGTTTTAGATTTCCTCTGCCCTCATGTTCTTGTCCAGGAGTCGCTGCAAAAGTAGACAAGTGTTGGTTCCCTTAAAAAACAACAATACAGCAAAAGGATTGTACAGTCTCCTTTGCTGCAAAACTGTACAATTCCAAAGAGACCAAAGAATCAGTTCATTTACTCAACAACTATTTTAACATAAATCAAAACATTCTCAAGAACCTTCAGTGGTCTAGAAGGTTTTGTGAACCTTCCGCTAAACCGGAAAATAGGGCATGAGTGGGTCCGTGCATCCTAGTACTGTGAAACACAAAAAAATGCTAAAATTAAAACTTAAGTATAAGATTGTCACTTTTATTTTGTATTTCAAACTTACCTACTCTCGGGCTATTTAAACAATAAGTTTCCCATCAAACTCGTTACAGATTTGCAATACTCATTTCTGCACGGCAATACTCAGAATGGAAATCCCTCCTCAACGATCACCTGGAAGCTGCAGTTCCAAATCTAGTACCACAAACCTTTTATTTATTTTTTAAATATATTTCTGTTAACAAATCGCTGTCTTACAGGTGCAAATCAAATTATGGTATTATCATGTTCCATCATATTCACAATGAACAGTGTAAATAGTATAACAGCCGTTACATATTCTGAGATTCTCATCCCATTATTCATTATGTCTGTGATTTAGAGTAAAACTGTCTCAGAACCTGATATGTTAACGCTTCTTGGCAGAGCTTTCCTCGTACGTGAGCCCTGTAATACCATTTTGTTTTTATGGATACATAACAGACTTAACTTAAATTTAAACATTATTTAAACATGATGGCGCCGTGCTGAATAGGTAATTACAGTTGTTGGGGTGAGCCTCCCCTGGGCTCCTCCGGGGTGTGGAGTGATGCTAATCTCTTACTCCCCTCATTCCTTAATAAGTAAGTGGCCGTTCGTAGCCAACCTGTCCATGCCCCAATACACTTGGTTTGGCCGGTTGCTACCTCCGCACCCGCCTCACACTTGGTCTCGCGGTCCCTCCCTTGAGCCTCACTCTGGCAGGTGTAATATTGTTCCTCCCTTCCTTTCGTCCTCCTAGACTCCTACTTATGCTGGTTCCTCAGTGGGTGTTCTCAGCCCCCTCACCATGCCGTCCCATCTCATCACTAAGACTTCCCACCCTGGGGCAATGGGGTTTTGACGGAGGCCTCTCACTTCTTCGCCTTTCAGGACCTGCAGTTCGGCTCTAGTCCATTTTGTCACGTCTCGTCTCCACTCAGTCAGTGGGGGATGGCCTGGGGTTTTCCAACTCTTCGTGATCAATCTCCTATAAAGGACCAGAACTAGGTCCAGGAGGAGGCCCCTGACTTTCCCTTGTGGCAATCCCGTCTTGAAGCCCAGTAAGCATACAGCAGGGGCCGGAGACAGTTCCGTCTCAAATAGTCTTGACAGGTCTGCCATCACTGCCACCCAGCCCAGCTGAAGTTCTGGACAGCTCCATACCATGTGGTCAAAGTCAGCGTCCACGTCCTCACATCTGGGGCATGTCTTGGGGGCTCCACCATATATTAGGAACAGCCGGCGTGGGGTGAGGTACGTCCTATGAAGGTAATTGTATTGGATGTATCGCAATCGAGTGTTGCGGGAGACCGCCCGGGGGTAAGCCAATGCTCTATTCCACTCTGCATCCGACAATTCCCGACCGACCGTCCTTCCCCATATCTCTCTCAGAGGTCGTAGTGTGTCCAATGCATCCTCAATCTGGACCCGGTATAGTTTAGTGATTAAATGGGATTCCTCTCCTGATGTCAACAGGAGATGTAATACCCTGTGGGTAGTGGGCTCCACATTAATCGTATCCCAGTGCTCTTTCGAGTACCACAAACCTTTGATGAAGAAAAAGTGGCAAAATTAAAAAAACACACATATGTCTGTCTTGTTTACTTAAATGAAACACAACTGCACAGACATGTCTGTTTAATTACACCTATATTAGGTCTTCTTTCAAACATAATCCCAAAATATGTTTTCTTTTAAATCACAGGCTTTGCAGTACTCTGTTTTGGTACTGCAATACCCAGAACTAACATTACGCCTTCTGAGATTGGTTGAACTGTGAATAATCTACAACTCCTAATTGGCCCCCCCAAAAAGTGAAAAGAGTAATCTGGTTGGTTACATACTGAACTCACTTTAAAACAAGTTCTGATCAACGAGGACCCCTTAATCTTTTGCAGATGACATTTTGAATCAAATTCTCAAGAGACAAGAGCAAAGACAGAAGGCAGCAGTTTAAGAAGACATAACAGAATGTATCATGGGACCAAAGCAGTCAGACTGAGGAGAACAATATATTACCTCGTGGCGGTCGCCACCAGGTAGCAATAGTTAGGACCTAATTTCTATAGAAAAAATGTTTTTTGTGTTGCTAATAACTTTGGCGCCGTTTGATGAATCGTCACGAAATTTCCCAAACAACAATGGTGGTCACTTCAGCTGCTGTCTGGAAAGTTTTGGGATGATCTGTCAAGTGGGGGGCAGAGAAAAGGGGGGGGCCCAAAACACATTTTCCCTATTCATTCTTCCCTAGAGATTTTGAACAGCGGTAGTGCTGAAATTACCCGACTGAATTATACCAAATTTGGCAGAAAGGTAGCTATGGTCCAGAAAGGGGCATTGTATATTGAGTTTGTGGGGGCCACCCAGCCTCCATTCTACTCCGGGAACCACCACCTCCCCAGGGCTTAGAATTAATATCATGCGGGGGCTGCACGCCCCTCCCCCCACAGCCCCAGGGACCGCTATCTCCCCGGGGCTTACAACTAATATCATGTGGGTAGCTGTGCAGCCCCCCTCCAGCTGCCCCCGGTACCACCACCACCTCCCCAAGGCACTGAAGAAAAACAATGCGGCTGTGGCCGCTGGGCCCTGGGGCCACTCCTGCAACCCCCTAACTTGAGGTTAGTGGCTGCACCAGGTGGGCATTGTGGCACCCACCTTGTGCCCTGAGGGATGGGGTCCCCAGAGCCTGGGAAGGTTCCCTTAATAATATTATTCAGCTCCATGGAATGTGGTCCCAGGACCTAATAAGGCTGGAACCGGGTGCTAGTAAGGCTGGGGACTGAGGTCACACCCTCCCTTCCCTTTTTTAATTGGTTTTAGCCACAGTGAATGGGGTCTCTGGGGCCTAATAAGGCTGGGGTGTCAACTATAACTGGTGAATTTCATTGGTTTTGTATATTTAAAATGTTATGTTGTCACTGAAATTCTATCCTAACTTTAATCTTTGTTTATTTCAGTGAATATGTATATTTATATACACAATCCTCTGGGGCCAAATTCCAAAAACAGGGGAGATGGTGCTGTGTGCCCCTCCCACCAAAGCCTTTAAAGGTCCCAGGAACCCCATCCTCCAGGGCCAAATACAATTAAACAGAGGAGAGGAGTGCGCCTGCCCCCTCAAGCTTCTTGGGTCCCAGGGACATCATCGCCTGAGACAAAGGGGAATGGGGGGTGCAGCCTCCCTCCCCAAGACTTAATAAGCCAGGGGACCCCATGCCTCTGGGGCAAATACAATTAAAAAGAGGAGGCAGCCATACAGCCCCAACTCTTCTAGCCTTATCAGGCCCAGCGACACCATCCCCTGGAGCCAAATATAACATCCATTAGCAAAGCCAATAAGTTTCACCTATGCGAAATCTGTTGGCTTTGTCAATGTTTTATAGACATGTTGTACAACAGCGTGGGGTGCTGGGTAACGGCTTAAAGTAAAGAAAAAGCACTATGACGTGCCCAGCACTGACCACTTCATAGTGTTTTTTTAATCTTTAAGCCATGTTGTACAGCAGTCCAAACTGCTATGCAAAATGTAAAAGAAAAAAAAACGCGATTGGGGACAAGCCACATGAGGGGGGTGCGAGGTGAGGCGGGGGGAAGGTGAGGAGGATGAGAGCAGCAACAATGTACAGCTGAAGGGGGTGGCAACATGAGGCAGGAGAGGGGGCAGCAGCAACAACGGACAGAGGGAGGTGGAGGAATACATTGTGAGCATGCTGCAGATGGCAAAGATCCCATATATTTTTCCAGGAAATGTTCCAATTTCAAGCATGGAGAACTCATTTCAGTCAGAGTTTATCAATCCCACCTTCACTCTGATGTATGTCTGATCCATGCACCTCTCTGTGGCAATGCAGTCTCCCTCGAAGAAGTTCATCTTGGTGGCTTCCGGCTCACTTTACAGCATATCCAGCAAATATGGGGTTGAGGTGGGGTGGGGGGTCGGGTGAGTGTGTGTGTGTATGTGTGCACGTGCATGTGTATGTGTATGTACGTATACATTAAATTGCAGTGACACCAACAACTTCAGCAATCTCACCTAGCGGCATGGACTCACATAAAGGTGCACAGCCATACACACATGTATACAGGCCTGGTCTTTTGCACTAGTACATGCAGAATTTCATAAGGGCAGGAATGGAATACATACATCACCATCAGCTGTAAGCAGATGTAGCGCCATGGTCTCAAAAGGAGCATCGAAGAGCTACATATCAAATGAAACAGACAAAACCAATCAGATTTGTCTTCCGCATTTCCTAAATACAGGCACTCACAGATGTACTTTCTACATACAGACTTATGCCTCACACACATACACGGACTGATTTACATAAATACAGTCACAAATGCACACTTCAAAGATGGAATCGCTCCACAAGGGCAAGACACACATTTATGAAAAAATAAAACTTCCCCAAAGGTAGTCGACTTATGTCCTCAGGGCCGACCCCCATCTATATTTATAATTTTTTTTGGGGTAAGTGTATACTTACCTCTGGTGTGCGGGGGGAGTGAGGGGTGTGAGCAGCCGCCAGGGACAGAAACACATTTCCTGACAAACATGGGCTCAACGGAGGGGGGCATTTTACATATTTTTATATTCCCTGAGGGCGCATAGAAATCTCTTTTATTTTTATTTTTTGTGGTCCCCCCTGGTTTCCTGGTTCACCACGGGAGGTGACGCTCCTAAACAATTTCCAGTGAGGAGGCTTCGTTGACACATGTGAAGCCTTTTTGTGCTTTTTGTCCTCACCAGAGCGGGGAGAGCACTTACCTTGCTGCTGTTGCTTCTCTGGTGGGGAATCTGTGATGTCAGTTCGTCTTGCATCACGCTGATGTCACAGATGGGTGGGAGGGGGGAGGGAGTTGACGTCTCCTACACCCTTCAAAAATAAGTAATCCGATCCTTTTTTGCCCACCCCAGTGTCAGTCACTGGCCGACACCCGCACCTAAAGGGTTAAACAGAGGGGACTAAACGCCCACCTCCAAGAGCCTTAGTAGGCCCCGGGCACTCCATACCCCAGGGCTCACTTAGTGTGTACAGTGGGCATTTTTAAATCTTCCACCAGAAAGGAGCAAACATGGAACTCAAAACACTTATTGCTCTTGTCTGAAGGGAGATGCAAAAAAACAGCTGCTCCCTCTGGGCTTGAGCAAAGCCGGTTCCTGCACCATGAGGGGAGCTGACTGGGGCTGCAGGGGCCCTGGGACTCCCCCGTGGCCCCTAACATGGTGGTTTGTGGGCATGATGCCCTGTCCCCAACCCCCCTTTCTCACACACACACATACACTCTCATGCACTCCAACAGGCTTGTGCTTGCTGTCATTGTTTACCCTTGCCCACTGAAGAAAGCTGCCCGAGCTGAACTTGTTACTTTCAGTGCATGCTTGCTGGGTCTGCAGAAGGCACTGCGAGGGTGGATGTGTTCTCACAGTGCATGCATTCTGGGGCTGCCTAGCCAGCCGGAGGCACATTTGCCATGCACAACGTGGACCTTCGAGCTGTGACAGAGTTGTGTGGAGGAGTGCTGCGAGGAGGGTCTCTGAGCCGCTATTAGGTCGCACATTCTCCCTCCATCACAGACCACTTCTGAGCTAAGGGAGCCTGCTCCATGCTCTCAGCCGTGCTTCGGACACAGGTCAGCACGGTACCATCAGGACCTATGTGGCAGGGCAGAGAGCATCTAAGACAGCGCAGGCACTGATCTGAAGAGGCAGGTACTGGGCCAGCAGTGGCTAGGGCACAGAATAGAATCAGCATTGAGCACACTGCTGCCCTTACAGCTCTCCCTCTGGATATTTCTGGGAATCATTGCAGGGACATGAGAAACAACTTAGCATGTCAGAGCCATTGCAGTATGGAGCCCATCTCCATGGTACTGTGCTGCCCATTCATGTATATGAGGGCACTGTGTGCCTAGTGGCACTTCTGGGTAATGTACAGCATGCAGTACCAAGCACAGTTGTGGCAGAAGTAGTCAATGTCCTGAATGACAGCTCCGTGTAATGGCCTGCTTGAGTGTTGCAGTTCTACAGTGATGAGCTAAAAGGGAATGGGGTATTCATGACACCATGTTACTGACTTCCCCAGCCCAAGCAGCCTTTCATACACACTCCCCTGTCCACCCTCATTAACCAGCATTCCCCACCCTTTTCCTACAGGGCAGCAGTCTATGCGTAAAGCGCCGAAGTGTCTTTGCACAGCTTGTGGACGCAGCAGCTATCTCCCCAATCATTACTTTGGCACATCAGGAGAGGAGAAGAAAGTAAAATTAAAAACAAGTTCTGCTGTGATCCCCGGGTGGCAGAGAGGATCATTGTAAAGCCTGCCTGCAAGAAAACCAAACTCTTGGAAGTGGGAACCTCTGTATGTAGGGACTGTTGGAGTTGAAGCAGCGTCAGTGTTCAGAAGGCAGACATGGGTTTGTGCAGAACTTGAGATCTCCGAGCCTCGCTACGTTGCTTCTATCTCTATTTGTGAATGTATCATGAAGTGTGTGTCTGCAGCAAGTGTCGGCATGTTGTATAAGTGCCTCAGGTACGTGCCTGTTTGTGCAGGACGTTTGTGTGCAAGGATTTATGTTTGCATATGTCCTATTATATGTTCCAGTGTAAGTTTTGTGTACGGCTATGTGCACATTTGTGTGTAATTGTTGTATATCTAGATAACCATACGTGTGCGTGTAATTAAAGGGGAATCTCATGAATGCGTGTACATCCTTCTCTATGTAAGTATGCATGTGTCGAGTTGCGTCATTATGCAGTGTCTGCATGTGGAGCGATTGCCTCCCACCAATGGGAAAATAATACACATTTGCAGAGGAAAAAAAGCCATCCTGTACACATGTGGCAAAAAATGTGTGACATTATGCTTAATCATTTTCCTTTCCTTGCTGCATAACTTAGTCAACCCTGTTGCAAAATTAGGTGCTCTCCCAGTAGTATAATTCCAGTGACCCTAGTGATAGCACTGTGATTTCACGAGCAGCATGCCTGTGCACAAAGTTGAATGTGAATTTCTAGAGATCAAAAAAAGATTTTTGGGATTTAGGAAATCAGTTTTATACTGGATATCCCCCAACAATAAAGTTTTGCATAAGCTATGAGAAAAGTATTACATAAGCCATGACAAAAAAGTGCCTTTGGAGAACATGCAGATTCACTTAAAAGGTATGTATTTGTACTGTTGCACACATCTCATGGACTCACACGACCATCAACTTATTTAGAACAATACTTCTGCCTTCTACGTCGGACAGAGTTTTAGAAGGAAGGTTTTAGCCAATTATCACAGATGGCATCTCAGTGGTGGCTGCTGCGTAGGCCCTAACTTGGGTTATGGAGGACAGCACTGAGGCAGGATCAGAAACTGAGACAACAGATCCTGAGACCGCATCCGAAGGAGTTCTATCCAACGCCTCATCTTCCAGTGATTCTGAGGGACATGATGATGGCAGTTGTGCTGTCCCTTCGCAAGCACAGTCTGTGTAGTGAAGTGACCGTAGGAGACTAGATCAACCAAAAGGGCAGGCACATGTGGCAGCAAGCACAGACGCAGTGCTCTCTTGGCAGCTCCCCAAATTAGTTCTGCCGCAAATTCCGCCTTTCACTGGAAATACTGGATGTAAAGGTGATACAGCCAATTTTTTGCCAATTACTACATCCATCTCTTTTTAGATGTTGACTTTCTTGATTAAATTGTGCACCAAGCAAATTTGCACTTTCGGGCAGTGAAATGCACGACGGGTGCAACTGCACGATTACTATTATGAGCCGGCAGACACGTTGATGTGACTTTTCCACTGGACCAGCGGATGGTAACACTGTGACGGAAAAGTCATAATAGGGAGCCAGGAATACCGCCGGCACTGGCGGTATTCTGGCTCCCGCCGCCTCAGCAGTCTTTTTAAAAGACCGCTGAGGTTGTAATGAGGGCCTATGTTTTCTTCAGGAAACGTAGGCAGCATTCCCCAGCATGTTTGCCTTAGTTTCAAAGGTAGATATGCTCACTCAGTTTGGCAATGTAGGCCTCAGAAGGCATTCTTGGACACCCTCAACTTGCATCCACAAACTGGAAGAAATTGAATTTACCACAGTGCGTATGCTAAAGACACATCTAAGACATGTATTCATGAGCCTCAGGTAGCTGTCACAGGAGCCATTAGTAAAGATTTATTAGGCAATGTTTGGTAATGTTCAGAATGGGGGTTGTTACTTGACAGGGTGTACAAATGTTGTCAAACCATTTATTCATTTGTGAAGTTTGTGGATGCATCAACTGCCAATTTGTCTGGACATATGTGTGTATAGAAGCTTGTTTGTGATGTGTTTGGCTGATGACTGTTTGACAGACTGTCTTGAATGGGGATTCCATCCTGTGGCATATGAATGTGATGAGCCATTGCATGGTGGCAGTATGTAGATATGAGTGCACTGATCTGTTCGACTGGGCCTGTGACCAACGGTATGAAAGTCTTGTGTGTGGTGCGTAACTAGCATGTGAATGGTCTATAGAGCAACTCGTTCCTTAACTAGGCTTTATGGCTCACCTTTAGTAGTCTTGGTTTCACTATTCTGATACTTTGATAAGTATTTGTGCTTTGAAACTAGCATTTCTGGAGATGCTAGAACCAACCAGTGGATTCACTTAAAAAACGTAGCACCAGATTTATATCTGTGGCAGTAAGAATACTCTTGTCACTATGGCAACAAAGTATCCCTACCATGAAGACAATGGTCTGGCCGCCCGATATATATGTGGACAGACCATTGGTGTAGCCATAGGGGGAGACTATTCCATCTTTGGCATGGTTGAACCCCTCCCATGTTCTGACTAACTATGGGCAATAAGCAGCTGACCTCTATATCCGCCCACGTAATTTAGATGTGCAGACATTTAGGTCAGTCACCACCTGGAAAACCATGGTGATAAGGGTCAGTGATAGCTGTCCAATGCCCCCCTTGCAATGGGAAATAGCTCCCATGATGAGAGAGGCATTTATTTTTTTGCAAAAAGAAAATCTGGCTTTGAGATTTTGTTTTAGAAAAAGGAAAAAAAAATGATAATTGGCTCCGTCATGTTGATGGAGTAGTGTGTCAAATGTAAAAGAGCATTGACAGTAACCGCTGTTTCGGCAGCTCCTGTCATGTTTTTGAATTGACCACCAGCTTGGCCATGATTTCTAAATTTGGTGGGTGGAGAAGTCTCAGTAATGGCAGACGTTAAGTCATTTGCCTGGGCGACGGAGTCTTTTTTGTCAGCTAAAACGTAAATATAGCCCTTACTAAAAAATCATTTTTTTTAATGCTTTTTTTTTTGCAGTGTGGGTAGCTGTGGATTTACTCTGGGTATTTATGGGTGTCTATTTTATTTTAAATGTAGAGGTCTCCTAGGTTTTCCTCAGTGCTGGATGAGCTAGGGTCCAAAATCTACAGCTACCTACACTGGAAAAAAGGGTAATTCTTTAGTGGAAAAATGTGATGCATCCATATTGCGTTTTGTCTATTTCGTGTTGCAGCCACTAGGCTGCCCACATAAGTGAGGTACCATTTTTATTGAGAGACTTCGGGGAATGCCAGGTGGACAGAAGTTTCTGGCTCCCCACAGGTTCCAGAAATTTCCATCACAGACTCATGAGGTTTTTTTAGTCAACGTTTGAAGTTTACAAGTGATTGGGGTAGGAAAAGCTGGTGAGAGCCTCACCAGTCACCCCACTCAGGATACCTCTAAGTGTCCAGTTTTCAAAAGTGTACAGGTTTGCTAGGTTTCTCTCGGTGCCCGTTCAGCTAGGGTCTAAAACCCAAGCTACCCACATTAGACAAAAAGGGTCAGTTTTGGGTGGAAACATTTGATGTGCCCATGTCGTGTTTTGGGCTGTTTCCTGTTGCTGGCACTAGATCTAACCTCACAAGAGAGATACCAATTTTATCAGGAGGCTTAGGGGAATTCCAGGTGGATAGAAGTTGGTGGCTCCCCAGGCCTTTCCATCACAGACATTTGAGGAAAATATGATTGTTCTAGCCAAAGTTTGAGGTTTGCAAGTGATTCTGGTAAACAAATCCTGGTGAGACCCACACAAGTCATCCCACCCCGGATACTCCTAAGTGTCTAGGTTTCAAAAATGTACAAGTTTGCTAGGTTTCCAGCTAAGCTAGGATCCAAAGTCTACAGCTACTCACATGGGAAAAAAGGGTCAATATTCAGTGGAAAAATGTGATGCATTCATGTTGCAATTTGGGCTATTTCCTGTCGCGGACACTAGGCATACTCACACAAGTGAGGCACCATTTTTATTAGGAGACTTGGAGGAGTGCTGGATGGAAAGACGTTTGTGGTTTCCCGCATATTCCAGAAGTTTTCATCACAGACACTTTAGAATAATGTGTTTTTGTAATCACAGTTTGAGGTCTTCAAGGGATTCTAGGTAAAAAAAAAACAGTGGGAGACATGCAAGTCACTCCAACCTGGATACCTCTAGGTGTATAGCTTTAAAAAATGTACAGGTTTGCCAGGTGTGCCTAGGATCCTGCACTACCGTGGGAAAATGTGATATGTAGATGTTGTTTTTTGGTCTATTTCCTGTCGTAGGAACTAGGCCTACCCACACAAGTGTTGTACCATTGTTATCGAAACACTTGAGGGAGCATATAATAGTAGAACATTTGTTATTACCAATTGAAGTTTGCTGCATTTGTGCCTTTCAAATGTAAGCCAGTGTATAGGAAAGAAGACATTTTGAAAACTATCCTCTAAATCATATCTTGTGCCCGTTCCAGAAATACATAGGTTTCCTTAATAACCATTTTTCACTCTACATATTTTACCATATGAATTGATCTATACTCTGTACTCAATGAAAAACCATTGTACAGTGCAGCTCAGTTGTTGGCTCTAGGTACCGTGGGTTCTTGGAGAACCTTCAAACTCTATAAATCCCGCAACCAGAAGGGTCTTGTATGCATAATGGTCTATTGCTTTTGTAAATTGGCCATCATAACAAAACGAGACAGATGAATATTCTGCAACAAATGGCAGTTTTTCCTACTCATTTTCAATAGTTCTTTATATCCAAAGCTTTTTCCTTGGGAAAACCTTGAGGGATCTACACATATGACCCCTTTTAAATTCAGAATGTTGTCTTCTTTTCAGAACTCTATAGCTTTTCTGGACCTCCCATGGGTTTCATGTTGGTTGCCACCACAAGCTGGAAGTAGGGTAAGAGCACCCAAACTAGGAAAAATGGGCTGCCTCTTTGAAAAATGCAAAAACTGTAGTACAAAATTAGGTTTTTGATTCAGCTCTGCATACTCCTAAAAGCTGGGAGGATGGTGATTTTAGTACAGCAAACCGTTTGCTGATGCCATTTTTAGGAGGAAAAAACAGACACTTTTATCTGGAGCACTTTTTTTCCTATATTTCTCCAAAAACTCAAACTTTTGCTATATTTTGCCTATTTTCACAGTCCCCTCCAGGGAAATCAACAAATCCTGGGTACCTTTAGAAACCACAAGATGTTGGGAAAAACGTTATGGAGCCCTAAGTGCAACCTAGCCCAAATAGACATAAAAGTGGTTAGCACTGAGGGTGAGGGGGCCCAGCAGTTAAGAGGTTGAACTTTATTCTGCCCCCAGGGGATGGCATAACTCAGGAAGGGGAAGGCAGCATGGCCACCCTCCTCTTTTTTAAGCAAGAGGCCCCAGGAGATGGGGTCCCGAGGACCATCACAGGCTCACCTTTTTCATTTTTTTATTTTTTTGCAGTGATCCTGTAGGATTGTGGGAAAAACACTGATTTCTATTTTATTTTGGTTCCAGGGGGTCCCCTCTGGGTCTCCTCCACTCCACAGGGCCTAAGGGGCAGGATATTCTTACCCCTTTATATTACTTATCTTTTTAAACTTCAGGACAGGGAACTAAGGGGGTGATTCTAACCCTGGCGGTCGGTGTTAAAGCGGCGGCCAACCCGCCAACAGGCTGGCGGTCCAAAAAATGGAATTCTGACCCTGGCGGGAACCGCCAACACAGCCCGCCAACTTAACACTCCGACCGCCGCGGCGGTACAGACAAACAGCGCGGCGGTCACCGCCAACAGGCAGGCGGCAGACAATGTACCGCCCACACTATCATAACTCACCAATCCGCCACCTTTTCCGGGGCGGGAGCACCGCCGATAAAAACACGGCGGAAACAGACTACGAACGGGAAAACGCTCACCAAAACACACTCCACGAGTACGGAGGACAGCATGGAACCCGAATTAAACATCCTACCTGCTCTCGTCTACCTTCTCATCTACCACGAGTACGAAGTCCGGCGCAGACGACAACGGTGAGTACTGCACCTACGACACACGGGAGGGGGAGGACGAAAGGTTACGGGCACACACATATGCGACCCCCCCGCCCCCCCAACTATGTACTCACCAATGCAGAGCACCAAGTCACAGTCACACCACCCAAACACCCCTGAAAAATGCTAGGACATAATCATATTTGGAATAAATATTTATGTACCAAAAAGCTCCAGAAAATTAGCGTACAACCATGAAAGATATCCACAACAAAACAAATGACATACACATCAGTGTATAACTGAAGTACCAAGTCCTGCACATCCTACGAATTCAGCATGTCCGTGGGCCAAAGTCTTGAGAAACAAGGGCAAAGCCCACACAGGAGACCTGAGTCCTTTGGAGAGAACACTGCAGGGGCATCAGATGTAAAAACTACAGGCACCTCAGGGGGAAGGGAAGGGGGGGGCACCACAGCCACATGAGTCCACGACACCAGATCCACGAGGAGCCACCATGCCCACTGGACCATCCTGGGGAGTGCAAAGCCACAGTCTCTCAATGTCTCTACAGTGGGTGGGCTGCCCACTGGACCATCCTGGGGAGTGCAAAGCCACAGTCTCTCAATGTCTCTACAGTGGGTGGGCTGCCCACTGGACCATCCTGGGGAGTGCACAGCCACAGTCTCTCAATGTCTCTACAGTGGGTGGGCTGCCCACTGGACCATCCTGGGGAGTGCAAAGCCACAGTCCATCAGGTGGATGACAGTCTCCACTGGTCAAGGAGGAGGCATGGTGGGCACAGTGAACCATCAACGGTGCTTGAGACGGCGGTGCCCTGTTCAGCGGTGCTTGAGACGGCGGTGCCCAGCGGAGCGGTGCTTGAGAGGAAGGGCCCAGCGGAGCGGTGCTTGAGACGTCGGTGCCCAGCGGAGCGGTGCTTGAGAGGAAGGGCCCAGCGGAGCGGTGCTTGAGAAGAAGGGCCCAGCGGAGCGATGCTTGACAGGAAGGGCCCAGCGGAGCGGTGCTTGAGACGGCGGTGCCCAGCGGAGCGGTGCTTGAGAGGAAGGGCCCAGCGGAGCGGTGCTTGAGAAGAAGGGCCCAGCGGAGCGATGCTTGACAGGAAGGGCCCAGCGGAGCGGTGCTTGAGAAGAAGGGCCCAGCGGAGCGGTGCTTGAGAAGAAGGGCCCAGCGGAGCGGTGCTTGAGACGGCGGGGCCCAGCGGAGCGGTGCTTGAGAGGAAGGGCCCAGCGGAGCGGTGCTTGACAGGAAGGGCCCAGCGGAGCGGTGCTTGAGACGGCGGGCCCAGCGGAGCGGTGCTTGACAGGAAGGGCCCAGCGGAGCGGTGCTTGAGAGGAAGGGCCCAGCGGAGCGGTGCTTGAGACGGCGGTGCCCAGCGGAGCGGTGCTTGAGAGGAAGGGCCCAGCGGAGCGGTGCTTGAGACGGCGGTGCCCAGCGGAGCGGTGCTTGAGAGGAAGGGCCCAGCGGAGCGGTGCTTGAGACGGCGGTGCCCAGCGGAGCTGTGCTTGAGAGGAAGGGCCCAGCGGAGCGGTGCTTGAGAAGAAGGGCCCAGCGGAGCGGTGCTTGAGAAGAAGGGCCCAGCGGAGCGGTGCTTGAGAGGAAGGGCCCAGCGGAGCGGTGCTTGAGACGGCGGTGCCCAGCGGAGCGGTGCTTGAGAGGAAGGGCCCAGCGGAGCGGTGCTTGAGAAGAAGGGCCCAGCGGAGCGATGCTTGACAGGAAGGGCCCAGCGGAGCGGTGCTTGAGAAGAAGGGCCCAGCGGAGCGGTGCTTGAGACGGCGGGGCCCAGCGGAGCGGTGCTTGAGAGGAAGGGCCCAGCGGAGCGGTGCTTGAGAGGAAGGGCCCAGCGGAGCGGTGCTTGACAGGAAGGGCCCAGCGGAGCGGTGCTTGAGACGGCGGGGCCCAGCGGAGCGGTGCTTGACAGGAAGGGCCCAGCGGAGCGGTGCTTGAGAAGAAGGGCCCAGCGGAGCGGTGCTTGAGACGCCGGGGCCCAGCGGAGCGGTGCTTGACAGGAAGGGCCCAGCGGAGCGGTGCTTGAGAGGAAGGGCCCAGCGGAGCGGTGCTTGAGAGGAAGGGCCCAGCGGAGCGGTGCTTGAGACGGCGGTGCCCAGCGGAGCGGTGCTTGACAGGAAGGGCCCAGCGGAGCGGTGCTTGAGACGGCGGGGCCCTGTTCAGCAGTGCTCATCCAGCAGGTCAAGGGAGCCAGACCTGGCCTGGACTCCCTGTTCAGTCGCCCTGGGACCGTGACGTTTCTGGACCCTTCGGGGACGGACTCCTGGCCTCCTTAGTGTCCTCCTTCCCAGCTGGGATGTGGCATGTGGGGTCCACCTTCTCCGCGCTCCTGCTGCCCTTCCGCTCCTTTGATGGGGCTCTCGGGCCCTTGCCTCCCCTAGATGGTGTGGGTGGTGAAGTGGCCGCACATTGCTCCTTGGGGGCAGCCCTGTCGGTCCTCGCACGGCGGTCCTTGTTTTGGCGGGTCCTCTTGCCGGGGGGGGGGGCTGGACGTGTCCTTGCTGCTGATCGATGTGTCACTGCTGGCAAAGGGTGGGCTCCAGAACCCAGGCACAACAGTGACACCCGAAGCTGGGCTGGTGGTGGCTGCGGTGCTCTTGGGACTCTTTGAAGATGGATGGGGGAGGTCATCGGGGGGAAAGAGGTTAAGGTTAGCCAGGAAAAGTTTTTTAGGGCCAAGGTAAAGGGTAGGAGAAGTGGAGATGGAAGTGGAGGTAGAGGAGGTGGTTGTAGGAGAGTCAGGTGTGCTGTCATTGGGTGAAGGTGCTGGTGCTGTAGGCTGTCGTGAGGTGGATGGCTGTTGGGTGGGTGGCTGCCTGCGTTTGTGTGTCTTGGAAGAGGGGGTGACTGACACAGTGGGAGAGGACACAGGGGATGTGTACATGGCAGTGGGGGTGGTGACTGCACGAGTGTGGACTGTACTGGAGGGTGAGGTGGTGATGGAAGCACTGGCTGATGTTGGGGTGCATGCAGGTGTGAGTGTAGACGTCACAGGGAGGGAGGAGGGAGACGAGGAGGAGGGGGACACAGGGGTGGCAGTGGCTGTTGGCATGTCTGCATCTGGGTGTTGCTCGGGTGAGTGTTTGCGGGATCTGTGGTGCTTGTGTTTGGATGAGCTGCTCTTGGGTGTTGAGGTGTGTGCAGGCTGGTCTGATGGTGTGGATGGGATAGGCTGAGGAACAGGAGACAGAGACAGGCTGGAGGCAGTCAGAAGAGGGAGGCTGGAAACAGGGACAATGGCTGCCGTCAGTGCTGAGGCCAGAGCAGTGAACGCTCGTTGATGGGCAGCCTGACCCGAATGAATGCCCTCCAGGTACGCATTGCTCTGTTGCACCTCCCTTTGCACACCCTGGATGGCATTCAGAAGGGTCGTCTGCCCAACAATGAGCGTCCTTACCAGGTCAATGAGCTCCGCACTGAGGGCAGCAGGGGCAACAGGGGCAGGGGCTGAGGTGCCTGGGGCGAAGGAGACGCGCGCCTTCCTCGGCGAACCGGCACGGAGCGAAGACTGAGGGGCTGCTGGGAGGGCGGGGCTGGTGCGCTGGGTGGCGGCTGTACCTGTAGAGGTGGGGGGCACGGATGTTGCCGCCACCCCTAGGGAGCTCCCATCCGAGGACGTGTCGCTTTCGCTGCTCTCACCAGCGGTCCCCGTCGTGGTGCTCCCCTCGCCCTCCGGATCACTGGTGCCCTCGGTGTCTGTTCCTGGGCCCACCGGGGCCTTGTGTCCTGCAGCTCCCTCGTGCTCCGATGCCAAATCTCCTCCGCCTGATGATGCTAATGCACACATGCACAAGAAGATGGAGAGAAAGGGTGGGGGGAGAAAAAAGAAGACCAGGTTGAGTGCATGCAATGTCAACACCGTTGGCGGAGAGGACAGACACAGGTGCCTAATGCACTAAGCCGCGCATTCGGGGTACACTACTCAGTACTACTGACTAAGACAACAGGCCAAGAGACGTCAAACGCGCACATGGGAGATGCTGGACCTTCAATGGCTGTACTTGTCACCCTACCGAGGTGGGGGCCGGGGGCACAGGGCCATGCCTAAGGGAGAGGACTACACTACAGAAAGCGCCCTGGCCTAATGTCACCCACAGCCCTCCTCCCCCACCCAGACGCCTCCACTGCGCAGAAAGATAGGAGAATGTGCTGATACTCACCCCCTTGTGTCTGCTGTGATGTCTTAAAGCGCCCATCCAATTCAGGGTAGGCCACCGCCAGGATCCGGGACATCAGGGGGGTCATGGTGCGACTGGCACCCCTCCTAGGTTGGGAGGCCATCCCCAGCAGTGTTTCTGCGGTCTTCCTTGTTCCGCGGCGGATGTCCTCCCACCTCTTGCGGCAGTGGGTGCCCCGTCTGTTGTGGACCCCCAAGGTCCGGACTTCCTTGGCGATGGCACGCCAAATCTCGATCTTCTGATGGGCGCTGACCTATTAGACATGTACAGGGTGGAAAGGAGGAAATCATCAATGGCCTGCATGTTAGATGTAATTGGCCCCCCCCACCCACTTTGCCATATGGCACATGCTCTCATCTGTCGGGCGTTGCACTCCTCATTCGCCCCCCACCCCACCAACTTACATCCACCCCAATCCACACAGGCATAGCCCATTCCATTAGCACCCAGTGTACTCACTTGTTGGTCTGGAGGACCGTAGAGTAGCGCATACTGGGGGAGGACCCCATCCACGAGCTTGTCCAATTCTTCAGACGTGAAGGCAGGGGCCCTTTCCCCAGTCGCAGCAGCCATTGTATCTTCCAGACCGAGGTCACAGCAGCACTTGCAGTATAGGTCCTCTCCTGTGGATGATCAGGTCTCGAGTGATTAAGCAGATAGAAAATGGCGGTTACGTCCGCGGCGGTGCGTACCGCGACCGCCGGCGCACTTCGTTATTGGCTCCTGAAACCCATAGGCTTCAATGTTAACCAATGCGGCTTTGCGCCGCGGTCTTCGACCGCCTACTGCCACGGTGTGCCCCGCCAGCGCAGTGACCTCACATCCCATTGTCCCACTTCACAGGTCAGGCAGCCGCCATTTCAAGGGCCCACATGGCTTAATTTTGACTGCGACACACAGGCCTAGGCCTTGCATTGCCACACATACACGCCTTTCAACCCATTGCCATTCTTTAACTGTGCAAGCTGTCTGTACGTACCTGTGGTTTGGCTGACTCTGTGCTCCATGTTGTCCTTCCTAGGCACCGTCCGCTGGGACTTGGGATGAGAAGGAGGAATCCTCGCGTGTACCGACCGCTGGTGGACCTGTCGACAATGGAAGAACGCCATATAATACTTCGATACCGACTTGACCGTGCCACTATCCATGAACTGTGTGCCCAGCTGGAGCCAGCCCTGATGTCCCCCATCCGCCAACCCACAGGGATTCCCCCTCTGGTGCAGGTTTTGTCAGTCCTCCATTTTTTGGCCAGTGGGTCATTCCAGACCACAGTGGCCATGTCATCTGGAATGTCTCAGCCTATGTTTTCTAAGATTTTGAGCAGAGTGTTGTCTGCCCTGATGAAACTCATGCGGAGCTACATCATTTTCCCCGAGGAGGGTGACTTGCCCACAGTGAAGGGTGATTTCTATGCCCTTGGACATATCCCCAACATCATTGGTGCCATTGATGGGACCCATGTGGCTTTGGTACCCCCAAAAGACGATGAGCAGGTGTACCGAAACAGAAAAAATTATCATTCGATGAATGTCCAGGTGGTCTGTTTGGCTGACCAGTACATCTGCCATGTAAATGCCAAGTTCCCAGGGTCAGTGCATGACGCGTATGTGATGCGAAATAGCAGCATCCCCTATGTGATGGAGCAGCAACAGAGACAACGTGTGTGGCTAATAGGTGACTCTGGTTACCCCAACCTGCCGTGGCTACTGACCCCAGTAAGGAATCCCCGGACAAGGGCAGAGGAACGCTACAATGAGGCCCATGGGCGTACAAGGAGGGTGATTGAGCGAACCTTTGGCCTCCTGAAGGCCAGGTTTAGGTGCCTGCATATGACTGGTGGATCCCTAATGTACTCACCAAAGAAGGTGTGCCATATCATCGTGGCGTGCTGTATGCTTCACAACCTGGCTTTGCGATGCCAGGTGCCTTTCCTGCAGGAGGATGGTCCAGATGGTGGTGTTGTAGAAGCCGTGGAGCCTGTGGAGAGTGAAGAGGAGGAAGACTCTGAGGACGACACAGACAATAGGGACAGAGTCATACAACAGTATTTCCAGTAACACCCAGGTAAGAATCACCCACGCCATTTCACAATTGCTTCTAGCCTCCTGCATCTGTACTTTCTGTAGTTCCCCACAGATGTTTTTTATTAATTTATGCCTTTCCCTTCCCTTCTCAGTGCTGTCTGACTCAGTACCTGACTTCTTCTTGGTTCGCCCATGAAATACAGCGTATTGACATTGGTATGTTGTCATGACTAATTGACAGAACAGAAATTGAACAGTAATATGTTATCCATTTGTTAATAATACAGCATGACTCAAAACAGGTTTGTGTGCAAAATGTGATTTATTTACAGTGCTAGATATCGGTACATGTGATTCTAAGGGTGATGGGTGGGGGTGGAGGAATATCCATGGCAGAGTCCAGTTCTCAGTCTCACAGGTGCATTGTTCTTTTGCCTGTGGAAGGATGGAGCATAGGCAGTTCATGGTTGGACAGGGTGGCAATGTGGGACAGTGGGAAGACTTGAGGGGGTATGTCCTGCTGGCGGGGGTCTTGACATCCTACTCTGTCTTTTTCTTTGGTCTCAGGCTCCTCTTACGGGGTGGTTGTTCTTCAGCAGGAGGTGGGGTTCTGGGGGGCTGTCGAGGTGTTGGGACCTCCTGTCCACTAGCGCCGGCGGAGGTGGTAGGCTGTTCCTGGTCCGGCCTAGTGACAGGGGCCCTGTGTGGTGCACCATGGTCCCGCAACGTGTCCTCTATCCTGTGGAGGGCCAGGACGATGGTCCCCATTGCGGTCCCGATGATTCTCAGCTCCTCCCTGAACCCCATGTAGCGTTCTTCCTGCTGTGCCTGGATCTCAGTGAACCTGGCCAGTACCGTCGCCATCGTTTCTTGGGAGTGGTGGTATGCCCCCATGATGGTGGTGAGGGCCTCTTGGAGAGTGGGTTCCCTGGGCCTCTCCTCCCCCCCCTGTCGCACAGCAGCCCTCCGAGCTGCCCGGTTTCCCCCGACCTCTGTCCCCTGGCCGGTGTGCCCGCTCCCACTGCCCCCAGGTCCCTGTTGTTGTTGGGGTGTCGGGTTAGCCTGGGTGCCCTGTAGTGGCAGACACACCGCTGATTGAGCTGTCCTAGAGACAGAGGCATGGGCCCGCTGGGTGGGAGCTGTGCTGGTGTCGGCAGAGGGGGTCGGGTCTGGTGTGGCCTGTGTCTGGGTGAGGGGAACCGACTGCCCAGAGGTCCCCGATGGTCCGGGCTGGTCATCAGGTTCACTGTCGACAGAGCTGCTATCCTCAGTGTGGGCCTGTTCCGGTGGTGGGATGGACACTTCTGGACCCTCCTGGCTGGTGTGTTGTCGTTCGGGTCCTGCATGGGGTAAGAGAGTTTGGTTATTGTTTCTGTGTGTGCAATAGCATGCGTGTTGTGGGTGCCCTTGTCCCCCAGTGCAGGCATTCCCTGGAGGGAGGTGTTGTGAGGGTATTTAGTGGGGGGGAGGGGTTAGTGCAGTGGTCATGCTTAGGTGATGGGTGCCCATGGTTTGTGTTGGCATGCAGGAGTTGGTGTTGGGATGGGTGGGTTGTGCTGGTGAGACATTGTCAGGAAGGATGTGTGCTGGGGGGTTGGGGGTGAGGGTGGGGGTGTGGGTTGGCATGCTGGTGGGGTGGGGGGGATATAGTAGTTGAGATGGGACTTACCAGAGTCCATTCCTCCGGCTACTCCTGCGAGGCCCTGAGGATGCAGGATGGTCAAGACCTCTTGCTCCCACGATGTAAATTCGGGAGGGGTGGGTGGGGGTCTGCCGCCAGTCTTCTGGACCGCGATGTTGTGCCTGGAGACCATCGATCGGACCTTCCCCCGTAGGTCGTTCCATCTTTTGCGGATGTCCTCCCTATTCCTGGGATGCTGTCCCACCGCGTTGACCCTGTCCACGATCCGCTGCCATAGCTCCGCCTTCCTGGCTATACTGGTGTGCTGCACCTGCGAGCCGAAGAGCTGGGGTTCCACTCTTAGGATTTCCTCCACCATGACCCGGAGTTCTTGGTCCGAAAATCGTGGATGCCTTTGGGGTGCCATGGGGTGGTGTGGGTGAGGTGTGGGGTGGTGTATGTGATGAGGAGTGTGTTGGTGAGTGGTGCTTTGTGCTACTATGTGGTGTGTGTGATGGTGTAGTGTGCCTCAGTGTGTCTTGCTTTGGATTGTCTGCTGTGTCTCTCTCTCCTTCTCTCAGTAATTGGGGTAGCAGGGGTTTGTGGGTGATGTGGGTGTGTGTTTTATAGTTGGTTGATTGTGTGGGAGTGGTGTGTGTATGTGTATCAGGTGTGTGTTTTTCAAATTGTCCAATGTGGCTGTGTTTTGGTGATGTGTGTGTATTCTGACCGCGGCGGTGTGTAGCGCCAATGGAATACCGCGTTTGAATGACCGCCGTGTGGATTCGCGGGTCGTAATGGCATGGGCGTATTTCTGTTGGCGTGACGGTGGAGGTTTGGTCATCTCCAGTTTATCGCTGCCCGCCGATGTGGCGGGCTGCAGTGGAGGACGGATTTTTGGAGGTTTGGCCGTTGTGGGTCAGAATGACAGTGGCGGTTGACCGCGGCCGCGGCGGTGTTATGGCGGTCTTCTGACCGGCGGTAAGGGCATTTTACCGCCGAGGTCAGAATCACCCCCTAAGTCCTGTAATGACTGCCAGCAACATTTTCTCATGTTGCAGGCAACCAATCAGAGCACTGCTTCTGCAGGACTCTCTCGCATGCTCAGGAAGATCTTCAGGTGGCTCCTCATCAACACCAGACGAACTGTCTCTAAGGTAGGGTTGGGTAGAGTTGATTGAGTGCTACTATGCAGAATTCCACGGAGTTGGTTTAAAACTCTGTGGAATTCCACAGAGTTCCGTGATCAATGGAATGCCACCTGCCCTTGTGGCACCCTGGTCTGAATGCACCGAATCTCAGAAACGCTAAGCAGTCTCGGGCCTGGTTAGCCAGGTCAGACCCTGCTTATCGCTTCCAAGATTGGGCGCATTCGCCAAAGGCAGGGAAAGCTGCTGTTTCATGCCTCATGTGCACTGGCCTGCCCTGTGTGCACTGCAAATGGGGCAGGTCACTGCACAAGAGGCCTAGGCAGGCCAGTGCAAAAGAGAGCTGAAATGGCAGCTTTCACTGCCTACGGCCCTGGCCTGAATTCAGGCCTGGGACGCAGACAGCAAAAGCTGCTGTTTCAGGGCTCTTGTGCACCAGTGTGCACAGAAGTGAACAAAAAGAATGAGGACTTACCTGGGTCCTCCCAGGGTCCTCATTGCCAGCGGCCTGGCTGTCTGCCTCCCTCTGCCTCCTGTTCCCAGGCTGCTGGCAGAGGGAGACCTGGATCCAGAGCCGGCGCTGGCAGCAGCTCCATGCTGCAAACGTCGGACCGAGTGCGCACTGCAGCCCAGTTATGGGCCACACAGCGCAAGCGCAGACTGCCTGAGCTTCCACCAACCCGCCAGACACCTATGCTCTGCCTCATTATCCCTCTCCAGCACACCCCCTGTCCACCGAAGCAAGAGTGGTTGACACTCCTTCTCCTACCTCACCTCAAAATCCTGGATCCAACTCCCCCTTTACATGCAGCATCAGACTCACTTCTCAAATTCAAGACAGGACTCAAGACATGGCTGTTCAACTGATTCCCTCACGCAGCAGGGTCATCAGCACCTGGATTCCCTCACAGGTGAACAGCTGCATCCTGTAATTATGTTGTGATTGATTTATTAATGGGCTAGACCCCGTTCCTTATTCCAATTGACAAAGGTTTTCCTGCCTACTAAGGTCAGAACCTGCTTGTCCCCCAAGTGTCCCACCAGATCCTCATTTTCCTGTCACTGGGCCACTCAGTTCAATAAAGGTGCTTGAACAGGACAATCAAGCCACACCACTCATCCCACAGCTGAGGTTAAAAAGTTATAAAAACTTTCACATGGCACTACAATCCATAGACACTCCATTGATGGAAACACATGCTACACCTTTGAAAGCTTCCCTTCCGCTACCACCAGTGGTTCTGAATAACCACTGACTCTAACTCCCAGTAGTTGCATCAGCCATGTGTAATAGTTCCTTCAGCCACCATCGCTGTGGCCTCATTCGTCCCCTTCCTGCCCCAACTGGGGACATTAGAGCCCTTCCTTACAGGCAAACCAGGACAAGGTTTCTATTCCAACTCTTAAATCGTCCAGAAAAATTAAGATTCAATTTTTCCAGTTGTGGCCCCTACAATCTCAAGCAGAGCCCTTCCCTACAATTGATCAGATTCACCACAGGGAACCAGCACTACCAATACAAAATGTAGGTTTCAGCCTCAAACCAGTGAGTTATTACCAATATTCAGACTTTGATAGCAGACTTCCTGAGAATGCAGAAGATCCACTGCTATTCAACTTGGGTGATTGTCTGGTAAGGCATTCTCCTGACCATTACCTGAAGGCAGCTTGCCCTAATTTGAAAACCTCGAAATTCCCAGGCTCTATTTTAATTTATTAAGACCATTCTGTACTCAGGATTCTCAAAAGAAAATCTTCCCGTATCAACCCAAAGAAAGAACAGCTTTTTGGAGATGAAAACTGTGGCATCTTTGTGCATCTATAGGATCTTGTGAATCCAGATGCCCTGCATGGCCTGGTCACACCCATGCCAAGATGCACATGAAACGCATGAAGCCTCACTTGCCAGAGGACTGAAAACAGCTTCTGAATAGTAACTTTAATTCCATCCCCGTACACCTAGATGTATCCTTAAATTACTAGAATGGATTTCAACCACCTATTCCGAAGCTGGTCCACATAAACACTTTAGAATCAAAGAACGTCTTTCTGACCTAAAGAGAATGGCCCTATTGTAACTCAGGAACCAGGTGATAACTCATTATTCAAATCTCTGCTCGCTAATAGTAGATCTGGGATAATGAGATATTACTTGCAACATTTTTGTCTTGGTTTGAACCCAATAATTGGAGCAGGCTCCATTTATCTCATAAATGCAAATTAAGCTAAGCAGCGCTCCACATCTTGTTCGTACGTGGGGCACACATCTTTGTGGCCTATCTAAACAAACAAATGCACCAAATGTTGTTATTGGATGAGGGAATGAGGTGGGAATGCTGCAGTTGTACAAAAAGTCTGATTCCCCCTTACAAGATGTGTGGTCCAATGGGCAAATAGCAGCGGGACATTTTTACTACTGCTGCTGGTTTGTGTACTGAAACTCCACCTTAATAGAAGTCAGAGGTAGAATATACCCAAGTATTTCTTTAGTCTTTATTGTGAACGGTTAATAAAAAAACATTACAATTAATTAAAAGAAAATACAAGAACGGAACATTAGCATCAAGGTTGCACAGTCCGTGCCGGTATGCAGAAAGTTAAACCCATTATTACAGCTAAAAGCACAAAAACAAACACAGTAGTCTAATCAATATTTAAAACATGAAGGAGTTGCTGCGCAGATGAAGCAATACTACTAATTTAGCAGAATTCCTTAAAGTGCAAGTGTGCTAAGTAAAACAACATTAACCAAAGTATGCGCACTTCCCATCCTCATGCAAATCGTTAACACCATTGTACAACTAAGTACAGCAAATGACAGGGGCGTGCCAGTGTAATCTACATTTCAAACATGTGGGGATTTTTGTGCAGATTAATCGCCGCTAGCGATGGAATAGGTCCCTAAAATGCTGGTGTACAAACTATAGCGCTAGCAGCAGCCGAGATGCACTTCATGGTGCGGAATATCCATGCTCGTATACAAATCGTTAAAATCATTGCAGTGGCAGGTGCAAAGCATTGTCATTAACGTTAAGAACTTGTGGGGAAGCTGTGCAAAATGATCACAAGTAATGATGGGTGGCTCCCTAAGGGGCTGGTGTAGAAAACACTGAAATAGCAGCAACAAAGGTGCACATCATTAGAGATGTAATATTCAGATGGACCTTAAAATCACAGCCCAGCTTTTGCTCACCACAGCGCCGTACTAGCTCCATCACAATAGAATCCATTATTGTCGCATTATCTAACAATAAATTATGGGGTTCACCAAGACGTCAATAAGAAGAACGCACATATGTGTTACTCAGGTTGTGCTACAAACCAACTGGTGTGCCTCTGAGTTTACAGCCTAAGCCCCCCTCGCCTCCATCTCCCCCCACCCATCGACCTCCAGGCAGTTGAATCTGTTTAATGCAGTGATAACACATTTTGTGAACAAAATGTTCAAGGTTAGATTAGCAGGATTTAAAGACGCAATGGTGGCTTGGCGGCACGTTTGGACTCCCAGCTTGTTCCACTCTCCCCTATTCCCAAGTAAAAAGTCCCTGACTTTACTAGTAAAAAAAACATTGCTAACTCGGAACTAGGAGTAACAAAACCACCAAGAGGGAATAGTATATTTTCCATTCCTGTAGCTCCTATCTGCCTCCCTCCACCTTTCAAATGATAGTAAATGATAGAAAGCCCAGTAATGACAAAGGCCAAGCTCTTTAACCTTATATCAGCCAAATGCACCATCTGAGTAATTACTACTGGGTAACAATTATTTCCTGTGTATTTCATTGTATGGATATCTCCCTGTTAGAAATGGGGTCTTTGGTTGGCAGTCAGGTTACCACCTGTCCAAGCAAGGGCCCTCACTCTAGGAATGGTAAAGGAGAATCACACTCAGTTAACCCCCGCTCACTTCCTTGGTAGCTTGACACAAGCAGGTAGGCTTAACTTTAGAGACCAGGTGTAATTTATTTGTACCAACACACACAGTAATATAGTAAAAACACCACAAAATGACTCAACACAGGTTTAAAAAATAGCATAGATTTATCTAAATAAAACAAGACCAAAACGACAAAAATCCGACATACACAAGTCAAGTTATGATTTTTTAAAGATTAAACTCAAAAATAGCACTTAGAAACACAAAATGCTTCGATGAGGTGATAACACGGCGTCGTAACGGAGTCGTTCCCAACAATCCAACGCCAATGGTGTCGGGTATGGAGTCACGCAGACCACCAGGTACAGTACCTTAGTAAAATTGGAGAACATGTTGGTGCGCCAAGTCGGGGATCATGGCGTCGCTGAATCCGAGGTGGCGTTGTTTGCGGTGCTGTGGGGCGGAGTTGTGGAAGCGTCACGAAGAGGCATCGGGTCCTTGCCGCAGAGCGGTGGAGGTGAGGCGGCATCGGTGTGAAGCATTGAATCTGCGCACTTCGGGCAGAGTCGGTCACGATGTGGTGCAGCGACTTCCACAGAGTCTCAGACTTTTGCGGATCTGCAGCGGCATCAGGCCTGCAAGGGTCATCACACTCCAACGAATACCACGGAGTCGGTTGCAGGCGGCATCACGGGATTTGGCAGCGGCATCAGTCCAGAATCGTCCAAAGTCGGTTTTCTTGGATTTTCACCAGCTTCTCCTTTCAAGGGCCCAGGGACTTGTCAGGGCAGGAGTCTCAGCAGAGAGTCCAAATGCTGGTAGGGGAAGTCTTTGATGGCCCTGAGACTTCAGAACACGGGGCAAGCTCAGTTCAAGCCCGTGGAGATTCTTCTCAAGTAGGAATATGCCACAAAGTCCAGTCTTTGTCCCCTTTCACAGGCAGAAGGAACAACTGCAGGATAGCCCAACAAAGCAGTCACAGTCAGGGGCAGCACTTCACCTCAGCTCTTCAGCTCTTCTCCTTGGCAGAGGTTCCTCTTGATTCCAGAACTGATCTAATTTTCAGGGGTTGTGGGTGCTCTTCTTATACCCCTTTCTGCCTTTGAAGAGGGCCTACTTCAAAGGAAAGGGTCTCTTGTTTGTGAGGTTTGTGAGATCCTGCCTTGATCAGGCCAGGCCCCAGACACACACCAGGGGGTTGGAGACTGCATTGTGTGAGGGCAGGCAAGCTCTTTCAGGTGTGAGTGACCACTCCTCCCTCCCCTCCCAGAACAGATGGCCAATCAGGATATGCAGGCTACACCCCAGCTCCCTTTGTGTCACTGTATAGAGAGATGCGAACAGCCCAAACTGACCCAGACAGGGAATCCACAAACTGACAGTCACAGAATGGTTTAAGCAAGAAAATGCCTACTTTCTAAAGTGGTACACTTGCCATGTCAAATTTGGCAGTTTAAAACTGCACTGACAGGTCTAAGCCATGTTAACAGGGCCACTAATGTGGGTGGCACAACCAGTGCTGCAGGTCCATTTATAGCATTTGAGTTGCAGGCGCTGGGCACCTCTAGTGCACAGTACTAGGGACTTACTAGTAAATCAAATATGCCAATCATGGAAAGTCAATTACACATACATTTTACATAGGGGCACTTGCACTTTAGCACTGGATAGCAGTGGTAAAGTGCCCAGAGTAACAAAAACAGCAAAAACAGAGTCCAGCAAACATCAACAACCTGGGAAACAGAGGCAAAAAGTTAGGGGAGACCATTCCAAGGATGCCAAGTCTAACACTCACATTTATGACTTTCATTGTGCTATCGCTCTCTATAGCTCTACTAGCTATATCTAGTCAGATAATTCTCTCTTAAGAATTCTATTCCGCAGAATGCCATAAAGAGTAATCACAACTTTCAAATTGTGACATTTCCTTTTCAGGTACTTATTGCTTTGTGATCCCAGGTACGAGCTGGCAGAGCTCTGACCATCTATGGGGTACCTCTCCACCTGATCACCAAAGTCACCAAGTTCACACATGGGAATCAGGCTGCAACAGCAGCCTGGTCTCAGCTACTGGCCTCACCCGCCACCCAGTGGCGTAACAAAACTGAAGGGGGGCCCCTGCACAGAACAAAGATGGGGCCCACCTCCAGACTCATCCAGTCACTGACCCTCCCTCCCACCATGATTATAAATAAGATTTAATAGTTAGGAACTGAGTTTGCATTCCTCCTTTGTAACCTTAAAATAATTTGAAAGGGTTTCCTCATCTTTAATAGCTGGAATAGTCTGTAGGTTAATAAAACAGATAGAATTACAGATGGGCAACTGTGAATAATGGGGATGTTATTCACTGAAGCGTTCTGGGTGAGGCCAAATAGATAACGAGAGCAAATATCGAGTTGTCTATGATGTCTCTGTTATTCACATTTTACCCATCTGTACTTTTATGCTGTATAAGCCCTCAGCTTCCAATGTGTTCGCAGGACCAGAGGATTAACAGAGGAATCGTATATAACATTTAAAAATGTATTAAAAAAAACTTTACCACATTTTGCACTCTACAGTGGACCACAAAATACCTCACCTCCTGCCACCCACCCCCATCAACATCTGAAAAACTCCCTCCATGCAATCTGCCCAAAAATAACCTGGTGTCCTGCCACCCATCTTAACCATCCCCACAATGAGCAGAGAGCTCTCACCGCTCACACAGGCTGTAAAAGAGCCTCTTGGTAGCGCAGCTTCATTTCCCCTCTCAATGCTGGTCTTCAGAGGCCTGCACTGACAGAGAAGAAGCAACTGGAGCAAGCCAGAACCACCTCCACTCTCCCACTCCCTTGGGTCTGTAGGAACCCGAGGAGATGGGAGAATGTGGGCGACCACCTTTCCGCTGCCACGCTCGGGTCTCTGGAAAGTCGGAAGAGGCTAAATTGAAAGCGCACTTTGGTGATGTCACAGCAGTGAATTAATGAATTCCAGTCCAGTTATTCATGCCAATGGCTAACGCCAAATACAACAGCAAAAAATTACAGTTATCAATCTATGAATGATGAGAGTAAAGGTTAAGAGTCTCTGTAAGGAAATGCCTCCTTGGCATGGTTACCCCCTGACTTTTTGCCTTTGCTGATGCCAAGTTATGATTTGAAAGTGTGCTGAAGCCTGCTAACCAGGCCCCAGCACCAGTGTTCTTTCCCTAACCTGTACCTTTGTTTCCACAATTGGCACACCCTGGTATCCAGGTAAGTCCCTTGTAACTGGTACCCCTGGTACCAAGGGCCCTAATGCCAGGGAAGGTCTCTAATGGCTGCAGCATGTCTTATGCCACCCTGGAGACCCCTCACTCAGCACAGACACACTGCTTGCCAGCTTGTGTGTGCTGGTGGGGATAAAATGACTAAGTCGACATGGCACTCCCCTCAGGGTGCCATGCCAACCTCACACTGCCTATAGGTATAGATAAGTCACCCCTCTAGCAGGCCTTACAGCCCTAAGGCAGGGTGCACTATACCATAGGTGAGGGCATAAGTGCATGAGCACTATGCCCCTACAGTGTCTAAGCAAAACCTTAGACATTGTAAGTGCAGGGTAGCCATAAGAGTATATGGTCTGGGAGTCTGTCATGCATGAACTCCACAGCACCATAATGGCTACACTGAAAACTGTGAAGTTTGGTATCAAACTTCTCAGCACAATAAATGCACACTGATGCCAGTGTACATTGTATTGTGAAATACACCCCAGAGGGCATCTTAGAGATGCCCCCTGAAACCATACCCGACTACCAGTGTGGGCTGACTAGTTTTAGCAGCCTGCCACACACCAGACATGTTGCTGGCCACATGGGGAGAGTGCCCTTGTCGCTCTGTGGCTAGTAACAAAGCCTGTACTGGGTGGAGGTGCTTTTCACCTCCCGCTGCAGGAACTGTAACACCTGGCGGTGAGCCTCAAAGGCTCACCCCCTTTGTTACAGCACCCCAGGGCACTCCAGCTAGTGGAGTTGCCCGCCCCCTCCGACCACGGCCCCACTTTTGGCGGCAAGGCTGTAGGAGATAATGAGAAAAACAAGGAGGAGTCACTGGCCAGTCAGGACAGCCCCTAAGGTGTCCTGAGCTGAGGTGACTCTGACTTTTAGAAATCCTCCATCTTGCAGATAGAGGATTCCCCCAATAGGATTAGGGAGGTGCCCCCCTCCCCTCAGGGAGGAGGCACAAAGAGGGTGTAGCCATCCTCAGGGCTAGTAGCCATACGCTACTAACCCCCCAGACCTAAACACACCCCTAAATCGAGTATTTAGGGGCTCCCAGAACACAGCAAGATAGATTCTTGCAACCTAAGATGAAGAAGGACTGCTGAGCTGAAAAACCTGCAGAGAAGACAGAAACACCAACTGCTTTGGCCCCAGCTCTACCGGCCTGTCTCCCCACTTCAAAAGAACTGCTCCAGCGACACGTTCCACAGGGTCCAGCGACCTCTGAAGCCTCAGAGGACTACCCTGCATCTAAAAGGACCAAGAACTCCCGAGGACAGCGGCTCTGCTCCAGGGAAGAAGCATCTTTGCAACAAAGAAGCAACTTTGAAAGAACACACGTTTCCCGCCGGAAGCGTGAGACTTTGCACTCTGCACCCGACGCCCCCGGCTCGACTTGTGGAGAACAAACACTACAGGGAGGACTCCCCGGCGACTGCAAGCCCGTGAGTAGCCAGAGTTGACCCCCCTGAGCCCCAACAGCGACGCCTGCAGAGGGAATCCAGAGGCTCCCCCTGACCGCGACTGCCTGCTTCAAAGACCCGCCTGGTAAGGACACTGCACCCGCAGCCCCCAGGACCTGAAGGATCCGACCTCCAGTGCAGGAGCGACCCCCAGGTGGCCCTCTCCCTTGCCCAGGTGGTGGCTACCCCGAGTAGCCCCCCCCTTGCCTGCCTGCATCGCTGAAGAGACCCCTGGGTCTCCCATTGGACTACATTGCAAACCCGACGCCTGTTTGCACACTGCACCCGGCCGCCCCTGTGCCACTGAGGGTGTACTTTTGGTGCTGACTTGTGTCCCCCCCTGTGCCCTACAAAACACCCCTGGTCTGCCCTCCGAAGACACGGGTACTTACCTGCTGGCAGACTGGAACCGGGGCACCCCATTCTCCATTAAAGCCTATGCGTTTTGGGAACCACTTTGACCTCTGCACCTGACCGGCCCTGAGCTGCTGGTGTGGTAACTTTGGGGTTGCTCTGAACCCCCAACGGTGGGCTACCTTGGACCCAACTTTGAACCCTGTAGGTGGTTTACTTACCTGCAAATCTAACAAACACTTACCTCCCCCAGGAACTGTTGAAAATTGCACTGTCTAGTTTTAAAATAGCTTATTGCCATTTGTGTGAAAACTGTACATGCTATTTTGCTAATTCAAAGTTCCTAAAGTTCCTAAGTGAAATACCTTTCATTCAAAGTATTGTTTGTAAATCTTGAACCTGTGGTTCTTAAAATAAACTAAGAAAATATATTTTTCTATATAAAAACTTATTGGCCTGGAATTGTCTTTGAGTGTGTGTTCCTCATTTATTGCCTGTGTGTGTACAACAAATGCTTAACACTACCCTCTGATAAGCCTACTGCTCGACCACACTACCACAAAACAGAGCATTAGAATTATCTCTTTTTGCCACTATCTTAACTCTAAGGGGAACCCTTCGACTCTGTGCGTGCTATTTCTTACTTTGAAATAGTACATACAGGGCCAACTTCCTACATTGGTGGATCAGCGTGGGGTACAAGACTTTGCATTTGCTGGACTACTCAGCCAATACCTGATCACACAACTAAATTCCAAAAATTGTTATTAGAAACTGATTTTTGAAATTTTAGCTATTTTTCTAAATTATTAAAAGTCCTGCTAGGGCCTTGTGTTAGTCCCTGTAAGCATTTCCTTTAGAGTTTAAAAGTTTTGTAAAAGTTTGAAATAAGTTCTAGAGATAGTTTTAGATTCTTAAAAAGTATTCCAACTTTTAGAAACATAATGTCTGATGCAGAAGAGATAGTGATGGAACTCAACGTCACCCCTTACTTGCATCTTAGGATGTCAGAGTTAAGGTCTCTCTGCAAAATCAAAAAGATTAAAACTGGTTCAAACCCTACCAAAGTACAGCTCCAGGAGCTTTTGGCAGAGTTTGCTAAAAACAACCCCTCTGATGATGGCCTCACAGAGGGGGACCCTAGTGACCTGGAGGATTTCCCACCTCCAGTCCTAGATAGGGAGCCCAGGGCCTCTCAAACCCTGACTCCAAATGTGATAGTCAGAGATGCTGCTTCTCTCACAGGAGAGTCCAGCAACTCTGGAAGCATTGAGGGCAGCCTCAATGAAGATGACCGCCTGTTAGCCAGGATGGTCAAAAGATTGGCTTTAGAGAGACAGCTCCTAGCCATAGAAAGGGAAAGACAAGAGATGGGCCTAGGTCCCATCAATGGTGGCAGCAACATAAATAGGGTCAGAGATTCTCCTGACATGTTGAAAATCCCCAAAGGGATTGTAGCAAAATATGAAGATGGTGATGACATCACCAAATGGTTCACAGCTTTTGAGAGGGCTTGTACAACCAGAAAAGTAAACAGATCTCACTGGGGTGCTCTCCTTTGGGAAATGTTCACTGGAAAGTGTAGGGATAGACTCCTCACTTTCTCTGGAAAAGATGCAGAATCCTATGACCTCATGAAGGCTACCCTGATTGAGGGCTTTGGATTCTCCACTGAGGAGTATAGAATTAGGTTCAGGGCGGCTCAAAAATCCTCGAGCCATACCTGGGTTGATTTTATTGACTACTCAGTAAAAACACTGGATGGTTGGGTTCAAGGCAGTGGTGTAAATGATTATGATGGGCTGTACAATTTAGTTGTGAAAGAACACCTGTTTAGTAATTGTTTCAATGATAAACTGCATCAGCATCTGGTAGACCTAGGACCAATTTCTCCCCAAGAATTGGGAAAGAAGGCGGACCATTGGGTCAAGACTAGGGTGACCAAGACTTCCACAGGGGGTGACCAAAAGAAAGGGGTCACAAAGACTCCCCAGGGGAAGAGTGTTGAGACATCCAAAGGGAAAAGTAAAGAGTCTTCTATAGGGCCCCAAAAACCTGCTCAGGAGGGAGGGTCCAGAGCCTCTTCACAATCCAATTTTGGGTACAAGGGTAAAAACTTTGATCCCAAAAAGGCCTGGTGTCGTAGCTGTAATCAGCAAGGACACCAAACTGGAGACAAGGCCTATCCCAAGAAAGGTTCCACTTCTAACTCTACTCCAGCTAACACTGGAATGGCCACTCTCCAAGTGGGATCAACAGTGTGCCCAGAGCAAATCAGGGTTCACACTGAAGCTACACTAGTCTCTGAGGGTGGGGTGGATTTAGCCACACTGGCTGCCTGGCCCCCTAATATGCAAAAATACAGGCAGCAACTCTTAATTAATGGGATAAGTGTAGAAGGCCTGAGGGACACAGGTGCCAGTGTCACCATGGTGACAGAGAAACTGGTTTCCCCTGGTCAATACCTGGCTGGACAAACTTATCCAGTCACCAACGCTGACAATCAGACTAAAGTACATCCCATGGCTATGGTAACTTTAGAGTGGGGAGGGGTCAATGGCCTGAAACAGGTGGTGGTCTCCTCAAATATCCCTGTAGACTGTTTGCTTGGAAATGACCTGGAGTCCTCAGCATGGGCTGAGGTAGAACTCAAAACCCATGCAGCCATGCTGGGTATCCCTGAACTGGTGTGTGTCAAGACAAGGGCACAGTGCAAGGCTCTGGGTGAAAAAGTGGTGTTGGAGCCTGGAAAAAGGGTCCAACCCTCCAAGAGAAAAGGAAAGAAGACTGGGGAACCAGCTTCAACACAACAAGAGAAAGAGAACCTCTCTTCCCAGGAAGAAGTTCTGCCCTCTGAGGGAACTGAGCCCATGGAGTTAGAACCTTATCAGGTTGAGCTCCTAGGCCCAGGGGGACCCTCAAGGGAACAGTTGTGTAAGGGGCAAGAAACCTGTCCCTCTCTTGAAGGCCTTAGGCAGCAAGCTGCTGAAGAGTCCAAAGGAAAGATAACAGGAACACATAGAGTCTATTGGGAAGATGGACTTCTTTACACTGAGGCAAGAGATACCAAACCTTGTGCCACTAGGAGAGTGGTAGTGCCTCAGGAGTTTAGGGAGTTCATTCTGACCTTAGCTCATGATATTCCTCTTGCTGGGCATTTGGGACAGACCAAGACGTGGGAGAGATTAGTCAACCACTTCTATTGGCCCAACATGTCCAAGCAGGTCAAGGAGTTTTGTGTCTCCTGTGCCACCTGTCAAGCCAGTGGTAAGACAGGTGGACACCCAAAGGCCCCCCTCATTCCACTTCCAGTGGTGGGGGTCCCCTTTGAAAGAGTGGGTGTGGACATAGTGGGTCCACTTGAACCTCCCACAGACTCAGGGAACCAATACATACTAGTAGTAGTGGATCATGCTACTAGATACCCTGAAGCAATTCCCCTTAGGTCGACTATTGCCCCTGCAGTAGCCAAAGCACTTGTAGTGTGGTCAGTTTTACGTATATTTTGCGCATTAGCTTCAGGCCTTAGGCCTCTGTGCACTTTGCCCTAAATATATTTTATTCATTTGCTAACAGCTTAGAGCCTCTGTGCACTTTGCTCTAAATGCTTTCTATTAGGCTTCGTACTGTTATTTTACAGAATAGCCAGTTCTACGGTGTTGTTTTTTATTCATATCACACTGTTTTGCCTACTTCAGCACTGGAGTTCTTCATAACATATTCACTCTGTGCTTTAGTCAAGGATACAGTCTGGTACATTGCCGATAGACGTGGTAGGAGTCTAGACTTGCCATTCCTGCGTAGGAACATTTTGTGATCACGATGACATGTTAGTTATAAAATCACTTCCTTGTCCCAATACATGCAAGAGGGAGATTTCGACCAGGGAACCACAACCAGACGCTGACTGCCTCGTTGCAGATGCTGAACCAGATCACAGGCCTTTGCTCAGGTATGAGTGTGTCCGTCTCCCTAGTGATACAGAAAGGCAAGCTGAAAGCTTAACATGCTGTGCTCTAAATAGAACAAGCAGAGGTAGAGTAGAAATGGTTAGGAATTATGATAGCTTTATTTCTATGTTTTACTCTCCTGGTTACTATATCAATCCTACTATGTTGTATTGTTCTGGTTATTGCGGCTCACGCCTTAATATCTAAAATACAGTCGTTTTATTAAAACATTATATAAAACTTATACTGTCTTTGTCATTTGTATATGAGACCATATTGTGAATGAGAGAGTTGGTTTGGATCTGAGTGACCACGACTTCCCTGAGAAGTTCCTAAGATGTCATGCGCTCGGCTGCCCAATCATTTCTTCCCCGTGGGAGAAATGAGGCACTGCTAGTTAGCCGGAGCAACAACCGGATTTAGGGTGACAGAGTTCCTTACACGTGGGTCAGACTCAGTCCCCCACACCGTTATCGATCCTGCTGCCTAGAAATCCAGTAGTCTCATTTAGAATAATGAGAGCCCACGCGACATGGCGCCGCCAACGTTTGGTCTGGCTCTAATGTTTGGGTCCGACTGACTCTCTCGGTCTCGTATATATTTTGACTCCTCGGTTCCGTATGCGGAGACGTCCGTGGGGCTGAGGGTTTCCGCCACCACAGGTTGGGTACATCCTATTACTTAGTGGTTGGTTGTTCAAGCTTGAACTTTGAAAGGAAATACCCCGTTATTGGTGTGCCTTCTCTGTCCTAGAGCTATTATTGTTATACTAATGGCGAATCCAGTTGTAGTAGATATACCGCTTAATATGCGATTTCCGCTCACGGGTCATCTGATAGCACATGGACTGACGGTCCAGGGGGGTCCGGTCACTTTTGTGGTGGACGCCCATGCAGCCTATAGATCAGAACTTTTTTATTCTTGGGTCGTGTTTCCAGCAGCTGATGGGGGTACAAATACTTTTCACGAATATACTGTTGCGAATGTCCCTGGACAATACAGGGCTTATGCGTACTTAGAAATACCTTTATCTTATCAAGAACACCATAATTGGCTTGATGGCGCCCTCCCACATTCAGTAACACCAGTACGGTTAGGTCCGTTGAGTAATGATGGTCCGACCTGGCCTTTATTGGCTACATATACACCATATCCTGGAGTGGCAAATGTGGCAGTGGCTGAAGTGCGTCGTTTATATGTGGAATTAACTGCAACGTACAGACGATTAGTTCAGTTTGTGATGCAGACATTAAATACTAATGCAGCGCGTGCTGCTCCAGCTCATCCACATGTGGTGGTGCCGGGAATAAATCCGGCCACTGTACACTCTGTAATGGGCAAGGTACCGGCTAAACGTGAGGAGACTCCATTTTGGCTGGCGCAAAAAATTAATACGCTGGAAGCAGTATTTCCCCATACGGGACCTCAGGATAAGCATAGAATTTTGACGATGTGTTTGCCGTATGGGATGGTTCCTACGGTGGATCTTTGTAATACTTGGGGCACGGTGTTTGCCGCTCTCTATACTACAGCACACGGTACACTGACTTTGGCTAATTTGCCAGAGGTGCTTAAACAAATTCAGGATGAATATGGGGCTGCCCCTGCCTTGGATTTAGGCATGCAATTGATGGGTAATTTTGACGCGGTTTCTTCTATTATTTTGAGTAATCTCAAGGGGGAGGCTGTAGCACTAGCAGTGCGAATGCGTCTTCGGGGCGTTCCGCAGATTAATCAGGAGCGGGAACTTCCGAGAATAATAGCTGAAACATATTCTAGTATTGGTCGTGATAGCCTAGGGGCTCGACCGCAGAAACCACAATTGCAGGGTAAAAATAATAAGGATAATTCTAAGCAACAGCAACCTGAGGGTGCGAAAAAGCGCTGGGATAAGAAACAGCAAACACCTAAGAAAGATGGTGGGCAGTCTCCGCAACCGGAGACCCCACAAAGTAAGTATAATCTCAGGAATAGGGATACTTTGAAGACGCCTGATAGATATCAATATACTGATACACGCAAATCTCGTTCCTTTCAGGACTCCTCGGAAAAGAGAAGTGAGAGAGGTGGGCGGTCAGAGCGGAGGACGGAGTACGTGAAACCGAGACAGGATTCACAACGCTCAGCGGAGGTTTCTATTAAACAAGAAGAGAAACCGCTGCAACAGAAACAGCAATTCAAAAAGAAGAAAGTGGCAGCTGTCTCAGTTAGACATGCCGCTCAAGAAGAGAGTTCTCTTGACGAACAAGACATGGGCGTTAGCGCTGTTAGACAGCGCGGCAGAGGTCACAATAGTTCGCCGGAGTCTTCTAGAGCATCTGGAGGCGAAAGCAACTGATGACTTCATACAAGTCGAGACGGCGGATATGCGAGTCTCTGATCCTGATCAAGTATATCTTGTGACTCTACGATTAGAAGGGGACATTGACCGCGTTGTACACGCCATTTTTTGGGACCATATGGTGAAATCATATGATGTCCTGTTGGCCGAACAAGATTGGCCACCTGACTTTGTTCGTGACTGTCCAGTTGGGGAGGAGGTTATTGCGCCTTCCTTTTCACCACTTGTTCCGAGAGAACTAGCGGAGTCATATGGTAAATCATGGGCTCTAGCACAAGCCCCCGCCCTATATAGAAATAATGTGGGGTGGGATAAACAATCACCTTATCATGTCATTCCCATTAAAGGAGAACCTCAGCCACAGCCGCAATATCCTATTAAATTTGAAGCAAGGGCATCGGTTCGGAAAATTCTTACACAATTGGAGTACCAAGGTGTGATTGAGCCTTGTGTCTCGCCGATGAATAATCCCTTATTTCCGGTTGCTAAACCGGACCATTCCTATAGGATAGTGGTGGATTACAGACATTTGAATAGTCATACACGCACATATGCTATACAGAATTCACATAGCGCTGCGCTTATGAATAATATAGTGCGTAAAAAATACAAAACAACATTGGATATCTCGAATGGATTTTTCTGCCAGAATATAGCACCCGAAAGTCGGGACTATACCGGTTTCAGTGCGTTTGGCTCTCAGAAAAAGTTTTGTCGTTTACCTCAGGGGTATAAGAATAGCCCAGGACTGTTCTCGGCTCGTGTGACTGAACTTCTGCACGAGTTGGACCCTGTGGCATTATCATATGTTGATGACATTTATTTGACGGACGATGAGATACTACAACATCTCAGTCGCGTATCGCGCATTGTTGTGGGTTTTGCTGATATTGGTTATAAGTTTAATTTTAAGAAATCGAAGATTGCCTTCCTCAGTGTTATTTTCCTGGGATATGAGTTATCGAGTGAGGGCAAGAGCCTGGCGCCACATTTTTGGGAGAAATGTGCTTTACTGCAGCCTCCTAATACGGTTCGGAAGCTCCAGTCTTTGTTGGGGTTTCTGAATTTTGGCAGAACTTACATTCCTGATTATGCTACACGTATAAAACCATTATATGAACTGATTCGCCCGAATTTTTCAAGTAGATTTTGGATGATTGAGCATACACACATACTGCGAGAGCTGCAGAATGATCTCTTAGCGGTTAAACATTTACACACGCAGGACAATAAAACTCATTTGGTCATCAGGGTGATTCCTGGGGCTCTTGGATTTACGTATGTCACCTTTAATGAAGGGGAGACAGTCCCGATAGCATACAAGTCCCACTTGTATTCTGCTGCAGAACAACGTTTTTCACAGACTGAGAAAATTCTCACTGCAGTACAGATGGCTGTGATCAAAGAAAGACCGCTAGCCCAGGGCCAACACATTATTGTCGTTTCCCCAATTCCGGCCTTGGAGGCTGTTACAAAAGCGAGTGTTCCTAATTCGAAATCTTTACACCCGCGGTGGATACAATGGGCTACGTCTTTGACGGCCACTGATGTGGATTACATATTTGACCCTAAGCTGCAGACTCAAGAATTTCTTCAATATGAAATAGAGTACCCGGTTCCTGCTGGCACATTACCTATTGACCAATATGAAGTGGTCATGTATACCGATGGCTCTGTGCAACCGGCGGTTGGGACTAAACAACAGTATTCAGCTGCATGTGCGGTGGTGTGCGGGACTATGGAGGGGGGAGTCTTCTGCCCCCGACATACTTATACTAAAACATTGGGAGATTGCACGGCGCAGCTGGCTGAGCTCAAAGCTCTTTTGTTAGCGTTGGAGCATGCAGAGCCGGCGATATTGACCTTGCTGGTCTGTGACTCCTACTACTGTGTGCAATCCTTCAATGAATATCTGCATTATTGGAAAATGAATGGGTTCAGAGATTCTAAAGGCAACACCATTAAACATAAATTGTTGTGGAGTAAGGTTGCGGGTCTGAAAGAAACGCTTCCTAGAGTCCATGTTGTACATACTCTTGGACACCAGCGCGTTGGAATACACGTTGCTGGGAATACTTTGGCTGATGAGGCTGCAAAGTCGGCAATGGCTATCGCCACTGTAGCCGCGGTAACTCGTTTGAGTTCAAAACCAGACATAGAGATTTCGGCTGCCATAAAAGCTACGGCTGATGGCACGCCATTTCCTAAAGGAGTCCCTTCTAAATATAGTTACTGCTTGAGTGGTGCACTAAATGCTGTTGTTAATATTCCAGGCGTTGGTGTACGTGAGTTACCGAATAAGATTGAGAGACCTCGATTAATTTCTGCAGCGCATGAAGGGGTGGCATCTGCGCATGCTGGTGTGGCTGCCACGATTTCGCTTTTACAGGCCCGTTATTGGTGGCCTGGTCTCTATAAGGAGACAAAGCAGTATGTCCTTTGTTGTGACGTCTGCCAACAAATTAAAGCATCGTCGGCTAGACGCCCGCAGCAGACTCCTCTTCTGATATCAAATAGACCATTACAGTGTGTGTACTTGGACCATTGTGGTCCACTGACACCAGATAGTGCATACAAATATATATTGGTTGCTGTAGATTCGTGCTCCAGATTTGTGTGGGTCTGGCCACAGCGCTCGGCTGACGCTCGGACTGTTATTAAAGATTTGCGTATCTTTGTCGATACATTTGCAGTTGCGACTTTTCATTTGGACCAGGGCCCTGCTTTTGCCTCTAAGGCATTCAGGGACACCATGGCTTCGTTGGGGGTCCAACTCCAATTCTCGTCTCCATTTCATCTTGAGGGAAATTCTGTTGTGGAGCGTTTAAATCGTGATTTAAAGCAATCCTTAACAGCCAGGGTTATAGGTACGGGTCGTAGTTGGCTAGCCCACCTGTATGGAGTACAGAGAGCACTTAATAACTTGCCTAGAAGGTCACTGGGGGGTCGTACTTCATATGAGTGCCTGTTCGGAACACGAATGTATGTTCCTGATCTGGATGGTCCTGGTGTGGAGGCGGCAGATACGCCCTTTGACATAAATGATCGTGTCACTGTTTTGCAGGATTTACAACAATTCCGTGACGATAACTCTTCTGCAAGTGCTGCCTCCTCTGGAATTAAGGATGAGCCAGTAACACCTACTGGTTGGATACCCAGGATTGGGGATCTAGTGCGTGAAAAGGTCGCAGTAAGAAAAGAATTTGGTCCTTCTTATCGAGCACCTGTCCCGGTGTTGGGAGTGAGCGGCACGAGAACTGTGATTTTGCCGCCGCTGCAAGGGGCCAAAGGAAATCGTTTTGTTTCCATTGATAATGTCAAGTTACAACATGTGGCCGATTCTGCACAGCAGACCAAGAGGGACACCCAGTAGTTCCGGCATCCCTCTCACTACTGGGGAAGAAGTCCCGCTGCAGGTGATTTGCACCGACCCTGTTTCCTCTCCGAGCTTGGGGAGGGTGGAAGATGATCTTGCGATTGTTCCACAGTCAACGATTGATATCGATTCTTTTGCTCAAGTTGCTGTACGTTCTACTGATGTTTCTGAACATGTGATTTATAGCGTACCTAGGAGAGAACCTCCATCAGCTTCCTTGTTCACTGTTGCACCTTTTGCAAGAACTGCCTCTGGCTGCTTCAACAACGCGGATGCGGCTGTATCCAGCTCTTCGTCTTCGCTGTCTTCAATCCGAGGTCCACGTAAGCTACTCAGTTGGCTTAAACGTACATATTTTGTTATTCCTTGGAACTATTTGTGGCTTTTTATGGCTGTAATGACTCTTTTTTTTATGGTTGGGTTTTGTGGTTACTTTTTTTCTAGTAATACATGGTCATTTTCTTCCTGATCGATCAGACATTGAGCACGTGGAGACTGTGTTGAGACCACATTTTTCGTCTCATATGGTTCGAAGAGACTTATCCAATGTGAACATTTCTGCAATACCAATTCCGGATGGGATTGTGTGGGATAAAGTAATGTTTGATATATATGGTCCCACTGAATTGATTCAAATACCGTATGTCCTTAAGTTATCAATGAATGATATTGTTATTCCAGGCATTGTTTCTGATGATTGGGATGTGAAGACTGTAGATGCTATGCTAAAAGATTTGCAATATTATACTGTCTATGACGATGAAGATGCTTACCAATTTAAAGATAATCATGGTGATATGTTTTGCTACACCTATTATGGACACCACTTTATTCACAAAGCGAGTAGCCCTAAGTCCATCTTTAATTATGTACAATGGGAACATTGCTCGACTCCTCCACAAGGGAGTTCGAAAACGTATAATGATAAATTTGCATATTTTTCTGGGCATGATCAGCGAAACGCTAAGTCTTACTATTTTAAAGTGACACCGTATTCTAATAAGCAAATTTTGTTGACCGATACTAAATTACTGTATTCTAATTCGTTTGTATCTAAACTTTCGGTCGAAGGATATGAATACTGGTTGAAGACTGTTGACTTGAAAAGTGTTTGGGGTACGAAAAATTGGCAGATGCAAGGCAGAGATACATTATTTCGAGCATGCATTATCCCTGTGCAAATGATTTTCCTCAATGACACAGTACAACAGACTAGTTGTTTGGGCTTGGCGTCGATTGGAGAATTGACTTTGCCTAGAATACCTGTCCCTTCTAAATTAAATAACTGGCAGCATTATGTGAATGCTACTTTTAATGAATTTACGCATTGGGTCCAGAATGGTACGCTTAATGCTTCATCGTTACATCCGGGCGGGTGGTTATTGTGGCCTGTAGACACTAATCAGTGTCATCAACGTTTTGTTACCTCTTCTGGGGGGTTCAGGACTAGTAGGGCAGACCCTCGTTACATTTCACCAGAACATGCAGATATAATAACTACATACAGTGTGGGGAAACTTTGTCAACAATGGTTGAAGTACTCCACGCTGGGTGCAGTTAAGGCACACCTCAAGTTACTGTCTAATGGTACTGATTTACAAGATTTCTTGTCAGGTCCCAAGGTGCCCCGGAGAAAAAGGTTCTTATATGAAGTGTATAATGAGTTTTGGAAACTTTCCCAGCAGGAGGCTGCAGCCCGGTTAAGACAGATTGATCAAGAAAATCTGCTGCAGACTTTGTCTGTTGTTGATAATGGCATGCATACCCTTTCTGACCGTGTTTACACGATTGACAGCATTGTCTCTTCTGCTATTGACATTATAAAATTAGACATGTCTTCTTTATATCATGGGCAGAGTCAGACATGATCTATCATGCAGCTGGGTTGGACTCTTCAGACCTTGAAGACGGGTCGCGTTCCATGGCAGCACATTCGTGCCAGAGAGATCTTTATCTCCTTTAATTTAACTAGTCAACAACAATTGATGGCTAAGAAGGAAGCGACGTATGTTATGTTAAATATTGAAAAGTTGGAGAAACTGCCTTTTACGGTGGCTGAGATTCCGTCAGCTGAGTGGTTGATTCATGGGGTTATTAATTTGCCTATCTCCACTCTGCAATTTACTTCTTGTTTGAAGCACATTCCGGTGGGTAGATATGAACTATTGGGTGACAGTTACATACATGAGGTGTGGGAGCTTCCTTTTCAGTACAGATGTGTTAATGGTTTGCTGGAAGTTTTTCTTAGCGGTAGCGAATGCGAAGCTTCTGTTAGCCATTCCATGGTTTGTAAACAGCTGTCCTTGCACGGAGCGTGTAATGCTTCGATTGCTAACTTAGCTTGTTATCTGAAGGGAGTTCCAGTCCCGGTAATTAAAAACACTTTCCAGGTGCTTTCTAACTGCAGTTACATTGTTCTTAGCAGCGAACGCTGCTGTGGCATGCGTGCCGGAATAGTTTACGTCGTTGTCGTCAACAAGGCCGTTACGTGCTGCGGGAATGTGTTGTTTCCCCCTACTGAATTTAGGGAGGTAGCGGACATCTGGCCTCATATTGCTACTTCCAAGGTTGATTTCGACAAGTTGAGTCGGCTAAAAACTTTAATGTTTCAAAAGCATGTGGCCCTTACATCTGCCAGCGAGACCTACGCACTCCAAGTGGCAAGGTCATCGGCGGAGATACAGTCCCTTTTGAATACTAACTTTCCGAGTCACTTCGGTGAACTTGTGGGACGTATATTTAATGCATCCAGCACTGCTGGTATTGCTCATTTTTTCAAAGCCGTTGGTGTTGGTTTCGTTCACACCTTCTCTTCCATATTCGGTTTCATACCTTCGGCTATACACTCTATTTTCGGAAGCATTTTTGGGGGTTTCCCAATTACTTTGGCTTTATTGGCTGGAGTTTTGCTATTGTTGCTATTTTTTCGCAATGGCTGCCCCGCCGCAACGAGATCCTGTGTTGCTGCTCCCGTCCGCGCAGCTGTGTCGTGAACGCATGATGCAGTGTTTTGGAGCAACACTCCTGGCTCATTTGGAGTGTGACTGGTCTTTGTCGTTCCGACCGGTTTTGGATTGTGTGCAACCCGTGTTTCGATGCCTTTGGTGCCCGTTTGAACATGCACTGGCTTTCTGTCTCTCACTGCAGCGCTCTCCAGTGGTTGATCTTGATCTGTTGATGTTCCCGATTAGGGCTCATTCCCAGACTTGTGCACTGCGGTTGCGTTTGCTTCGTGAAGCGGATTATGAGATTCCCTTCCTGGAGGAAGATGGTTTTGTCTCTTTCCATGGCACTACACGGGGTGCCGCCCTGAATCGTTTTGGGGCTTTGGAACACACCTGCTCCATGGTAATTTGTGGCGTGGATCTTCCGATATTGACATATCTCGAAGTGGAGGAGCTTCTACGTTCTATTGCTTCTGTTTGACAAATGGATTTTTTTTCTCTCTCTCCCGACTAAATTGACACTATATTGCAATTCGCTCTATCGTCACATGTTTCCTAAATTTATGACTTTGTTGTCTTCTCATCTTGTCGAAATGTTGGGTTTAAATTTAGGTCATGTTTTTTTTTTTTATGTTGTTGGAACCACTTGCTACCGACAAGGGGAGGGTGTAGTGTGGTCAGTTTTACGTATATTTTGCGCATTAGCTTCAGGCCTTAGGCCTCTGTGCACTTTGCCCTAAATATATTTTATTCATTTGCTAACAGCTTAGAGCCTCTGTGCACTTTGCTCTAAATGCTTTCTATTAGGCTTCGTACTGTTATTTTACAGAATAGCCAGTTCTACGGTGTTGTTTTTTATTCATATCACACTGTTTTGCCTACTTCAGCACTGGAGTTCTTCATAACATATTCACTCTGTGCTTTAGTCAAGGATACAGTCTGGTACATTGCCGATAGACGTGGTAGGAGTCTAGACTTGCCATTCCTGCGTAGGAACATTTTGTGATCACGATGACATGTTAGTTATAAAATCACTTCCTTGTCCCAATACATGCAAGAGGGAGATTCCGACCAGGGAACCACAACTAGACGCTGACTGCCTCGTTGCAGATGCTGAACCAGATCATAGGCCTTTGCTCAGGTATGAGTGTGTCCGTCTCCCTAGTGATACAGAAAGGCAAGCTGAAAGCTTAACATGCTGTGCTCTAAATAGAACAAGCAGAGGTAGAGTAGAAACGGTTAGGAATTATGATAGCTTTATTTCTATGTTTTACTCTCCTGGTTACTATATCAATCCTACTATGTTGTATTGTTCTGGTTATTGCGGCTCACGCCTTAATATCTAAAATACAGTCGTTTTATTAAAACATTATATAAAACTTATACTGTCTTTGTCATTTGTATATGAGACCATATTGTGAATGAGAGAGTTGGTTTGGATCTGAGTGACCACGACTTCCCTGAGAAGTTCCTAAGATGTCATGCGCTCGGCTGCCCAATCATTTCTTCCCCGTGGGAGAAATGAGGCACTGCTAGTTAGCCGGAGCAACAACCGGATTTAGGGTGACAGAGTTCCTTACACGTGGGTCAGACTCAGTCCCCCACACCGTTATCGATCCTGCTGCCTAGAAATCCAGTAGTCTCATTTAGAATAATGAGAGCCCACGCGACACACTCATTGGTATTTTTACCAGAGTGGGATTTCCCAAGGAGGTGGTGTCTGAAAGAGGTACCAACTTCATGTTAGCATACCTGAAACATATGTGGAATGAGTGTGGGGTGACTTACAAATTCACCACACCATACCATCCACAAACCAATGGTCTTGTTGAAAGATTTAACAAGACATTGAAAGGCATGATTATGGGGCTCCCTGAAAAACTCAAAAGGAGATGGGATGTCCTCTTGCCATGTCTGCTTATCGCCTACAGAGAGGTGCCTCAGAAGGGAGTAGGGTTTTCCCCCTTTGAACTTCTGTTTGGCCATCCTGTAAGGGGACCTCTAGCTCTTGTAAAAGAAGGCTGGGAGAGCTCTTCATGAGCCTAAGCAAGATATAGTGGACTATGTACTAGGCCTACGTTCACGGATGGCACAGTATATGGAAAAGGCAAGTAAAAACCTTGAGGCCAGCCAACAACTCCAGAAGTTGTGGTATGACCAAAAGGCTGCTATGGTTGAGTTTCAGCCAGGGCAGAAAGTCTGGGTTCTGGAGCCTGTGGCTCCCAGGGCACTTCAAGACAGATGGAGTGGCCCTTACCCAGTGCTAGAGAGGAAGAGTCAGGTCACCTACCTGGTAGACCTAGGCACTAGCAGGACCCCCAAAAGGGTGATCCATGTGAACCGCCTCAAACTCTTCCATGACAGGGCAGATGTGAATCTGTTGATGGTAACAGATGAGGACCAGGAAGCTGAGAGTGAACCTCTCCCTGATCTCCTCTCCACAGACCCAAAAGATGGCTCAGTTGATGGAGTGATCTATTCAGACACCCTCTCTGGCCAACAGCAATCTGACTGTAGGAAGGTCCTGCAACAGTTTGCTGAGCTATTTTCCCTAACCCCTGGTCAGACACACCTGTGTACCCATGATGTGGACACAGGAGACAGCATGCCTGTCAAAAACAACATTTTCAGACAGTCTGACCAAGTTAAGGAAAGCATCAAGGTGGAAGTCCACAAGATGCTGGAATTGGGAGTCATTGAGCACTCTGACAGCCCCTGGGCTAGCCCAGTGGTCTTAGTCCCCAAACCTCACACCAAAGATGGAAAAAGAGAGATGAGGTTTTGTGTTGACTACAGAGGACTTAATTCTGTCACCAAGACAGATGCCCATCCCATTCCAAGGGCAGATGAATTGATAGACAAACTAGGTGCTGCCAGATACTTAAGTACCTTTGACTTGACAGCAGTGTACTGGCAAATAAAAATGGCATCAGGAGCAAAAGAAAAGACAGCATTCTCCACACCTGATGGGCATTATCAGTTTACTGTTATGCCCTTTGGTTTAAAGAATGCCCCTGCCACCTTCCAAAGGTTGGTGAATCAAGTCCTTGCTGGCTTGGAGTCCTTTAGTGCAGCTTATCTTGACGATATTGCTGTCTTTAGATCACCTGGTCCACCTGAAGAAGGTTTTGAAGGCCCTGCAAGCATCTCTATCAAGGCCTCCAAATGCCAGATAGGGCAGGGAACTGTGGTTTACTTGGGACACCTTGTAGGTGGAGGCCAAGTTCAGCCACTCCAGCCAAAGATCCAGACTATTCTGGACTGGGCAGCTCCAAAAACCCAGACTCAAGTCAGGGCATTCCTTGGCTTGACTGGGTACTACAGGAGGTTTGTGAAGGGATATGGATCTATAGTGACACCCCTCACAGAACTTACCTCCAAGAAAATGCCCAAGAAAGTAAACTGGACTGTAGAAAGCCAACAGGCCTTTGACACCCTGAAACAAGCAATGTGCACAGCACCAGTTCTCAAAGCTCCAGATTACTCCAAGCAGTTCATTGTGCAGACTGATGCCTCTGAACATGGGATAGGGGCAGTTGTGTCCCAGTTTTGTCCCAGACAAATGATGATGGCCTTGACCAGCCTGTTGCTTTCATTAGCAGGAGGTTACTCCCCAGGGAGCAGCGTTGGAGTGCCATTGAGAGGGAGGCCTTTGCTGTGGTTTGGTCCCTGAAGAAGCTGAGACTATACCTCTTTGGTACTCACTTTGTAGTTCAGACTGACCACAGACCTCTCAGATTGCTAATGCAAATGAAAGGTGAAAATCCAAAACTGTTGAGGTGGTCCATCTCCCTACAAGGAATGGACCTTATAGTGGAACACAGACCTGGGACTGCCCATGTCAATGCAGATGGCCTTTCCAGGTTCTTCCACTTAGAAAATGAAGACTCTCTTGGGAAAGGTTAGTCTCATCCTCTTTCGTTTGGGGGGGAGTTGTGTAAGGAAATGCCTCCTTGGCATGGTTACCCCCTGACTTTTGCCTTTGCTGATGCCAAGTTATGATTTGAAAGTGTGCTGAGGCCTGCTAACCAGGACCCAGCACCAGTGTTCTTTCCCTAACCTGTACCTTTGTTTCCACAATTGGCACACCCTGGCATCCAGGTAAGTCCCTTGTAACTGGTACCCCTGGTACCAAGGGCCCTGATGCCAGGGAAGGTCTCTAAGGGCTGCAGCATGTCTTATGCCACCCTGGAGACCCATCACTCAGCACAGACACACTGCTTGCCAGCTTGTGTGTGCTGGTGGGGATAAAATGACTAAGTCGACATGGCACTCCCCTCAAGGTGCCATGCCAACCTCACACTGCCTATAGGTATAGATAAGTCACCCCTCTAGCAGGCCTTACAGCCCATAGGTCTTACCATAGGTGAGGGCATAAGTGCATGAGCACTATGCCCCTACAGTGTCTAAGCAAAACCTTAGACATTGTAAGTGCAGGGTAGCCATAAGAGTATATGGTCTGGGAGTCTGTCATGCACGAACTCCACAGCACCATAATGGCTACACTGAAAACTGTGAAGTTTGGTATCAAACTTCTCAGCACAATAAATGCACACTGATGCCAGTGTACATTGTATTGTGAAATACACCCCAGAGGGCATCTTAGAGATGCCCCCTGAAACCATGCACGACTACCAGTGTGGGCTGACTAGTTTTAGCAGCCTGCCACACACCAGACATATTGCTGGCCACATGGGGAGAGTGCATTTGTCACTCTGTGGCTAGTAACAAAGCCTGTACTGGGTGGAGGTGCTTCTCACCTCCCCCTGCAGGAACTGTAACACCTGGCGGTGAGCCTCAAAGGCTCACCCCCTTTGTTACAGCACCCCAGGGCACTCCAGCTAGTGGAGCTGCCTGCCCCCTCCGGCCACGGCCCCACTTTTGGCGACAAGGCTGGAGGAGATAATGAGAAAAACACGGAGGAGTCACTGGCCAGTCAGGACAGCCCCTAAGGTGTCCTGAGCTGAGGTGACTCTGACTTTTAGAAATCCTCCATCTTGCAGATGGAGGATTCCCCCAATAGGATTAGGGATGTGCCCCCCTCCCCTCAGGGAGGAGGCACAAAGAGGGTGTAGCCACCCTCAGGGCTAGTGGCCATTGGCTACTAACCCCCCCAGACCTAAACACACCCCTAAATCGAGTATTTAGGGGCTCCCAGAACACAGCAAGATAGATTCCTGCAACCTAAGATGAAGAAGGACTGCTGAGCTGAAACACCTGCAGAGAAGACGGAGACACCAACTGCTTTGGCCCCAGCTCTACTGGCCTGTCTCCCCACTTCAAAAGAACTTCTCCAGCGACACGTTCCACAGGGTCCAGCGACCCCTGAAGCCTCAGAGGACTACCCTGCATCTAATTACAGTTTCTAACCCTGCATTAATTGGTAGTTATATCATGAATTTGCAAATAATACTATTGACAACAATTTTAACAAAAATAAATAAACATGACATCAAGAAAAAAGTGTGCACAAATAGAATAATATGTCAGTAGAAATAATTATTCATTATATTAATTATAGTAGTGAACAATTGTTGCTTATATTTTTTTTGCCTTTATGTTACACATTCATTATAATTATTCTAAAGTAATAAGTTGGTCTATACATCCACATTCTAGGTGGAGCTGGTGGTGAAGTGCGCATTGGTTCAAGAAATAGAGAATTTTCTAAGCATTTGGGGCCAGATGTAAAAAGCATTTGTCAAGTCGCAAACGTGCCGATTCACAGATTCGGCCCGTTTGCGACTTGAAAAATGCTTTTTAGGATGTACAAAGCCCAAACTGCGATTCAGTAACTTGTTACCGAATAGCAGTTTGGGTTTTGCGATTCGTTAGTAGGAAGGGATGTGTCAAGGGCGTCCCTTCATAATACTGCATCTAAATGGTATAAAACAGATGTCTGTATACATTTTCTTTGGCAAAACGTCCTGAATTACATTATTATTGCTGAAAGTTTGACATAGATGCACATGCTTCCTTCTTTTCAATCTTAAACTTCCAATTCAAGGCAAAAATTGTCAATATGGCATTTATCAGGAAGAACCTGCTCACTTAGTGACTGTCTGATTATGAGTGAGCCAGAATTAGGTGATGGAATACTATGGGCCGGAATGACGATTTCCTGCCGGTATCCTTGGACGTAAATCTGGTTACTGCAAGTCATTGCTTTTGGAATCGGAACCTGGATATACTAGGTCCAAATATGCATATGCTTTCCCGTTCCAGGTCAAATACAGGGTCCAAATCAACACCTATTCATCACATGCTAGAGGAAGGTGATGAAGGAGTGCAGGCACTGAAGAAAAGCTTGTGAGGTGGGAGGTAGTACGTGGGAGAAGATGCAGAGGTCAGGGGACAGATAAGAAGACCACTGTCTGCTCCCGGCCATCCTGTTTTGCCTGCATAAGGGGGATCTGACTCTTCATGAGGGGGTAGGAGACAAAGCCACCTATCAGCCACGAACTTTGCAAATGCCTGGACCTGTTGCTTCAAGGGATGAATGGGGGCCGGTCGGTACTCCTGCCTGGAGTTGCTGCCCTGCCACCACCTTTGTTTTGGTTCCACAAGGTTGGAAATCACACCCAGTAAAATTAGGTCCAGTGTCTCTGGGCCTACAATTACCCAGTATGGAGTTTGTGGATGAAGTCATTTTGATCCTGAAACACTGGACAACTTTTAGTATGGTAGAGTGGTACCCCCGGCCCTCAGACATAAGCCAATTCTAGCCGAGGGCTAGTATGAGCTTTAGTTTATTAGCTGACAGTTCTGATGATGGACCACATTATGTCAGGTCCCTGATCCACACTAGTTGGGTTGGAATGCCATATGCAGGGTCAACCAAGAAGCCATCCCTTTGGTATGGCTTGAGCTATGAATTTTCAAGCATGATTCCAAGCAGTATACCTGCTGGCAATCATAGTACTATTAATAGTCTGCTCTGCCAATCCAATACAGAAAAAAACAGCATCCTAAAGGTCACATGCCTAGCATTCAGTTAAGATGTTTGAATTGACCCAGTGGTGCCTAATCTGAGGGAGATGAGTGACACTGAACCAAGGAAATATGCGAAACCTTGCACTATTAGTCAGCGAGCATGCAATATGCAGTTACCATAGCTTTCAACACTACTTCCACTTGCCTCTGGCTAGTATCATACCGGAGCTGGTGTTCATCGTAAATTCAGTGGAAACCACAATTCTACCACCTCTAGAATAAAATTCTGTTTTGGAATATGGATACTGAGGAGGTGGCGATATAAAAACACATCATTACAGATGGGAGACATTGGATATCAGATGTGTTTTTCATTGAGGGATTCTAAATGACTTCAAATATAACACAAGAGTGTTACTGTGTTGCTTAACGTAGTAATTTGTGCTGTCTGTATCTTTGAAATCAATAAAAAAATAAACAAAAATATATATAGCATAAGAGTGTATCTTGAGTTATCGAGATAATTCAGAACCCCAAGTGGAAATATATCTGGTATTCACGTTCCACCCAACTATGTTATGCTATGTCGATCCCCAATCATCTTTTAACAGCTACGCAGGGGCAGATGATTAATGAGGCAGCCATTTATAACATTGCCTCGACTCCGCTTCACAAATATAATAATATAACAGCTAGTCTTGTGCCACACGCTCCCACCACCCTTTGCGCTTATCCCCTTCCTAAATTGAAGAAAATAACTTGGCGTCCTACTACCCACCCACATCACCCTCTATTTAACTCCATTAAACCCTTCTCCATCCCCCACTTTCTGACCCTTCCCTCAGCATCCGTGCTACAAAGATGCCCTCTCTTCTGGTGCAGGTGTTTCTCCGCCACAGTGGGTATGCACAGACCTGTGCTGACAAGGTAATATGATGTGTTTTTCAGGCAGCCTATCCGTGGAGACCAGAGAGAAGTAGAAGGTGGATGAGACTGGCAGCAGCCATTTACCACCCGGCTCTGGTGTCAAAAGACCTGGGGGAGGCAGCAGAACAGAGGAGAGGAAAGTGGTTACCCTGTTGACACAAACACAGGGGGAAACAACTATCATTTCCCTTTGTAGGTTTGTCATAGCAGTCAATGATATTATTTGATCCATTTATTTATGCTAATAGGTCCCCATAAGAGCCAATCATAACAATAGCAACCTTACTCGGGGATTCCTTCAGCCTTGATTTGTCAGTAGAAGCCTATGTAAGGTAGTCCACTGTTATTATTGTTACTGTTATTATGAGTTGCTAGTATTGCTAATATTAATAATATTATTATTAGTACTATTATCACTAGTATAGCATATTAGTGATTAAGAGACAGTCACCTGTAGGAAAAATGGCACCTAACGAATCCGAAGTGCCAATCAGTGGGATCCTGAGTGAATAATAATAATAATAAATATTATTATAATAATAGTAACAGCAACAATCAAGTTAAACTTAAGTGATGACCAATGCCTAAAGGCAATTTACATTTGGAAGGAACCTTATAAATATATTATTATTTTATTATTATTATTATATTTTTAGGCCGCCTGCTAAACATAAATTGCCTCTAGGTATCGATCATCACTAAAGTGGCAGGAGAAAGAGGAAATTAGACATGGAAAAGTAAAGTTTTCAATTTTTTTCAAATTTTACCATTTTGGATTCTCAACTCATATTTTATGGAAGGCAGTTCCATCATCGGGTGCGACGTACCCTTTCTGGCAATCCCTCAGTGAAGAGAATGCAAGCCACTGGAAAAGAAAGGTACTGATGGCAGAACGAAGCACTCACCCAAGTTTTCACTAATCCAGTGTAGGCTCACACCTTCTTGTCACTGAAATATTAAGCAAAGATATGTATGTTTTACCCCACCACTACCCACAATCAATGGACTATTCCGGCCACAGATAAATGATCTTTTCACCTGAGATCAGCCTCCAATTAGATTCACACGTTCTGGGCTGTCTCTAGAAGAGCCATCCTATTTCTGTTACGTCTAAGTTAAAGGCATTAACATTGTCCAGTCTTGGATTGATAACGCATCCAATCAGAATGCCTTCAGGACTTAATGGCACATATTGTGTTATTTGCATTAGCCATATAAGCCGATAATGTTATTTCTTGCTTTATATTCCAACTCCATCAGTACGCCGCGTTTATGTAGTAGCCAAACTCATTTTACAATATATATTCGAGGAACAGATTTGTCAAATAATGGAGGCATCACTTAAATACAGAATAATAATAAAGTAAATTAATAATCCAAAATCGGGATTTAGCTTTAACTAAAGCAGGCTCTCTTTTGCATCCACCGGTTTAGAGATTTACAACTGATTTTTGATTATTTTCATCCGAGAATAATAAAGGTGCTTAGGATTGTGCTTTCTGTTTTTTACTCAAAACATTTTATTCGACGTTCATAAGAGAAGAGGAGAAACCGCAACATACAGGAAAACATCAAATCAACTAAGACAAGAAGAACATTTAAGGCATGTTAATCATAAGAAGGTGAGTGAAAGTGAGGAAAAAGTAGCCTCACAGTTGATTTGTTTTGACAAAAGGGTAAATAAATTACAAGTAGACTTTCAAAGATTCAGAGATATTGAGCGATATCGTCTAAAAAGCAAAAGCAATCTCAAATTAACAATTTTCAGCACCAACTTTGACACTGGTAATAGTAAGGGATGGGGAAAGAAAAGAACAAAAATAAGAAAGAAGGAATACAGGATGTATATAAAGGAGGAATCAAGCTGACAATGGGGAAAAAGGAGCTAGGCATTGATGACAGAGAAAGTGGAACCAGAGTCAAAAAGAGAAGCAAGGCAGATAAACTTGGGAAAAGTCGCAGCTCGTAGGAGGGTGAAGGGCCGGGGAGGCGCGGTGCATGGCAGAGGGGAGGATTGAGGAGCGAACAAAAAAATAAAAAATACAGCAAAAAACTTACCTGTTTTGCCATGCCACCACCACACTGCTCCTCAGCTGCAGGCACAGGCTCAGGCCCCCAGCCTGCCATGCGCCCAGTCTTAACGCTAGCAGCATGAAAACAGTGGTATGATTGGACGGAGCACTCTGGCTGTTTACTCCGATACAGAGTGGGAGACTCTACCTGCTCTCTCCAATCCGGCACTGCGTTGCCGGTTTGAAGAGAGCCTAGTGCGCATGTATGTTTGGCCGTCCCTAGATAGCCGGCCAAACATACAGCCGCAAAGAGGGAAAGTGATGTGCACTCTTCCGCTGTCCCTGTCATGCCCACGCCCCCATCCCTTTCACAGTAAAAACATAAACAAAGTTTATTATGTTTTTCTGTAAAAGTTTTGCAGCTGCTGGCTGCTGGCAGGGGGCGACGCTCCTCCGCCATAGTGGAGGAGCCCCCCCTGCGTGGGAAGAGAAAGAAAATCCTAAAATCCATTAAGTAAAGATCAGGCGATTTAATAATTATTACATTGGTTCTTATTATAGAGGCGATTGATTTTTAGCATAGATGGAACGATTTCAGGTTGCTATTGTGTGACATTTCCATGGTTTAAGTGTATTAGGAACAGTGTTTCATGATTAAGTGTGTGATGCTTAATGTGACATTTTCGCTTGAGTAAGGCTGCTCGTTATGCCACGAGGTGTGGCTTGAATTGTGCCCCATATAATCAAATGGGAAGTAGACGAGTTATTATTCTCTTTTGCATGCAGTTCAATTAATTATTTTATAACTTTCAGATCTGACTCATTTTTATGAAGTGCCCTTTTCTTTTGCCGGCATTTACTTTTTTCCTTAGGGAGGTCGATTGCCACTACAATAGAAATACAGGTATGGGCTGAGATTAATATTGGTTCAATTTTGAGGGATGAATGTAGTAGGGGATGTAACTGTAGTGCATCAATAAATACATAATCTATATAAGAATTACTTTGCTCAGGTGTGGGAAAAGAACATGACATTGAACATGGACTGTGCAGTCTCCATATTCCTCTAATTTATGTGGTTCACACAAAGTATGCATTTGTTTGTGGGAGTTCGTCAAATAATTAAATGTGTATTCTCTTTCAAGAATCACACCCATTGGTAGATTAAAGTCACCACCAAAAGTTATATTGGCATTATTTGGTAGTTCTGCAATGGTTTTTAGTTTTAAAAGTCCAGAATTCTGGGGAATCTGAGTTAGGGACAAAAATGTTCCTGGTGTAGAAATCTGTATTGTTACTTTAAAGCCTGATCAATACATATCTGCCTTCAACGTCCACTTCCAACATCATCACTGGCAAACCTGATCTCTTAGAGAGTAAGATGATAACACAAATATGTTTCTGGATTGCCTGTGCACAAGCAAAGTTGCCAACCTGTCCACCTCTTAATGATAAAGGTTTATGTGAGCATATGTCAGTCTCCTGGAGAAATATGTCACCTTAATGTTTTAAACAATGGTCAAGGATTATCCTCTTCTTAACTGAGCAGTTAGGCCCTTTTGTGTAAAATGAAACATTAAATAAACTACATACCAAGAGTGAAAGGAGAGTAAGTGACTAGACAATTCTAGCCTAGGGGAACCTAGGATTATTAGCTAGTCTAAACATGGCACACATATTAAAATTGGGTCATTTTGTGATCACCTCATTGTTGCTCAGAACAAAAGTGTGAATGCATAGGAAGCGGTGTTAGTAAAAAGAGCCACTGCATGAAGGATTGTAACAAAAGTAACAAGAGGAATTACATGAGAAGCAGTACTTTCCAAAATAAAAACATATCCCACCCATATCTCTTCCACCTTCATCCCATGGAGCCTATAGTGCAGATTAAGTGGTGAAAGAACAAACCAAGCCCGATTTCAATCATCCACAGTTACGAAATGTGAAACTATTAGGCAATAATTGACATTAAGGATGTTCAGGAACTTAAAATCTGTGTCAAATAGTCAGAGAACGCCATGACCTGGACGCAGTTTATAGTAAGCCCTCGAAAAAAGGCTAGCAGTTTTTGATTCAGTGATTGAAGAGTGCAATTTCTGATGATAATATGTAAATAATTCCAACTGCAAATGGTAAAACGTACAGAAGGAGGTATGCACCTAGTAATTAATGTTATTTCTATTTGGCATACATTAGCACAAAAATAATGTACAATTGTAAGAGACATAAAAACAACCAATAGAATGCAGTAAAAAACTGATGTGAGCATTGTATCTGCATAAACCAGGGATCTGCAAACTCGGTCCTGGACAGCCGGGTGCATGCCAGATTTTTAGCATATCCACATTTAGAAAAATGTAGAATTCTGAAACATCTTGTTTCTAAATGTGGATATGCTAAAAATCTGGCATGGACCCAGCTCTCCAGGACCGACTTTGCAGAACCCTGGCATAAACCTTTCTAAAATGTAAGGCATAGAGTGTTCCAGTGGAGACAGTTACCCCAGACTTCTTGGGATGGATGGACACCAGGTTGTGTACTCCAATAAAACCTTTTGGAAAAGACTGCCCACAACGAGTTCTTTCTTCTGGTGTCTTCACAACAATTTGGCGACGAGAATGGAATACGAACCCACGTGTGCAAAGCAGGTAAATGGTAGATGTGCATTTGAAATGGCTTATGAAGGTCATGAAGGATATTACCACAAAGTCTACAATTGAGATTTTAGAAGAGATTTTTGAGGAAGAAAGAGTACTATCTGTGCTAATTACAGATAATGGGACTCAGTTGATTTCTCATGAAATGGTTAACTTCCTACGGTTGTGAGGAATAAAATGTTCATGAGCTTCATTATACAATCCTAGGGGTAATGGTATGGGAGAAAGTGCCAACAGACTTGTCAACGGTAGCATTCAAATGGCTGTACTAATCAGTGTAATGTAGAAAAAAGATTATGGCTGATATGGTATGGACTTATCGCATCACTACCCATAGTGTCACTCAAAAATGCCTATTTCAGCTGAAGAGGTGGGCGTTCGGCAGGTTCCAAATTGGTTTCTTCATGGCTCAAAGAATGGGTCTTGCCAGGAGGGGAAAGTGCAGCAAGAACGGTGCATGAGTCCAGATTTAAAGTAGGCAATTGGGTAAAGATCAAGTTTGGAAGGGTGAAAGGAGGCCTTTCTAAATTCAGGAGTCCTGTTCAGGTATGGAAAGTAGGTAGATATTTTGTAGTTGTGGAAGAAGAAGAAAGGTGGAATCTCAGGAATGTGGCCTTGTATCAAAAAGGTGGAGACTATATGAGGGAGGAGGATGATGGATACTCTGGTTGTTCTGGCACAATGTTAATTGAGAGGGAGGAAAATAAACAAGCTACTTACGAGGGAACAGTCCAAGAACTATCAGATGAGGCTGAGAAAATTGATGACGATTCTGTGGAGGTTGACATGGATAGCTCTAAAGTGAAACAACAGTTTGTAAACCACCATCCTACTTGAATGATTTTGTGAGATCATAGTAATTTTGTAAGTGATATTTTTACCCCATTCTTAAGAATGCATTTTGTTCACCTATTCATTTGTAATCATTATGTTCATTTATAGTTTTTGGCTGGGTTTTATATATTTTATTGATTTTTCCTATTTAGATTCTGAATAATTATATTTTGTTTAGGCATTTTGATATAGTAATATGTGGAAGAGAAGGGGATGTGTTTGGATTTGAGCATATGATGTGTGCATTGTATCTACATAAACCATTCTAGAATGCTAGACGGAGAGTGTTCCAGTGGAGACAGTTAACCCTGGCTCCTTGGGATGGATCGACGCCAGGTTGTGTACTCCAATAAAACCTATTGGAAAAGACTGACAACGCCGAGGGCTTTCTTCTAGTGTCTCCACAACACACTGGAAAAATTTCCCAACACAAAAAATAGTTGCACAAGCATATTGCATCAATAGGTGTAAAAACGGAAAACAAAATTTACTATAGTTAAATTTTATGGCAGTGGTTTACAATGTTTGGATCTAGGTAATTTACATAATTGTAATGTTATTGTATGTTTGGCACTTAAGAGATGAAAGTGAAGGGTGCATAACACCAATCCTGAAACTTGACGACAACTTTTTGTTTGTAAACATTAGGTACAAGATCAGAATAGGGCTGGAGACATCCAAAACTTACAAATCAGCCAGATGGATCTAAGAGTAGTTAGTAGTTATGAGTGAGAAATATTTTTGACTCGCCATTTATCTGTTTTACAAATGGCACAAGGATTATCAAATACATTTTGACAGTCAATTTCCACACAAGTGTCTTTGATATATTTCAACCAAGGAAATTTGTTGATGAAGTTCTGATTTAAGCAGTCTCATATTATCGGTTGTGTGAGCTTAGCTGGGCTGTTTAACCAAAGCATATCCACATAAGAAATTGAACTACCTGTTTCCGCAAGATAATGTAAATCTATCTCCCCGTGGCAGATAAAATGAGAAGTGCCATGAGGTAACCCCAAAAGTTTCATAAAAACAATTTTCCTTAGCCTGAAGTGACTTAGCACCAACAGTGTCCCCATACACCGACCTCATGTAAGGCACCTGCAATACACTTGACAACATAATCTAACAATCCTTTTCAATAGTTTACTGACAATTTTAGGCAAGAATTTAAAAGTAGCATCCATCGATTTAATGAATTGTAACAATCTGTTATCCTTCTTAAATGTTTGGCTGTTCCGGTCATTAAAATAGATTGTCTACAAACAAGATGGCAAGGATGGACTTGCAAATGTGGTTAGTTCTTAGCTACATCTACAAGCTGATTTGTTAGCTGATTGGTATAAAGCATAAACAGAAGGCGAGCAAGCACACAAACCCTGACGTACTCTCTGCCTTTATTGCGGGACAAGTTGAGGTGCCAGTGCTTGGCAGTAGGTGCAATATGATCTAGGTTGATATACCATCCATGAATTATTATGCAATTCTTCATTAAGGTCAATGCATAAGGGTTGACAAGACAGTTGTCAATCCTTGAGCACATTCTGTGGACAGAGGAAAGGAAAGTGTATTCCTTATTTCTAGGGTGTAGCAGGTGCCATAAATCCACCGGATAGTATTCTCTCAGTAAGTCCCTATCTGTAGAGTTGGCTTTGACAAGGAGGCCAGATCTGTAAATGTGGTGATCCCATGCCAAGTTCCAGTCACACCCTTCACCAATTTAGTGCGCCCAAATTCCATGAGTAGCCGCAAAAAACCTGAGGAAAAGGCTACCCTCTTGGAATTAAGGGCATATATGAACCCACTATCATTGTGGTATATCTTGTTTTCAGTTTCACAAAAACATAACTACCCAGCTGGTCAGGTCTTGTATTTTTCACTGCATGTTGGAGAGTAAGATGCAGGAGTAGTACACCACATTTCTTTGGTGAGAGAGCAGACGGTCTGGTTGAAAAAATAGTGCTGTTGTTACTAGTAAGACTGCTACTGATCATTCTACCAACTCTTTTCAATTTGCCTGACTCGATTTTACAGCAATGTGCCTTTGGAAAAGGGTGATATCTGGTGATTTAGAGGCCTACTAAATGAGGATATTTTTCACCTAATGTAATGAGTCTGGCCATACACATCAAGGGAGGTAATACAAAGGTTTCTAGGGCGCTAATGCCCTGCCATGGAATCGGTTGTTTAGCAGTGGTGATTGTACACAAAGGAAAGTTAGCCACCAGAAGATGAAAGCCTGGAGGAGGGTAGGTGTTGGAAGCTGTGGTCAAGCATGGGTGCCCCCTCCCCCCTGGGAAGGTGGTCTAAATATGGGGTTGCATATAAATGGTCTCTGTGAATCTCTGTTGAGTAACTGTTCGCAGATAATGAAAGAGAAAAAAAGCAAAACAAATAAAGCAATACACTATGTAATGCACTTTCTAGGAACACAGTAAATATATAATAAACTATCAGCTAACCTCTTTATGCAGGTGAGTGATCTCCCCCAGCTCCACTGCCCAGCGCCTCTGACACTAGGCCACCCCAGACAGGCAAGGGGCTCGCACTCATGGAGGGAAGGACTCCCTACTAAACAATGAGTCCAGTACATTAATACAGAGTTCAGTGGTCAACTTGGGAAAGAACTATGGAAAAAAGCCAGCCCCCACTCACTGAATGACCTGACCTGGAGTATGACTTAACATATTATACACCTCTTACCTGATCACTGCTACTGCATAATTCCCTTCTCATGTCCAGTCTCCTAGGTACATCAGCCCACAACCAGGGCTTCAGTGGAGCTATCCTGATTGTTCTTTGCCTACGAGTCACTCTTGTCTTTATCTCCCTAGTGTTGCAGTACAGATTCCAGTTCCTGGCATTCCAAAAGAGAGTACATTAAGGGGTCCTCCATGAACCAGGGTTTGATCGTTGCTTGTCCGGTGGATGTTTTGGGCATGTCCTTTGGGAAAGATGTGTTCGTGGCCGGAGCCTCCAGAGTGTTCAGAAACAGTTCAAGTGCCACAGGATGAGTAAATTCTCTATGTATGTCGTTGATGGTAAGCAGCATGTAGACGGTTACAGTAACCGATATAGTATTCCCAATTTTCTGAGTATGGGTCCCAGTGCTGGCAATTTCTTTCTACAGACCATGGTATCATAGGAGAAGTCTGCTGCTATGTATATGTACACATCATTATGAGTGAAGGGCCCATTCTGTTGTTCTGCTGCTACCACAAGTTGCCTGGCCTGTTGATGGTGGAGGTGTCAGGCTACGATCAGCCGACGTGCTGACTGGTTCTAGCTCATTCTTGTGTGCATGCGGTGGGCATGGTGGAATTCCAGGGGTGGCAGAAATGTAACGTTCGTAAGTTCTGTTAGAAAGGACTTCAAAAAACTCATCATCGGACTCCAGTCCTTTTGTAATACTCAGAAAGAGGATGTTGTTTTTTCTCCTCTGGTCCTCCAAATACATCAGTTTTCTTCATCAGACCCCAAAATCCCTAACCCACATCTGACAGGTTCTCGAGAGCATTAAGTCTATCTTACAAGGCCTTTACTCTCCAATCTGTGGTATCCAGTATGGTTTGAAAGGCACATAGGTCTGTTCTCAAAGATTTTAGTGCCAGATGATCAGAGCAATTTAGCGTTTGCCAATGGTCTGATTCAGAGAACTGGGCCATTTGTGACAGCTAAAAAGCTGATTGGCATGTTACAAATGCCAAACTGCGATTCGGTAACCTGTTACTGTATCGCAATTTGCCATTGTGATTCAGTATTCAGAAGGGGCAGTGGTATGATAGAATGTTTTGCGACTGGAATGGGGTCGCAAAACATTTGCAGGTTACTGCCAACTTCAAGTTGATGGTGACCCATTCGCAAATGTAAAGGGGTCCCTAAGGGACCCCTTTTCCTTTGTGAATGTCTGTAAAAGCATTTTTTAGGAGCAGGCAGTGGTCCAATGGACCACTGCCTGCTCTTAAAAAAAGTAAAACGTTTCATTTTCTTTTTGTAAATGCATCCTGTTTTCCTTTAAGGAAAACGGGCTGTGTGTAAGAAAAATGATTGCTTTATTTAAAAGCAATCACAGACATGCGAGGCCTACCTCATGAATAGTCATGGCTTAGGTCTATTTGCAACCCACTGTGAATCGCAAATGAAACTCAAACAAGTTTCAAACATTTGGAATTGTGATCTCCTAATTGCGATTTGCATTGAATCGCAATTAGGAACTCGCAATACTAACCGTATGAACATCTGACCCTTAGTTCACTAGATGTTGATTTAGTATTTTCGAGAATGTAGGTTATGATTGATTTGATGGAAGTAAACTCTCTCTTCAGGGATTCCAGTGTGATGTCAGTCATGGTGGACTGGTGTGGTTTCTGCTTGCTGGTTACTATGTTCATGAAGAGAAGTTGTCTTGTTGCCTTGCCCTTTGATATCAGACTTGGGGCCAGATGTAGGTAAGTACGGGTTTGCGACTCGCAATTTGCGAGTCGCAAACCCATATGCAGGATGGTGTCTCTGACACCATCTGTGAATCGCAAGGGGGTCGCAAAGACCCACCTCATTAATATAAATGAGGTGGGTCGCAATTTGCGACCCCCTTGCGATTTCCTGCACTCACAGGGATGGTGGCCTGCTGGAGACAGCAGACCACCATGTCTGTGACTGCTTTTTTAATAAAGCAATTTTTTTATATATTGCAGCCAGGAAAACGAGTTGCAATACACTTGAGAAAATGAAACCATTTGGTTTCATTTTTTCAGAGCAGGCAGTGGTTCCGTTGGACCACTGCCTGCTTTGAAAAAACTATTTTCAGAGCCATTCACAAAGGGGAAGGGGTCCCCATCCTTTTTGCGAATGGGTTAGCACCCACTTCACATGGGTGCTAACTGCGAATTGCTTTGCGACCGCGTTCGCGGTCACAAAGCAATTCTGCATCGCAATGCGAATTGCAAATAGGAAGGGGAACACCCCTTCCTATTTGCGAGTCGCATTCCCATTTTGCGAGTTGGTAACCAAGTTACCGACTCGCAAAATGGGAATGAGCATCGCGATCCGCGTTTTGCATGGCGCAAACAGCGAATTTCGCTGTTTGCACCATGCAAATGTTTTGTACATCTGGCCCATAGAGGCGGTGAGAGTGAGAGTGCCTCCCAGTGGTCAACTACATACATCAATAAGGTTGACTTCAGTGTCATCCGGGATGGCTCTTCTACAATAGTCATCGATCTCTGGTCCGTTGATACCAGGCTGTATGGGAAGCACTCACTTTCGGAGCAAGGAGATTTAGCTAGGCTGGGTACTTTTCTTTAGGGCAATTGCGAGAAATGCAGATGCTAGCAACTGTGTAATAGTTGGGGTTGTGCCCTCCAGAACAGAGTCCCACAGCAGGGGCCCCATATCAGCACTCTAAAGGCAGTGTCATGTAAGTTGTATATGGTTGCAGGCTGCTGTCCACCAGCTCCACTATCCCTGCCAACTTATAAGAACAATCAGTGCTAGGGGGAAGGCCAAGTAGGTAAATACCATAGTTGTTGCAGCATGTCCCTGTCCCCCTAGTATATGGCGGTGATCAGATGCTGCCATGGTAATAGGTTTCATGGTGTTCTGAGGAGTTATAATGTGGCTACTTGAGGGCTTAGGAAGGTACTGTCAGTGCTCACCTTGCTCTATGATCTTGTCTGGGAGAGGGCCACGTCCAGTAGCAGGTGAGTATCCCTGCTGTAGACTATGGAACCCTGGAGAGAAGGCCTGTGGGTCTTTTGCAATATCACAGCTGGCCCTGTGATGGGCAGATGATTCTCAAGGAGCAAGGAAAAGAGGGTAGGCATACAGCAGAGCATGGATTCAAAAGCCTGCCAGCAGTGGGTCAGAGATCATGGCACTAACGAGCAAGGGCTAGTGTACCACATAGCGTGGTGTCAAAGGCCTGTCCGCAGCAGGTGCAGCAATGGCTGACCAGGTGCGGAGAGGTAGGCCGTCTTCATCCACCAACTTTTCTCATTCGGGGTTGCCGCAAGAGCTCATTTTCTGGTCTAAATTTTGGGCTGTATTGTCACCCTGCATTGTCTGGCGCTGCCTTCTGCCTATCCTAAGTATGTTGACTGCCACTGCAGTGAAGTTCAAAACAGGGGGCTGGGAAACTAGAGGGAGTTAATGGGGGCTGACCATCATGGTTTAGGCCAGACAGCAGCCCCCTCTTATATATCAAATTGACCATGAGGAATATGTTTTCTTTTCACATAGCCAGGAGAATTCATTAACCATTTCTGCCACTGTCTATGTGGTAAGAATCTGAGGTACATTCACATGTATCATATTCACTCAAATTATTTACAGCTTACAAGCAAGTTTTGCAGTCTCAGAAGTTGAAGAATTTTTCTTCTGCCCAACAAAGTATACTTTGCCCGCTAGACTTGTCATCTGTGATATGCAAGTGATTTTGGCCTCACTACAGTCAGTATTATATTTAATTGTAATTTTCATGTAGTTTTTCTAATATTTGGACATGTTGACACACTGCATGGTGGTGAGGTTATGATTTTCTTCTACTTCGTGGTCACTCACAAATAGTTACTCATTGTATTAACCAAAGGTCCTGCTGTACAAAATGTCTGTATGGTTACATAGCGATTTGGACTGTTTATGACTGTAACATTTTAAAAAAAATATGTTTAAACCCCATTTTAAGAGTCACTATTACAAAGGGTGTAGATGTCCCTTCCAAACAGTGATTCGTTAGAAGATGTATCAATACTTTGTGACTGAAATCCAGTCACAAAACATTAACAATTTACAGACCCCCAAGCCAAGTTAGGGTGGTAAGCCATTGGCAAAAACGAAGGGACCCCTTACCCTTGAATTACAAAAAATAGTTTAGTTTAAGGAGCAGGCAGTGGTCCAGAGGACAACTCTCTAAAACCTTGTTCAAAAGAGTAAAATAATCTTTGTTTTTTTAAAAGAAGTTATGTTTCCTTTAATGAAAATGTGCTGCATTTTTTTGTGTTCAAATCATTTTGATTGGTATATTTAGGCAAAAATAAACAATTAAGTAACATAGAGACCAGGGGATACACTTAGATGGATAATATCATGGGAAACAAATTTTATCCATGTATATATATTGTATAAGTTATCCAGAGAGCTAACAAGGTTGACATAAGGATAGTTCACATATACCTACAGGTCAAAGTAGAGCAGCCATTGATAACATTTGTAATCGTGCACGTTTTAGAGTGGTTATTATTACATAGATAAATGTGTATCTGCTAGTCACAATGGGGATGATTTCAACTTGGGAGAGGAAAGGAAAGGAGAGAAGAATGAGTAAAGAGGGGAGGGCAATGGTATATATGTGTAACTAGGTATGACTAGTGTGGTTGCCCTAATGTGTAACTAGGTATGACTAGTATGGTTGCCCTAATGAAGTGTGGTTGTATAGAAACAGTGAGAAATGCACTAAGTGGGATTCTCTTCTTTTTCCATAACGTGGTCTAACGTTCGCCATATATTATTCTGTGTCTTTTGAAATGTGATTCAAATAGCTTATTAGCTCCTTATTAGCTCCTCTCAGATGTGTTACCCATGTCCTCCATAGGGGAAACATGTTTGAGAAATTTCCAATCTGCTAATATAACCTTAATTGCAATGGTTAGAAGGAGAGCCAATAAGGCCATGTCGCTCTCATCAAGATTGGGTCTAATTGAGAAACTCTAAGGGCCCAGTATGATTAGTGGGAAATTTAGGGTAATCGATGTCTCAAATATGTAATTGATTTGGTTAGAGATATATGAACAATAGAAAGCTAGTTGGGGACATTGTAAAAACATATGTTTGTGGGATCCCGGAGCTTCCACAGTTCCAACATTTGTCATTTTCTATGAGACCCAACTTGTGCAGTCTAGTGGGTGTCCAATGTAGGAAATGCAGGGTAAAGAATTTAGATTGGATCAGCAAGGGGCAACTTTATTTTGAAGGACATATTTGCCTATATTAATCCAGTTCACCTCAGGAATCTGTATTGAATCTGACCCTCCTAGACATTTAGACCATTTAGAAATAAGAGGTGACCTGGCCTGAGAGGTAGGTGATTCAAGAGCTTTGTATATCTTTTTTTTTTTTTTTTTTTTTTTTAAATCTGTTTATTAAACTTAAAGTTAAACAAGGTCTGGACATAGCAGTACATTACATATATTTAGGCGAAAAGTCATCTATCTTCTAACTTTTATACGTTACACAGTATTGATACATTTCAATGTACTGGCTTTCCATGAACATTCTATAACCAATAACATTTGACATGATAAATAATATTCTTAAGTATGTCTTTTGGCGTCCATTATGATAGTGGTGTACTGGCTCCGAGAGCTACACTGCTGTGTGTGTTCTTTGGTATAGGGGGATAGTTGTATCCTGGGTCGGTCGTTGGGTAAATGTGATGCGGGCTAGGCCTAGTGATGCAGTAATTTGGATCTATTCTTGAAAGCTTCAGTTATTTTGAGTAGATCTAGGGATAGCGTGTATTGAGTTTATTGAAGGGTGTAGTTTATGGGGGGTATTTGTCATCTCTAGATTCAATTCTAACTACAAAGAGATCCCAACTTTCAATCCCACTTTGTGTCTGACCTCTGTGCTGTGATAGCCTCAGAGTTTGAGCTTCCGCCAATGTGTAATCGTGCAGGTCACGCAGCCAGATAGAATGGGGGGGAGCATTTGGGGCCTTCCAATGTGTGGCTATCAGACGTTTATATGTCACGAATGCTAAATCTACAAACTTGTGGGTGTGCTTATCTTTTTTTTTCCGGTGTCGTATATTAAGTAGACAGGATTCTGGAGTCTGGATAAGCGGTTGGCCTGATAGGTCTATGGTTGTGTTGACGATTTGGTTCCAGCCAGTGTTGATTGTGCGACATTCCCAGACCATATGGTAAAAGGTCGCCGCTGGGGCAGCGCATCTTGGACATATGGAGTTAGCTCCTGGATATATTTTATGAATATGAGCTGGGGAGAGGTAGGCCTGATGCAAATAATTGAATTGCGTGTATCTTAGTCTAAAGTTGCGTGATACGGACTTAATCGAAGTGAGGGCTGTGTCCCAGGATTTTTGTGCTATTGGTGTAGGAAGAGCGGAGTCCCAGCGAAGTTTGACCTGGGTTAGAGCTTTACAGCTTCTTGATAGGAGTATTTTGTATAATTTGGTAACAGTGTGTTTTGCCTCTCCCATAGTGAGTATTGCAGTAAATAGGAGAGATTCGTTTGGTTCACTTTGACCACAGCCCCATGTATTGCGTAGGAGATTATTGATGGCGTTGAATGTCAGAAAGGCTCGTGGCTGCATTGCCCCCGCAGCCGTCAAGTTTACAAACTTGATTGCTCTGGATTCGGTATATAGGTCACCTGTATAGAGGGTATTAACCGTTCGTAAGTCATGATGGGAGGATAAGGCATGGAAGCCCGGGATCTGTGGTATTGGGATCAAGGGAGAATAGCGGAGTGATGGCATTTTGCCTTGTACATATCTTTTCCAGCAATGCCTGGCCGAACTAAGCAGGGGAGTATTATGTCGTAGATGAGGGAGCCCTGTTAATAACCATGCCAATATCTGTGTAGGGGTTATGTAGTCCATTATTGCTGTGACCTCTGTGTTGGACGACTCATTGAGCCATTTGGTGACCCATTGAAGTTGGGCTGCTGCATAATATAGCTCAAGGTTCGGCATACCTAAACCACCTTCCTTTTGCGGGTATTGCGTGGTGTTTAAAGCTACTCTGCGTCTGTCTCTACCCCAGAGTAAGTCAGTTAGTAGTGAATGCGCTTTATGGAAAAACGAGCGCGGTAAGGCCAACGGGAGTGCCGAGAAATAATATAAAAATCTCGGTAATATTAGCATCTTGACTATTGCTATCCGGCCCATGGGCGAAAGGGGCAAGGAACTCCAAAATGCCAAGGAGCCACGGGTGGAGCGGAGAAGCCTATCTAGGTTACCTTCTCTTAGATCTGCCATAGAATGGTACACTTGGACACCTAGGTATTTGAAGGTTTGGTACGACCATGTTAATTGATGTGTGGAGGATGATGTTTGTTGTTCAGAGGGCAAACCAGTGAGGGGAAAGATACAGGATTTAGACCAGTTCACTCGTAAGCCAGACACCAGAGCGAAGCTATCCAATATATGCATTATCTGGGGCAGGGAGTCAGAGTGGTTGCGTAAATATACCAGGGCATCATCTGCATACAAAGAAATTATATGATATGCTTCAAACTCCCTTATTCCCCATTTATGTGCGTACCTCCTGATCTTAATTGCAAGTGGTTCCATAGCTATTGCGAATAGCAATGGTGATAGTGGGCAGCCCTGTCTTGTTCCTCTGCACACAGGAAAGGCTTCCGATACCATCTGGCCGGTTTTAACTCGGGCTGTTGGTTTGGAATATAGTGTTGTGATCCAATTAATGAAGCCGCTCTTGAATCCGAACATCTTAAGAGTGTTAAATAGATATTCCCAACCTAGCGTATCAAACGCCTTCTCGATGTCCAGTGACACAGTCACGCTTTCTGGGTCAGTAGTGTGGTGCATGATACGAATTAGGCGCCTTATATTAATGAAAGTGTTTCTACCCGGGATAAATCCCGACTGATCTGGATGTATCAAGTCAGGTAGATAGGGGAGTAATCTATTTGCTAGAATTTTCCCAAGAAGTTTGCAGTCGGTGTTCAGCAAAGAGAGTGGTCTGTATGATCTGACATCCAACGGGTCCCGTCCAGGTTTTGGTAGGACCACTATTAGTGCTTCCCTCATGGAGTCTGGTAGTTGTTTTCTGTTGCGCGCTTCATTAAACACCTCTAACAGGGGTTGCAACAGGTGAGTACTTTGCGAGTTATAATGTTCTGGCGGTAAACCGTCTGTGCCAGGGGTCTTGCCTCGTGCCATCTGAGAGAGGGCCAAGCGGAGTTCTTCGATAGTGATGGGGCCGTCTAGGATATCTGCGTTGTTGACGATGCTCGAGTTTTGGGGAATCTGAGTTAGGAATTCGGCAAGTTGCTGTTCTGTGGGAGGTGTAGAAGATTGGTATAACGTGTGATAATATGTGTAAAAGGCCTTGTTAATGTCAGTTTGGGTGTTGACCACTATTCCGGTTTGTAATTTGATAGCTCCTATCGGCGATGATTGCGGTGATTGGCGCACTAGCCACGCCAATAGTTTGCCCGATCTATCCCCCTCAGCATGTTGTCTCATTTTAAAATGTCTATAATTGTGTTTACCGAGGCTGACGTCCGTTTCTCTATATTTTGCCCTCAGTGCTATAAGTGTTTCTGGTGGTGTATTGTTTGTTGAGGCTTCAATCTCTGCACTATGTATTTTGGCTTCCAATTTTAGTAATTCTGAGGACAGCATTTTCTTAATGCCCACCGATGCTGCCAGGCAGTGCCCTCTAACTACTACTTTATGGGCATCCCATTCGGTAGCTCGGGTTGATGTTGAATTTTTATTTAGAGAAAAATAGGTTGATAGGCATGTGGTCAGTTCAGTGTTAAAGGGGGGGTCCGTTAAGGCGTCTGGCTGTAGGCGCCATGTTGGAATGCGGGCATGAATGTATCCCCCCAGCAGCATGAAATAGTGTGGATTATGGTCTGATATAGTGCGGGCTAGGTAGCCAGATGTAGTTACCTTTGAGATTATGTTAGATGTAGCGAAGAACATGTCTAGTCTAGAATAAAGTTTGTGTACTGGTGAATAAAACGAGTACTCGCGTAATGTGGGGTGGGAAGTTCTTCATATTTCAGTAAGCATGTTATTAGCAGCCCATTCTATCAGATCAAGCGATGCTCGTTTAGCCGGTGTGCGTTCTAGTGGGGGAATAGAACGGTCTTTTAAAATATCCAGAACGCAGTTAAAGTCTCCACCCCATATGGCATCTATTGCGGGATCGCTGAGCATGCTACTGCCCGTTGTCCCTAGAAAGTCGCGTTGATTTGTATTAGGAGCATATAAGGTTATCAAGGCTAATGGGACGCCATCTAAAGTGCCCTCTAGAACTACATACCGCCCGTCTGAGTCGCACTGTTTTTGGGACACAGTGAATGGAACCCGGGGGCTATCCAGATTACAGTTCCTCTGGCATATGACGAAAAGGTGGTCCCATATAATTGTCCTTTCCACTTTGTTTTAGTTAGTGCCAACAAGGATTTATCTAAATGGGTCTCCTGTAGCATGGCTATGTGTATCTGGTGCCTCCTAAGATATGTGTAAATCCGATGCCTTTTACTTGCGGAAGCCATGCCCTTTACATTCCATGTTAGGGTTTTATATTGTGTAGTATATTGTTTATTTTGCGATGCCATAGGGTTTGAGTAAGATATTCTGAGGGGATACCGCTCGGGGTTGTGTAAGCCCAAATTTTCTTTGCTATTTGGTATCTATACCCAACAACTAGCTTTCTAGCTACTGAAGTGTGTGCCTTGTTTTTAAAGTTTACATTATGGTGTGACGCTCTATAATTAGTACATGTCAATATACATAATAACAAAACTTTCCATTCAACTACAGCTACAAAATCTGCTATGTTTAACGACAGTAGCAGATGAGATAAAAACAGGGGTATAATAAAACTTGTCTGCTTGGGGTAACAGTCCATATAGTGTGGAGGGTGATCCATGGTTACGGGTGTTGTAGTGGTTTTAGAACCGGCCTATTTTGTGGATGTTGATCTCATTGCCAGGACCGAGCGGCGGCAGAACGGACACACAAGCCAGGGAAAGTATTTATGCAATTGTAAACAACGACAGAGACTAAGTAGTAACAGCAGAAGAAATGGTATCCTGTACGTGGAAACAAGTATTTAACAGATGTCGTCTGCTGTTCTCGGAGTGAGGTTTGGGCCCTGCTCAGTTTCCGTTGAGTCAGAGTTTAACTCTAGTTCAGGTTCAGCTTCTGATTGCTCGGAGAGAGATGTCGGTGATACATTGGCAAAACGCTGCGCAGACTGTAGTAGTAGCGATCTTTCTACTCGTGATTGTTCAGGGGAAGGTTTGTTGGCTTGTTTACTGCGAGGTTTACGCTTGTTTCTCGGGGGTAGGCTTATGTCGTTAAGTGGTGGGGGATCAGCTAGTCCTTTTGCGTGAAGCCATGTCCATGCGTCCTCAGGAGTAGTAAAGAATAGGGTACGAGTGACGTCTTGTACTCGGAGTTTAGCGGGGAACAACAAGGAATATTTAATATTGTGTTCTCTGAGACGCTCTTTGACCCGGTAAAATGAGTTTCGTTTTTTTTGTACCTCCACTGTGAAGTCTGGGTAGGCGGTTATTTGCGTGTTTTCAAAGTGTATTGGGTTTAATTTTCGGAATAATTGTAATATAAGGTCTCTGTCACGATAATTCAATAGTTTCGCTATGAGGGGACGCGGGTAGGCACCCGGTGGAGGGGGTCTGCCCGGAATCCTGTGGGCGCGTTCTATTGAAAAGAACTTTGGAACGTTATTTTTCAACACCGTTTCAGTCAGCCATTTTTCGATAAAGAGTTCTGTATTTGGGCCTTCGACGCGCTCTGGAAATCCCACAAACCGAATGTTGTTTCGTCGCGACCTGCCTTCGGCTTCTTCTGCTCGTCGCTTAAGTGTCTCAACTTCTGCTGTTATGGCGCTTAATTGGGATTTAACTTCTAAAATAGATGGTTTAAGGTGGGACGTATCTTTTTCAAGTTCAACGACCTTTTCTGCTAGCGCCTGCTGATCCGTACGAAGTAAGTTAACATCTTCCATGATTGAGCCAATTTTCGCTTCCAGAGTTGTTTTAGTTTCCAGTATGGCTTGCAGCACTTTTTCGAATTGTGTTGAGTGCGTTTGCAATGTCTCTTCCATTTTCTGAAGGGTTTGGTATGCGTCTGTGGCTCCGGGTGCTAGAGGTGGGTTAGTTGGGCCCATGGTTCCTGGGGGAGCACGTGGGGTCTTTGGTTTTCCCATCAGACGGTTCACGTTTGAAGTTATTGCCGAACTCCGAATTCAGCGTTGTGTTATATTAGTTTTGTCACGGGGGCTAAGTGCTGTAGCATCGGCGGCGTGTCACTTGCGATGCATAGGAGTTAAACCACGGCACAGTGTCTGCGAACGACAGGCGGCCTCCACCCTTCCCCACACTACGCACTCGCCTGTTGGCACTGCGAATGGCTGTTCCTATTTCCGCTAATTTCTGCGCCGTTATGGAATCGGCTCTGTTTCAGCCTATCTACTAGGTACTATTTTTCTTTGCTTGCCCCTTTTATGTTGATCAATCTCGTTCTCTCTCTCAAATTTCTACAGCCTACTATGGCTACAACACGTTGTGTTTGGTCCCTTAGTAGCAATATTACTGTGTGTCTAGCGGTTTTCCCAGACGTTTATTCTATCAGCTGGGGGGCCATCCGTTCTTTAATGAAACACAAGAGGTCTATGGGGGTCATTCCGTCCAGTTTCCTTCAATCGGACGTTCGCCGGGGCGGGAGTCCCAGGGATTCGCACCTACCGCCTCTTGGTAGCCCTGTAATGCAAAGCCAGCACGGTTTCCGCCAGCTTAGTTTATCAGATCAGGAGCACTAGAGTGCTTCTCAGCGCAGTCTCGCTGTAGTGGAGGGCGCCGCGAGCGTCTCTCGGGACTGTCGCGAGTTAGGCTTCTATGGTAGCTCCCACGGGCCTACGTGTGTTGCCTGGTGGGAGATGGTTTTCATCACTATAGTGGGTCTGGACGTCCTCCCCGCAGCACTACGCCTCCAACTCCAGCCGGGATCTCTGCTATCCCATAACCAGCGCGGCACCCACCGCCACACACTTCCAGGCCGCAAGCGCTCAGAGGCTTCTCAGCACGATTGCGTGGCGAAGGACGGCGGCGCAAGCGTCCCTCGGATCTTGTGTGAGCTGGGCGTCTTTGGCAGTTCCCACAGGTCTACGTGTGTTGCCCCTTGTGTCCCACTTTCAAGCTCCTGCACTTACTGCTTTGTCGTAGCTCCGCGTTGTGTAGTCAGCGCGGTTCCGGCTGGCTCAGCTTTCCGTTTCTGAAATCCACGATGCTTTGCAGCGCGATCGCGCGGTGCGGCCGGGTGCCGCTGGTAACTCTCCGGCCCGGCGCGAGTCGCTCGGCTTGGTTGGCTCCCTCGCGTCCGCGCCCGATTCCACCGCCGCTCCGCCGGCTCCGCAACTAGGAGGGGATGTTTTTACCTCCGCAGCATGTCGGATCGCCTTCTTTCCAGGATTTTGATTATAGGCCGGGTCGGAGCTGCGAGTTATACGTCCGACCCGGTCGCCATCTTGGACACGCCTCAAGAGCTTTGTATATCTTGGATGAGATATGTCCTGAATAGTGCCATAGCTTTAGTCGTTGGCATATGGTTGCATTTGTAGCCCAGTCTAGTTCAGAGAGTTTAGCTTTAATTCTCAGAAAGCTATAAAAGTCGAGTTTCGCAGCCACAAAAGCGAAGGACATAGGTTCTCCTTTGTCATCATATAGGTCGCAAATAACCTGGATGTTTTTTTAGGTCCATGAGCAGTGTAGTTAATCTGTAATTACCAGTTTTATTTTGGGGTTGTGCCAAAGAGAAGCCACTGAAGATCTGTGCAATGGGGTTTGTGATTGTTTATCTAATATTTTAATAGCAGTATCAATAAATATCTCTTGCGATATAGGAGGTCTGAACTTTTCATGGATAAATAAATAAAAGGCAGGTGAGAAGGGTGAGCATATAGACTTTTCAATTTCAAGCCACCTCGGGGGTTGGGTGGATCATCAAGTAGCCAGAAAGCACCCTGTGATGCCAGGAAAGCAGTTCGATATGTTTCAGTTTGGTAATCTGCATCCTTCTTCATGGGTGTCCTTTCTTAAGGGCTTATAGGAGATTCTAGTCCTCTTCCCCTTCCACAGAAAGGCAGATGTTAGGTTATCTATCTTATAAAAAAAAGGAGTGGGAGAGCTGCATTGGTAACATAGAGGTAGTGAAGTTAATGATTGGAGTGATAATTTTCAGTGTCTGAAGTCTACCCCACCTTTTCAGTGTCTGAAGTCTGCCTCACCAGGATATATGTTTGGGTGACCAGGCATCCAAAAGGCTTTTTACTTAGTTGATAGTTTTCTCTTCATTTATTTGGAGTGTGCCAAGGATGTCTCTAGCAAACCCGATACCTAGATATTTAAGTTGTTTATGTTGGTACTTGAGGCCTCAATTACCCAAGTGTGAAGCAAAACATAATAAATTAAGGGGGAAAACCTTAGCCTTTTCTCTGTTAAGTGTATAACCAGAGACTTTAGAGAAGTCTGATATTACGTTGATTAATGCCGGGATTGCATTCTCTATATCTTCTGAGTAAATAAGTATGTCATCAGCATATGCTGAGGTTTTATAGGTGTTATTGCCGAATTTGAATCCTGCAATCTCAGGTGCTGATTCAATTAGCAGGAGCAAGGGATCTATTGCTAAGAGGAATAATAATGGGAATAGAGGGCATCCCTGTCTCGTGCCCTGTAATAGATTGAATGTGGCAGAAAGTTCCCCGTTAATCTGGATATTTGCCTTATGGTTGGTGTAAAGGGCCATTGTCATGTTAATAAAAAATTCACCTAAGTCATGGGTCTCAAGGGTAGCGTGTAAAAACGGCCAATAAACCTTGTCGAAAGCTTTCTCCACATCAAGTGCTAGTGCAGCTGCTTGTAGAGTTGCAATGTTTGCCTTATTTATGATGCGGCAGAAGGTACGGATGCTATCTCTTGCCATTCTACCCTTTACGAAACCTGTTTGGGAGTTATGTATGAGTTTTGGGATCAGAGACTCAATGTGTTTTGTTAGGATTTTCGCAAAAAGTTTTGCTTCCATATTGAGTAAGGAAATGAGTCGATAATTGTTTGGGTCTGTGTGGTCCTTCTCCACTTTTGGGATTACTACAATTGTCGCTTCAGCAGCGGCTCCTGACACCTTCCCTTGACATACAAAACAATTTAGTGTGTTTCTAAGGTGGTGGATCAGTGAGGTCTGAAACGTTTTGTAAAGAGAAATAGGGAACCCGTCTGGACCTGGAACTTTGCCTGATTTAATATATCCAATCGCATGTGCAATTTCAGCTTGTTGAGTTTTTTCTGACTCAGTTAATTTTTTGATGGGGAGATTTCGGAGAAATGTTTCGCATTTAGATTTTGCCATTGCATTAGTGGGGTATGGAATTTAGCATAGAAGTTTCTAAAAACTTCTAAAATCTCGCTAGTTTTGTATCTTAATTCTCCATTGGGTGCTTTGAGATGAGAAATGGAACTGTGTGTTACGACTCTGTCTTCCCATCTCTAGGAGGCACTGTAAAGGGACTGTCTGTAGCCTGGGAATCACCTTGAACACTCATCTAGAATCCCTTTCTGACTCCTGTTTGTTTCCCTTTTCGCTATGGTATGCTTTTGTAGAATTACATTTGCTTTTTCCTGGACTTCAAATCCCAAAATGCACAGCCTGGTAGTCAAGAAAATCTGGATTCTGCTATACATTGTTTTCTATAGGAGAAGTCCAGTTGCTCCTTTTTCACTGGATGCTCTCCTCCAGGACTTGTGAGTGTCTGAAACTACACACACCTGAGACCTCTCCTGTGCAGCCCAGTCATGAGATTCCACCTGGGGTTTGCTGCAGCTTGGAACTGCTTATAAGCAGCCATTTCCTCAAGATCTTCATTGTGCATTGGAGTTCGATTCCTTTGTGTTACAGACCCCTTATCAGATGGTGTTCCAGTCTTGTTCCTGTTCTGTTTCAGCTTGAACCTGTTACCTGTTTCACTGCCCTGTTCCTGATTGTTCCAGCAAGAGTCTGCTCCCTATCTCTTAGCCTTGTACCTGTTTGTTTCTTCCAGAGCCTGCTCCCCGTTTCTCAGTCCTGTTCCTGCCTTGTTTCAGCCTGAACCTGCTCTCAGTTTCCCAGTCCTGTTTCCTGCTTGTTCCAACTTCCTGTATTTCAGTCCTGTTCTTGCTTGTTCCAGCCAGAGCCTGCTCTCTGTTTCCCATTCCTGTTTCTGCTTGTTCCAGCCAGAGCTTGTGCTCTGTTTTCCAGCCTTATTCCTGCCTTTGCTTCAGCCTGAGCCTGTTCCCAGTTCCTGCCTCTGCCTCCTAGTTTGTTCCTTCTGTTTCCATTTCCTCTTGGGTATTTGCCTCTGGTAAGTGTTCTATCAGTCTTCACCAGTGTATAAGTGTTTTCCTTTGTTCTGGGATTTGCTCCTGGGTTCCAGGAGGCAAGTCCAGCCCCCATCCTTTGTCTAGTGTTATACGTAGTCTTTAGTGCCTAACAGTGACAGTGTGCTATTGCTGTTTTTCCAGGAATTGCCACTGTGTTTCCAGCTGGACCCACAAGGGCTTGCCTTGTGTATGTAAGTACAATCCTTGTTTGTGCTCTAAGGGTCCGTAGACAGAATCACTTCTTCTGCCTCCTTTCTATGGGGCTTGCAGGGTGACTATATGTAAGAGCAATCTGCACAGAGGCAATGACATTCCTTGTTGCTGTGGGACGATCTGAGCCCTACCCTGTGTACAACCTTAGTAGTAACCCCAGTGTTTGTCCATTAGTAATCCGTTTCCTGTTTGTTCACACTAAGGTTGCTCTGCTTTTACTTTCGTGTTTCCTGTGCCTGTCCATAGCTGTCCTTTCCCGCGTATGCCTTTAGCTGCTCTTCTGCCCCGGTACACTACATCTTTGGGATATTCTGTGACCACAAGCGGTGCCCCAACCAGAGTCCTGATCAGACCCGACAGAAACCGTGACAGTGTGTCTAAATTTGAGTGTGGCGGACGGAGTTTTCCCAGCTTTATTTAAAAATAGGACTTGTTTCAATTTTTGCGTGTGGACCCAGAGAAAGGCTCATTTACTAATGATAGTGTTACATTTGTATTTCAGATGTTTGATCTCACTTAGAGTCACATTACTTCTTGTTTGTTTAAAGGTGGATTCCTTCGCTTTAATTTCTGAGGCCAACTGTTAGAGGGATTTTTTGATCTGGTAATTTTTGTTGGACATGCGTTTGATTATTTGTCATCTCATTGGGCAGTTGACTGCATCCCATTATATTACTGGGGAGGAGACCAAGTTGCTATTTTCTCTGAAGAATAAGTCAATCGTTTTAGTTAGGGCCTCTATATTTAGGAATTGGCAATAATTTCTTCATTCATGTGCCAGAGTCTATTATTCCACCTATTTTGTACTAGGTGAATGGTGGTGGAAACTGCAGCACGGTCGGACACTAAAATAGGGTGAATTTGTGAGGCTGAGGTGTACTGCAGAAGAGAGTCTGATACTAAGAGGTAATCAATACATGAAAAGATGGGAGTGTGGTGAGAAGAAAAACTAAAGTCATTGCTGGTCAGATTATGAATTCTCCACACAACTTTGATTCAGTGTGTTTGGCAGAGTTTTGACATGTATTTGTGAGATTTGGGGATTCTAAACTGAGCAGTAGAGTTGTGGACTGTGATCGGGTCCATTGGGAGGTTAAAATCTCTGCCAACTATCAGCTTGGAGTTTGGTGGAATATCAGTTAGTTTCTTGTCTAGTCGAACCTAGAATTCAAGGTCGTCAGTGTTCGGTGCATAAATGTTCATTATGTATATTTCCTGGGTGCCATTGGTTACCCTAGTAAATAGCCATTTCCCTCTATCATCATGTTCCGATGAGATGACCGACAGTCCAGAAATCTTAGAGATGAGTGTCAGTGCACCATTTTTCTTCCCTGTTGCTTCAGTGCATAGTACCTCAGACACCTACCCTCTCCTCATAGAAAGGGCTTCCCTATAGCCAATCTTTGTTTCTCGTAGGAGTATATCACCTGCTAATTCTTTACAGTATTCTAAAATTGTTGTTCTTTTCAGTGGATGGTTCAACCCTTTAGTGTTTAAGGATACTATATTAATGGACGACATATGGGAATATGTTATTGATTGACAGCCACTTCAAGCTAGAATCTGGGCAAATATTGAGGACCAATCCATAATCAATGTACAAATATAATACCATCACAAGAATGAGAGGAAGGTAAGTAGGGGTAGGGTTTATAGGGAACATCCACAAGTGATCAGGCAGTCAGTAATTGGTGTTAGGAGGCTTGTAGCAGTGCCCCTTCCCACCAGGGGAGGTCTGTTGAGACAAATAACAAAGGGGGGAAGCACTAAACAACGGGTAGGACCATGGCCCAGGCCCGCCACTAGTGCCCATGTCAAACACTTGGACGAGTATATGGCAGTATGGGTAATATGAAAACTCAATAGGGAAGAATATGGGTTAAAACCAGTGGCGATTTCAGCCGGAGTACAGGTGTTTATATATAAGTAATGTGTTTAAGAATCAACATTCAACATAATGAAAATCAGCACAGGTATTACTTTCTAAAGCTTACCCACATCATCTTAGAAATACATGTCAGAGCACATTAACGGTATCCTTCCTGAGAATATTTATGTATACTCTATCAACCTTATTGTTTGACAACATAATACATTTGTGGTGCTAAGGCTTAAATTAACATATATTGAGAGAAAAAAGACAAACTACTAAGGTGTTTGAGGAACCAGTCTCTTGATCATAGGGCCTAGGAGGACCATTTACACTGAGTAGGTGAAGTAACAAGTGGATAACGTCGGGAAAGCCCTAAATGACATAACAAAGTAATGCGTTTCCAATAAATATATCATCAAGAAATAGCAACAGCAAAAAGGATATCACAATAATCGCATGTTGTAGCTGCCTGTGTAAAGTGATCAGGGTGGAGTATAATTTGAGGATGAGGAGTTAGAGGGTTCGGCTTCCATCTGTTCCTCAGATTTATTGTCCAGAAACCTGAGAAGATTTTTGTCGGGCCTTTGCATGTAATACGGAACTTGGACAGACCATGAGATTCCCATAATTGTAAGTCTCTTCCTTAAGGCCAAGAAGCCTTTTAGATGAATCATGGTTTCTTTTGCATAGTCTTGAAAGATGGATATTTTCTGAGTTTGCTACATTATCATTTTAATTTTCCTCATCTGGGCCAGGATTTGCTCCGTGTGTTGGTGTCTGAGTAGCTTGAAAATCATGGCTCTTGGTGCAGTTTGGTTGTTTAGTTTGTAGGTCGGGACCCTGTGTGCCCTTTCGATGTCGAAGTCTTTGTCAAAGTCTAGTTGGAGGGCACTTGGAATCAATGAGGTAAGAAATTCAGTGGCTGATTTATAGTTCAATTTGATTCCTTCTGGGAGACCAAAGATTCGGAGGGTGCTTATTCTATTTTGATCTTCCTGTTCTGTTATTTGGGATTTCAGAGTCGCCACCACCTTTTCTAACTCAGAAAACTTTGGGAATGTTCAACGGTACAGTCTTCAACTCTGCATATCCTGGATTCTGCGGCTGTAACTCTTATTTTCAGGTCTTTAAGGTCACCACCTATTGCTGCTACTTCCACTTGGAGTAGATCAGTATTAGTCTTGGTGCTTTGGGCCACGTCATGCATAGTATTCGATATGTGTAGAATTGCACTGAGTGTAGAGGAGGTATCAGGTTTCTCCTTTACTGGTGACTCTAGAGTGGGCAGTGATTGCTTTGTTCGTTTGAGGGCAGTTTTGGATTCAATTTCCTTAGTGATAGAGTCTTTGGATTCCGCCATGTTGCTCTCTGCGATGCAAAATGTCTGACTAGATAGGTGAGCCGGTAAATGTACCAGCTGAGCACCCACCCACCCACAATGTCTCACAGGTTACACTCCTTTCAAATTATGCACATGAGCAGGACTGGTCCAGAGATATGTGTGGTTGAGCTATGGATTAAACCTTAGCACGAGCATAGAAGGTGCCCTTAATAAAAGGTGTCTGCCAACTGATAATTGTTACTGTGCAATTAGTTAGATTATTCAATGTGCATTATGGATCACATGTCCCACTCGCACATGATGTTCGCAGCAGGAGGCTGTGGAATGCCGTATAGCACACGATAAATCGTAAGGGTGAGGGGGGCAGCCTGTGGCTCTTCGTGAGCACCTGAGAGAGCTTGAGACGGCCGTACAACCAGCCTCAGAAACTATGAGGGCCCAAAAATACTGGTTCTCACTCAAGCTTTGTTTTTTATTTATTAAACAGTCAGACCTCACTGCGCACCATGCGTCAAATGTTTCATGCTAAAGGCTCTACAGACTCTGTACATTAAACTTGTGGAAGTTGTGTGTGGTTATGATTCTCACGTTTCCTTCACACTGTGTCGGCCCAATACGATGTGGGTCCACCATCTTGGTTAGCTCTAGGGAGTGCTAAGCAAGTAGAGTAGAAGCCATCAAAAAGTTCGGCAAAGGCACCGGAGCGGCTCAGTTTAGCTCCTCTCCACTTGCAGGGGTAAAACACTAATTTTAGAGTGTCAGTGAATGCTTATGCCATCCGTTTATTGCTGGAAGCTGTGGCAGGCTCTCCAGAGCTCAAAAGGGAGCTGCCATCTTGCTGCATGCCAAATCACGCCCCCCAATGGGCTGCATTTAAAAAAACATGTTTACTTTATTTAAATTCCATCACAGACATTGTGATCTACAGACCGGGCAAGGCACCATCCCTTCCGGAGTAATCCACAATTTATGACTCTCAACATTATTTTTTATGAGGGAGGAATTGGAATTTTTTGGCCCGACCTATTGGTACATAGGTCAGTTTGCAAAATTCAATATTGATTACTAAAATTGTAATTACAAAACGTGTGTTTTTTTTTTTAAATCTTCAAAATGGTTTTTATTGTCTTAGGAGAGAAAGACAACGATACAAGAGTAAGCGTTGGAACACCTGTCAAGTATAATACTGGAATTTGCTCCATTACATTAGAGTATTAAACAGAGTAAGTGCAAAGTGTAAACTGTTTCATTACAATTAAAGGAAGGATTTATCATAACATGAGAGCGAAGGTGATGTAGAATGTTAACTGGGCTGATGTTGCTAAGAGGGATAGAAGAGAGAGAGAAAATAAAAAAGGAGAAGAGAAGAGAGGAGTAAGAAATATATTTTTTTCAAATGGGATGATTGTGGCCTTTGGTATTCAGACAGGGTTTCTTCAATGACTTAGGCATAGGGAATTGAGAGCATAATGTGACATACCAAGTGTAAAGAAACGTTCCCCATTGAGGAGACCTAAGAATTGCAAAAATATTTAGGGGTCTGTCCCAACTGGAAAGGAATGACAGGTCAGCAAAGGGGCAGCAGGGATGGGGGCAGGAGTAAACGGATGGAAGGGGAGAGGAGAACTATAGAGAGAAAGAGGTTGAAAAAAGAAATAGATAGGAATATAGAAAGATGTAATGTCAACTAGGGAGGACTGAACCATTTATATTTTTCCAAACCCACTTCCCCCCCCCCAAAGAAGAAAAAGAGAGCGAAGTGAAGGCCTTGAGGGGCCATGCAGAAGGAGCTCAACCAAAGCATAGGGTGTGTTGGTATGCGAACATCAATATGTTTGAGGAAGTCAGGTAATGGATAATAACAATAATACCCTTAACTGCAGTAGCAGCTATAGCATGTCTAAACAAGTGGTTGAAGTTGCCACATATAGGGGGTCATTCCGACCCCGGTGGGCGGCGGGCGCCGCCCGCTGGGCGGAAACCGCCCAAAGACCGCACCGCGGTCAAATGACCGCGGGGGTAATTTAAACTTTCCCGCTGGGCCGGCGGGCGATCTCCAAAAGATCGCCCGCCGGCCCAGCGGGAAAGCCCCTGCAAAGAGGAAGCTGGCTCCGAATGGAGCCGGCGGATTTGCAGGGGTGCGACGGGTGCAGTGGCACCCGTCGCGATTTTCACTGTCTGCTAAGCAGACAGTGAAAATCTTTGTGGGGCCCTGTTAGGGGGGCCCCACGACACCCGTTCCCGCCAGCCTCTTCCTGGCGGTGTAAACCGCCAGGAACAGGCTGGCGGGAAGGGGGTCGGAATCCCCATGGCGGCGCTGCAAGCAGCGCCGCCATGGAGGATTCCCTGGGCCAGGGGAAAACCGGCGGGAAACCGCTGGTTCCCCTTTTCTGACCGCAGCTTTACCGCCGCGGTCAGAATGGCCCGGGAAGCACCGCCAGCCTGTTGGCGGCGCTTCCTCTGCCCTCCACCGCCAGGGTCGGAATGAGGGCCATAGTAGTCAAACACCAAATTTTTAAATGAGGCGGAACCACAAAAACAGGATAGCATAGTATCCTTGTAAGTTAGTTATGGTGTCTATACCACAGAGTTCAAGACACACAGTCTACAGCTCATTTCCAAAAGATTAACATGAGGCAGGGAACCAGAAGTGGTTTCTCCACCGATCTGTGTATGTCAATATGTTCAAGCAACAAAACAGAAAGCCATACACGCTAGAACAATCAGGTGGGACAGTAGACCCATTAGGCTAAACACGCTAATCTAAGTATGGAAACAAAAACTAACTAAACAAACAAGTGATCAGTGTAGAGCATTGTGACACATAACAAGAAGCAACAACATATAGAACTATAAAACTATATGAGCTTTTTCTCAGACGAGCAAGAGGAATTCATCATAATACAATGCAAGAGACAGCAACATGGTGTGAACTTCCAAATATTAAGCAACCATGAAGAAACCAAACATGGAATAGTTCCCTTTACAAATGAGAGCATATTGTCAGGGTAACTGTTAATTTCAACCAATATTAGAGACTGAAATTTATTGTGGAGGTTTGAATGAAAGGCAGAAAGCCACACATGCCTGTTATCCAAAAGATGCATAAGTATGGTTAGGTTCAGAGATTAGCCAGATTAATTTGATGTTAATCTAAAGAAGAAACTATGCAGAAACAGGTTATTAGATTAAAATTAAGGAAGGTAATCACCTCAGGTAAGGAAGAGTGTTACTAACACATGAGAAGCATCACATGGAACAGAAGTAATCATACAATATAACGACCAACATTCAGGGGAGACAAAAGCAAGGGACAAATGTTGCTGTTTAGGAATCTAGGTTGGTGAGCTCAATGAGCCATTTGCCCAGGCAGTAGGTTATTTATGTTTTTGTTCAAGTGCTCATGGTCCTGGAAGATGGTGGATTTTCCATTGTGTGTAATTCCCGTCTTTGAGAGACTGACTAATGAAAAGGTTATTTTCAAATATTTCAAAGCTAGCCTAAGGGCATTTTTTCTTTCTGGTACTGGTAGCTTTAGAGTAGTTCATTTTAACTCCATCCTAATCAATGATCTTCACTTTTTTCATACGGTCAACAATTAATTCCATGTGCTGATATCTGAAAGGGTGAAAAATAATTTGTCTGGGGGCCCCAGAGAGTGGAAACAGATAGGTATCTTGTGGCCCTTTCTATTTAAAAGTCTTTCTCAAAAGGGGTGCCAAGGGCACTAGGAATCCAGGCTTCAAGAACAGCCACACAGGAAAGGGAGTTGTGCTGAGTTTTCTGGAAGGCCACACACTCTCAGGTCCCACCTCTTATTCCTGTCTTCGAGATCAGCAATCTCACTTTCCAGTGATTTAACCTTTTTAGATGTTGTTGTTGAGTCAAGCATCTGGGACGATTGAGAATCTCTTAATTTACTTATATGTGATTCCAGCTACTCATTCTGCCCTTCAATATCTTTATGGTATTTTTTAGGCCCAGCATCTTACCTTGAAGGAACTTTTCGGAATCCGGGTAAGGTAGAAGAAAGACTTAAGGCACAGAAGAATGTCCATATTTGCAAATGTGTCTGTTTTCCCTTTAATGGGAGAGTCCAGAATCGGTGGTTCCTGTTTGGGCTTCTGTTGACTGGGTTTTAAATCTTTATTGTCCTTGGACTCATTGTGTTTGGAGTTCCCCTTTCTACAGGGTTAAATGTTTAAGACCTAAAATATCACACAAAGGGTTGTTGTTAGTAGGATTTCTAAGGTTGTTTGCAGCAGGCACTGGTGAAGACAGTGCAAACACAAGAGATACAGTACTAGGGAGAACACAGTAAGTGATTAGGCTGGTCAATGATTGCTCTTACAGAATACGTAAGGAACACGCTCACAATTATCACCACTTGTAACTCCTAGGGGAAGGACAACTCACAGTATTATATCTCTACAAATCATTGGTTATGCATGTAAAGGAGAAGGATCAGTGGTGAAGAGCCACAAGATATTGCACAATAGTGTTTGTTGTCGCTCTGGGAACTACATATGATATGGCGTACAGCACAAGAGGGGTGGAGAACCTCTTAAAATCACCAATCCTTTGGAAGAGTTATTTAGAAGTGCTGATATACTTCAATGTTTTAATGTAGATGTGGGAAGACAGTTAGATGGGAAATTACTGATAATGGCACAGGCAACATAGACAGGTGCTCACAGGTCGTGAGGATGGTCACTTTCTGGATTTAGGAACAGATCATCCCCATTGCCCACACTGAAGCAGCAACCTCGCATGTGACCTTGGTAAGGCTGTGAAGCCGCAGTCACAGGAATTGCTAAGAGATCCCTTACAAAGGAACTTCATAATTTACTTAACCATAAGATACTTGAACCGATTGAATCTTCAGAACGGCTAACACCTGTGGTGGTGGCACCAAAAGAGGTGGGAAGATAAAGCAGTGCACAGATCTTCAAGACATATTTATTTGGCAACCTTTTTTTATTATAAAAGAAAACAAACGATACAGAATACATGCCAGAATACACAAAACCAAGCAATCAATCTAAGCTGGTGCAACAAATATGCAGTAATAAAATAAATATCAGGTTTCCAACAAGAGTTACAACAAACAAAACACACTCGAACAAATTATATAAGTTGGCATATCAAAGTAAAAAGTTTCTGTAAAACTGGTAGAAAAACTGATAAAAAAAAGAGGAGGAGATAGAAAAAAAGATAGAGAAACCAATAGTGAATCAAGATAGGATCAGAGAAAAAGAAATAGACTGAAATAAACATGAAGAATATAATAATAGATAATTAATAGACCTGTGCAATTTACACGTTCAAATCATTAGGTAGACTTAAAACAGTGGAATGTTGCAAGCTCCGTTGAAGACAATGAAGTGGCTTCAGACTTATAGTAGCTGGTATAATCCTTCTACTCCAACATTCTAGTGTTTGTCTTTCTGTTCCCTCCTTTTGATTTTGGAACATTTTACCCTCGAAGGGTGGAATGTTCTAATAGCCTTATACCCCTACTCCCTTGGGTTATACCAGTTGTTAAAGGCTCTCATCTTCATTACAGGCCATCGGCTGCAGCTTGGGCCTATAACATAGGTGCAGGGCCTTTAACAGACAGTTTAGCCCTCTCCAGTGGACTATAAGGCTATCATACAATCCTGAGTAACAGAAGAACAACATTTAGAAGAAACATTATATAAATATTCAGTAACAAGCATCCATATACTACCTTGCTTAATGGCCAACTGTAAACAGTTTAGCTGATGCCCATGGTCACTGCGATTATGCGGCAGGAGGGGGCCAAGTTATGTGGCAGGGATGAGTAAATTATGAGGCAAGAAGAAGCAAATTATTTTGCATAATACGGTACATTTAGTAGTAATACTACTTCATTATTTTGTCATTTTTAAACTTGGTAACACAGTCCGGGCATTGGTTGCACCTCATTAGTACCAGTTCAACACCCAAATATAGCAATAAGCAACAGAAAGGTGACCAGTCCAGCTTTGGTTTTTGGCACACCCACACAATGGCATGATTCCAGTGGACCTGCTTATAACTGTCTAATCGATGATTCTAACAAAACTGAATTCCACCAAAGATGAACTGATAGAGTATCTTGTGATTTTAAATTACCAGTAACAGCTTGTAAAGCTATTGTAAGTAATAAATCAACCAATTTCCCCATAGATATATTGTGAGAGTACATGCTATATTCTTTGTATACTACCCAAAAGAAGCTTTGGAATAGCGAAAGGTGTATGTAATTTTTAGAAATTGTTAACCAAACATGATACCAGAAATACACAGCTTTAGGAGATGTACAGAACATATGTAACTGTGCAGCATAAGTATTATTACATCTCCTACAAGCAGACTGACCAAATGATATAAATTTGGATAATCTGACTGGAGTATAATATATTCTATAAAAGAAATGTAAGGTTTGTGTCAGACTGCCCACATATACACTTTGGGCCTCATTATGACCCTGGCGGCCGGCGGTAAGCTGGCGGTAACACCGCCAACAGGCTGGCGGTGTTCGGCCAGCTATTATGACCGCGGCGCAATAGCCACAGCCATACCGCCGCCCTCTCCACCATACCGCCAGGCTTTCACCTGGCGGTCATAATCCCCAGGGCAGCGGTGCCAGCACTGCTGTCCTGGGGATTATGAGTCCCCGACCGCCAGCCTGGCCACAGTGGTAAACACCACCATGGAAATGCTGGCGGTAAAGGGGACTTGGGGTGCCCCTAGGGGCCCCTGCAATGCCCATGCACTTGGCATGGGCAGTGCAGGGTCCCCCAGGCATGGTGCTACTATACCCACTGCACATCAGCATTGCCGCTGGCTCTATTATGAGCCGGCAGCAATGTTGATGTGACTTTTCCGCTGGGCTGGCGGACTGTAACACTGTTATCATCCGCTGGCCCAGCCGAAAAGTCAAAATAGGGAGCCGGAAATACCACCAGCACTGGCGGTATTCTGGCGCCCACTGCCTCGGTGGTCAGTTTTGTTTACCTCCGACTATTTAACATGCTTGATTATTGTTGAGGCCGTACATAGTTTAGAATTTGTCTATAAATCAATCTTTACTATATATCCTCCAAAGTATTCATGAAACTTACACACTATTGGACCCATGGCGCCTACAAAACACAGGCATGCTGGCCTACATCTTCCACTTGGCCCCTTGGTAATTGTACAGGAGTTCACTATTGGTTGCTATCCAGCTCAATCACCCAGTGGCCTGCCTCTATCACACACCTTCCCCGCCGGTTATCAAATCATGCACCAGTGCAGCTGATGCTTCGCATTCCATGGAGAGACCATGGCATTTTCCGGAGATGGCATTAGAGGACGCGCTCTTTCACACCGAACTCCGTGATGCAATCACTGAATACTTTACATTGAACAGCGGGTCAGTTGCCACCCATACAACACTGTGGGAGGCATTCAAGGCCTATGCTAGGGGAGTCTCAATATCCAAACAATCCAGGGTATTGTGCAACATATGGTGCAGCTTGAACCACATGGAGGCGCAGTTGGCAGAGCTCGATAGCACAGTGGTGAATCAAGACACAGCCTCCCAACTTTACAGGCACACACTATATGGACACATTCTGCGAGTTCATGGAGTGTGAAGCAAAATACACGGGGAAGTATGCCAAGGTCTGCAAATGTGGTGATCGGGAGAGCCAGGGCACACGCTGGCCAGGCTACTATGACCGCCTCAGTAGCTGCACATATACTAGAGCTGCAGGGGAGTGGTGGAGTGCATACTGTGGGCCGTGCTGTAGTCCAGCCTGAGTTTTTCAATTATTACACACTTTTCTACTCAGCACGACCCACCCCATCCCCATCTGCTCTGGAGCAATACCTTGCCGAGGTGGGCAATGGTCTGGTTGACCATTGCCCAACAGCAATACCTAGCGAACCTTTCCCCATGGAAGAAATAGTACAGGCTATCTTCTCTCTGGGTGGGTCCAAGGCCCTCAGCCTAAATGAGTTTACAGGGGTATACTACAAGGCCTATAAACACATATTAGTGCCACACCTACTTGCTGAATACACAGTGGGCCTTGAGACTGGTGTACTGCCACTGACACTGCGGAAGGCAGTCATTACCCTCCTTCCCAAACCTGGCAAAGACCCCCTTCAATGCAGCTCATACAGCCCCCTATCCATACTCAACTTTGACAACAAGATACTTGCTCAGCTGTTGGCCACTCGCCTCTCTTGCCTACTGGATCAAATTATATCTCCAGGCTAATCAGGTTTTATTCTCCATCGTTCCACATCCCTGAATCTTCCCACGGTCTTTTCAGTTCTGAAAAGAATTTCCCCGAACACACCTGCAGTGACTGTGCTGCTGGATGCGGAGAAAGCATTTGTCTCACTTGATTAGTCCTTTCACCACACTCCGTAAACTCGGGCTCCAGCTGGGGTTTACCTTACTGGTTAAGTCACTATATGCCTGTTCGATAGCTACAATATGGATAAATGGATCGCTGTCCCCAACCTTTGCCATCGAGAGTGGCACCCAACAGGGATCCCCGTTGTTACCCCTGCTCTACATGATAGCAATGGACCTACTAGTGCTCCACCTGCAGGAGAAACACATTCATAGGGACCTGCAATTCAATAGCGGTCCACTATTAATATAATTATATGCAGATGACATTCTGCTATTCATACGTTGACCAGGTGAGAACCTCACTCCTGTACTCAAGGAGATACTCCGGTCTGGCACATTTTCTGGTTTGCATATTAACTGGGAGAAATCTGAACTTCTCCTGGTACAGATACCACCACACCCTCACAAATGTAGTACCCCCTAAAATGGTGTAAGGACACCACAAAGTATTTGGGCATCCACATCCACCGTGACAAAGTATAGGTTATCTGGCTAACTTACGGACCTGCAGTGGAGAGGTTAGCCATGCAGCCTTCCAATCTCGATGGCCGGCCACATCTCCCTGATCAAAATGGTGGTACTACCTCAATCCTTATATCTGTTCTTAAACATGCCCATACTACTCACAAAATCCTTTTTTGACACTCTTCAGCAGCTGTTGTTGCAGCTTGTGTGGGTGGACAAGCGCCTCCTTGTTCTCTGGGAAATCTTATCCCTCCTGTATGAATGTTGCAGGCTTGGGGTCCCACATTTTCAACTTTATTACTTGGCAGCACAATACCAATTTTCTGATCACTGGTCTTATCACTGGTTCCACCCTACACCATCCCACAGCGGGACCTTGCTGCTACAGGGAATCCCTCTGGATCCCAGGGACATACAGACCTTGTCAATCACCAGCTGGGCACAGCGCAAACTTGCCTGCATCCTCCAAAGTGAGTCACTTTATTTCCCCAGGCTGGCCTTGGTCAATAACCTTTTTCTTCCCATTACAAAGAAAGCACTAGTACATCGCACATTGCATGCCCTAAATATCCGCATGTTTGGTACTGTAGTCCTGGATGGTCATGTTTTCGGGTCACTAATGCGACATGCTTGGATCACTCCGCCTCCAGAGCTCCCTCCTAACCACTAGCCCTACAGAAGTTCACACCTTTAATCCTAGTCATTATGGCAGAAACTGGGGTGAGACGTACCTCCAAAAACTACCACTCATGCATTGACATCATGCCCATATCTCACATGAAACTCAACACAGACTGGGATACTGATCTAGGGCCCCCACTGTCAGAGAAAATATGGTTGACCTCTTGTGCCCTAACCCAATTAGTGTCCTTCAATCACTGACATAAAACGTACATTTTTTATTCCTCCATACAGCTTACAAAGCACCTATGGCATTAGCACGTACTGACCCTTCACGGTCCCCTACTTGCCCCAAATGCCAGTCACAAATGGCAGACTTCCCACATATTAAATGGACCTGCAGCACTGTCCACCACGCTGGACTGATATGTTTGCTTGACTTTCAGAAATGTTGGGTACCTCACTCCAACAGGACCCACTATTGGCCCTTTTGGGCTACATGGGGGATATCCTGAAGAGTGTGAGGGGCTTTGCTGCCATAGCTCTCCTCCTTGCAAAAAGGGAAATTGTGCTGGATTGGGGTGCTAGGCATCCGCCCACAACCCCGCAGTGGCTGAAAAGTCTCATCTACTGCGACAACACTAGCGAGCTCTATGCATCTTTGCTACCACCCTCGTCTAGACCCAAGGATATTTGGCAGCCACTTAGGGATTATTTAAGCACACTGGACGACACATCACTTGGTTAGCAACATCTTCACTAGGCAAAACATGCACCCGCATTGCAACTTATAACTTGTTGCTGTGCAGCAAGCAAAATCATTGTATCTATGTTTACATTCCTAATCCGCATTGCAGATTGTAATAAATGTGGTTTTGGCCTGCTTCATCTCACCTATGTCGACTAATGTTAACTGAACTGTACACACCCCTCTTGAGGGGCTGTGAAATCCTGAATACATTCTTGTATGGTATGGAAAAACATAATAAATCCAATTTTAAATAAATGTAGTTCTGGATTGGTTATCAAGATTGTCAGTCGATGAGATTGAGCAGACTTTAGAAATGATTGTGGAAGGAGTGCTAGGTGGTCAGGAAGAAGTGGTGCTCAAGAAATTAGAATGGGAAATCTGGTTAGAAGAGGATTTTATTCTGGGAACAATAAAACAGTGTGTAGGACAGGTATGGAAGAGTGAGATATGTCAGAATAGGGAAATTAATACATAGTACAACATGAAGGAGCAATTGAACATATATGAAGATATATGAAGGGATATTGGTGAGAAGAAGTCAAATAATTCCACCAGTGTATGATCCAAATAGCACTTGAGTATCATCCAGATAAAAACATGATCAAAAAGAGAGTGAGACAGTAATTTTGGTGACCTAAGCTGGATAATGCAGTGGAGGAAGCAGTGAAAAACGGTTATGTGTGCGCCAATAGGGACAAAACAGTGAGACAACCTCCTGTAGGGTGCTGGCTGGGAAACCCTGAAAAAGACTAGTGATAGACCTTCTGGGCACAATAGCTAGATTTGTGTCTAGAGACAGGTAAACTATGGAACAAGTTGGTATGGCAAGTTTGATTAAATTCCTAGAAGTCGTCTTTGTGGATGAGGGGAAATTTCCAAAACTTTAGTCACATATAATGGAGCAGAGTTCATGTTAAAAAATATGACCTAATTCTTGTCCAAGATGAGAATTGTGCATATAAGAGTGGCTCTACATAGACCTCAGGTCAATGACCTGGGAAAAGAGGTAATTGTTTGGTAATGGACAAAAAACAACTAAACTATCACTGGGCAGTGGTCTTCCATGGAAAGGAAAGTTGAGAAAATTGCAACGATATATAAAAAAATCAGTATGGGCACAAAAGACAATGCTTCATTATGTGACAGTAGTGTCACTATTTGTATCCTTCAAGGAGAAAGAGCTGGGAAGAAAGGAAATTCTGCATGGTTGATAAATTAAGACTGTGTGTAAGCTGATCTTAGAGTAATTAAGGAAAGTGTTGCCCTCGGAAATAAAGAAAAGCCAAGAAATAATATGAAGAGGGTGTGAAGAATGTGAATGTGGAAGTTGGTGATTGGGTCTTTGTAAAGAAAGGAAGACAGTAAATTTTCTCGGCCAATGAAGGTGACGACAGCAACACAAAAAGTAGTGGTTTTGGAAGATGAATCAGTATGGAGTTTATGAAATGTATACAAATGTGTAAGCCATCTTGTAGACACTATGCATAATGAGGGGCATGGAGTGACTTCCTTCCATACTTACCATATACCCCATGGTGAGTTATTCATTTAAATTGAATGAAAATATGTAAAAATTATACATTTTAGGTATAGGAAACCGGCACTATATATACTATATCGAAATTAGATATATGCCCTCATTTTGACATTGGCGGTGATTCGTGGGACGCCATGCTGACTGCTACCAACCTACTGCCGGTGCAGCGGTTTACCGCTACCCATATTATGACACACACATAGCAATCCATCACTATACAGCTACACACACAAGTCCGCCAGCCCAAAGGTCAGTGATAAACTGGTGGTATCTAAACCCACACCGTTACGTCAACAGAACTACACCCACAGCATTATGTCCCACGAATCACCGCTGCGGACATTCAACCGCGGTAAACCATTGGCGGTACATACCGCCACGCTCAAAATACACACAACCTAACAAAATAACACTACATTGAACAATTCAAACTACACACACCACACACATACACACACTACACCCACACCCCACACCAATATAAAACACACATCCACATTAACCACAACCCTTTACGATTAGAAAGAATTGACACCAGAGAGCAAGAGACACCAGGAGCACCCACAGAAACAGAGCCACAGAACACCATCGCCCATACACCATCCACGCACCTTACAGCACACACCCTAACACATCACCCCACACACCCTCACACACACCACATACACTACACCCATGGCACCACAAAGACACCCCAGCTTCTCTGAGGAGGAGCTAAGGGTGATGGTGGAGGAAATCATCTGGGTAGAGCCACAGCTATTCGGATCACAGGTGCAGCAGACATCCATTGCTAGGAAGATGGAGCTATGGCGGAAGATCGTGGACAGGGTAAACACCGTTGGACAGCACCCCAAAACAAGGGATGACATCAGGAAGAGGTTGAACTACCTACGGGGGAAGGTGCGTTCCACAGCAGCAATACACCAGATTGCAGGACAGAGGACTGGTGGTGGAGCCCCACCTCCTCCCCCACAACTTACAACATGGGAGGAGCAAGTCTTGGCAATCATGCATCCTGAGGGCCTGGTAGGAGTAGGCGGAGGACTGGACTCTGGTAAGACAACTCTCTACTACTTTTACCCCCCCTACCTCAATGCCATCACATACCCCCACCCCCTACCCTCACCCTCATCCCTCCACCACCTCACATACACTCCACCATCACAACCCACCCATCCCAATACCAAGCACTGCATGCACCAGCATGCACCACCAATACATGGACATCACTCACAGCCCTCTATGGACACCCATCACTAAAGTATGCACATTAGAGAGAAGCACCTAGCACAACAAATCACTACTCACACAATGCAAAGCTGACAGGGCAATCACAACCATAGAGGGAAACACACCCATGCACAAGATGTCACACCAGAAACAATAACACTGCAGTTACATCCCACAGGTCCCCCACACAACGTCACCGGAGAGGAGGTGCCAGCAACATCCAATCCCCCTACAGAAGAGGCCCACAGTGATGACAGCAGCTCTGGCCACCTGGATCAGGATCACCAACCTGGCCCATCAGGGATCTCTGAACAGTTGGTTACCCAGGCACAGTCCCATACCACCACAGAGCCTCCCCCCTCAGGAAACACCAGCACAGCACCCACCCAGCGGGCCCATACCTCTGTCCCCAGGACACGTCAATCAGCAGTGTGTCCACCACTACAGGGACCCCAGGCAACCCCACAAACACAGGGCGATCAGGGTCCTGGGGTCAGTGGCAGTGGGCATACGGTTCAGGGGACAGAGGCACAGGACAACAGGGAAGTGGGAGTACTGCTGTGCGACAGGGCGAGGACAAGCCCGGGGAACTGACTCTCCAGGAGGCACTCACCAACATCCTGTGAGCATACCGCCCTTCCCAGGAGACGATGGACCAGATGCTGGACAAGTTGCAGGAGAGCCAGCAGCTGCAGGCGGGACAGTACCTGGGGATCAGGGAGGGCCCGAAGGACATCCACACCACCCTGATCACCATTACAGGGGTGCTGGCAGACATGGCCAACACCATGAGGGAAGCAGTGGCACACCACCGGGCCCCTGGCACTAGCCACACCGATGAACAGCCCGCTAGTGGACAGGAGGCCCCGCCACAGGAACAACAGGCCACCAGCACCCCTCCTCCTGCAGAAAGAGAACCACCCTGCAAATGGTCTCTGCGATACAGGCAGAAGCCAGAGACTATTGCCAAGACCCCCCCAGGAAATAAGACTCTCCTCATTGTCAGCATTGTGTCACACTCTGTCACCCTGTCCACCTTGAACTGCCATTGCTCCCCTTCCTATGCCCCCTTGGACAATGCACCTGTGATACAAATATACTGAACTACAACCTGGACTTTCTTCCACCATCAACCCAGCCCATTCCACTGCCCCCCTCCATTGCTTAGCACTTAAATAAACACCATTTACAAAATACAAGTATGGAGTCTGTCAAATGATTTAACTATGTATTCGCTTAACAAGCTTTACCCACTGCACTACAACTGTACAGGAATAAATACATAGGAATCACCTGTAGTAGGCTGCAATCAACACACCAGGTGCCAGAGGGGGGCACAGATATCTGAAAATAGACATGCCAAAGGGTACAGTAAGTGGCCATAGAATTGGGAGAATCTGCCTGCCATGTACAATGTCAAACACAAAACTGTCAGTGTAAAGTAAAGTTACAGTGTCTTACCTCTCTTGCTGTTCTATTGTCCTCATCCTCTGCCTCCTCATCTTCACTGTCCACAGGGTCCACTGCTGCCACACGGCCATATCCAGCCTCATCCTCCTGCAGAAAAGGCACCTGGCGTCTCAAGGCAAGGTTGTGCAACATGCAGCATGCCATGATTATATGACAGACCTTCTTGGGTGAGTAGCACAGGGATCCACCAGTTAGATGGAGGCAACGAAACCTGGCCTTCAGGAGGCCGAATGTCCTTTCTATAGTTCTTCTTGTTTGCCCATGTACCTCATTGTAACGTTCCTCTGCCCTTGTCCTGCGATTCTTCACAGGGGTCAGTAGCGATGAGAGATTGGGGTAACCAGAGTCACCTGCAAATATCGAGGGACAACTGTTAGACACACACTAACCCTTAGGGCCCACACCATACCCATACACCAACACCCACTGGGTGGGAACTAGGGCTCACCTATTAGCTACACCCGGTGCCTCTGGAGTTGAGCCATCACATATGGGATGCTGCTATTCCTCAGGACAAAGGCATCATGCACAGACCCAGGATATTTTGCTTTGACGTGGGAGATGTACTGGTGCGCCAGGCACATTATCTGCACATTCATGGAGTGAAAGCTCTTTCGATTTCTGAACACCTGTTAATTTCTTCGGGGGGGGACAAATACAATATGTGTACCATTGATTTCCCCAATGATGTTGGGGATATGTCCCATTGCATAGAAGTCAGCTTTCACTGTGGCCAAACCTATCATCAGGGGGAAAACGATGTAGCTGTGCATGTGTTTAATCAGGGCAGACAGCACTCTGGTCAGCACTATTGAGAACATTGGCTGTGACATACCTGCCAAGCCCACTGTCACTTGGAAGGAACCACTTGCCAAGAAATGGAGCACAGATAGGACTTGCACAAGAGGGGGGATCCCAGTGGGCTGACGGATAGCAGATATCAGGTCAGGCTCCAATTGGGCACACAGCTCTGTGATTGTGGCCCTGTCCAGTCTATAGGTGAGGATAATGTGCCTGTTCTCCATTGTTGCCAAGTCCACCAGGGGTCTGTACATGGGGGATGTCTCCATCTCCTATTCATCTACAGCGGTTTTAATATAGGGGGCAAAACGGGGAGCAGCTGGTCAGTATTCCACATTTCCAAACACTACACTGCATTGCATGTTGTGACTGTAACAGAATTTTGTTGGAGAGGTCCAAATGGTGCCTATGTGTACTGTGATATAGTTAGGTGCCATAGCCTGCCCCCCCTGAAATGGTGTCCACCGGTCCTGTGTGGATGGACATGTGGAAATGACGTAATGATGCTGACGTTGTCCGCCGTTGCGGGAGGCAGTCGAGTACCACCGTGCAACTCCTCATTGGTTGTCATGGGCTCTATGGGGTACAGTGGCCAATGGTGATGTACGCCGGCGGTAATGGTACGCACCGCCGTGGATGTAACCGCCATTTTCTATCTGTTCACTCATTTGCTACCTGACCTTCAACAGGAGAGGACCTACACTGCAAGCGCTGCTGTGACCTGTGTCTGGAACCGACCATGGCTGGTGTCACTGGGGAAAAGGCCCCTGCCTTCACCGCTGCAGAGTTGGAGAGACTGGTGGATGGGTCCGACCCCAGCACCGAATGCTGTATGGGCCTCCAGACCAACAGGTGAGTACACTGTGAGCACGATACAAGGGGCATGAATCCATGGAGTGCTGTGTGTGAGGGCCTCGTGTAGGGGGGTTGGTGGAAGGGTTCTGGGCAGTGTGATGCATGTATGGTGAGCAATGTCTGTGCGTAAGGGGATGTGAGGGCTATGGTGGGCCATGAGTGTAACAGGCCGGACAGTCTGACTGATCCCTTTTTCTATGTTTATTTTTCTGCAGGTCAGCGCCCATCAGAAAAAGGGAATATGGCATGCCATTGCCAAGGACGGGCGTACCCTGGGGGTCTACGGCAGGCGGAGCACCCACTGTGGCAAACGGTGGGAGGACCTGAGACGCTGGGCAAGGAAGATGGTGGAGGCCCAGCTGGGGATGGCCTCCCAACGAGGAAGGGTTGCCAGTCAAACCCTGACCCCCCGATGGTCCGCATACTGGTGGTGGCCTATCCGGAGCTGGATGGGCACTTGAAGGCATCACAGCAGCCACAAGGGGGTGAGTACAGTTTCCCTATATACTACTTATGTGTGGAGGGGTGGTCTCCGGGTGGGTGACGTGGGCCTGTGGGTGCCCCTAGGCCAGGCCGGACATTGCAGGGTAGGTCCCATGTTGGGCAGGAGCTGATGAACACCACCTCCTACCAACCTAGAAGGCATCCACTACCGGGCAGAGGTCTCTGGGTGCCAGGTATGTTGCTATTGGCGTTAGGTATTCCTGTTCATGGCCTGGTGACTAGCATTGTGTCACGGTTAGTGCATTGCCTAGTACCTAGGGCTGTTCCCTGTGTGTATGTGTTGTGTACGCCAACAGTGGTGTTGGATCAGCCACTGACCAAGTGTATCCTTTGTCTCTTCCCACCCCCCTTTTTGTTTTGTCACCCTGTCCTTATGTGCATTAGCATCATCTGGAAGAGGAGCAGAGGCACTGGCGACGGAGGGAGCTGCATCCCACAGGGCCCATGAGGCCAAATCCACCGACGTTGAGGGCACCAGTAGGACGGAGGGGAGCACCACAGCGGATACAGGAGGGGACAGTTCTGACAGTGATACCTCCTCCGTTGGAAGCTCCCTGGTGGTGGTGGACACCTCCCTGCCCATCCCAACTACAGGTATAGCCGCCACCCCCATACCAGCACCACCCTCTCAGCAGCCCCTAAGAGAGTTTCCCGTGCCTGCTGACCCAGGAGGGTGGGCATCTCCTTCGCCCCAGGCACCTCAGGCCCTGCTCCAGTTAGCCCAGCTGTCCTGCGTGAGGAGGCTATCGACTTCTGCAATCCATCTCTGTTGGGCAGTCAACCATAGTGAATGCCATCCAGGGGCTGTCAGCCCATTTGCAACAAACAAATGCATTCCTGGAGGGCATTCACTCTGGCATGGCGGCCCAACAGAGATCATCAAGGCTCTGGCCTCCTCCCTGATGGCAGCCATTGTCCCTGTTTCTAGCCTCCCCCCTCCAACGCAATCTACCCAATCCCATTTCCCTCAACCCCAACCCATCCCAAGCACACAGGCAGACCAGCATGCACACAAGACAAAACACAGAGTGGCTCAGGCAAACACAAGCACGACACATCATCCCACAGTCACTCACACAAACACCATCCAGATGCAGACATACCAACATCCACTGCCTCCACTGTGTCCCCCTCCTCCTCGTCGTCTACCTCCTTCCCAGTAGCGTCTACACTCACACCTGCATGCACAACATCCTCATCACTACCTCCATCACCATCATGCCTATCACTACACACCCCTCACTGGCAGTCACCACCCCCACATCCATGCACACATCCCCTGTGTCCTCTCCCACTGTGTTTGTGTCCTCTCCCACTGTGTTTGTGCCCCCTCCTCCCAAAGTATACAAACGCAAGCACTCAGACATGCAACAGCCATCCACCTCACAACAGCATCCAGCCCATGCACCTGCACCCAAAATCAGCAGACACCTCCTACAACCACTCCCTCTTCCTCCACTCACAAACCTTCACCCTCTTCCCGCTCCAGTATCCCTAAGAAGCTTTTCCTCTCCACCATTGACCTCTTCCCTTCCCCCTCCCAGTCCTTCAGGGGAAGGGCAAGGAGGAACCACCCGCTGCCAAAGGGAAGAGCAAGGAGGAACCACAAGCTGCCAAGGGGAAGGGCAAGGAGGCACCACCAGCTGCCAAGGGGAAGGGCAAAGGGCTTGCACCAGCAGGCAGGAAGGACAGGAGGCCTGGGGCTGGGACTGATTCTGAGCCCCCACCACCAACTATGGCGGTTCAGCCATCCAAGGCTGCAGGGGAAGGGCTGGAGCCTCCCCCCACCACTGCCAGCAACGCCACCAGCACCGCCACCAGCACCACTGCCAGTATCAGCAGCCCCAGTGGGCAGCTGTCCGAGGATGCAGGGGATGGGCTGGAGCCTCCGCCCACCACTGCCAGCCCCGACACCAGCCCCGCCAGTGCCACCACTGAGCAGCCATCACCGCCGGTGGGCAGTGTGTAGTCCTGCCTCCATGGGCTGTAGTGCCTTCTTGCCCGTGCAAATTCTGTAGGTGTGACGCCTTGGTGAGAAACTGTGACCATGCACTCCCCAAGTGCTGCATCACAGGGCACATGGCCCCCTCCAGAACCACTGGAAGAAGCCATCCACTCACCCATCCTTGCCAGGATGAAGCACACTGGGCATAAGGCCCCCTCCAGAGCCAGTGGAAGAAGCCATCCACTCATCCCATCCTTGCCAGGATGAAGCACACTGGGCAGAAGGTCCCCTCAGAACCAGTGGAAAAGCCACCCACTTGAGAGACTGTGGCCTTGCACTCAACAGGACCACGCAGTGGGCAAACCACCCACTTGAGAGACCGTGGCCTTGCACTCCACAGGACATCGCACAGGGCATGTAGCCCCCTCCAGGACCAGGGGTGTTGTACCATCTTCTGGTTGAGGTGCCCCCCCATTACCCGTCCCCCTGAGGTGCCTGTGTATTTTCGACCAGATGCCCCTGCAGTGTTCTCTCCGTGTTGTTGCAAGAGTGAGGTGGGGCCTTGGCCTATATGTAGTGGCCCTCTGGCCCACTGACATTGAGGATTGGGCAGTGTCCCTCCATTTGTATATATGTATATACTGTTTTGATTTAGAAGCACGTATTTATAGTATTTTATCTTATTACATTCACTTTAATCAATTCCTTTTGTCCTTGCATTATTCCTGAGGGTTACGGGTGGATATGTAATGTTATTGCATCTGTTTGTGTGTATGCTGTTGGGGTGGGGGTTGTTGCGTGTTGCGTGTGTGTGTCACTCTCTTTTTCCTCCTCCCTCCGTCGTGTGCTAGGCGGCAGTACTCACCGTGGTGGTCTTCGCCGGCGTTGAAGTTTGTAATGCATGAAGAGGTATGGCAGCATGGGTAGATGTGCAACTCGGGCTCCATGGCGTCATGGTTGTTCCCTGTGTCTCCAGAGGTGAGTCCTTTGACTTCTGTGGTCTGTTTCCGCTGTGCTTTTGATGTTGTTGGTACCACCCCGGAAAAGGTGGTGGATACGACTGTCTTAATACAATGGGCAGAACATTGTCTTCCGTCTGGCTGTTGGCGGTTACCGCCGTGGTGCTTGTTGCTACCACTGTGGCGCTCAGTGTGTTAAAGTGGCTGTCTGTCTGGGCGGTTTCTGCCATTGTCTTAATTCCATTTTTGTTACTGCCGGCCTGTTGGCGGTATTAACTCCGTTAATAAGCCAGTTAGGCTTATCGGAGGGTAGTGCAAAGCATTTGTTGTACACACACAGGAAATAAATGAAGCACACACTCAATGACTAACTCCAGGCCAACTGTTTTTATATAGCAAAAATATATTTTCTTACTTTATTCCTAGAACCACAAGATTCAGTTTGCAGGTAACTGCATTTGTAAGTAAGTATCAGACATATGTATCAACACCACTTTGTTTCAATTTGGCAAGTTAAACAGTTTTCGAGAAAATAGCAAATATCTGTTTTAAAAGTTGACACTGCAATTTTTGACACAGTTCTGGTGGGGAAAAACTTAGCACAGTTGCAAGGTAAGTACAAGACTTACAGTTCCAGTCTCCGGGATTTAGGATGTCCACAGGTTGAGGTTGAAGTTAACCCCAAACACCCACCTTCTGCAATTCGGGGCCGGCCAGGTGCAGAGGTCAAAGCTGATACAGATTTAAAATGGAGTCATATGGACACTGGGGGCCCTCGGAATCAGGCCAGCTTGCAGGTAAGTACCTGCGTTTTCAAAGGGCAGACCTGGGGGGTTTAGGTGAGCACCCAGGGGACCACAGGTCAGCACCAAACACTTAACCTCAGCAGCGGAGTGGCGGCTGGGTGCAGGGTGCAATCACAGCATCGGGCTCCCAGTGCTTTCCAAAAGTGGACCCTGGGAGTCGCAAAGATGCTGCAAGCTAGGTCCAGGTGGTCGGTTCCAGAAAACCACAGGCTGGACAAGAAGGAGGGACGTCTGCTGGACGTCACTGGACCGGTGGTCGGATTTCCCAAGGCCAGGGGGCTGCAGGTGCAGGGGTACCTTTGGGCGTCGGGTATCTTTGTACAGTTCTCTCATGGTCAGGGGGGTCCTCTGGATTTAGGCTGCAGGGGTCATCGTGTTGGACAGGATGGGTCAACCCAGGGTGGATACTAGGGCAGCAGCACCTGGGGACCAACTCTAGTCAGCTGGGCCACCAGGACACAGGCCGTGGACATTGAGTGCAGAGTGGGCAGGACATGCAGATCCGGGGTAGTTCTGGAGTCCTTTGTTGGAGTTTCTTTTTGGACAGGGCCGCTGTTCACAGGAGATTTTGGTCCTGTGGGGTGCAGCCAGTCCTCTTGAGGCTTTTAAGAGGTCGCTGGTCCTGCAGGATGTTTCACCTTTTTGTAGCAGGGCTTCAGACGCTGGAGACATGCCTGTAGGACTGGGGCCAAGTAAGTTGGTGTTTTCGGTTTTCTCTGCTGGGGGTCAGATTAGCAGTCCTTTTTCTTGTCTTCTTCTTGAAGTCACCGGGAATCCGACGAGCTAGGTTTAGAGGAGCCCTTAAATCCTGGATTTAGGAGCATTACAGGAGTATGAGGGCAGTAGCCAATGGCTACTGTCTCTGAGGGTGACTACGCCCTTCCGGAGTCCACTCCCTTTGGGGAGAGGGACACGGATCTAACCCTATTGGTCCCTGTCCTCCAAACTAAGATGGAGGATTTTGTAAGGAGGGGGTCACTTTAGCTCTGGAAACCTTAGGGGTGGTACTAGCTGGAGTGGTCACTCCTCGTTGTTTTTCCTAACTTTCCCGCCAGACTTGCAGCCAAAAGTGCGGCTTTGCATGGGGGGGGTGGGCATCTCCACTAGTTGGAGTGCCCTGGGGCACTGTAACAAGATGCCTGAGCCTTTTTAGGCTCACTGCCAGGTGTTACCGTTCCTGCAGAGGAAAGGTGTGAAGCACCTTCACCCAGTGCAGGCTTTGTTTCTGGCCACCGAGAGCACAAAGACTCTCATTCTATGTGGTCAGAAACTCATTTGAAAGTGGCAGGATGGCACAGACAGGTCTGCCCTGCACTAGATGTTTGGCTAAAATACAGGGGATATCTCTAAAATGCTCTCTATGTGCATTTGCAATACATCCAACACTGGCATCACTGTTGGTTTATTGTGCTGAGAAGTTTGATAGTAAGCTTCCCAGACTTCAGTGAAGCCATTATGGAGCTGTGGAGTTCGTAATGACAATCTCCCAGACCATATACTCAGTATGGCCACACTGCACTTCCAATGTCTAAGAATGGACTTAGACACTGAAGGGGCATATTGCTCGTGCAGCTATGCCCTCACCTGTGGTATAGTGCACCCTGCCTTAGGACTGTAGGGCCTGCTGGAAGGGTGACTTACCTGTGCCACAGGCAGTGGTTTGTGCACATGGCACCCTGAGAGGGGTGCTATGCCGACTTTGTCTGTTTCTCCCCACCAGCACACACAAGTTGCAATGGCAGTGTGGATGTGCTTGTTGAGGGGTCCCCCACTGTGGCATAATATATGCTGCAGCCCTTGGGGACTTTCCCTGGTCACAGGGCCCTTGGTACCAGGGGTACCTTTTACAAGGGACTTAACTGTGTGCCAGGGGTGTGCCAATTGTGGGAACTATGCTACAGTTTTTGGGAAAGACCACTGGTGCTGGGGCCTGGTTAGCAGGATCCCAGCACACTCTTAGACAAGTCAGCATCAATATCAGGCAAAAAAGTGTGAGCGGGTAACCATGCCAAAATGGGCACTTTCCTACATTAGGTTATTGTATTTAGTTATAATAGGTTCCATTTATGTAAAGGAGGCAGATATGTAGAGTGAAGAGAATCATACTATGCAATGGTGAAGGAGAATACTGAATAGATGGAATGTCAGGATATGAAATGAGAAAGAAACACTGGCCAGGGAGGGCTGAGCGAATCTGAATGGGACTTAAGAAGAATAAAGAACAATTTCAACCTTAAAGGCATGTGACGGCATGTGGTGAATCCTTACACTGTTCCGCAAATGCCAATGGTTATTTACCTTTGCCACATCTCATGTGCACTGCTAGTGCAGGTGCTTTAATAACAATTAATAATGAAATGTTTATGTATCTTGAATAATAAGTTTATGTAGAAAATGCAATAATGAAGAAAATAATGCACACATTTGAAAATGTGATCACAAAGAATGGCCACCAATGTTAACCGAATGTAGTAATCAATGATTAATACTTATGAAATATTGAATATATGTTAGACTAATGCAGTAATATGTCATATCAAGGGTTATGAATGAAGCTTTATTAATTGTAGGCCTTATCTTAGTGAGTGTCTTGGCCTATTTACCAGGTCTCAAGTAAAAGCTGTATTTCTTAGCGTTTAATAAAAAACAAAATGCTGACCAAGTGAATTAGATTGTGAAATGTCTATTGTATTGTTGAAATGTGCTCATAACGGAACCTTTTTGTGTGAGCGGACTGATAAAAGATGATGTTCTTGCTAATGCAACATTTTACGTGTAATGTGTGTGAGACTGACTTTCCCAGGACAAGAACAATGAAGATACTGACTAGAGTTGAAGCTGCAACAATATTGTTAGGCGAAAAGCTGGATTATGAGGCCATCGTAAGACGAATCAATCAACAATATGTGAACGGATAAATATTAGAATTCATAGATTTGGGCTATTAGATTTATTGGTCAGAGTGTGAACATGTGATTAACTGACTAATGGGGAATTAGGGGATAGTTTAGGTGACTTTAATATAACACTGCTCATTCTGAGAGAAGACAGCCATTGCCCTTATTCTTTGTGACCGAGAGGCTATTACCTTATTATGTGAGACGTGTTTATTTTAATGCTTAAATGGCTTTGCCCTTTTAATTTCTGATGCTGAAGCCTGATGCCTTGCTGATCAAACTGATGTCCTGAGAATGAAGACTGATTCTGCTTTGCTGATCCATTCCAAGGATAGGTATATTCTGAAATGTGATTATTATGCATATTTTTTCTTCCTTTCTAGGTACCAACTGCGCCGTTTTGGACCAGTGGCCGGCATCGGGGAGGGGGTTAATAAATCGCACCCGAGGATTTTTGTTTTTAAACCCCGGGAGACACAGAAGCTTTTCTGTGTCTCCACCCGCCCCTTGCGGCGCGCTGACGTCACTTTGTTGATTTACCCATGCCTCTTCCTGCTCCGATGGGGAAAACGGCCTTCCACACGTGCGGGAAGGCCTCGTAAGAAAGGGGAGACTCTCCCCTTTCTTACGAAGCCTTCCTGAAAGTGTTTCCTGGCCCCTCGGCGGCCAGGAAACACCACTAGACACCAGGGATTTCACTTGGGGGGGGGGGAGGGTCGGCCCCCTCAGAAAATGCCCCCCCCAGGGGCCTATTTAAAAAAAAAAGGTAGGTGTCACCTGGGGGGGTGCGATCGCTCAGGATCGCACCCCCCCGGGGCTAAATTTTATTACCAAAAAAGAAAGAAAAATAATAAAAAGAAATGGACAGGGGGTCGCTCGTGGGCAGGGTGACCCCCTGTGGGGGCAATACTTTTTTTTAGTTGTTGTAGGGTTTCCCTGGGGCCCATTTTGGCCCCCAAGGAAACCATACAACTACTAAAAATATATAGATCTATATATATAGATATATCTATGTAGATACCACCACAACCAGGACCACCACAACCAGCATGCACTGCTCACTTGAGAGGCCCACTGGGACGGACTAGTATTTAAAGCAACTAATCAGGTGCCTGTAATTAGACAAGCTGAAGCCATGCCGGTCTTTTCAGTAAGAAAGAGATGCCTGGAACACCTCCAGCACTGGCTGCACCTACGAGGGTGAAACACTTTTATATTTTTCTCTGCTGAAGAAAGGATTGACCTTGAAACACGTGTCCAGAGATGATTTTATAACTTAAGGCCTGGAATAATGAAACTGCTTAAAGTATTCACTGTGAGTTGCTGGTTTTGCTTTTTCTTCCCGTTTATATAACCTGTTGGGAGTGCGCTTTCACATGAGGACAACTTCGTTTTTGATATATATATATATATATATATATAGATCTATCTATAGATATATCTATGTTGATAGATATATATAGAGATAGATCTATATATATATATGTATATATATATATATATATATATATATAGATCACTTTTATATGTGGGTCTGGTTTCCCTGGGGGCCGATCGCAGCCCCCAGGGAAACCAGACCCACATATAAAAGTGATGTATATAGATATATATATATATATTTGCCACCAGTTGTCTTGCAGTTGCAGCTTGCGTCTTCAAAGCAATGCACATACTTCAACTGACGTATTTCAACTGTAGCTTTTAGGCAGCAATAAAAAAGTCAAGTAAGTATTGTGATTATGTTTCTGCTAGTGGCAGTTTTAGTGCCATAAAGAATTGCAGAAGGTTTGTATGCCTACTGCAAAGAGCAAATCTGTATTTTATGTAAATAGCTGAGTACATTAGTAAAGTCAGCCATTACCTGTGCTATAATACAAATGAAATGTATGTGCGGGGTGGGGGGCGGCTATGGAGAGATGAAGGGCACTTTTGCTGGGTGGTAATGAGGGAATCCGAGGAGGATGGAGTGGGAGCACCAATAATGATTGTTGGACTGGGCGCATGAGGTGCTAAAGACTGTGACGAATGGTATGTGACAAGGTGTTTTTTGAGTGTCTTGAAAGAACGTGCTGATTGAGGGAAGAAGCGCAGGTAAGGTGGCCTCTACTGTTGCACATATCCTGCACATATCTCACACACACCATCGATTTTGTGACAGTCTGCGTAGGCTAGTGTTTTAGAGCAGCAGTTTAGCCAATAGCAGAGATGGCATCTTGATGGATGACTGCTGCCGTCACTCGGGTTATAGAGGACAGCTCTGACATAGGATCAGAGACTGAGACATCAGATACTGAGACAGCATCTGAGGGATCGGACAATGGCGCAGACTCTGGGAGTGATTTTTCAGTCAGAGGAGTCCCATTCGATAACTCCTCTTCCAGTAAATTATGAGGGAGGTGATGAGGACAGTCCTGCTGTCCCTTCACAAGCACAGTCTGTGCAATGGGGTAATAGTGGGTTAGCCCAACCCAGAGAGCAGGTGAATGCGGCTGCAAGCAGAGAGAGAGAGTGCTCTCTTGGGAGCTCCCCAATTTAGTTCAGCCCCAAATTCCACCGCCCAAATCGTATCGTGGAGACATCAAAATTAACTATCACAAAACAAACTGGTTTTGTAAGGCAGGCACCTGTGTTTTTGGTCCTGGGTTCGGCGGCCATATAGAGAAACATACTAAACCCAAACATTTCTGGAATCTAGACATTCGGGGGAGTCCACAGAGGTGTGACCTGTGTGGATTCCCCAAAGTTTTCTTACCCAGAATACCCTGCAAAACTGAAATGTTGAATAAAAACTCTATTTTTCTCGCATTTCTGTCACACAAACTACAGGAATATGCTGGGATCCACAGAATTCATACCACCCAGTGATTCCTCACCTGTCCTGATAAAAACACTACCCCACTTGAGTGCCTATACCTAGTGCCTGCGTCAGTAATGGATCACCCCAGGGTCAACAGCTGCCTCATGTAAGGACCAACATTGACCGTTGTGTGATCTATTCCTGTCACGGGCACCAGGCCTACCCACATAAGTGAGGTACCATTTTTATCGGGAGACTTGGGGAAACGCTGGGTGGAAGGAAATTTGTGGCTCCTCTCAGATTCCAGAACTTTCTGTCACTGAAATGTGAGGAAAAAGTGTTTTTTTAGCCACATTTTGAGGTTTGCAAAGGATTCTGGGTAACAGAACCTGGTCAGAGCCCCAAAAGTCACCCCATCTTGGATTCCCCTAGGTCTCTAGTTTTAAAAAATGCACAGGTTTTGTAGGTTTCCCTAGGTGCTGGCTGAGCTAGAGGCCAAAATCTACAGGTAGGCACTTTCAAAAAACACCTCTGTTTTCTGTCAAAAAATGGGATGTGTCCACGTTGTGTTTTGGGGCATTTCCTGTCGCGGGCGCTAGGCCTACCCACACAAGTGAGGTATCAATTCTATCGGGAGACTTGGGGGAACGCTGGGTGGAAGGAAATTTGTGGCTCCTCTCAGATTCCAGAAGTTTCTGTCACCGAAATGTGAGGAAAATGTGTTTTTTTAGCCAAATTTTGAGGTTTGCAAAGAATTCTGGGTAACAGAACCTGGTCAGAGCCCCACAAGTCACCCCATCTTCGATTCCCCTAGGTCTCTAATTTTCAAAAATGCACAGGTTTGGTAGGTTTCCCTAGGTGCCGGCTGAGCTAGAAGACAAAATCTACAGGTAGGCACTTTGCAAAAAACACGTCAGATTTCAATGTAAAAATGTGATGTGTCCATGTTGCGTTTCCTGTCGCAAGCATTAGGCCTACCCACGCAAGTGAGGTACCATTTTTATCGGGAGACTTTGGGGAATACAGAATATCAAAACAAGTGATATTGCCCCTTGTCTTTCTCTACATTTTTTCCTTCCAAATGTAAGATAGTGTGTAAAAAAGACGTCTATTTGAGTAATGGCCAGTAATTCACATGCTAGTATGGGCACCTCGGAATTCAGAAATGTGCAAATAACCACTACTTCTCAACACCTTATCTTATGCCCATTTTGGAAATACAGAGGTTTTCTTGATACCTATTTTTGACTCTTTATATTTCAGCAAATGAATTGCTGTATACCCGGTATAGAATGAAAACCCATTGCAAGGTGCACCTCATTTATTGGCTCTGGGTACCTAGGGAACTTGATGAACCTACAAGCCCTATATTTCCTCGCAACCGGAAGAGTCCAGCACACGTAACGGTATATTGCTTTAAAAAATCTGACATTGCAGGAAAAAGTTACAGAGTAAAACGTGGAGAAAAATGGCTATTTTTTTTTCAGCTCACTTTCAATATTTTTTTATTTCAGCTGTTATTTTCTGTAGGAACACCTTGTAGGATCTACACAAATGACCCCTTACTGAATTCAGAATTTTGTCTACTTTTCAGAAATGTTTAGCTTTCCGGGATCCATCATTGGTTTTACACCCATTCCTGTCACTAACTGGAAGGAGGCTGAAAGCACCAAAAATAGTAAAAATGGGGTACGTCCCAGTAAAATGCCAAAATTGTGTTGAAAAATTTGGTTTTCTGATTCAAGTCGGCCGGTTCCTGAAAGGTGGGAAGATGGTGATTTTAGCACCAGAAACCCTTTGTTGATGCCATTTTCAGGGAAAAAAACGACAAGCCTTCTTCGGCAGCCCTTTTTTCCCATTTGTTTAAAAAAAACGAAATTGTCACTGTATTTTGGCTAATTTCTTGGTCTCCTCCAGGGGAAACCACAAATTCTGGGTACCATTAGAATCCCTAGTATGTTGGAAAAAAAGGACGTAAATTTGGCATGGATAGCTTATATGGACAAAAAGTTATGAAGGCCTAAGCGCGAACTATCCCAAATAGCCAAAAAAGGGCTCAGCACTGGGGGGGGGGGGGCAGCAGCTAAGAGGTTAAGATTAATTTACATAACCTTAGCATTGTTAACATAGGGAAATAAACATTCTAAACTTTTACTAAAGGTGTGGTTATTAATGACTGGAAGTTCATGGTGCGTGACAATTACTAACTCCATTGATTATTGATGTTATTGATTACCAATGATTATTGATTATTGTGTATTGATTATGTTCTGGAGCTATGGTAAGAACATCTCAATTGCGAGTCAGAAGGTTCATCGACCTATTCACATCCCCTTGTAAGTGTACTTATTAAGGTCAGGCGCGCTAACAGCACTTTGCAATATAACTCATGTGGTGATCCCTTTTATTTGCTACATCGATATTTGTTCAGAAACACAACATAAATATTTGACTATTTTGAGTTGCCATAAATGTAGAATATTCAGTTGGGAATACATTCATAAATCCTCTAAAAGTGAAGAAACTGGTTACTAAATGAATTCAAAAGAACCACGGTGGCTTTTAAGCAATATAAAGTCCAGAATAATGAGCCCGTTTTATATACAATGTTTGAGTAGCCATCTTAGTCTGTGGCCCAGCTTGCCATTATTTATAATTTCTCCAATCTCGCTAACAGTTAAGAGGGACAAGTCGTCACCCTTGCATGCAAGCATATCATATCCATCTGCCACGTCGGTAGGGAAAGCATCAATAGAGAATACCTTTGACCCAAATGCACTTCCAATTGCAGATTGGTATTCTGGATAACATTCTGCCCCGAGTCAGTAAATCCATCCAACATTTCTGAAACGTCCTACAGTCCTTCTTTTGCACGGCCTCGGGCACCTAGAATGAGGCTACGGACAAATGTTTCTTAATCTTTTTAAAAGTATTGTTCAAGGACCAAATGTATTTGAATTCTCCCTTGTTCTCATCGCGCATGGTCCTAAGTGCCCTAGTTTAGATTTTTGACTGCTTAAGTCTACATTTCACATATTGATATAGACTGTAGTCTGTTCACTATGTCTGTGGTAGAGTGAGGAGTGTTTTTTAAGTTCCACAGCTCCCTCCAGGGACAAGAACTTTACCATATTACTTAAAATAAATGCTGCACTGCCCCTTACGGGGTCTGCTCAACATTTCAGGGCTAAAGTACAAATTTACAGCACAGCAAGGTATGGGGTCACTATTGACATGTACGACACAAAAATATTGTAAATGTACACTGATCCTCTCTTTGTAAACAAATTAACTTTGAAAATGTTTGCTGTGTCGCACAACAACTAAATCCCCCGACGACACATCCACATTAGTTTGACCAAATCTAGTCGCAGTCCCAAAGTTGCCTCCGTCAGGACCAGGTTGTGGAACTAAAGCAGTCCTGGCAAAAAATTTCAAATCAGCTCCATCCCCTTCTTCTTCCACAATCTCTCTCCTTCAACCTATCCATTCTCTCTCTCTCATACCTCTCTGATAGTTTTCTCTCAAACTCCCCCCTCGATCCTGATTGTTGTCTCTGTCTTGGAGCCTCCCTATTCCTGCTGCAATTAACCGCAGGAAGCTGGGGAATATGAAAAAGGCAGCAGGAGTGACCCCCCTGCTCTAAAAACTGTCCCCCAGTTGCTCCATCCCATCAGGAAAATGCCTGGTGGACTAAAAGGCTAGTCTGGCCCTGCCTCCCTCTACGACTAGTGGGAAGGAAAGTAGGACTGCAAGGTTTACAGAAGTTTAGCATACTTAAGTCTAAAATGGTTGTGTTTCATTGATAAACCGCCTCCTACATCACTTTTGCATTACTGTAGAAACAATCAGCATTCGCTGTTTTCCCAGTGTGTTTACAAGTATTTATTGTTTAAAATGTTTTATTGACTTTCATAAATACACACACAATAAAACAGACAAAAAAGATTGGTAAAAATGCAGTGAACAGTCATAATACTAATATACATATTTTATAGAATTATGTAATAGAATAAGTAGAAGAAACAGTAACAAACTTGAAAAGCAATATAATTATAAAAGGACATATATAGGGCTACTTATGTAATACTACTTAACAATACTGAAAATTCGTATTTATCGCTAGCAAGTGGAAATATAGTCATCTGACATTTTCTATACAACAGATTTGATTGGAGGAGACGTTAGTTTTGTTTAAAAGAATTAAATTCATTTTTTTTAGTATAAAATCCAATCCCACCAAGCCTGTACAGACTAAAGGATTGCAGGTTTCCAGTTCATAACAATGGATTTGATCGCACATGAAAGGTGAAGATCAAACAATTTAATATCCATATGTGATAAAGGAGCAACAAGGGCAGTAGATTTGCTCATGACAAAGTCAAAGGTAAGATGAGTACAAATCCTAAAAATTTGAGAAATTCTATCCCAAACATTGGACCAAAATCGAAAAATAATTGGGAAGTTCAAAAACATATGTTTCAAAGTACCAGGTTCCAAATTACAGTGCCAACAATCTGTTTTATCATAAAGACGTGCATTGTCTAATTTTACAGGAGACCAATCACAGTTGTTTAAAGTAAATGAATTGGATTGACAGATAGATGAAGCTAACCAACTAGGAATATTGCAGAGTGGGGTGTGACGGGTATATAGAATAGGATTTTACAATTCACATAATTGTGGTTGGTGGAAAGAAGTAGTAAATATTGTTTTCATATTTTTTAGGAGCAATATGACAGAAAATGTATGAATATTAATGAAAAACTCCATATGCAAACATGAGGGGTGATGAATAGAGCAGTTAAAGGCATTAAGAATAGCATTTCATTATATCACATATTGACAGTAAGCAGAGGAGAGGATGTGGTATTAGATTTGTATATCTGAGAAAGATAAAAACATAATGCTCTGACAAATATCAGAAATGTAAAATATCTCAGCATCAATCCATGTAATCCTGTAGGAGACAGTTGTATGTAGCTTGATTTTAGAATTATACAATATTGACACTTTTTTTTAATAATCTTATTAAGGAATAATGGATCAACATAAGATAGTGTAATTTTTGTCACCTTGAGGATTGAAGATCGAGGCCCTAGTTTACAAAGGTCCATGGTGAGAACTGCAGTTTAAGGAAAATGGGCAGTAATTTTACATGTATATAAAAGTGGTTTGCCTGAAACAGTGTGGTGTGTGCGCTCTCATTAAGATATTGAAAGTTAATGGTCTATGGGTGCCTAGTCCTAGTGGTTCTTTAAGGAAAGGTGAACAGGTTGTGATGTGTTAGTAAAGCCATACTTCTCGGCATACTTCTAAGTTAACAACACACAAATTATATAACAGTGTTTGTCTGAGTGGTTCGAATCATACAAGCTATTCTAGAAAATCGAGCAATCGGCAAAAAAAATACCAAATGATGGGAAGGAAAAAAATGGCTGGTGACGAATTGAATCCAGGTGATTAAAACCATTACCACGTAGGAAACGATTATCCTATAAAAGTCAGAATGTTAGGTTCTTTTGGCAGTTAGTGGCTAATGACACAGTTGAAGATGGCAAAAGAAGATAGGCATGTGTATTCCTGAATATGTTAAACCATACCTGTGATAAAAATGTACGTAACAAATCGTGAAATGAATCCTGACTCATGCATCAGACTAGCCCACAACACTATCACACTGCAATATGTGTGGCCTGCCTTTGAAGCAAAATCATCCTAAACACCGGGCTTGCATTGTGTTGGTAACATTTCTTGGAAACATTTATCTGGTGGGCCTGTTTTTCATTTCCAGTCCTTATAAATATTGGGTTTATGGGAATTATGGCTGCCACACTCTTATAAATTATGCTAATACCCATCCATCAAAAATAATCTTCTCCGTCAGCATATTATATATTACCTTTCTTGACTCCACATAAAGTTTTCAATTCCAGCACCTTTAGCATTGTGACTGTAACTGTTTTTTCAAAAGTGTTCAATAAATTCAACAGGGAATTGTTTGAGCAAGTTAAGACGTTGGAGCAAGTTATCGGGACTTCTATTTGTACGGAATCAACTGTTCCCATATACTTGGAAAAGAGCATGCTTACCAGTAAATTTGCACTCGAAAAATAAATGCTTAGTAGAATCAACTGGTTCTGTATTGGCACCCCTGCCCTTTAATGTTAATAAATGTGATTCGCTATAATTTCTGTCACCTGTTAGAACTTTCCCGCCAAAACCCGGAGGTTCATGACCTGTCTTAGTCGATACCATTGTCCTAGAACAGATACCAGTCAGCTTGCATTGTACAATTACTACTTGGGTTAATTTTCCTTGAAATTATTTATCCAAAGTCAAGGGTTGTGGTTTTTGTTGAAAAATGGAGTGCCATGTATGTTTGAGCAATACAGTAAAGGGAAATGTACAATAAAGAATCCTGGACCATCTTTACCCTTGTCTTCTTTCTGACCACGAGCCAACATTAAATCCATCTGCAAAGTTGGCACTACAGAAGAAATGTTGGTGCGCATGGATTGGATAGGTGTAATAAACGGTGGGGTTTGTCATTGGCTCAGATAATGAAGGCTTTTAAGGCTAAATTGGTTCAAAATTTTGAAAAATTGATCTGAAGTGCTGTGATAACATACATAAGATTTGTGGTGGTGGAACAAACTTTATATTTGTGCATGATGCTTCAGGAATAAAACGTTAATTCTTCTAATGTGGTTATTTTTATGTACCTTTGATATGAGGCAGTGTTACCCTCACAGTGCGTCAGTTACACAGATAGAAACAACAATGCAGCAAATTTAAACTTTACAATGTAAAGGTAATGCGTGGAGATCTACAACCAACATCTCAGAAAAAGAAGGGAAGGTGGAAAAAATGTGGGACTGGGGGCAAAATGGAACAAATGAGATCCATTTTATGATAGGCATTTCCCTTCCAAGTGTTATACTGTGTGTCTGAAAACCACACAATGTTGAATCTGCTTATTCAAGAGTTTGTCAGTATTTTTAATGCCTATCCATTAGTTATGTCACTCATTAGCAATTTCATTTGAAACCTTTTCGGTACAGGGTGCCACAGCTGTGCAATATGTTCTTTCAGGCTTTATGTGTATGTGTGAAGCAAAATGGCTGTAGATACCTATCTTGCCCTCTTAATCGATTGCTATCTGTGGTTGGGATTTTCCCATGGGTGGGGGTCATAAGGTAGACTACATTGGTATATGGCTGAGGCAAAGAGGGATCACAACAGTGGAGCTGAGATCTCTTGATACAAGGAAACAGCTCTGTGAAGGAGAAAGTAGCTGGAGGGGAGCTGGTGGTCATGTACGGGACGGCTCTGAGGTTGCGTGGCTGGTGAAGAATATGACACATTGGCGGAAGACCCAGGGGCAATATGCAGGAAACCTGGAACTTCAATAAGAGAAAGAAGACCTGAGAGGGTGCAAATTAGGAAAATCAAACCCAGATGGAAAAAAGTGAAACATTAATCATATGAGGGGGAACTGAAATGTTGACACATAATGATGATGAAAAGATGAAACCTCATGGATGATACAGACCAAGAGGCACAACTTTGGGGAAGTAACGCAGGACTGAAAGACTGATTCCGGGCCAGGTGTAGCAAAGAGTGCCCCACCAAACCCCCTCCTTCTGATCCAAGATTGGGAGGGATAGACCAAACAACAGTAATGTGCAAACTACAACAATATGCTTTACAAATAAGTCACAGTGAGAGACCAAGGTTAAATATCAAGATAAACCCAAGCAGCACCTGAGCTTTCCCAAATTAAAGCATTAGAGACAGTAAAAGCCTTTCAGACTGCAATGGAGCAAAACATCAACTCTGTGAACATTGAAATAAACCATCTTAGGTGGATCTTTAAAACAAGGCCAAGAGTTAAAGCAGCAGAGATGTGTTACTAGATACAGACACTGAATGACAAAGACAGATGATAAAATTGAAGAAGGAACATACACGGATGGTTCATAAATAGGCAAAACCACTAGAATGGCAATGGAAATGTGAATACGAAGACAGATGGATCGTTGCAATCAGAATCGATAGTGAAGGGGTGGTGTCCATGGAAAACAATGAGGCTGTACACAGATGGGCTATTTCCAATTTTTCTATAACTTTAAGTTTCGATGGGAGGCTTGGATAGTTGCTAGATTAATAGTAGACCTATTAATGTAGTGTTTGCCAGGGATGGACAGAGACTGCTTTAATACAGATATGTCAGAAGACAAGTTGCACATAGCATGATCTGGCACTACAATCAGAAAACGCCCCTGGGCCTAACTGGTTGCCAGTTGACCTCTTCAAGGGACTGGACTGAGAAGATATGTCATATATTGTGCTGAATGCACTTCATGACATGTTCATAGAAATAGATCTTGACCCCAGATCCCTGTTCTGCTACAATAGTGCTCATGTACTCTTTAATAAACATTGAAATACAAATATTTTGTATTTGAAAATCAGTTAATTGGAGTAGTAGCAAAATTAGTACTTCCCAATCAATCTTGCTTTATGCCAAATAGGGTTTAAACAATGAGTCCTTGAAGGCTGCACAACTCTTAAAATACATCGAGATGGCATGCATAGTGGCTAGGAATATCTGACCCAATATGTCACTAAGGCCTTTGATTCAATAGAATGGCCATGCATGTTTTGAACGCCGAAGAAAATAGGTTTTGGCCTGAAAATATGTACCTGGATAAGACTGCTATATGAAGCACCAAGTGACAGAGTAAAGGTGTACGGGGTGTTTTCAGATATCCTCCCATTCAATATGGGTACAAGACAGGGTTGTCCACTGTCCCCAGTCCTCTTCACCTTGGCAAAAGAGGTCCTATCTGATGCAGAATATCTGGAGGGGGGAATGGCGCTCCACACTGGGCAGACAGATTTCACTCTATGTAGATAATATGTTGCAGTATGTGACTGACCCAGAACAGACTCGTAAAATTCTCGATTTATTCAACATCTAGGGACAATTCTCTGGATTTAGCATCAGTTGAGAAAAATGAGAACTATACCCAGTGAGAAATGGACAATAAGCCATCAATTTGTAAGCTCTTTTAGAATGGAAAATACCAGTTTTACATACCTGGGACTCCACATCACTAAAAAGGCTGCAAGATTCTACAATCAAAACTTATGTCTAGATCTTTATAAAGCAGAAATGATAGTCCAGAAACCAGAATGTCCAGTTTTGGCTCCAAGATGTTAGCTTTCAGGAAGTAAACGAAATATTGAGGAGTTTGCGTCAGAAAAGAGGGAGGCTCATGGTATCTTTAGAAATACAGTACCAGGGAAATTACACATGTGCTATAAGTCTCCTGAATATCTGTAGATGCTACCTCGCATCACATCCAGTAGTGACAAATGAGTAGGTCTTTAGCCATCAGTCAGATCCATCACTAAGGCTGGAATAACAAACTTGGTAAGGGGGGGTTACAAATTTATCTTTGGGGTGTCAGCAAAAAGGTGATATTGCCACACCAGCAAAATTGGTAATAAAAGCACGTGGAATAGGGAATATTGACACAGGCTGGAAAGCTAAATTTAACAGGAATATCACATTGTAGTTGAGTAGGCTCATTCCAGAAGTCAATGGTCATCAGAGATTTGGGAATGGGACCTGATCGGTATCTCGAGGTTGGATGATGTGCGGGGCCAAAATATTATGCTGACCTTTGCCTAAATGCATCAAGAACATGAACTGTCAAATGGGGAATCCTTCAAGTACCTTATGATATGTCATGCAGTAGGTAAATGTTGCATAAGCCAGTGATTTGCCAGTTACCTACCCATCGAAAGTCAATTGATTATACAATAGGTGCCAATAAAGTCTGTCTCCATAACAAACAAAACTTTGACTATTAGCACAACCATGACACATTAAAAGGAAAATGTGAAAAAGGGAAAGAATTGAATGAGGAAAATGGCTAGACATCCTTATTACCTTGGAGATGCTGCAATATAACAAACTTGTGACAAGTCCAATTTTATAAAAAGTTTGGAAACAGTTTATTACACTAGAAGACAACTGGATATATTTAGATGGTATGAAATTTAAATGGCTGAGAAACTGTGGGCAGGCAGGTACTTTCTATTATACAATGTTGCACTGTCCGAAAATACAACAATTCTGGAAAAGGCCCTATAACAAATACACACTATGGTGTGCACTCCTAAAATACAATATCCTAAAATGAGGGTGTTAGGAATATGGGAAGATACAGAGGTCTGGAGGTACAAACGAGTTGCCAAAGTCGCAGAAGCTATTTCTAAACAAAACATTTCACAGAAAAGGAGATGGTCCATAGTCCCACTGATTGAAAATTAGATATGAAATCTTGATTGGGATATGGAGGCGGAAAGAGTCACCTACGCAATTAGAGTCTGCAACACTAAATTTGGGATAACATGGAGGTATGGTGTAGGCACTCTGGCTTCCCTTGGCAATGTAACGCAGGTGTTTAAACCTGCAGCTACAACGTAAACCGTTTAGGTGAACGGAGACCCCTGAATTTGTACCGTAACAGCCTAGACAACGGCCATTTGCGGCAAGTACACTTTTTATATGAGAGGAGTGATTTCTCCGGTAACTGTATGACATGTTACAACATTTGTATTCCTAGTTTGTATGTTAAAAAATATATAACTTATTGGAAAGAATTTTTCAAATAATGTCTATTCAAAATGTGAAGCTATAATCGAAGGAGATAGCTGATCCTCGAGCAACTAGGAACCGTTAATGGTCACTTTAAAATTAATATTAAGGAAGTATGGCGAGAACATATATTGTATGTGCTTACTGAGATATTGCCAGCAAAACTGTTTAAAACGTTATAAAAAGTGTTTTCACAGAACTATTTAGGGAGAGGAGTTATGATTTGAGAAGATGATTTTTACTTTTTGGTTTGGCTAAATAGCAGCTTTGAGGTTGAAGGGTGTTGGTAAAAAACAACAAAATCATACCTAAAATTAAGGGTCTATGCATTCTCATGAGAGGGGGTAGAGTTGTTTGTTGACAATAATGTATGTGATATAACTACTCAACTCATTTCTTGCAGATACAAAAATGCGTTGATGTCGCCTATTAGAGTGTTTACTCTTAGAACTACGGAAACTTTGACATCCAGCATAATGAGTTGTATTGATAATGCAATTTGCTACAGAGCGATCAATTCTGTTCATAAATTGAAATAAAACCATGGGTGTGCACAGAAAGGTGAACTTCAATAGGGTAGTCAGGCACTTTCCATGTATTGTGTAACAATTTTTTCTTGAAACAACAAAGCTTACATGGTCCGGTATTACTAATTAAGGGCCAGATGTAGCAAAGGGTTTGCGCCTCGCAAACAGCGAAAAACGACGTTTGCGAGGCGCAAAAGCCTCTCTGCTATGCAGAAATGCATTTTGCGAGTCGGATACGACTCGCAAAATGCATTTCCGACTCGCAAATAGGAAGGGGTGTTCCCTTCCTATTTGCGACTCACAATGATATTCAATTTCATTTGCGACCGCGAGAGCGGTCACAAATGAAATCGCAGTTACCATCCACTTGAAGTGGATGGTAACCCAGTCGCAAACGGGACCCCTTCTCCTTTGTGAATGGAAAAAAAAATATTTTTTCAGGGCAGGCAGTGGTCCAATGGACCACTGCCTGCCCTGAAAAAAACTGAAACTAAAGGTTTAGGTTTTTTTTTCCAAGTGCAGCTCGTTTTCCTTTAAGGAAAACGGGCTGCAGATGGAAAAAAAAAAACTGCTTTATTAAAAAGCAGTCACGGACATGGTGTTCTGCTGACTCCAGCAGGCCACCATCCCCGTGAGGGCTCAGACTCGCAATGGGGTCGCAAACTGCGACCCACCTCATTAATATTAATGAGGTGGGTCTTTGCGACCCCATTGCGAGTTGCAGAAGGTGTCTGAGACACCCTTCTGCATAGCAAATTGCGACTTGCAATTTGCGAGTCGCACGGACTCGCAAATTGCAAGTCGCAATTTGCTTTGTTGCTAAATCCGGCCCCAAGTTACTTAACCTCAGGTAGACATAGGTCACAGAAACTGGGCAAATATTTTCATATCATGCTTCCATAGTGTAAACAATAAAAGAAGTGACTAGTTTAACCAGGAAAGGAAGTTCTCATGTGCTTTAAGGAAATGTATCAAATGCACAATACATTCACCTTTATATATTTCAAACATGGATCTGTCTACATTCAGTCAAAACTACCACATGCTGCTTTGAGGACACTATAAATAATTCTCTTTTTATCATGTTGTTTCTTCTGCATATACAAGCTCTTAAATGTTTGGGTGAGGGAACACTCAAATAGACTATCCATGCAACAGCGCACACAGCCTACACTGGGCGACCCTAGGGTCAGTGCCATTAGGGGTGCAGTTATTAGTGTAAAGCCTGCTTTGGGCTAGGTTTTGTGCTCTTATACTTTGTGTAAACTGAAGCCTATGATTCAATCATTTAATTATAACCAAGACCACTGCAATTATGTTATTCTGTGGTTTTTCATCATAATTATGGATTTGCCTCATTTGTCATATTTGCTGCATAATCTGCAGATATTAACAAAAAGTGCTTCTAGCTCAAATAGATCAAGGTTACTAAAAACACTGAGATGTGTTTGCGCACAGTGGAAGACCCTCTGCACGCTCAACTGGTCATCTTTCAGCTGCTTATTTCTGCATGTGCTAGTTAAACTGGTACTGAGGTGAAATCTTGGCCCGTCCAGTATTGCCTTGTGTAAAAATGACAAAATAACTAAGTAATATTAATTGAAAGTTGTGCCGCTTTATGCCGTATAATTTGCCTTTTCTTGCCACATAATTCAGGGCAGATGTAGCAAGCCGTTTGCATGTCGCAAACTGCGAAAAACGCAGTTTGCGCCATGCAAACGGCCTCCCGCGATGCTCATTCCCAAATTGCGAGTCGGTACCGACTTGCAATTTGGGAATGCGACTCACAAATAGGAAGGGATGTTCCCTTCCTATTTGCGACTCGCATCGCAATTCAGACTTGCTTTGTGACCGCGAATGCGGTCGCAAAGCAACTCGCAGTTACCACCAGTGCCACACTGGTGGTAACTCGTTTGCAAAAGGGAAGGGGTCCCCAGGGTACCCCTGCCCCTTTGTGAATGTCGACAAAAATATTTTTTCAGAGCAAATGGTTTCGGTATTTTTTTCATTTTGCAACTCGTTTTCCTTTAAGGAAAACGGGCTGCAAAATGAAAAAAAAAAACTGCTTTATTTAAAAAGCAGTCACAGACATGGAGGTCTGCTGACTTCAGCAGGCCACCATCCCTGTGAGTGCAGGGACTCTCTATGGGGTCGCAAAAAGCGACCCACCTCCTTAATATTAATGAGGTGGGTCTTTGCGACCCCATAGCGAGTCGCAGAAGGTGTTTGAGACACCATTCTGCATATGCTTTTGCGAGTCTGAAATTGCGAGTCGCACCGACTCGCAATTTCAGACTCGCAAAAGCATATCTTGCTACATCTGGCCCTTAGTCTTCGCTGCATCATTAACTTGATGCTCAGCTGTCGCATAATTCCAGTGGCCCTGAATATAATTTAGTGTGTGGTGTGTGCAACATACTTTTGCAGTGGCACTACTATTGTCTTCTTATTCTTTTTCCTTATAAATCACGGAGTAGCAAAACTACACTTTGTTTATGTGGTTGCACTCGATAGTACCTTCTGGAGGTGTCCCAACGCTGCTCCCTAGGCCTAGAACGGCAATGCTCTGGTTCCTCGGCTCCAGCATCATGGCAGTCTCTTCCCCTCTCACCCAGTGCGGCACCTTCACTGGCTCAAGCGCTACATTCTCCAGCCCATCCTTCTGCAGCTCCTTGTACATGTATCTGATCGCCATCTCCAGATTCCGAGATCCACTGACTCTGTTCCCGATGGCGTCGACAAAAAGCGCGAGCCGGTCGTATGACCTGTTCTGTGCTTTGCCGTGCACAGCTAGATTAATAATTTCCTTGACAATGTCAGAATAGCCAGCTATTTCCTTTTTCACGTGTTTGAAAGTCCTTCGAAGAGTTTTATCTCGAGACGTTTTTCCTCCCACGCATAATGTCAGAAAGCAAATGGTGATGAGAGCAGCAGAGTGAAGGTGCTTCATTGTCCTCGGCGATTCCTGCGGTATGCTCTGTGGACGGAAATGACGTAGAGTTAGGGACAAAGAGTGCAGTGGACAGCAAACATTACCCAAAACCATCTACACACCACGCGTTTATTAGCAGTCCTTATGAAGAGGTATCGGTAATACTTGGAATGTGAACTCAAAATGCTTGTCTAGAACGTTCTTTCCTCAAGCTCACAAATAAGTGTCACTCAGATACTTTGGTATCAAACGCAGTTTTCATTATTTGCAATGTTTGTTAATTTCAGGGCATGAAAATCACAACTTGGATTTCCCCTCACAGTGCTAGTAGAGCGGCTGGTATCACTCCACTTGATTTTACGTTCAAGGGCGATAGAAACTACTGTTAATGGTTCACTGAAGACAAGTGTTCTCGGTAAAATTCCAAGTCAGCACTTCAAGTAGCAGCAAAATACATTCTACTTATCTGTTTTGGCAAAAGACAAAGGTAGGACACGGGTATCACTTTACAGACTCCGAACACCTGGGCAGCACACCTGTGTCTCTGCATTAGCACCGGCTTGTACAGGAGAGGGCTCGCTTCCTGGTGTGCAATTTGTCAAAAAATGATAAACTGTTCTTTTACAATTAACATACCTAGGGCCTCCACCCTGGTCGCTGGGGTCCAGAGCACCCTTCATGCGAGTCTGACACTGGCACCATAGTCTCACATACACAGCTGACTGGTACTATAGTTTATTTACTTGCACCCGTGTTGCAGCAGGGCACACCACCACAGGTGTGGTAGCTCTTAGACAAAAAGCACAGAACCTGTCACAGGTGCGCCGCTTCAGGGAAGCCTCACAACTTTTTGTTGTCTATTTTTGCATGTGTTTTTTCATTCTTCACTTAAGTAGCGTAATACAGATACACTTTTCAGAGGGATAATTGCACTTCATTCAATCAGTCAATGCAGTTCAATTGTGACTAAGGTAATCTTACATCATGGCACTGCGCTTACATTGTAGGCCTTGACAAACTTGGGAAAATATGAATCAGCAGGAATAAGCAACAAAGGGATTCCAAGAGTGACAGAATGAGTAAAAAGCAGGGGCGGCTACTTCGCTACGGCGAAGGTGCGTCGCCCCACTGGCTGAGCCAGAAGCAGAAAAATAAAACAATAGTTTAATATTTCTTTTTTTTTTTGCTCTTGGCACAGTCAGCAGTGCAGGAGGGGGTGGGGCTGGACAAAGGGAGGTGGGGGGAGGAGGGGAAAGTGCACCTAAGTGCGCATGTGTGTTTGGCCGGCCATCTGAGGCTGGCCAAACACACATGTGCACTTAGGTTTCGCTAGCCCGGCTGTGTTTATCAGTCGGCTGGAGAAACTGCACAGACCCTACGGAGCCCCTATTTACATTCTGCAGGAGTCTCATCATTTTGTATTACATCACCGTATACAGAAGCACTGGCAAAGTGAAAGTCCATGTTAGTTGATGGGTTTAGGCACTGTGTGGGTTATCACAGATGTATTCTCACGCATCCTTGCACTCATGTATCTATTCATAACCCACTGACTCATTCTTGAATTGAGCCAGTCAAACAACTACAATAAAACACTCACACAAAACATTTGCAAGATAAAAGAAAAAAAGAAAACATGCTGCCACCTAAACATGGCAAGCATATGCTTACAACGGCAAAATTAAACATAGCGGAAGGTGGCCGTCTTGCCCTGTTATTAACCATAGTATATCATTCTTTTAAAGTTCCCACATGTCTGTCACATTTAGAAGCAATGTGTTGGTCATTTTGCAATGGTGAAACACTGCTTGACTGTGGAAACACCACTGATTCAAGGATGACTGGTTTAGAAGCAGTGGCTGCCTGGCATGTGGTGCACTGCAGATGAAATGAGCAGCTAACAAGCAGGCAGTTAGCACTGTTTGGGGAGCTACAGCATTCTCCAAATATAAAACTAAGAAGAGAAAGAAAGAAATGAAAGGGGACTTCTAAAAGGGGAAAAAAACAGAAAACTGAAGATCTGGCCCACCAGGCTACACTCAAGCACACCCATTTTAAAGTAGCACATATGATCAGGCAAATGTAGTCACTCCCAGGGTAAGGGAGCCAAGTGTGAAGTAGGCCCACCCATTGCCCCATGTTGTATGCAGCCATAAATGGCAGCAGAGTTTATGTGATACTCATAGATACCGGCAGAAGAAGAGGGCTTACCAAAGTCCCTATGTATGTATATATTTACATAAATGTATACTAACCTCAAATCGCTGCAAACACCGGTGACTTCCACACTTCGTCATCAGTGCCAGCCGCGGGTGAAGCACCCACGTGTCACTGAATACTGCTTCAAAAACCAAGACACTGGCACTCCAAGGCATTTGAAATTAATTTATTAAATTACACTAGCGTTTTGTTATGTTTGAAATTCATATATTAAATTACACCAATGAGACGTGTTTCAGCACACTTGCCTTCCTCAAACTGATCTGCCCCATCCACCTTTGACATAAATAAAGGTGGTGTATAGACATAAATGTGATGTTCCAAATAAACATAATACTGACATTTTTTCAAGCCGCATTTGACAAATGTAATCCTTATAAAAATAAAAACATTACAGAAAGAAAAAATGCATCTTACAATTTTATAAGTACCCCACAATGGCTGTCATATACTATCAAAGTATAACTCCATTTTAGAACACATCACAAAATATAACGCTTCCAACAATACGAAAAGCCAAAGTTGGCCAAAGGGATCATACCGTGAAAACAATAATCAAACAACATATACAACAACGAAAATCACTACTGCAAATGAGACACACTAGTGTTGCCCAAGTGGGCAATTAGCATAGTTAATAATCTGAAACACGTGTTGACACCCGAGGGCAAAAGATCACATCTAGAAAGGGAATAACGCACACGTTAAAGCAACACCTAAAACGAGTATATGCGGCGGACCCAGGGTGGACTCACACGGATACACCAGATTTCTGGAGCGGTAAGACATTCCTACACTTAATCTGCTTGCTATGGAGGCACTGGAGGCCCCCCTGACGATGGGGGAATTCTGGGGAGCTCTGAATGGACTCCCGCCCTCGAAAGCCCCGGGTAGCTATGGATTCCCAACCGAGTTCTATCGGACCTTTTCAACTTCACTGACTCCGAGGCTCCTGAAGGTGTTCCTGGAGGCCAGGGATAAGGGGGTTCTACCTCCAACCATGAGGGAAGGAGAGATTTGCATGCTTTTACAGCCAAGGGGTTCGCAGGCCGTCCCAGCCGCATATAGGCCCATCACGATAATCAATACAAACATGAAGATACTCTGCAAGTCACTGGCTCTGCGCTTACATCTCCATATGACCCAGATGGTGCTTGGAGACCAGTGCGGGTTCATCCCAGGGTGCAAGACTGGCATACATCTTAGATGGCTGGCCTATGTCCTCCATGAGGTACAGGATCTTGATGAGGAAATGGCAGTAGCCGCGATAGACTTGGAAAAAGCATTCAATACCGTCAATTGGGGCTATTTGCTGGCGGTCCTACATGCCATGGGGTTCAGAGCCCCGCTTTGTGGTTGGATACGTCTCCTCTACTTGGAGCCAAGGGCGGGTTGAGATAGGAGGTACTAGATCTGAGGCGTGGTCTCTGTGTCGTGGATCAAGACAGGGTTGCTACTGTCACCTCTCCTATTCGCACTTGCAATGGAGCCTTTGGTGATCTGGTCGCACAAGGACATGCAGGCCTGGGGTGTACCTCTGGGAGACGTCAGCCATCTCATTTCACTCTATGTCGGCAATGCTTTGTTCTATCTGTCCTTCCCTCAGGACTCACTGCCATGACTATTACAGCTGTTGGAGAGTATCGGAGATCTTTCTGGACTACTTCTTAACTTAACAGCGGCAAGGCCTTGCTGTACCAGCTTGCTGCAATATCTGGGAAGCCGGAAGAGGAGTTGCCCCCTTTGGGCCTGCATTAGGACCCTGATAATTTCAGATACCTGGGCACAAATGTAGCACACAGCGTGGCAAGTCAGCTCAGCCTTAATATTCACAGGGTTCTAAAAGGCCTAGGCTCCTCCATTTTATTCTGGAACACTTTCCCCCTCTCACTGATGGGCCGCTTAGCCATCTCAAAGATGATGCTGCTCCATCAATGTTTATATGTGCTGCAAAATTCCTTAGTCCCCCTTCCAGTGAGGGTCTTCAAACAACTGGACTCCCTGCTGGTATCCCTATTGTGGGCTGCTAAAAGATGCAGAGTAGCTTTGTCAACTCTCAAAATGATTTACGAAGATGGAGGGCTGCAGGCCCCTGCCTTGACCTGTTTTTATTACTCTGCACACCTACAACACAACCCACTGGCTGGACCCTGCTGATAACTGTGAAAAGTGCCTACTGGCAGGTAGAGTAAGTAGTGGAGCACCTTCCTGAACTTATCATGGAGGAGGTGGGTCTACCACCAGCCGTTCCACAGATTGTGTGAGCCATGGTCTCCATCTGGCAACATTTTGCCTAAAGGGAGTTAAAGAGAGCCCCTTTTCATTGGGATCTCCGGATATGGATACTAAAACCTGTCCAACAACTGATGGATGATGTGTCCTGTCAAGATTGGACAATAGGAAGCTGTAGCACTCTTGGCGGCTTGTATCCTGCGGAAACCATCTCATTGGAGGAAGTACCATGGTCTCACTAGGGCAGGGTCACTTCTTACACCATACAGGACTGGCAAATATAGCTAGGGGTATCTGGCCCACATTCCCAGAGGCCCCTGGTACAACATACACCCTGGAAATCCTTCTAGCTTGTGGGGCAGGCCACCATTTAATCACACTCCTGTACAAGGAAATGAGGACTGATGGGGGTGGGCAACACCCACGATCCCGGATCGCATGGGTTCTTGAACTGGAGGTGTCACTGGGGGACGTAACCTGGATGGGAAACGGCCTTTACTACACAGCCGGAGCCACGATGACCGTAACCACACTTGCCCTGAACAACGCATGTGCCTGAACCACGCGAATGGGTGGTTAAGGCACCATTCATATTTGTGGTTCAGGCACACAGCGGGGAGAGGTACACTGTGGCCAGGTAAGTGGGGCTGGGACTTTAACGAGGGGGGGGGGGGGGTTTGGAGGGTTGAGGGGGGAAAGGGCCAGTTTTGGGGGGGGGGTAGTTTTTTTTTTTTTTTTTTAAGGGATTGCTGTTAGGGTTCAGGGTGGATGGAGGTCAGGATAGTTTTTAGGGCAGGATGAGGTTGGAGGGCTGAGGGCGTGGGGGAAGGCGCAGTTTTAGGCCTGAGGGCGGGTGGGGGAGTCAGGGTACTTTAATTTTTAGGGGTGGGGGAAGGTTTTAGGTCTCAGGGCGTGGAGGGAATGGGGCCAGGTTTTGGGGGGTGAGGGGATGTCTTAGGATGGGTGGAGGTTTTTGTTTTTTTTAAGTGTGGGGGAAGGTTTTAGGCCTCAGGGCGTGTGGGTGGGTTTGGGGTAGTTTTTATTTTTTAACAAGTCCCAGGGCTTTAGGGGGGTTGGGGTACTAATTTTTGCCAGGGGCAGGATTTTAGAGCTTAGTGCAGAGAGGGGCTTAGGCTTTGGTTTGAGAGGTGGAGGTTTTTTGGGGCTAGGGTAGTTTTAGGCCTCAGGGTGGGTGGGGGAGCCGGGTTACTTTTTTAAGTTAAGGGGAGGGTTGTATGGCTGAACCACGCATGTGTTTACCACACATACCTTCACTAGCTATGCTTTTACAACAAAATTAGTTGTAAAGGCATTCGTGGTAATGGCATGCATGGTAAATACGTGGTCGTGGTTCCAACCATGTTGTTCAGCCATGCGTGGTTCTACCATGCCTGGTTCAGTCTTACAACCGTATGGGCACGCATAACAGCCCTTACCCACTAGGTCTCCTGCACCACCCGTTTCATAATAATTCAATATAATTTCCTACACCAGACTTATGTTACCCCCAAAGATCTTCATAGAATATTCAGCTCCCGTTCGGATAGCTGTCCTAGATGTGGGGTTGGTGCCACAGGATTTCTGTATATGGCATGGGGATGCCGGCTGGTACACTGATTCTGGAAACAAGTGGTAATGGACTTGAAAAGGACTGTGGGCATTGTACTGGACTTCATAACTGTGTGTTGTCTCCTGGGGCACATAGGATGCCCATAAGGGAAGAAGATGGCATATAATTTTCAATGCCAAAAAATTGCAACTAATCAGGGTTACGATTATATTTTTGTCAAAATGTCTAGCAACAGGATATGTATTGCCACAGCTCTTAATAGCACGCATATGCTCCAAAAATATTTTTACGTAAGTAAAGATGGTACTGCCTACATAAATCCGCTAACAGGGACATTCCAGTAAATACACACATTAATCACTAGCACATGTGATATAGGGGGTTATTACAACTTTGGAGGAGGTGTTAATCCGTCCCAAAAGTGACGGTAAAGTGACGGATATACCACCAGCCGTATTACGAGTTCCATAGGATATAATGGACTCGTAATACGGTTGGTGGTATAACCGTCACTTTTGGGACGGATTAACACCTCCTCCAAAGTTGTAATAACCCCCATAGTGTTGATTCATTTTATGCTGCCCTGTAGGTAATCTAAAACTTTTACAATTCGTACTGAACCTGCAAGTCTTACAGTTGCCAGATTTAAAGAAACTTTTGCTAGGTTTTAATCAACCGCTGCTTGCTCTGGGTTGTAGGTAACTAGATGGCAAGGTACCACGCAAAGATTTTGCCTTATGGTACGAACAGCTCAGATTACTTGGCCATTCAGGGCCCAAATTTGGATCTGTTTTGATAAGATAACTTTGTTATCAGTGTGATACGGTGCTTCCCAAAATGCCAGTAATTCTGCTGCATGCTCCAAAGATCAAGGTCATTGTGCCCCTGGAGGTTCTCAGTGTTTCGGGGCTTGAAATCAGGTCTGTTGTGCTGCTAATATACCAATGGAGCTGGTGAATATAATAGGGGGATTGCTGAATATATGAAGGTTTCTGCTGAGTATAAGAAAGTTGCTGCTCAATATATACGGGATGCTCCTGAATATGGGGTTCTCCAAAGATCAACCTAATCCAAGCCCTTTTCAATCTATACATGGAACCACTGACAGAAATCCTTAAAAAAGATCTCTTACCACATGCACGCAGATGACACACAACTGTCCCTAAATATATAATCTCTGAAAAATATCAGAGAACTCAACAACACACTCATGGAAACATAAGACTGGCTGGCACAAAATCACCTAAAATTAAATGCACTAATGGCAGAATTCCTTCTACTAACCCCACCACATAGCTCTCCATCACTAGAAGAGTGGACCATCAACTTAACTGCCCTCAACTGCAAACCAATCTTCATAACGTCAAATAAATCACAAAACCTCATATGCAAGACACATTAGTGCAACCACAATAGGAGCCTTCTTCCAGATGATTCTCCTCAAAAAGATCAAACCTTTCTTGCTACCGCCAGACTTCAAAATAGAAGTGCAATCTCTAGTCATATCCAGATTGGAAATCAGGAGTACAACATTAACAGGACTGTCCATAGAAAGGACTGCTCCACTCAAGATACCTCTCAAAGCTGCGACCAGGCTGATTACAGGATTAAGACTCTATTACTACATACTTCCTGCACTAAAATCACTACACTGGCTCTTCTTTGAAGCCAAGATTCAACTGAAGACAGCTTGCTTAACACACAAAGCCGTATACTGCAACACTTTCTTATAACTGCCTCAGAAGCTCTCTATCTCTGGAGGCGAAGTTCTGGAAAACTAAGGCTTATGACTGCTCATTCTCTGGGAAGCACCAAGAATCTGGAACTCTTTCCCATCTGAGACACGGGCTAATACCTCTTCCTCAGCCTTCAAGAAAGGAGTCAAGCTGATCTTAATGAACAGATTCCGCACCTGAATGACCGAACAAGCCACAAACAATATGTCATGACCTGATCACTAATGTTAAACGATACGAACACTGGCCAGCTGCCACTCTACCCTGAGCTGACAGACTGCGTCACCAGCAACACATCAACTCATCTCCTAAAGGATGTTACTAGCTAACTCATTATGAATCTTTATATATGTATTTAAAGAGCTCTCATACCCTAGGGTCATGTTTGTGCTATAGAAAACCCTCAAATAATAATATATGAGGCTGCTGCAGAAAATACAAGGTTGCTGAAGAATATCAGATGGTTGGGCACAACTATACGAGAGGGACTGTTTAATATACCAGTGATACTGCTCACTAAGCCACAACTCTTACTTTATGTTCCAGGAGCACATGCTCCATGCAGTATGTCACCACCAGCAGGGTTAGGGAGCACTACACAAACTGTTCTGCAGTGGGGACAGAATGTGTCTATGTCCTGGACAATTACTCTGTTTCTGCAACAGGTATCTATGCTTTCTTTTGGGTTGCATCAGTATTGTGAGTAGCAGTACCTACCCCTAATCCCTCCCCAGGCTCTTTAACGGGTTACGTGTGTGAAAATGATTGGATCCATTCCACAGAGAGAAACAGAACTCCTAAACGTCCTGTGCCTGCTCTGCCCATGCTGTTTCTCATAAATGCAGGCATTTGTGTTGAAAGTTCTAAGGTACGGTTGTAATTGTAACCCCTGATTGTTTGTTAATTTTGCCTGCGCAGCTGAATGGCAGCTCATCATATACTATCTTGATGTTGCAGGTGGGTGTGAAGATGTTCACAAGCATCCATTTCCCACTTTCTGTGAGGGCTAGTGACTGGAGTAAGTTGATTAAATTCTGAGAGTCTCAAAAGACACAGCAGCAACCCTGAGAGTACTATAGGCCCCAGAACTCCATGAACCATTAGCGTCAATTCACAGACAGCATATTTTCAAAAGGAACATAAGTTGCAGTGCATGTACCCTTTGACTACATTATCATACCAAACTGAGGGTGCATTGCTTCAATGTTATGTTCAGTGACTAACGAAGCTGGTGCACTGTGGCAAGAGGTGCCCATCTTGCCTGAGGTTAGCATTGACATTGAACTTCTATTTACAAAAACAAATGTCACCAGCATGGATGCAATACATTTAGGTTGCACAGTATGTAACATCGGGAACCTTGCTTTTGGAAGAATGTGGGACGAAACAAATGTGCACATGCCAACCCAGTGAAAAAGCAACGCAGACCACACATTATTAATAGAGGCTATTCACATTAAATCGCATTAAGAGGCTATCTGCTGCCTAAGGCTTTGTAGAGCCATTCAGTAGATGCTCTGGGCGCTATACGAATTTAGAATTATACTATCCTATGACTCTACATTAGGAATTAGGGCAGATAATAAAAGGCCAATTGGGGGTGGTAGATCTTTCAAGGGACATACAGCCGTTGAGCGTGACAAATCAGTATTCTTTTCACTGGGCTCTCTGGATGAATCAGAAGAAGATGCACTGCCAATGCAGTGGTGGATGGACATCTTCTATCCTCTAGAGATTATGATTGCAAACTTAAATGCTCTAAGCTACTTATGGAACTTTGACAGAATTGAGGAATCTGAAGAAGTGGGTAGACTTCTGGGTAGTGCTACTGTTATCCTTAATGGGCAAAACTGGCCTTACAAAACTGACCATACTGCCTTGTTGTCTACACATATTTCAGCGTATATGCTTACTTATCGAAAGAAAACCTTCTGGGTACATGAAAAAGTACTGATGAGGCTGGTGCGGGGGTTCGGAGGAGCCGGGTGGTTAAACTAGACACACTGAATCCTGACAAGAGATGGTCACAACTGCTACATTTGAAACGTTGTTATTTATCGGCAAGATTACAATATGTGCTCTGATGGTTTATGAAAATCCCAGGGTCAGACAGAAATCCGATACGAGTCAGGTATGAAGGGAATAACGTACTGTTCGCAGAATCTGGCCCTCACAAGGCAATATCTTCCTTGGTGGTCCTGTCCACACAGGAGTGGTAAGTGACCAGACCAAATGCAAGGAAACCCCCTTTGCTTCAGGTGATCCATTACAGATTTTCCCTAACTTCAAAAAAGCAGTGTCCAATGTAGACTTTTCACATCTGCAACTGAGTATTCTTAATGCAACGAGTAATTTAGTTATAAAGAAAACATTTTTGATGTTTCAGGAAGCTAAATACACATTTCAGATAGCAAACATCAAGTTCCAACAATATACGAGACAGTCAAAAGCAAGGAAGAAGAAATGGACTGATTTATCTAATACACCCACGCCTCCTATCATGTTGTTCACAATTAGAGACCTGGAAATGAGGGTGGGGGTTGTGGGGATTTCACAATTATTCATAGCTATGGAAACAACATACCGATCACATTCTCCCTGGCTGGGAAAGCTAAATGGGAAAATGGTTGTAGCTCCTTCATGGGCATCCCTGCTGTGCAACCTCTGGCAGGAGCGATGGGAGCTTCTACAGTTCACCAAAAACACAGTCAGTCTTATGCTAACACCACGTAGATTGGAAGTAAACCAGAGGAAAACACGAGTGGAAAAAAAGAGCGCGGCAGAGACATTATATATCATCACACTCTCTGGTTGCACTACTTGGCTTGATCTACACTGCAGGAGTGTTGATGTTAGAAGACATGTGACGCACTTTAGTATGACTACAATGCTGACATTGACAACTATCCTTTGATGTTATTTGATACACCTGTTGATACTCTATATTTGACACTCTCTTCCCTGGAATATGTCTCCTGACCTGCAATATAGTTAAAAGGGATTAAGGGCCAGATGTAGGAAACATTTTGAACGTCGCAAACAGCTAATTTTTGCGATGTGCAAACTGCACTTTGCTATGCACAAAACCCGTTTTGCGAGTCGCAATTAGGAAGGGGAGTCCCCTTCCTAATTGCGAGTCGCAGTGCAATGCCAGATTGCTTTGTGACCGCGAACGCGGTCGCAAACCAATCACAGTTTGCACCCATTTGAAATGGGTGGTAACCCATTCGCAAAAGGGAAGGGGTCCCCAGGGGACCCCTTCCACTTTGTGAATGGAACTGCAAACATTTTTTCAGAGCAGGCAGTGGTCCTATGGACCACTGCCTGCTCTGCAAAAATGAAACGAAAATGTTCATTTTTCGTTTTTGTAATGTATCTCGTTTTCCTTTAAGGAAAATGGGTTGCATTACAAAAAAAAAAAAAAAACTGCTTTATTAAAAAGCAGTCACAGACATGGTGGTCTGCTGTCTGCAGCAGGCCACCATCCCTGTGAATGCCGCCACTCGCAAAGGGGTCGCAAATTACGACCCACCTCATGAATATTAATGAGGTGGGCCTTTGCGACCCCCTTGCGAGTCGCAGATGGTGTCAGGGACACCATCCTACATTCCAAATTGCAACTCACAAATTGCGAGTTGCTCTGACTTGCAATTTGCAAGTCACAAATTGGAATCTACCTACATCTGGCCCTTAGTAACTGCAAGCAATAGCCTGACCTATTATATATAATATGTTATGGAAAGTGTTAAAAATGGGGTCTCTAGTTGGCAGTGGTCAGTGTAAGGGAGCCACACAGCTAAGATAACCCCTGCTAACCCCCTTAGCAACTTGGCACTAGCAGTCAGGCTTATCTCAGAGGCAATGTGTAAAGTATTTGTACACACACACACACATAGTAATAAAGTGAAAACACTACAAAAGGACTCCACATCAGTTTATAAAAATAGCCAATATTTAGCTGACTAAAACAAGATGAAAGCGACAAAATTCCAACATACACAAGCAAAGATATCAGTTTTAAAGAGTTGCAAAGAGTCTCAATCCAGAAGAACCAATGGTTGTCTCTTTTTAATACACAGTATCTAGGATGCTTCAAAAACAAAGACGATGCAGGCTGCAGAGTAGGTGAGGTGGCAGAAAACAAAGCGATGTGTCGGTTTCTTACTGCGCAAGGCAGGGGATGTGTTGATTCCCTCCTTCCAGGAGAGGTGATGCGATGGTTCCTTACTTGCAGGGGACGTGATGCGTCAGTTCCTTATTGGCAGGGAAGTGATGCTTTGGGTCTCTCCCTGCAGGAAAGGGGATCCATCGGTTTCCAGTCATGTAGCCTCCATTCCTTGTTGCAGTACGGGGTTGATGAAAAAATGACACCCAGGGACAATGGGTGGGAAAATCTAAATGCACTGTGAGTATGGAGAGTGGTCCAACAGGCGCTACAGGTGCTGCATCGATCCTTCCACCACAGGGCAGGCACTTTGTCGATTCCTAAGCCGCAAGGCAGGCACTACATTGATTCTTCTGCAGCAAGCCATGCGATGCATCGATTTTCAGCTGCGGCGATCCGATGTGTAGATTATTTTTTTCCTCACGACCTCAGTTTCCACTTCCAAGGGCCCAGGGACTGGATTTGGCACCACTTGGCAAGTCAGGGCTCTCAGCAGAAGAGGGCAGATGAAGTCTTTGATGCCCCTGAGACTTCTAACAGGAGGCAAGCTCAGTTCAAGTCCATGGAGAACCTTGAAAAGCAGGATGCAAAAACAAAGACCAGTCCTTTTCCTGTCAGGACAGAAGCAGCAAGCAGTAGGCCAGCACAACAAAGCAACAGACAGAGTGGCAGTTCCTCCTACCGCATCTAGCTCTTCTTACTGACAGAATGCCCTCAGTCCAGAAGTGTTCTGAAATTGTGGTCTCAGAGGCCCAATACTTATACTCATTTCAAGCTTCAAAGGAAAGTCTTTGTAGTGCACAATACCCTGCCTTTCCTGCCCTGGCCCCATACACACTCCAGGGGGTTGGAGACTGCTTTGTGTAAGGACAGGCTTAGCCCTATTCAGGTGCAAGTGTCAGCTCCTCCCACCACTCTAACCCAGGAAGACCCATCAGTATATGCAGGGCACACCTCAGCTCCCTTTGTGTGACTGTCTAGAGTGAATTCACAAAGAGCCCAACTGTCATCCTGACCAAGACGTGTATTCCACAGCCAGCCAGAGGCACTGAAGGGTTAAGCAAGAAAATGCCCACTTTCTACAAGTGGCATTTTCAAACTTACAATGTAAAAACCAACATCACCAAAAGATGTGTTTTTAAATTGTGAGTTTAGAGACCACAAACATCTCTATCTGCCCCCAGTGGAAAATTACACTTAAAAGATATTTCAAGGCAATCCCCATATTATCCTATGGGAGAGATAGGCCTTGCAGTACATTTCCTAACTTTTAAACACAGCACCCTGCCCAGGGGGCTGCCTTGGGCCTACCTTAAGGGTGACGTACATGTAGTTAAAGGGAAGGTTTGGGCCTGGCAAGAGGGTGTACTTGCCTGGTCGAACTGGCAGTAAAAACTGCCCAGACAGACACTGCAGCGGCAGGTCTGAGACATGTTTACATGGCTACTCATGTGGGTGGCACAATCAGTGCTGCAGGCCCACTAGTAGCATTTGATATACAGACCCTGGGCACACATAGTGCACTTTACTAGAGACTTACTGGTAAATCAAATATGCCAATCATGGGTAAACCAATTACCAATACAATTTAGACAGTGAGCACTTGCAGTTTAGCACTGGTCAGCAGTGGTAAACTGCCCAGAGTCCTAAAGCCAACAAAAACAAAATTCAGCACAGGATCAAAAACAGGAGGGTAGAAGCCAAAATGACAGGGAAAACCCTGCAGAAAGGGCAATTTCCAACGTAAGGCATTTGTTAATATCATGTTATTAAACAATATACTTCAACTGTCTTTTGTTACTTCTAGTACCTTAACACCCTACAAGAAATAGTATGTCAGATGTGATCCAATTGGCTCCCACTGTTCAAGTGATGTAAATGAACACTGAGCTTACAATCTTTATGGATGTCTCTCTGCAGAAATATTAAGTGCAAGCATGTTTGTGGTCCTAATGAATGAGTCCTTGTGATACTAGCAAAAGGCAAAAAGATATGTTCATAGCCTGATGATAGACTACTTGTAAAAACTAACAAAGTATGAAAATATAAATTTGCAGTTCTAACAAACATGTTCTGAAAAGAAAAAGTCCATGGGCCTGATTCACAAAGGTAAACTTAGACCAAAAGTCTATGTTTATACCAAAAGTCTAAGTTTAGACCTAAAGCCTAACTCTACTGTCAGTAAAGTTAGACTTTTGGTCTAAGTTTAGACCAAATGTCTAACTTTACTACAAGTAAAGGTAGACTTTAGGTCTAATTATAGACTTTTGATCTACGTTTAGACTATTAGTCTAAGTTTACCTTTGTGAGTTAGGCCCAAACTCCTTATATAAGTGGGGTGCAAAATGTATCTATCTGAATGTGAGATGTTTTTGTCAGCTTCTCAGAATAACTGGTTACCAGGACTCCAGCACGTACATAGCAGTTCCAGTCTGCAGCAACTACGTATCACAATTGCCTAGCAAGGACATAGTGGTCCATGAGGACTCTATATGTTCAAGATGGCGGTCACTATCTGCAAGTCTCAAGAGAATCCTGCTGCCTCATTGGACATGTAGTTGCTTTCAGTTCAACTAAGGTGTTTAGCATAGTGCGTATTTTTGATACGCAAGCTTAAAATCTAGACAGCACCCACAATTTGCATACTTACCAATATTCTTATGATTTTGAAGGCAAGCACGTTTAAAATAGTTGGAATCACGCAGGACCGTCACACAGAGAAACGTTGTCCCACACTGCATCTTGACTATCTCCTTTTGTTTGAAATGTAAATTGAGAAGACAACAACTTTTTAAGCTCTTCAGAGAATATCCAACAACTAGATGAGCCCTGTAGGTCATGCATTGTGAGACTGGCTGAGGGATGTGGAAGAGTGGTCTATAATGGACAAAATATGATTGGCATTGTGAGGTCTGATTACAGACTAATGGATGATCTGTCCAAATCGAAAGAATTCTGCCAGGCATTAGTTAACCCCAAGATCTGTTGGCTCCACAAGTCTTCTTTTGTTCAACTATTCTTTATAAACATATAGCATAGAGACTAGGGGCCTAATATCTGTCCTCAAATAGATGGCTGAAATTGAACTGGAGTTTCCTCCTATTAGATCATGCTTAATTTGATATATAACACTTTTATTTGACACTGTAAGTAGGCCACATGTTCCAATTGATTTAGTCTTAACTTGAGTTATGTTATAACAGGTTTTCAACTTTGATTTATAAACAAGTCTGGTGAATCAGGGACTAATTTCCAGGGTAGAGTATTCAATCCTATGGCCACAGGTTCAAAGACCATTTAGCCTTTCATCCTTCTGAGCACCACCACTGAGTTGTGTAAAAATAAACATCTGCTATTTAGCACCAACATGCCTAAAAGGGTGAGTGTTAGGTTTACAAATACACAGGTATCTTATGAAATATGTACTTGTCTGTATGTTCTGAGTATTAATATTATTTTTTCTTTTTTATCTGCTAATCAGCAGTATGCTCTGCCTGATCCAATTATGTTGTAAAATGGCTCAATGTAAGCTTCCCTATTGCTGTACGTTATTGGAAAGCTTCAATGGCTTTATCTACCCTAAACATGAGGGTTCAGTTTGTGTATAATTACATTTTTAGTTTCACTTTACTCTTGGATGATTTATGTTCTATTCTGTGGAACAATTCCAATATTCTTGGTGAACTGTCTACAGGACAGTACCAACACCAAGACCACAAGATGTATAATCTCCTACACATCCATATCATCACCACCCCTAGCTATGACCTTAACAGCCTTAGAAAGCTGTGATCCACGCTGTACACATGGCCCAGGCCAAGAGCATAGGCTTCAACGACGGTTATGGCATGGAAGATTCTGACCTAGACCATGCCCCTTTCACCTTGTACCAGAAGGTCTGTTCTTAATTTCTAACTCTAGAGTGGGTATCCTGGAAGATCCTATGTACCAGGAAAAGATGACTGTATGACCTTGCTGCTGCTTTTTAGCCCTAATGCTCCCTCTAAGCTTCCTGTACTTTTACAGCGTAAGCTTTGCTCAAAATAGGTATAGCAGCTATTCTTGCTTGATGCTTGAACATATTACTTGCAGGTCATGGAGCTGTAATTTTGTCAGATGCAACTGATTAAATTATATTTATGAAAACATTGATCATTAGACTTGCTGTATACAACCCCCATAACTGGATTTTTAAAATAAAGTTCTGCATAGATACTACACTTGGACAACTCCAGGGCGTGCCTTGATGGTACATATTGTTTTATATAATCACACATGAACATCACGGATCAAGGAATGGTATGTGTATTCCGTACTATCAGGGTTAAATGCCCTCAATGATTCTGTCACCCCCAGTACACCATCTATTCTTTTAAGACCTGGGATGTCCTGACTACTGTAGAAATAGCCAGGGAATCTGTCTAGCTCCAGGTTAAAAACATTTTTAAAAAGTCTCCCCCAATCGCTGTGGTGTAACGCACTACTACTGCTAACCTTTCCCCACAGACTATTTCATGATCATAGTTGGGGGTGTATACATTGGCTGGAAACACCTTTCTTCCATTTAATCTACCATTCAGTATCACATAGCACTCATGAGTGTCTAAGAGAGAATTAGTAACTTAGAAGGGAAACCCCTAGTCATACTCTTGCCAAGTCATCCCTGCGATAGGTGATAAATGTTATATGATGCAATTGGACTCTCCAGCACTTCTTTATTGCTTTCTCTTCCTTCTTCGTAAGGTGCATGTTTTGCAGAAAGGCTATATGTACCCCCTTTTCATAGCTCCAAACAGTATGTTATATAACTTTTGGAAGCATTGATAATCCTTCTAGCATAAGGAATATGGACTGTACCGGGGCATTCCTCTGTGTTATATTTGGTGTGCTATGATCCTATTCGACCTCTCCAATTCTGCAAAGAAGGGCAATAAGGGCTTTCTTTAGAAACCCTCTCAACTTTAGGCAAATTCTGCAAATAATCCAACCCCAGAACTGGAAGAACGTTACCCTGATCCATATTAAACTATAGAATGTTTTTCAAGTCCAAACCACCACCCAATATTTGGTCGTGGTGCATTTCGTAAAGAGAGGGTAACATCATAAGTTATTTTACTCGTGGTCTCGGCAGGCCTCACCAAAGCCTTTAAAAAGTCTTCAGCTATTTCCAGCCCCTGGAAACAGAATTCATAGAGGGAAAGTTAATGTGTGTCACTGTGAGCAGCTCAGGCAGTCACTCTTCAGAGTATGTAATCTGTCAATCTTGAAGTCATTGTCTGCAGTGTGAGTTCACATTTGTAGTTATTGCTGTGGCCATTTCTGCATTTAAAATCTTCTCCAGAGGTTCCCACATACCTTACGAAGCTCTCCTGTCACACAGCCCCACCGCTGCTGCTGCTTTGCTCTCTCTCGTTGTGCTTGTTGTGACGGCTTCTGGGATCATGGCATCGTGATTCAGGTTCTTTTTATTCATTGTTGCTACTGACTAGCTGGCAGTTGTCCTTGGTGATTTCTTGTGTCGGGCAGTTCCTATTTCCACCTCGAGAAACCCATATGCTCAAGTCAGGGGTCACCTTTGAAGTACCTTACTTTCACTTTGGTCAGTGAGCACTACTTCAATGATCTGGACCTTAGTGCATTTGCAAGCAGGTTTTATGTTCTGCACCCACTGCTGATGCCAGGGGTGCTTACTTTATGTGCTCCATGTGATGCACCCTGTTATTGCCCCAAATGCCTCATATAGTGCTTGTGCTATCCTCCAATGTCAAGGCCTCACCTCTTAGTGGCGTCTCTCACCGATTTGTGGAGCACCATCCTTGGGGGGAACCAGCTACAGCGGCACTTGAGTGAGTCCTGTAGCTTCTGCACAATGATCCGGCTGCACTCACCATGTTCTCTGCATCGCACTTCAGATAGTCACCAGTGCAGGGGAGCCCATTTCCCTTCTGTTTTCTCAGTTCTCGGTGAAGCAGAGTTTATGTTTTTTTTTTTGCCTCATTGTCTGCAGCTGATCGGCACCAACATCCAGAAGTTCCAAAACTTACAGACCAACATGTCTTCCTCTGGTCCTGTGAGGTGGGTAGCGGCATTTCCTTCAGTGGGCTGGTTCAGTTCCATTTTGGATCTCAATGGATTATGTTTCTCCTTCTCAGACTAATTTTGATGTTTCCCCTTCTCAGACTAATTTTGCTAATGCAAGGCGCCACTCCAACTAGGAGCCCTCTTGCCTTTCTCTCATTTCGGACGCTGTTCTGGGGCCTGTAAGGGCTGTTTTGAGGACAGAATGCTTAAACTTGAGGAGCCTTGCCAGAGCGCTTAATGAAAGCTGCCTCATGCCATTAGCTCAAGGCCATGTCCCTGAGAGGCCGCAAACACGGATGATTAGTAGAAAAGATAGGTCTTTAAGGCTTGCATAAATGAGAAAAAGTCAGCAAGCTGTCATAACTGCAGTGGGAGCTTGTTCCAGAGCTAAGGGTTCAGCACTCTGAACACCCTCCCTCCAGATTGGGTTTATTGAAATGAGGAGTTTTTGGCAAGAGGTGAGAATCAGACCAAAGCAGTCTGGAGAGGGAGTAGGGTGTGATGAGCTTAGACAGAAAGAGGGGACACATCTGATGAAAGACCCAATCTGTACAAAGCAGAGAACCCTTAGTATGATCGAGAACCTGTGGAGGGACCTACAGGCCTCAGAAAAATTACAAAGTCTGCAAACAAGCCTTATTGTTATGTTCTAAATCTCTGAGGCTTCATCAGCTGATCCTCTGGCAGGCCAGAATAGATATTTATTAGTCTAAATATGCTGAAATCATAGCACCAACTATTGAAGTCCAATTGTCTGATGGAAGGAATGTGACACCTTTCTGAGTGCCCTGAGGAGAGAGACACAGCACAGGATGACAGACACTGTGAAGCTCAATATCAACAAAGAGTTGCTTATCAAAGCATACTCCTAGACATTTAGCTCTGTCAACAGGGGGCGTGAGATACACTAGGGTGGCTTGCTGCTATCTCTTCGCCCAAGCTAACTGGTCATTGCAAATCAACAACATCTCTATCTTGTCCCAATTAAGCTTAAAACACTTACAGTACATCCACCACTGAACTGCCAGAAAGCAGTCTCTGAGACACTTTTTTCACTTACAAGCAAAGTTTACAAAAAATATAAACATATGCAAAGTGTGAAGTTTATAACCTTTGCAGGGGCAATATTTGTATTTGAACAGTATATATATATATAGATATATCCACATACATACAAGCACTTGTCAGTTGACCTCGTGGATTATATAGCAAGCTGAACCCTACAATAGCTATATTAAACCATACTACAAAGTTACCCCTTATGTAGCGTAAATATAAATATTTAAAAACCATCGGTAGTAGGGCCTCTGTAACTATGGTTGAGCTTGAGTTTCCAATGAAAAAGCTATGTTTGCTTTGGCACCGTTTCATGCACCTGCAAAAAAACATTAAAAAAGATAGATCTGGCCAGGTTTGAGAATGTCAATTTTCATACCGAAACGCTCAGGGTTAGTCAAAAAACGAGTGTTTTTCATTTTAATTCCCTGAGGAAACTTTGTTCTCCAGTACAGCAAGACCCTCAGAACGGAATCGTACCAAACTTAGCAGGAAAGTAGCTCCTCGCTCAGGGGAATGCCTTTGCTCTGTTGGTGGAAACCTGTTCAGGCGGTTTTCAGATATTAGCATTTGAAACAGGTGTTGCATGGGCTTAGAAATGATATATTATAGGCATATCTTGACAACTAAAAAGATGTTTGTTGATAGCGGCATTTGACAAATTTGCATGGCATTTGACATATGCTTAGCATGATTAGTTTACTCTAGATATTTAAAAAATGTGCTGATCTGACAAGGAGGAGGCGCTGTTAAAAGGTAAATACCGAGAAAGAGTGCATTTTATACCGGTTGGCAGCCTTTGAAAAATGCACCTGAAGTCTAGCAGGCGTTTAATATGTTTAGTCATCTGTGGCTATCAGAAGGCTTGTGCAGGTACACCAGAGGGGAATGGGCAAAGTTCGAAGCAGGGCAGAAATATGCGAATAACGTTGGTGCTGTTTAATGAATGTACATTAAATTTGGCAGGCTGATAGCAAGTGAAGCGCAGTGCAGTAATCACAGATTTGATACAAATTCAACAAGATGGGCAAAGTTAAACGAGGGTAAAAATCGGAGGATCAATGCCCCTTACATGCTGAAACATTGCTTGGTATCTGACCCTATGTTTCTGCTTCCCTGGTAAGAGTGTTTAACAATGGACGGGGTGCCACTGCCTTCCAAAGCTCTCCTATGCATCAGAGTGTGTGACATTAACGGTGTCCTTTGGAGCCTGTATTCACTAACCAGCCTTTGGACAAGGAATGAGAAAATGATTTCTAGGTATTGTGAACTCTCAGATATCTCCCTATTTTATGACAAACACGAGGAAAGGTTTTGGCATGTTGTGGATTTTGGCTATGATAGGACTGCACAGTCCAGTGCCCAGTTTTAGAATACTCCAATGACTCTAAAAAAACCTCTAAAAAGTCCTCATAGGACTTTACCACAGTCTCTCATTAAAATGATGTGCTACAGTTTATGTTTTACAACTATTTATGTAAAAAATGTAATAAAATAGGGGTCCTTCATTCTGAATCCTCAACAAAAATTAAGATAAACCACACAAACCACTCACCATTAAATACACCTTTACTACAATAACAATATTTATTTTTAAAAGAAAGTATGTAACTATCCTGTTATGTTGCTGGCCAATCAAAATATGAGAAATTACGTAGAATCATAACCATTTGTTGAACAAGAAAATGCTTTTGTAACAAAGTAGAGTACATACCCCAGCAACAAATTGTTCAAGGTCTCTGTAGAATGCAAATGCCCTTCAAAGTTTCTCCTTTTGTGTTTTCATTTTGTACTGCCTCAACAATGGGAACAAGCAGTGGCAAAGGCAATATGTCTGTCATTCGCTGCTAGACATTTGGCTTTGTCAATTCTTATTTTGTCGTGGTTTTTATAAAACTATTTTATTGGGGAAGCAGCCAAGCACTCGCCGTTAAACAAAACAGTATCTAGGTGGCTAAAATGTGGAGAACATATAGTTGCTTGGGAGAGATGCCACATTATATTAAAGTTTAATGAAAGCAGCGTCGGAGAATCAGTGAATCAAAACATGTACAAGGGAAACGTCGAAATGACTGTAGTATATGCAAGCTACGTTTAGAATTTAAAGATCTTACTTGAATTGTCTCTTGGGAAGGGCAGAAAGTCGCCTGGATGGTGCAAGCCTTGGTAAACTCACTGCTAATGACTGGCAGTGCCAGGAGTGTGAAGTGTTAGGTTCGAGTGCCCGCCTACAGCGCAGCCATGCGGTAAAAACAGCAGAAGGCAACAGTTATGAATGTCCTGTGAGAAACATAAATGCCAACAAAAAAAGAACGCTCTTGGACGAGACAGGACATGACGCAGTTTCGCTGAAAGGGAAACCGCAAGCACTTGTGATCTAATGGGGCGAAAATTCTTTGCACAAAGAACGCAACGTTTTGTTAAAGTACTGACTTAAAAGAACAAAGCCAGGCCTGGCCGAGGAGAGGCCCACCGCATGAAAGCACTGCCGGGCAGCTGAGAGGGCTTACGCCAGGCCTAGCATGAACGGAACATTACAGAGTATTCAACTGGACCCTTTGAAGCCCTTTGCATCTTCCAGAGAAAGATTCTCTCGTTTCCAATAGAACCGAAGTTGTCATCTTTCAATGTGTCCTGTCTTCATGTGCGTTGCTGTCCAAGGGATGCATAACCTTTATTGTTAAGAAATGGCTAAAGGTAAAAATATTCCAGTCTTTTGGCTTTGTCAATGCATTTTTGAAATGGTGTTTGTAAAAAACTTTATTGTTAGGAAACAACGGGTAACAACTTTATGTCTCAAAAAGTACACACATAAATCACTGGCCCTGAAGGGAACTTCTTTGTGTGTGAATGTGAAAAAGCAGAAAGCAAAGCAGTCCCTCACGGTGAAGTTAACCAAAGGTTAAAGTGGGCTGACATCCTGTCCCGAACTGTGTGCTGTAATGGCGGACCAAAATGTGAATGACACAAAAGAGCAATGGCTAAAAAAAGGGCCAACAGAAAGCCCTTACAAGAGCTATAAAGGCCCATTTTACAAGAGAGTGAGGTATGCAGATGCCAGTCTTCGGGACCAGCTTTCCATAATGTGTTCACCTTTCAAATCAAAACAGTACTGAATCACTCAGTAGGATTAGCAAATACCCAATCCATTCCTGGGGCCCATTCACAAATCCATTGAATGTGCAGTAGTAGCCCTGAGGTACTCCTCTATATACTCTTGCAAGCTCTGTCAGTTTGATCAAAAACATCTATAATTGGAATAAAAATTTAATTTTGAGGGAATGGGCATATGCAAATAGTACAAAAAAGAAAGGACTGTGCTCTTTTTGTGCTTTTACTTATAGGAATTTGGGCTGTACAGATTAACAAAGGCTTGTACGAGTATGTTCAAGAATACTACATGAGTACTACTTACTTTACACACAAATCGGCACCAGTGAGCCTATGTATAAAATTATGATGAGGGATAATTTTCTTATTGTTTATCTGTTGTAACATTATTTTCTGAAACTGGGTGCAGATTAGTGGCTGACGTGAGTTATTTATTTATCACAAATATATGGGCCCAAGACTAAGGGCATGATTTAGATCTTGGCGGTATTACCGTCAATCCAGCACGACGGCAAACTCAAAAACACTGTCAAGTCAATGCTGTTCTGCCCACCGTATTTAATGTATAGCGGCTGACCCGCTGACAGCCACAATGGAGTGCCCTACCTAGCAGTCAGGTTGGCGGGTTCCCCCCAACCCTATTTGGATGTTACAGTCCTGCAGGTGGTGTACTGGCAGCAGATTGCCGACAGAGGAAGACCTTCGCGGGAGCCATTGGGCATTGTACAATGGCAGTAGCTATTGCATACAGGTACGTAACACACATACACTGTACCTTAGCCATATGTGTCCACCTGCACAACACAAAACATACACACTATTATCCATTGCCATTACACCACAACACAACATCTACATACCAAAAACACGCATTGCCATACATCCATGACACAACATACATGCACCATTGATACTACACACACATACATAAAACACAGCCACAACAACCAATACAATAACACACCATCTACACAAACGCACACAAAAGCACAATTGCACACATCACAACAGTGACCACCACACAACAGCAACACACCCCTGACTGTTGCACACAGCAATACAACACACACCCCAAAACACACAACAGACATCAGACCCACCTGCAGGTGGCACACATACAGACACAACCACATCACCCACTCCAGCTCCCTTCACCTTGACCAGCCAATCTAATCTCACACACACACACACATACACATACTGACTCACATACACAACTGGACTCACAATATCACAGGTACAGATTTGCTTGCGATGGGCACACATAGACATAGTGACAAATGTGAATCCATTGTTACTGTGATGCCAGCATTCATTTGGCAATGAATACTGACACCAGAATAGCAACTGTGAATGTGTGCTATATGTGTCTTGTACCAGTGTCTTCCCATCAATCACTGACACAAATGTGTTCCTGACATATATATGACAGAAGTACTTTGAAAAAATACCTGTGGCATGTATATTTCTGCAGAAGCCCAAGTTTATGTGCAGTGTCCACACAACGTACACAGTACATGCAGTATGCCTACCTTAGAGTACGGAAACAGCAGGGTTATGTTTTTCTGTGGTCCCATGACAGCAGCGATGACAGGTGATGTCCAGTCAGGTCCATTCCAAAAAGGAAGCGGAAATGTGGAAAAATTTAGGCTTTGTGCCCGTTCCCCCTCCAATCTGCCAACTCAGGTGTGAAGGTTGGATCGTCACAGTTTGCTTGGCGGTAAGGCACATCCAAATCTGCTCAGTGACAAAGGTGGCTGGAGTACCCCACCAGTCCCTATTCCCAATGCTGCCATCGCGGCAGCTGGAGATTCTTGGCTGAGTCAATGGGATTCAGGTGGTGTTTTGCCTATGGTCCTGCCACCATCTAAATTGGGCGGGCGAACCGCCAAGGTGACGGACGGATTTTCCAACAGAAAACCGACAAGCAGGAACATCACCGCCAAGAACTAAATCAGGCCTTAAATGTTTCCATGAACCATACATTTTATTTACAGGCCAAATTAATTCTGGTTGTTGAGAAGGGGTGTTGTTAGATCAGCATCTTTGTGCGAATCCAGATGGAAAACAAACTGAAGATATTGAAAATAGTACTGGGTCCAAAAAAAGCCCATTATTGTGAATACCAACATCTATAATTATACCCAAGGAGAAAAGGTAGCAAGTGCAATGAATACAAGATGACTCAATAGTGAATATTGGTATATTATATTTAGTTATGCTATGCCATGTCATGAGGAAGAATCAAAGCTGATGTGTGAAACGCTTGCAAAAGTCTCAGCCTCTGGCAATCACCTGGGACTGCATTCCAGTCTATATTTTGTCTTCCACTATGACACTTCAGACGAAGATTAGCCATGTGCAAGTCAATAGGAACATTCTAGTTTAAACTACCAGAAGAGGTCCCCTCTGAACTGGAACACAAGTAACCCCAGTTCAATTTCAGCCTAGTGAGGTCTCCTTGGTAAGGTGTAGCCTGATTCCTGTTTAATAGTAAGGACAAGATCAGAGTCTTGGCATACCTGTTGCAGTTATGGCATTACTGCAGCTAGGCCTGCAAAGGCCACTAGTCTTGGTTCACTGCTTGTCCATTCATACTACAAAGACAAAAGGAGTCTGGTCAGTGTCCTCTAACCAAATAGGATGTTGCCAAATATGAAGGGTGGCCCTCCGATGTCCTGTACTTGCTGCTAGTACTTTCTCTTCATTTGCCTGTAGAGGGACCAGTCAATAGTAAACCTACAAAGGGTTAAGGAAGGACATATCCACAATCATATACCCTCCACCTTACCCCCTGAAAACACATTTGCTTTTGCCCTTATAGCAGTGCTTAATTTGTAAATAAAAACGTGGCAGTGCCCAAAGTCCTCCTCTTAAACATGTGGCTGCTGCAATTATGTGTGCGAAGAATACTGAGGCAGTGTAATCCTGAAGCCATCTCGGGCCTCTTCAATCCAGTTAAAGCCACTTCCTGCCCCTTCAGCCCACTCTTGAAGCTTTCTGCTTTCTCCTATTCTGACGCTTTTTCGTTTTTCTCTTCCTCCGTCTTTCCCATATGTATCTTTTACTCGCAGTAAATGCTTGATGCAGGAAAATAAGTGCCGGTCATCAAAAATAAGTGTTGGTGCTCCGCACCGGAAACAACAAGCACAAATTAAGCACTGCCTTATAGGAGTGAATCTTCTGTTCAAGCAAGCTAGCACATTTATTCATACACTGTTAATTAAAACCATTAAGTGTACAGCAAAACGTTAAAAACTGCATGAAATAATTGTTATTATTCAAGATTAAAGGGCTATAATAACTAAAAATTTGGAAGTGCAGTTTTTTCTCAATTGTAAATTAAGGCAGATTTTGCTCCCATTAAAAGATTCAAATACTGCTTGCCTACATGACTGCACCCGTGCAGGGTCGATACATATACACATAAACATACACATAATGTGCAAGACGGATGCTTGTTGTTGCCTACACCAGCTATAGGTTTTACTTTTACCTGTAGCAGAACATTTGTGACAAAAGTCGAGGGTGGTAAACTTTCCCAAACAATGATTCCTGAACTTAATTTTTATGAACTTGAAGTAACAATAATCCGGGTATGGCTGTCGTGCTCGAACACAAAAGGAGTTTACCACGATCCCTGCATGCGGCCACTTAGCAAGTGTCTTTATCCTGAATGACTGACATCTTCCGCATATTGTTAAGGAGCACCTTAAACTCCCCACACATAGCAGAGATTAATGATTTGTACATTGTTCAGACATTTTAGTAGATAATCTCGCATGCCAATTTCTTATCTGAGGTAGATAGTTCAGTCCAGATCAAATGATCAGGGGTGCCCTTCCTTGCACAAGAAAGTGCACCTTCTGCACTTGTAGATAAAAGTGTCATTTCGTACACATAGTCTTACGCTGCACCTATACATTCGGTGCTTCATGTGACTGTGCCATACAACATGTGACGTATATACTGTGTTTCTCTATATTTAATTAAAAAGTGTTTAGAGTTGACAACAGTCAGACATTCTTTTGTAAATACATAAAGAACCCGATTGACATAGAAATGTGTGAAGTGGCTGAAACAAGGCACACAGTCCTGGCTCCAGGTCAGAGGGAAAGGGCTCTGTGCTTGAGCACATGGGAAAATGCTGTGTTCCAGCATACAGGAAAGTTCCCTACTACGACACATGATAAAAACAAGGAAAATCGTGGCATTTAGGTTGTCTGTAATAATAATAATAACGGTAATGATACTGTAAAGGTTTTTGTGCATTCATATTTTTGTATATTATTAACAACATGCAAAATGTATTGTCATTCTTGATTACAAACGTAAGCACCGACATAGCACTACTGCTTTTAAAAAGGTTTTTTTATGTTGTGCAGAAGTGTGTTTTCCTGATGGTATTAAGCAGGCCTCAATTCAGGCCTCGCAGGCATATTATTCAAAAACCGGATGTCACTCTTGCCCGCCCCTGCACATCTCACTGTTTATTATTTCTGCAGCACACATTCAAACAGAGTCCATGTTCCATTTATTTAAACTGTCGTTGTTCGTTCTGTTTTCCGAAGAATTGTCCCATGTTTAGTCACAAACTGTAACTATGTTTCAAGGTCCTTCTGTTAGTCCACTGTACTCTTTCATTTTATTATTAGTTAGCTGTTGTTGATATATCTAGTTTGTTCTACCATCTCCGGGTGGCCTTAGCTTAGAATGGGAAGAATAATTACTAATGTAGTGGGATAGTGCTTAGATGTTAAGGCACTATTATGCTTAACTTTCTTAGGTTCTGATTTGCTGATGGAATAATACTTTTTCTCACACTACGGTGGTTCTGTGATTCTTCAGTTGTAGTGTACAAAAACGCTTAATTTTGGGCGTTAGCCAGAAGACTTTCCTGAAGGTTTAGATGCTGCTAGGGATGCTGCCCTTTCGCTTCTGATTTTGCTGCCCACTTGGAATTTTGAATATTTTTGAGTCTGCACTTCTCTGTAATGCAGTATGTGCGGATAGCCTGCATGGGATTGAATCTGTATCACTTTAATTTAGAATTTTGTAGTAAAACCCCATATCTGTTCCGCTGATCTTGAACTCAGTTATTGAGTGGGCCTTTTTTTTTAAACTAATTTACAGTTTTACTGCTATTTTGGTGTTTTGGGGTGTGCCTTAACTCGGGGATACATTGCCTCATGAAATTAAGGTTTAACACTGGCTCTGATTCATCTAATTATGGACAAACGATTAAGGTAAATTTTGGTGTGTCAGAATTGCAGGGTCCCCCGCGCCCAAACATTTTGGTAGAAGAGGATGGTTGCAGGTTAAAGAGCACCTCCTTTTTGCTTTTAAAATTAAATTTTTTGCTCCAAGCGCTAGTGTTAGTGGATTTTCTGGTATTGACCTTCCTGGTGCATTTTTCCGGGAACCTGACTTGCAGGGCAGTTCCTGAAAGGTTCGGATTGTAAGTATTATTAGGGCAGAATGATTCCTGTGTTTGAGAGTGTTGGGATGTGTTATTGAGGGTTGGCGATTTGTGCTGTATGATGGATTGTTATCCTTTATGTAAAGTTTTCAGTTACACATTGTTGATTTTAGATTCAATTGGTGGTTCGATCACTGTGATTTTTATATACTATTGTTCTTTGTGATCCATTCTGAAAAGGTGTTTGGTCTTTTACTACTGGTTGGTTTGGTTAAGAGATTCGTTGGAATCCAAGATCTCAAGATACTCTTGTTGAACTTATCTGTATGAAGGTAGTGTGTTCTGCAAAGCACCACATACACACAAGTAGGATTTTTTCTGAATTGACATGTTTTCCTTTGCAGGGGTTTGCATGTTTAACCTAAGTTGGTGTCTTTTGCTTCTTGGTGCACAGGAGTAGCTACACTAGCTAAGGTAGATTGAGGCTGGACAGGAATCTGCTTTATCGCGAACTGTGATTAACAAGTGCCATGAATTGCTAGTCTTGTTTCTATTGTTTGCGAGATTTGATTCATCTTAACCTGCTAATTGTCTCCTATTTGGGTTGAGCAGACATCTATTTTGTTTATTTAGTGTGACTGTTCATTGAGAAAGGATGTACAATTGTTTTCTCAATTGTTGTCGCACTTTGATTGGTTGGTCAGCTGAGGTGGTGCACTGGGATTGGTGAGACGTCACAACAAAGTTGTGCTCTCATTGTTTGGTTCCTGTAAAATCTGCGCTGTGAATTGCTTACTTTTGGTACACATTGACAAAAGCAGTTAGGCAATGCATCGGCATCAAACCGGAGAATGAAGGCAATGTGTTAATTCCAGGCCATGCAGAGGGAATGATGCATCACGCAGTTTGCAATACAGAGCTCCAATTCTCGCAGTAGCGGCACATTGTTGTCGACAGAGATGTGGTGTCCTCGATCCTCACAGCAGCGGTGATACAGTGGTGATACAATAGTGAAGCTTTGGCAACAAAGGCTAAGTACCAGTTCTGATCGACACTGCAAGGTCGATGTGCAGTTCTTTACAGGAGCAGCCACAAAATGCCACTTCCACTTGGCAGCGCAGGACTCACAGCTGGCAGAGTCCACAGGCTGTAGGAGGATTGTTGGATGTGTTTTGTGTCCCTGAGATGTCAGAAAACAGGAGGCAAACCCTTGGAGTCACTGTGTGTTCAAGTGATTCAGGTCCAATCCTTTTCTCCCAGGCAGGGGAACAGCAGTCAACAGGGCAGTTCAGCAAGGCGAGAGTCCAGCAAAGCAGCAATCCAGCAGAGTAGCAGTTCTTTAAGCAGCACAGCAGTCCTTCTTCCTGGCAGAGTCTTCACAGGTACAGAAGTATACTGATTTGGCCATCAGAATGCAGATGAGTGCTCAGACACACCTAATCTTCCTGTGTGTGCGGTGGTCTGGAGAGAATGCACATGGTGCACTTGTCATACAGAGAATACGTACAAGTACACTGTTCCAAATGAAAAAAGCCTAATCCTACAGGAGCGAGAACCCTCAAGCATCACATTGGATAACTAGCTTCATCATCGGGAAAGCTCCTCATCAGGCCGGTGCTGCAATGCCTGAGGGGCTCCCCCGGAGGGGGCTCTTAACCGTATTGCTCTAAGTGTAGCAAAGAAAAACAGGTCGTATAGTGGAACTACCTTGATCGAAATACCTGAACAATATGGAGAGAAAAATAAATATAAAATTGGTTACCCACCAAGAAGCACAGAGTCCTAAAACCAGCAAAAATTAGGTAAAAAAATGGAGGGAGGGAGGCAGGCAAAAAGTTGGGTGGAAGACCATCCTAAGGCTGTAAGATCTAACAGTGTGCAAATAAAGCACATGATAGGCTTGAGGAACTGCCTTATGAGTGTGAGGTTGACATCAGTGGAAAAAGAAATGTGCAAAGAAATTACAAAAATGGATTTGACTAATGATGAAATAAAAGAAATAGGTTTGATAACTTAACAAGCACACATTAAAGATCCGATGGAGAAGACAAAGGACTGGAGGGATTTGAAGAAGTAAAGAGAAAAGCGGGAAAGAAGGTTACTATTAAAAAGAAAGTGCATCAGGCAGGACAGAAAGTGAGGGGGTCTGTTAGTGATTCTGTGTCAGAAGCAGCTTCAGAGTTTCCTTTGGGAGAAGTGTTTTTAGGATAAAATTTCAAAAATTGTGAGAGAAGATTGAAAAGTGGTACAAGGAAATGCACAGATTAACAACAATTTCTAAAAACTCTGAACTGACTTGAATGCGTTGTTTGAGATTGTTTTCCTAGTAACCTGTAGTCTGAGTGTAACAGTGCTGTTGCTTGGCCAAAGGAACCAAATAGAGTTATGCCTAATAATGTTCCATCAGAGTTAGTTATTGACAAGTAAAGAACAGTGATATAGCATTTGAAAAAGATGGTGCTGAAGAAAGAGATTAAATGGACAAACATTTTAAGATCTACTCAAGAGCTGAAAGAATCAGTGCATGCTTATTATGAGAGGCTCAGATAAAAATTTTAAGAAGCACAGTGAAGGTGAAGATCCAGAGAAAGATGGTGGTAGCAAGTTTCATGGCTACTTTCGTTCAGACTAAGAGTACTGATGAAATACTAAAATGAGTCAAATATAGTAGCGACTGGTTTGACACAAGGCAGAAAAGAATCACAGAGAAGTTGATGAATGTTCAGACTAAGCAGTTTCAGAAAAATGGCATGAATCAGTTAATGCATTTTGATTAAGGTTTTATGTTGCCTGAAAACTCTGGGGTGAATTTGATGTCTTCGATGCAAGGAGTGAGAACTGAAAATGAGATGGTGCAGATGTAAGGTCATGGAAGAGGGGTTGTGAATAATTCTGGAATTAACTAATACAAACATTTAGATGTTAAAGAGGAGACTGCTTGTAATTTATGCAGTAAAATTGCCCACTGGAAGTGGGAATGTAGATCGAAGCTTGATTGAATTCAGAATGATTCTGTTCCCTAGATACAGCAGAATGTGTATCAGGTGCAGACACCATCAATGGCCCCAGCGCCACCAGCATCTACTCAAAATGTCCAAAATCAACAGCAGATTTGGATGAATATGCCCACAATTCTAGCATTGCAGCAAAATATGAGAAGCAAAATGTCTTAAAGTCCAGGGTTTCAGCAGAATTCTTTGATTCTGAATAATAATTTCTCTCAGTTTTCCTCAGAAACATATTCCCAATGATGGCACCTAAGAGGGAGCAGGACCGCTTACTTAGAACAGTCCTGGAGGTAGACTTAAGTTGCCCATACATTGATGGTGATGTCAATGCCATGTTATTTCTTTTTCAATAGCTACAGGATACATCTGCTCTACAGTTCGTTCTGTGCAGGATCCAAACATACCCCTCTTGGGAAGAGAAGTTCAAGTTGTTGTCATTACCAATAAACAGACCGCTAACCACGTTACAGTAGAAGTCCCAATTAAAATAGGACAAATAGAGAATAATCAGCAGTTCATATTATGTGTTTTGAGTCCTTTCAATTTTATGGGCAGAGACTTGATTTCTAAAATGAACTGTGTGATTATTTGCACACTGGATTGTGCCACTATTGAAACCCAAGCTGAAGATTTAGCGTTTAAATAAAAATTATAATATGATCCAAGAGTTCAGTTTTTCTCAGTCCAGACTAAAGATGATTTGCCTGTGGATTTATGACATACTGTAAAAATTAAATATAGGTTTTCACATGAAAATAGAAAGGATTGATAAAGAATACAAAATGTGTCAAAATAAACATAAAACCAAATGCAGTATTCCCCAGACTTAAACACTAAAACTTTCAAAAGAGGCAGATGAAGGAATGAAGCCAGGCCCGGTGTTGGCAAAATGACTGAACAGATAATTTTGCGGAAAGTGCTTGTTAGCCCTTACAATGCAATTCTCCTGCGATGGGCGCTAAAAAACAAGTGGTAAATGTAGTATTGTGCAGGATCTTAGGACAATAAATAAAATAGTGATTACCTGATGTCTGATAATACTGAATCCTATAGTAATACTGTTCCAGATTCCAACAGATACCCAATTGTACACAGTCATTGACGTGTGCCGTGCATTCTTCTCCATTCCTCTGCATGAGGACAGCCAGTATCTCTTTGTGTTGTAATTCCAAAATAAAGTTCTGTATTGGTGTTGTATTCCACAAGGTTATAATGAAAGTCATTCAGTTTTAGTCAGATCTTAAAGAAAGATTTGGGAATGTGCAGTTTCCTTGTAACTCAGTCCTGGTTCAGTCTATACATGACCATTTTGTGCCATCAAAGTCTCTAGAAGATTACAAACTTGATAGGATTGCACTGTTAAATCATTTAGCTGACAATGGTCATGAGGTATGCCCTACAAAGATGTAGTACTGTAAGAAAGAAGTGATTTATCTTAGTCATAACAGTGAGAAAGGAGCAAGGAAACTCTCAAAAGAATCAATTTCTACCATTCTGAAGATGAATCTCTATACCACCCAGAGATAGGTAAGGGTGTTTCTGGGAATTGCTGGCTACTGTTGTCAGTGAATTGCAAACTTTTCTTAGATTGAAAAGCTTCCAGTAAGGCTAGCCTACTGTGACATCAGAGATCCAGTACCATTTGATGATCAATGCTAAGAGGTAAAAATGGTGCAATGCACTCAGTCTTGGAATGCCATACTATAATACGGAGTTTTCCTTCTTCTGCCATAATAGAGGCAGATGAGCTCTTTCAGTACTCACACAGAAACATGGAGAAGTCATGTGGCCAGCAGTCTATCTGTCAGCTATGTTAGATCCAGCAGCTGTAATTCTTCCTGGTTGCCTGAAAGCGGTTGCAGCTCTTTGCACTGCAATTGAGAAAAGTGAAGGGATTGTGATGAGGCATACAATGGTTGTGTTTGTTTCACATTCTATTGAGATTTTGGTGACCTGTACATGGACTCAGCACATGATAAATAGTAATCTGCCCAGATATGAACAGGTCATTCTGGCAGCTGAGAATATTTTGATCAAAAGATGTAATTGAATAAATCCTGAAATGCTGCTTTCGGTTCCAAACAATAATAGACAGGTGCAGGAGTGATGATAATGATGAACCAAAAAATGACTGCATATATGTCACAGAGTTATTAACCAAGCCAAGCCCAAACATCAAAGACATTCTCCTTGAATGGCTGATCTGAAATTTCTTTGTGGTTGGTACTTGTTTAAGGGACCATCGTGAAGCACTGAAGCCTTCCTATGCAGAATGTTTAATTTCTGAAATTCTTGAAGCATCATACCTGCCTAGAGTAACTTGAGCCATGTCACCGATTTGATAGCACTCACAAGAGGTTGTTGTTTAGCAGTCGATTTAAATGGGAGAACATACACAGACAGCCAATATGGTTTTGGATTGGTCGAAGATTTCAGACAGTTGTAGTCACAAGGGGTTTTATGACCTCTTCTGGAACTCCCATGAGTTCCTACATACATGAATTGTTGAAAGCAATGCAGCAACCAAAATTACTAGCAGTAGTAAAGTGTGCTGCCTGTAAGGCTGGAAAAAATATGGTTAGACTTGGAAATAAACATGCAGACCAGGTGGCCTTATACTGTGAAACTGAGAACAAAATGGTAATGTCAAATAAACAGGTAACGATTCAAGGAACAGAACAAAGTGAATTAAATGAAAACTCTTTTGTAAATGCAGAAAATGTAAATAGCTTCTTGTTGGTACCAATTCAGACTTACTAGAGTGAACTGAGGGATCCACAGTGGAAGACCCCAGAGGATGAGAAAAGGAGATTGGAAATGTTGGGTTATTAAAAGTACTATAGAGATGTTTATATCACTCATAAGTTTAAATATATCTTGCCCCAGTTGCATGGCTAAGTTCTCATATAATTAGTCACATGAAGGGAGAGACTTGATGACACAAACATTCAATGAATACTGTTCAAATTCTAGGTTCAGAAGTGTTGCTGAGGATTGGTACCAGAGATATCTAGTGTTTATCAGAGAAATATTCAAGGAAAGGGGATTACTGTCCTGGTGAACATTAAAGCAAATTAGAAGACCCATTACCAAACTTCATGCAGATTTCATTGAAATGCCAGTTTACAGTGGCCTTCGGTACATCCTCATGATTGTCTGCTAACTGTCTAAATGGGTTGAGGCCTACCCCACCCAGTGATCAGATGGAATGACAATTGTCAAGCTTTTCTTGGGGGAACTAACTCCCCATCTCAACTTTCCGACCTCTATTTGGACAGATCATAGCTCCTATTTTAAAATTAAATTTTGAAGTTGATTTGTACAGCTCTCGAGATTGATCAAAGGTACCATTGTCATTATTGTCCTTAATCATCTGGCACTGTTGAGGTAATTAATGTGGACATTAAGAACAAATTGGCCAAAGTGTGTGCATCCATTATCCTGAAATGGTCTGACACCTTTCCTCTTGTCACTAGGAATATTAGAAGTACACCATGTAAAAAGACTGGTCTTTCTCCCCATGAAGTATTAATGGGTAGAGCAACGAGATTGGCATACATTCTTTCTGCTACTCTTGTTTCATTGATTGATGATATTGTGCTAGAATACTGCAAAGGTATGACTGATAATGGTGAAATCTCAAAATTCTCAAAACAGAAAATGGGGGCCAGAGAGTATCAGAAACCCATAAGTATCAATCACACAACACACAAAAAGTACTTGCGGTCTTGTAGAATAGAGTTGTCAAATTATATTGACTTGAGAAAGAGGGGAATCAGTCTCACAGACTCAAAACAACAGCCTCTGTAAGGTTGAGAAGCCTGACCCACACTTAGTTGGTATGCTTGATCATAAGGTTCATCAATAAAGATAGGGTTAGTTCCACCAAGAGGTAGTTTTAGTTATTTTCACTCCTTCATCTTTGCACTCTGCCCTTCATCCACTCCACTGCACACATAGGGTGACCGTTCTTAACAGCTCCTCCTCTGCTGTGGAGCTGTAGCCAACACCATAAAAATTGCATTATGATGTGAGGAGGAACCCTATGATGAAGCATGCCACTTAAAGATGATGAGGGTTTACAAAAACTGTTGTTTTGAGTCTCTGAGACTGACCCCCCCTTTTCAAGCTGATAGAAACCAGGATATACACCAACTGTATGAGGTGTGGCTGCCTCATGGTCCCTTCGGGGCTGATACAGGTGCGTTTCAATGTACAGAATGGGTTGAGGATGGTACAGGCCCAACCTTACATCGATGGCATGCAATGCACCAGCTATATGACATGGATGCTATTCTTGTTTCCTATTAAGCAGAGTAGGTGACCTTGTAGTTCTTGCTTAAGCATTGTTTATCAAATTGTCTCCATAAATTTATGTCAGTCACCTTGGCCTTTGGCAGGTTTCCTGTAAATTGGGACACTCCTCCTAGCAGGCTCCATCTGTCTCCTCAGCAGGAGCTTCCTTCTCTTCTCAGTAAATCGACTCCACAGACTAAAGCCAAAGCACCTTTAATTGTGATATTTCTAAAGGGGTTCTAAAGTACTTAAATAACACCTACTAGTCACTTCAGAATGCTGGACATACAGAGATGAGTCAATATCAAATGAGTAAATAATGGTGCAGCAAAGAGTAGCTCAGTAGCGAAGATGAGAAGGAAGGAAGGAAAGCAGACACTGTGGTTAGAGCCCAGATAAAAATTGCATCATTGATTAGTTGACAGCTTTGGTAAAAAGGCCAGAAACCATCCCTCTAAATACTCCTGGCTAGAACCATTTTAGTCTATGACTTGGTACAATCTAGGCAGGACTATACCAACACTATCTGGTTGGCAGGGAAAAACTTCTGTACTGTCTCCAACAAGTCGAAAATGCTCTGATCTACTTCTCACAGGCATCTCAAGGCGTGACAGGGTTACTCTTGCACTAACATCTTAGATTTGGCTTCCGGTCCATTCCAGAATTGTCCATGAAGCTCTTATTGCTGCTCAGAAGTTAGTGCATCACCATAGTCCACGTTTTCTGATATCCAAGTTTCGGCTCTACCAATAAAATAAAGCCCTATGCCCTGCAAACCGGTTTCTGCTATCAGTCGCTCCAACCAGAACTCTCCCTTCTGGAGACAGACCTTTTTCATCAGCAGCAGCCAAACTGTGCTTTCCACTCACCACTGCTATCTGCTCTAAACCTTCACTTATTCAATTCAGCGAACATTAAAACCTGACTAACTTAACCCTCACTGCCTCCCCCATCCAGTATTCATGTTCACTTCTCAGCGCCAAGAAGCTTGGCGATAGGTTGCGCCTTATAAATAAATTTAACATAATAAAATATAACATTCAATTAGCCCCTGCTCCTCGGTCCGTTCTAAAGGTAACTACATAAAGGTATCTATAACAAAACAGCTGAAAAGTGCATACATATACAAGAATTTCGTATGCATGTACCACTGAGCCAAAAAAAATGGTAAATAGTGCAAACATGTTAAAAATCTGAATAGTATCAGTAGTCAGCGCCTTACAAACATCCCAGCTTGAAACACAGGGCTGGTTGTGCAGCACTTACCCAACCCACGCGTTTACACGACAAACACCACGAAATGAAAAGGAAGTTAACCATACACATGATTTCACTTGAATTTGGCAATGTTGGTATCCACACCAACGAGACCTGAAATATTTCAGCACAAAATAAACCATCTGGTCTAGGTATGAATGGCTCCCAGTAAAAGGTTATAAGTATGAAAGACAGAGGTTGTTTTACATTTTTGCAAAACACTAGGGACTGACATCCGCATAATTATAAGTCCCACAAGATAAATCCAAAGGCTTGGTAGGAATTTACACCAATGTAAGGCTTCACACCTTGCGATCTGAGCAGGAGCGTCACCCCCCACCAGCAGCAGCCAAACTTCTGCAATACAACGATAATAAACTATATTTATTATCGTTGAGATAATAAACTATGTTTATTATCGTTGTATTGTGGAATGGGCGGGGTCACGGGGGTGAGGAACAGCTTAGCACTCCACCTCAGTGCGCATAAGTGTTTGGCTGGCTGTCTCAGGCCGGCCAAACATACATGCGCACTAAGCTCTGTCCCTCATAGTGCCGGGTTGGAGAGAGCTGGCAGACTCTCCATGTCTGGCTGGGTACTCTGACCAATCAGAACGCTGCTGTCATGCTGCCAGCCTGGGCCTGCGGCGAAGGAAAGAGGAGCTGTGCGGTGGTGGCAGCATGGGTGTGTTCAGGTAAGTTTTTTTGGTTTAATATTAAAATACACAAAAATACAAAAAATAAGCATACACTAAACAACTGCTCAAATTTTGAAATATTTCGTTTAATTTACAATCAAATCTAAAAAAAAGTTTTCACAATTGTAATTTTGCTCTTTAAATATATATACTTTATTCATTTTAATTTATTAATTTTAATATGATTTATTTTTGTAAAATAATCACAGACCCCTCCTCAGCAGGACTCACGGGATCCACGGACCACAGGTTAAGACCCACCAGTCTAGTTCATGACACTGCTGAAAATTTACACATCTAAGTGCAGCTTCTTGCGCATCACTGAGGGCACTGGGTTGCCGATTATGCACCACACATATAAAGATTTAGGATGCTCCATTAGGTATTCTATGATAGGACAAAATACTGATATTTGGAGCACTCCTACATAAAATATAAACATAATATGTGTGAAATATGCCAAGTAATGCAATGTAACTGCTATTATGATACATTAGTTCAGTAGGTGGGAAGGAGTGAACTCTTAAAAGAGGGCCCTGGAAAGTAAAGGCATACTTGTATTGGAATGCAGTGATTTAATGGAAGATGAAGTTATTCGTCAAGGGAATAGGAATTACGCCTTCATACATTGCGCTATGTAAAAAAGAGCATAATAAGGCAAGAAGAGCCTGCCAATACAATAGCTACAAATTGTAGAGTGTTATAGAGTGTGATAGGAGTGACTTATCAAAAAGGGCATGTTCTGGAAAAAAGAAGTATTTAAAATCTACTGAATTTGTAATAGTGGTACAGTTCTATTGTATTTGATGTATTCTATATCATTAAGGAGTTTCATGGCATATTTCAAGCGATACTTGCTCAAATGCTAGTATCTTATGCAACATTATATGTGATAGAAGAAAAAATGTGAAAGGAGGTCTAATGTCAATGGCTCCTGACCTTCTTTCTGAGAGACTGGGGTTCTTTGTGTAGAAATGTCTTAATCTTACTTTTCTCAAAACTGCTGAAGTTCCGCTTTAATGTTGAAACTACATGGTGGTGTGAGCAGAGGATAAGCCACTTCATAAAATCTCCTGTTCACTCTTTGTGAGCGTGTAATCTGATAGGCTGATGATGGGATTATTAAAATCCAGGGATGGAGATGCCATCTGTTGTACTGTCTCCTGGTTTGGATCTCCCCATGGCTCTCCTGGTGGAAGAACCTGACATTCCACCATCCTCTGCGTATACCCTGATTCCGACTTTCGGCCCGACCTCTGCGTCTACCCCATCCTTGTTCCTGACCCCTACCTCTATGGGGTGTCCATGATTCGCCCCCTAAAAAGCTCCCTGAGCTGGGATCCTGATAGCCCTGGTCTTGATAGTGTGTTTTTTCTGTACTAGTACTCGGTTACTTGTTATCCCTCTCTGAGCTACTTTTTCCCCAGGACTCAGAAAATGTGGTGTAATGTTTAGATGTCTGCCTTCCTCTGTTAGTGTAATCACCTGGTTATAATGTTTATAATAGTCTTCTGACAGATAAGGATATGTCACTTTTGTATCGTAAAAACTAATACCCTTAGACAGTTTGTCCAACGTCCTAGATTTAGTGATTTTATTAAAGTGAAATATTGTTGTCTCTGATCTCTCTACAGCCACCTTTGTCTTATTTAAAACTTTATACTCTGAGACTTCTCTTTGCAAATCAGCTATTTCTTTGGTCAGTTTCTTTATGTATTCAACGGCTGTAACCACACCAAGCACCATCCAGTGCCTGGAGCAATTGTTTGCAGCAAAACTGAAGTTCTCTCCGAACTTACGATCATCAACAAAGATTGCTGGAACGTTTCTCACTTTGAGCCCTATGGGCAATGTTGGCCTGAAGGTATTTTGTAAGTAGGTGACCATGCAGTCTGGTTCTCATCAATTTGTTTTCAAGCTTTTCTAGTTTTACTAATTTTACTGTAGAAAAATCTTAGGTTTTCTCTTGAAAACCTAGTGAGCGGAATACATTCCTCAGGTTCACAAGTCATCACCCTCAAAATTTGTGTAATACTCTCCCCTTTTGGCAGCTCCTGCGAATTTGCAGGAATTGTTCCCGCACAGTGATTTTTTTCAAGGAAACTAATTTATTGATTGAAAGGTTGAAGGAAATAGGTTATCCCAAGGGTCTGTTAAAAAAGGCAAGAAAAAGAGCAAGGTACCGCCCACGGGACACCCTTTGGAGGTACAAGTCAGACAACACCAGCAACAGACTGATCTGAGTCACCACATTTTGTACACATAGCAATGACATAAAAAAGGTAATCAATAAACACTAGGACTTCATTTCTGATTAACTGGACACAGTATGAAAACCACTTTTTGCATCCAGAAAAGGGAAAAACGCCAGAGATTATGTGATCAGTTCTCTGCTAAAGACACCAAGAGCTCCAGATCTGAGATCACAACGAATGTACCCCCAATAGTGGGCCATTGTAAGTGTGAGATGTGCAAGGCTTGTGAGCTGACACTTGAAAGAAAGAACTTCACACACTCCAATCGAAAATACACTCTGAAACATCATACCAAGTACAACAGTTCTGATGTTGTATATGTGCCCATGCAAGAAGCTATATGTAGGACAAACACGGCAAAAAGTAAAAACAAAAATCCTCCAGCATTGTAGCAGTGTAAGATGTGAGGTACAGGGAGCCTCACTAGTTGAGCGCTTCCATACAGTTAAACATCAAGTAGAAAGTTTAAGATGGTGGATTTTGGAAAAAATAATCTCCAACCCCAGAGGAGGTGATATATCAGGTGTCCTTCATTTAAGGGAATGCAAATGGATACACACACTTGATACTGTAAGTCAAGGTCTTAAGGAATTTGAAGTGATGTCAAGTCAGGCGGTATTATTAAGTAACAGTTGAATCCATATGTTCTACATCGAACGTCAATCTGAAAATGTATATTTAATCAACCATGTCTTGTTGGATTCATGTGATGCATTTATTGACGCTGATATATGGTGTACATCATGCAATCTGCACGTGTATACTTCATCAACCATGTGTGTTGTATAGCAAAATGATGTTTCATACTGGTGTCTCTTATTGATGATACGTAGTAGTAAGTTACTTAACATCTATTGACCACCACCATACGTGCGCCCGAGGAGGTTTTTAACTTTTTGTTTCTCACCCAGGAATAATTGGATACTTGGTATCCGGGTAGAGGGCGTGGCAGCTAGAACGCTACCTTTGTATCAGCCATTTTCTTTTTTTTAGGCCGTCTAATGTTTCATCAACGTGCATGCGTAAGCAGCATCTGACGGCCACATCCCACTTATCCAGAGGGTCTCCTCTGCCCCGCCGCAGTATACTGAAAGACGGCAATGAAGCACAAGCATGTGTTTGTTGTCTACGTACTATGGGTGAGATAGTTCATTTACCCTGATGATTTTTGGCTGTTTTTGGTGTGTTTTCTTTTTTCCTCTTTTCGATTTCCACTAATGAAATATCCCAATTGTCTTTTAGAAAAGACAAGTGTTTACCGTCTTTACAGCATCCAGTGGGATGCTTATGAAGTGTCGCATCAGCGTGGCTTTCTGCAGATATATTTTTGCTGCCCTGCATTGAATTATTAGGCAAGACCTCTTTCTAGGCAGAGCAACATAGTGTCACTGTTACTAATTACAGTGCCAATAATGTTACGTTCATTTTCTCAACTAGGTTAGTAAGTGGAAATCATTTTAAGCCACAGTTTTCTCTCCATCCCGGCTGAGAGGTGGGGCTCACTATGTTTTAGAATTTAAAAAGTTATTTACTTTGTTTTTCAATTCAATGAGCTTCAGGTTAATTCAGGCATGAATTCCCTTCTAAAGTTTTTAATACTTCTATGCACATTCCTTGTGCTCATTGTGCCAGGATTCCCATTAGACTTTACGTTTTATAAGACTCCAGAAGAGCTGTGATTTTATCACAGTCCTATATAATAATCTGCATATCACACTTTGGGTCTTGTATACTGTACATTTTTTATTATGCAGGCTGTGTCCATTCTTAGGATTGAGGAAGACCCATTTTGATGTTTTAAGAAAACACAATCCATTAGGGTTCAAACATTGATGATACACATGTAGTGCCATGCAATTGCTCGGGAAACATCAAGGAATATTCAATTTAAGACCAGCTGTTGTTATATGGAGATCTAGAGGAACAAAAAGGGCATTGTAATGATTTAATTGTGTTATTGCCATAACTTCTGTCATTTTCTGAGGGGCGCTAGAGAGCCAAAAGCAAGATGGCCGCACTTTAGTGCTACTCTGCCAGCTGTGAGCCAACAATCCGACAAAATCCTGTCCTCTGGCACATAATGTGTGGGGCAACACAGACCAAATATTGGGGACATTGCCATAAACCTGCAGTTTGAAGATCTGGTGGTTCTGTGAGCTGCAAAACTACGCGACGAGACCTTGTGAAGCAGGAAGTGTTAAGGCCAGTGGCGAACGCTGACTGCCCAGTGTGGGGGTGCTGGATCACACCCAGGCCCTCGTCTGCTGATCTGGTGTGTCAGAAATTTGGCGTACTGTGCATCCCGGGGTGCCCCAGGGCACCAAGCAGACACTGAAAAAACATGCATGGGCATTTGTTCACACCTGCGGGACTGAGTTCAGCAGGCCACTCCGTTGGCCCCTTGAGGTTCTCAACTCTGGAACTTACTGGAATAAACTATCACCAAGTGATTGGGTGCTGGATGACATGGGCAAAAGAGATAGATCGCACACCCGGCTTACCTTTGAGACCAAGAGAAGTGCTTGTGAACGCCAGAGGCTGAGCCGGACAAGGAAGTGGCAAGCCAGGACTTAGGCTCCCTGGAAGGCACCCTACTTGCCATGTAACACAGCCTACAAACCATAGACAGCAAGATCAACAAGCTGAACCTAGCATGAATCATATTTCTTCTAAACTGGATCAGCATGCGGAGAGACTGACTGAAGCAGAACAGAGATTCTCCAGCACAAAAGACAATGTTCAAACAATGTTGGGCAAAATGCTGAATATGGAGAAGGTCGTGGCAGTCATCCAAGCAAAAAATGAGGATCTGGAGGTGACATCACGGTGCAATAATCTGAGAATTATGGGGGTCCTGAAATCGACTAACACGGGAAACATGGTGATATACGTGGCGCGTCTCCTCACTTAAATTTTTTGACCCGATGCCCTGTCCCAAATGCTGGTGGTGGAGCACACTCACAGATCTCTGATGCATCGCCCCCCTATCTCCACTCATCCACCCCCCGGGCTCCTGAACACCCCATCCTTGCTAGGCTACTAAACTACAGAGACAGAGACATGTTACTGAGGGGAGAAATCACTCACCAAGGAAACAGTTTATCCTTTTTTCCTGATTTCACGTCCACTGTGCAGACCGCCTGACGAGAATATCTCCCGGTAAAAAAGAAGCTCCAGCAGGTGAGAATCACATATGCTATGCTATAGCCAGCGAGACTACGGATTGAACACCAGGGCAAAATGAAGATCTTCAAGTCACCGCAATCAGCAATGGAAGCTGTCACCAAGTTGCTCCAGAAGCATAAAGAGCGCCGTTAGTCGGAGAACGAACCTGCTGCAGAATCTGCCTGACCTATACAGTTGCTGTTTCAAACTACCACGATAAGACACCATGGTCAAATTACCTGCAACAGACCACTAGAAAAAGGGCACGGGAGGTCTTGTGGCCTGCTGAACTGAGACGGTACAATGTTCTGAGGGGAGTGAATGCACAGCCAAGGGAGCTGGAAAGAATGGGGAGTGACCAGACTGAGATAGGGCATGCTGTAGAACTCTATGACCCCCCACCCTCATGGCTGAGCCTTACCCTCTAGCATCTACTGTAAAGACTGCACCAGAACTCAAAACTGTCATGGCCACCCCGTACACTGGGTGACACTGGGATACTATGCACCCTCCTGAGGGTGCACCCCAAGCTGAACTGTAGAACACGCTAGAGACTCTACAGTGTATGGGGATAAATGTGAGGAGACTACAGGTTCAACTGTTTAGGGGGAATTTCTTTAGCATAGTTGGGATGCTGAAGTGGGCGGGGGAGAAATTCAGGCTGTTTTCTGTTGTTGCCGTAGCTGTACTGTACATTAACATGACACTATCCACCATTACACACATGTACACAATAGTCTCCCAACAATGCTCTGGGACACAGGGGTGACAATACCATAGGTCCGTAGCCCATATCGCTAGTGACTTGGAATGTGTGGGGCCCTAACAACCCCCACAAAACATGACAAGTCCTTGAACATCTTGACAGACACCACATACAGATCGCTTTCCTCCGGGAAACCCACTTGACACGTAACTCGGAGAGGGCGATTGCTGCCCGATGGACGGAAATACGAGTAGCTTCATCGTACTCCTCATACTCCGGGGGGTGATGATTCTGATAAAAAAGGAATGCCCTTCACTGCCATTCACACTATAGAAGACGACCAGGACAGCTATGTCATTCTGCAGAGAACACTGGAAGGGACTCCAGTTACGCTGGTGAACGTGTACGGTCCGAACGCAGACGACCCTGCATTTTACACTAACCTATGGAATGCACTGCGTCCTCTGCTGCCAGCTGAGGTCCTACAGGGCGATCTAAACACAACCCTTGATGTAACACAGTATCGATCCACACAAATGCCCACTCATGACCGACACTCTGCTAGGGTGCTACTGGATGGGATAGAGGAGTTCAATATGGTAGATGTCTGGAGGCTGCGCAACGCAGGAGTACGGGAGAGTACGTTTGCGTCAACTGTGCATGCTACCTGGCCCTGCTTGGACTGCTGGCTGGTGTCGGGAGAGGTAAGCACATGGGCCACAGGCATTCAGCATAAGGCTTGTACGTTGTCATACCACAAGCCAGTCAGACTGGATATTGCCATTCCCACGCTCCCTATCAGGCCTTTCACCTGGCGCTTTCAGGGCACAGCCCTGTTAGATCAGGTCTACAAAGACACTACTGGGCAAGCCAGAAGTGAATATTTTGAAATCAACAAAGACTCAGTGGAGGAGGCTGGTATCCTCTGAGAGGCCTTCAAGGCCACTATACGAGGACTGTGCATCAGTACGAAAGTGGGGATCCTTAGAGATATCTGAGCACATCTGGGTAAGGCGGAGCAAACCGTGCAGCAGCTAGAACACGAGTATGAAAGCACAGGAAACCCAGGCGTGCTGGTGCATATTAGATCTCATATCACTAACTATCAGGAGCTGGCCGATAGAGAGTTATGTTATATATCCTATCACCATGTGGCTATGGCATACAGGGAAGGTGGCCGTCTGGGTAGATCCTTAGTTGCCAAAATACGGCCTGCCACGAACACTCATCAAGTGACCAACATAAAACATCAAGATGCCAGGGACTGCTGGGACATAACCGGTTTCTTGAGTGCTTTTTCCTCCGCAACAGCCGATCCACGTGCCATAGAGATCTATATATCGGATGTAGCTCTACCATGGCTGTCTGCTGCACAGCGGGAGCATTTCTCAAGACCAATAGAACTAGAGGAAGTGTAAGATGCAATACAGACCCTTCCAAATGGAAAAGTGCCAGCCCAGACGGTCTGACGGGTGAATTTTATAAGGCATATACTGCGTGGGTAGCACCACACCTACACGCTATGTACATCAAAGCATAAGCAAAGCAGGCATTCCTGGCAACTTTGAGAGAGACCCTCATTGTCCTCTTGAAAAAGGATAAAGCGCCCGATCAATGCGGGTCATATCACCCCTTATCACTTATAAACAAAGACGTCAAGGTATTAGCGAAGATTTTGGCAAGCCGCCTGCAGCCCCTCATGCTGAATCTTGTAATCCCTGATCGATCTGGCTTTATTCAAAATTGCTCCACCACCCACAACTTACGCACGATCTTTGCCCTACTTCACCGCTTGAACCCACAGATGGAGGCAGCGGTGGTACCTCTAGATGCCGCCAAGGCCTTTGACTCTATCGAACGACCCTATATGTTCACCATCTTAGAACATATGGGAATACCTAGTACTTAACTGAATTGGATCAAGCTCTTATATAACAGCCCAACAGCACGAATACAGGTGAATGGGTACACGTCGGCTCCGATGCACATCTACCATGGGACGAGGCAACAATGCCCCCTTTCCCCACTCCTATTCATGCTGGCACTAGAGCCCCTAGCCTGTATTATCTGACAGAGACACGCAGAAGCAGCACTTTGATTTCAACAATGCCCGATTGGGCTGTCGCTATATCCTGAAGACATGGTGGTTTATGTCAGAACCCCCTCCACACACCTCGCATCCATGCTCTGATAATACATACGAGTTGAGAGCCAATCAGGCCTCTGCATAAACTGGGAAACATCTACAATACTGCCACTGACGCTCTGCACAGTGCCCTTTCCTCTGGACTACCCGCTAGAGTGGAGCACTGAGGCGGTACAATATGTAGGGATCTGGAAACATAAAGACCCAAATGTGATAGTGCGAGCTAACTACAGCACAGCCATGTCGAAACTAGAAGATCTGCTGGACAGATGGATGAAGATGCAGAGTGGCAGGGCTCAAGATGATTGTGCTGCCTCGCTTTCTTTACCTCTTTAACAACATCCCCATCCCCCTTCCCAGCGGATAATTCAAACTCCTTAGAGCACAGCTGATCAAGCTAGTTTGGGTGGGCAAACAGCCCCAGCTGGGATGGCAACTACTGACCCTGCCATACAAGAGAGGCGGCTTGGCAGCACCCGATCTTCATATCTGTTATCTATGTGCACAAGCACAACATGCGTATTATTGGTGTAAACCCCAAAACTATACACTGCACTTAGCAGTAGAGGTAGAAGATGCACACACCATACCGCTTTGTTATATATTACCATACAAGTGTAGAGATACACCGCACAAAAATCACCACAATTGACTGTACCGCCGCAGCGTGGGGAGCACTGGGGGTTACAGCAAACAAACTGCCCCTATACGCTCCAGCGCAGGCACTCAGACATCATGCAGCACTGTCTGTCACACAGGAGGCTAAGGCACTGACACACTGCTGAGAACAGCAGGAATTGCCACAATGGGCGACCTTTACCCAGAGGGAACCTTCTGGGCACTCACAGACTTGCAATACATACAGAATGCCACACCGCTTTTCTCTTTCTAGTGTGATCGCCTTTCACATACAAGACCTTTATCCTACATTTCCAACTGAGCTCCTGACACTGAGCACACTACAAACCCTACTCACTAGCTCGGGTCAGCAGCATTTGGTCACCAAACTGTATGTAGCCACGCAAACTGATGCACCCCCACTGACTGCGAGAGCGCTGGAGCAATAGAACTCCAGACTCACATCACCCCTGACACAAGATGAATGGCTCTTTTGCTGTTTAATAAATTAGTACCTCACCTCCAATTGCAACCTGTGTATTATTCATTTTAAGGACCTTCCACAATGTATCACACGCCCCTGAGATTGCACTGTTATGGGATCCAAGAGAATGCCTGCTGCACCTGCTGTCGACAGGAAAGAGCGGACTTCACCCACCTAGCCTGGGACTGCACTCGTATACAGGGGTTTTGGAGGGCGGTGATGGCTGACCTGTGCGCTATCACAGCGGACTTTGTGCAGGGTACGATCTGGGCATGTCTACTGGGGCTGGTGATGTGGATTCACCCGTGGATGCGTCAATTTGTGTCGGTAGCGCTCATTCCGGCAAAGAGACTGGTGGCTATTCACTGGGGAAAATTCTTATACCCTACACCTGCAAAGTGGCTGAAGGATTTAGCATACTGCAGGGATGTACTGGAGACTTACGCTGAGGAACTGCCTATAGCGTCCCGACCAAAGGACATATGGGCCCCACTCACAAATTACCTATTGGGACAACAGGGGGCCACTCCAACTGCATTGTAGGTATGGGATTGGCACATACATATCATTACGTAGAAAAACTCAGATGTATTGGAAATGAAGACGTATGTTTGTATCTTTTAGCTATATCAGCTATGTACGTATGCAGGCAAATGTTGCTGTTTGTTAATGTGTTTGGTTCGCATGCGAAGCAAAATCAATAAAAAATAAACTTCTGTCATTTTCTGAGTCACTTGAACACTTTGTACTTTTAAAGGCAGCCTTGCTTGAATTCTTTTTCTGTTAAACCTTGGTATGGAATGATAATATACAAACAAAACTAGACCCTTGTGAGTTTGTAATCATTGATTATGTTTTAAGGGTGCTGTGTTTAAAGTAGAAAAGAAAGTAAAACATTATCCTTGCTTACGATCCCGTCGTAATTAATGTACGAACTTGAGCTGTGTTTCTTGAGATGATTTCTACCCAGATCTGTCAAGGAATGAATGCTGTGAAAGGAACAGCAATTGGATATCTATATTTTTATTTGCTCTGACATTTTAACTTCCTGGTTCTTTATGAGCTTTTGTAGTAGACGCAATACTCATGATGTACACAAGAAACCTGGTGTTACAACTAATGAAATCAATAATTTTGTTTTTTAGCTTCTAATATATCACAGAATTCAATAGCTGTATGCAATATAGACATACAGTAGTTACACAGTCCACATTTTTGAAAGCCTGATAGCAAAGAAGGAAACCAATATCTTGAATCTGTTTTCTCTGGCTCAAATCACTGGGACTAATGAATTAATTTAAAGTTTGGGAACGTCTGTGAATAATGTTGAGTTTATAAGACAACGATTGTGTAATGGTATCTTATGACTTTAAAAAGTATTAATGTATATTGAACATCTTCTAGATTTTGCTATTCTCAGCTTTATGACTAGTGATAAATCTCAATGTACAGTCCTTAGCTTTCTTGGTATTAGGGTTATTTATCTGTCATCTATCTCTGTTTCCTAGCACTGTTAGCGGAGGGTATACTGTGAAACCCCTCTCAGAAGCTGCTGGCAGTGTTAGAAACAAAAACACACACTTTGCCAATCTGCTGCCCCGCACACACATGATCAGTGCAGAGTGCGCCCGGCCTAACAAACCCCGCACGATTAGAAGCCTGTGACTTGCTTAGCAGAGCTCCAGACCACTAAGAACTGCCAGTGGCCATCCTAAAACATTTGTCATGTATTAGTGTTTTTTAAGTTCAATCAACCTGTAGCTGCTAAGCATTAGTAATTTTACAGCCAGTGGAATACCATGTGTTCTGCAAACTCAGACTACAGTTTACAAAAGCACAATCATGGTGCTTTAAAGCGTCAGGGGGCGTACCCCCACTTTAAGGTGCACTCTTTCACAGTCCAGACACAACTCTATCAGCATTCCACCCCAACACTCCCATTGTACTAGCAGTGCAAATAGCTGCAGACATTCGTAAAAGGCCTGGGCATCCTCGCTGCCAGCTCTGAATAATGTTTTTCTTCTATGACACACGATTTGATTTGCAAACTTGAAAGCCACTTTGAAATAATGCAACAGCGCCTCGGAGATGCCAAAAAGGAGGATATTTAATTGTGCTAGCCTGAATTCACAAACAGGCTAAAGCAAACACAGCTGTTCCACTTGGGACACTAATACCGAAAGTAAACTGTCAGTGAAGAATAAGAAATGTTTACAGCAAACCATTGTGCGGGGCTTTTTTCACAGTAATCCCTCCTGTTGTGCCCCTCGCCCCAAAATAAACAGCATGTTGTCACTGAAAGACCCTAAAATAGACAACGGACTGCCTTACAAAGACACTCCTATTTCAAAGGCCATTTCTACACAAGAGTTTAGACAGCACCACACCAACAAAATCTCAAACATTCTTTGTCCACATTGAGCCATTTATTAACAGACTAATTACAGCAATAACAGCTAATAAAAATGGCATGTTTTGGGACATGTAGCACAGATCTATAAAGCAATGTCCAAGAGCATAGGCAAAGAAGCATAGGGGGTGTCCAGTTCATTCTGTCGATGAGAAGGTGATGCATGTTTCGTGTCCTTGGAGTGGCACTGTCCACCACACCACACTCCAGACTCAGCCATGGAGGAGAGAGTGCAGGGTGTCACCACTGCCATTAGGTTCATGCACAATGGCGGGCTCACAGCCGATGCAGTTGCTGCAGTCTGCCACAGGCAGAATCATACATATCTTACACCTTCATTTGGAAGGGTGCCCTCTGGATACAGGAGAGGAAGGTTCTGGATATGCAACAGGATCCCAAGTGGCTCACCTTCACAGGAGAGATGGAGAACCTTGCTAAGTGTCTGAGATGTTGTCTGCAACTAAGGGATTGAGATGTGTTTGGGATCTAAGGAGTGGCTCTTGTCAACATTCCTTGCTCTCTCCTGAGCTCCGCAGGATAAAGAGTGCCACCCGTTGGCTAGGCAAGAGCTGGTAGCAGTTTTTAAAAGGGTGCCATGTTGGTCCATTACACTCCGTCACACACCCTTCGGAGCGAGCTCATTGCTTCTCTAGGACCACCCTTCAAAGACTAGCTGGCTGCACAAAGTGTGACTACTAAAGCCCCCTAACCACAGTGGAACATAAAAGGCTTTTTACCATTTATAAGCTAAAACTAATAGCTTTGCCAATGCATGCACTTCTAGTACCGCAAAGTAATTTTGTATGGGTTAGTGGAAATCCCCTAGAAACCGATTAACTACCGTATTTATCGGCGTATAACACGCACCAGCGTATAACACGCACCTCATTTTAAGAGGAAATTTCAGAAAAAAAAACCATTACATTTTATCGGCGTATAACACGCACACATCATTTGCCCCCTATTTTCAGGGAGAAAAAGTGCGTGTTATACGCCGATAAATTTCATTCGATGTTGTCAAAAAGTTTAACTACCTATATCAACATGATGGGAATTTAGGAGACTGTTCATGTGTGCCAAACAGGAAAACCTTTTTATTGATGTGGAGACAATGTATCATTTACAATGAGAGCGCCTGCAGGTGCAGGCAAAAACAGAAAATATAAAGCAAAAAAGTCAAGTAACGCAGGAGCTCCCTAGAATGAATCATGCCACTAGCAAAAATAGGAAAACAAAAATATCAAGTGACAGGCAGAACCTGCTGTATTCTGTGTGGCAAATAGAAAAACAAGAAAACAGCTTTATTGCTGAAGAGACAATGTAACATTTACAATGAGAGCGGCTGCAGGTGCAGGCAAAAACAGAAAACATTGCAACAAATGTCAAGGAAACAACTAGACACACTGACACAGAAGGCCCCCGAGAATGAACCTTGTAACTAGCAAAAATAAGAAAACAAAAACAAGAGGCAGGCAGAACCTGTAGTAAAAAGATAAAGGGAAAATGAGGTTACATCAGAAAAATATGCAAAACAAAAGCCTAGGAATCCTTGATTTACCATGAAATTTCCTTTTACTATTCGTGCACACAGGCACTGTTTTGGGAAAGCGGTGGAAGGCGGACAGGCATATTTCCTACCATCTGGTCGCATGTTTAAAGGCATGTTTTTGTTGCCAGTGGGAAGCATGATTATGAGCTGATGAAATAGAGCTCTCAGAACAGATTAGTTTCCCTGGCTCGGCTGCTGACACACTGAGAAGCACAGCTAGTCCACTCAAATCCTTCCTGCCAGTTGGAGTCGATGTTAATCTTACCAAGACAAGCCTTGGTCTGTGGGGTTAATTCATGAAATCTGTTGAATGAGAAACAGGAATGCAATTATAGTAGAGAAAAAGAAAATCCGAAACATTTCAGACCCTGTGAAATGTGTGCTCAGTGGAAACCTTAACACGCTGGAAGAAAACAACATGCAGACTTCACACCTTACGGGGAGGTACCAGGTCAGAGATACCAGGCCAGGATTACCGATTGGGCCGGCATCTTCCCACGAGTTAAACCCCAGATATGGGTTACTACTGGGTCCTCTTAAGCAAACTTTCTACGATTCAGGGGACTTTAGCACTCAGCTTTGAGCAGGTGGCAATAAAGTGGGGGGGGGGGTGAGTGAGTTACTTTCCACGATGCTCAAGGCTGGGGCAAGCTTCTTCTTACTCCTGGCCCCAGACTGTCAGATGCTTTTACCCAGTATTTCTGCAACTGGTAAAACTGGGGTAGAGCCAACCTGTCATTGTATAATACTCAAAGTATTAAGAACAACAGCGAGTAGGCGCTGGGTGAAAAGCCTAAGACTCAACATTTTTGGAAATTCACCTCAGAAGATCTATGCTCTTAATAGGTATCTACTGAAGATTAGCATCAAAATCCTTTCATCTAATAGCTTATACCACTGCCTTACACACTGTTGTATCACTAGAAATACATTCCACAGCATGTAATAAAACAGCTGCTGTTACACAATTCTGCATGCCTCATACACTACAGATGAAAAAGTGGTTTATGCTATGCATTCTGTACCAAACATCAACAATTCTCTTGACTACCTACATCCCTGGAAGCACCCAGATAAATGCCCCTAATATATGTGAGCAGTAAGAAACAATTTACTATACATTATGCACCACAATACACCACATTCACAAGTCGGTCCTACACCATAAGGTCATACGCCACGACACCTATAATAAGGGCCCACAGTAATTTCCTCAACGCAAAAACCATCAAGCTTGCTGGCGAGGAAACAAGTGCACACTGTCTTTGGAGCTCTTATTGCATCTCTCAACCAATCAGTTGCTTCTGGCTTCAATTCTTAGTGCACTTGAACCCTAACTGGAATTTTCTAAACTCACCAAAGCTACTTTGAGCCCTGTTATCACTAACAATAATGTTAGGAATCCCCTGTTTTCTGCATTACACAGGCTACTTAGTTCTGAGGATGAGCCCCAGTATGTCTTTTGAACTTGATTTTTGCCCTATGCAGATGCGTATATCTTGATGTAACAACTGATTGCAGTTCTTTTACAGGACCCTTAGGTGTATCATATTGCCAGCTGATGCCTTCTGCTAATGTTCAACACTGGAAGTCATTATTTCATTTCATTCAGAATTTGCTGTACCAATGATCACTGTTTCCTTTGAATTAATTTTAATTGCACATTATTTACCAGCCTTCAGCTAACCAAATATCATGAATACGTTCACAAAAGTAATTGCAATAGCACTGGTAACAGTTTCTAGAGTAGAGGTCTTCAAACTGGAGAATGGGCTCTCCTCAAGGAGCCTTAATTGATCTTAGGGTTGTGGTGAGGGTGGCAGGGACTGTGAGGCAGAGGCAAACACCATGGAAACTGTGAATGAAAAGAGAGCGGCAGCGAATGTAATAGGCCATAAGTAACCTAATTTGTAACTCATGTCCTGGTTGGGAGTAGATGTGCAAGAGTGTCAGTGAGCACAAATAACCCTTAAAGGTTCCCCTAATTTCTATTGAAACATCACACTATGGACATTGGACATGAGTAAGGAGTCCTGGCTCCCAACTGAATGTTGGCAACCATGCATTTTAATGTATTTTTAAATGGGATAACTGAACATAAATGCAATGTCCTACTCGTTAAATATGGTCAGATTTGTCAATTTTATAGAATAATGGTGAGAAAATACCTTTATCTTCCTGGGGAGGCCAGATAAAGTTTTTTTTCTTTACATGGTGGGTGCAGCATTGAAAAGTGTGAAGACCTCATTCTAACACAATAGTTAGGAGGTCCGTTCATGTTGACAATATATTTATGCAGGGGCGTCGCCCCCCTGGCTGAGCCAGGACCTGAAAGATAAAATGATATTTCTTTATTGTTTTATCTTTCAGCTGCTGGCTGAGCCATCAGCATGTGCTGGGAGGGGCGGGCTGGGCCACGGGAGGTAGGAGGAGGAGAGAGTGCACCTAAGTGCGCATTTGCGTTTGGCTGGCTGTCTTAGGCCGGCCAAACACACATGCGCACTCAGGTTTCCACAGCCGGGTTGGAGAAACTGCACAGACTCCAGGGCAGTGTCTGTGTGTCATTCCAAGCCGCTCAGACCAATCTTGATGCTGCTTTCATGTTAGGTTTAGCACGAAAGCAGTGCCAGGATTGCTGGGGAGCCTGTGCTGGTGTCTCAGTGAATGCTGGTACACCAGAAAAAGAGCAGGGAAGCGAGGTGGCAGGTGGCGGCGGCAACAGGCGAGGTACTTTTTTTTAACAAAAACATTTTATTCCCCCCTGACCCTGTCCCTCCCCCCCACCCTGCCCACCCTACCCCTCCCCTTGAGATTTGCAGTGGCCGCCACGTACTTATGTGTCCTTACGTCAAGTAGACACAGTTATCTTTATGGTGACTCTGTCCATGCCTTCATTTGCTAGTGGCCGAAACATCAGACCCATGAATTTGGATTTCTAAAGGAGGACTTTGTGATGGTGTGATCCTGCTTGGGTGAAGGGTGCATAGCTGCATATATGATAGGACACTGGTACCAAATGCCCAACGTTATGGACTTAAAAATATTAACAGAGGTTCAGGATAGTAGAGAGCTAGGAGTACAGTGAGTATTCCAGAGCTATTTAACATAAAAAAACATCCTTACCCCCTTAACTCAGCAAAATGATCAGTCTATAACAATCCATCTTTCTGGTGACAACTATAGAAAAATATACTGCAACGCAGTTAACCATTTTTGTTAGAAAGGGAGATTTTTTAATTCCTTTGTCATCATTTTAGAAGGGATTTTGCATTAACATAGCAAGCCTCCAAATTCCCTATGCCAGTCTGGATGGGAGAGTGTGCATGTTTACTTCACTGGATACTGGCAAGGCATTTGATACGATTGTCCATTGGATTTATTATGGAAGAATTTGATTATATGTGGGGTTTCAGAGCAAATAATCTAAACATAATTGAAAGCAGACTCACTTGGCCAATGTTTAGAAGATACCAAGAGGTGTTCCAGTGACTTTGGCAGTCTGGTGAATTAGATCCAGTCTGAGCTAATTTGTCTGAGCGACATCTGAAAACATTCTGGCACAATCATTGAAATGCAAGTGGCTGAGCAGTAGGGTAACCTCTTGAGGAGGCAATGCAGTAAAATCCAACAGAGAAACATGGTTGGAAGCCCTCCTGCACAGTGCGCTCAGGGGTGACAGATTCACATTTTCCCAAGGACAGCAGCTTTGAGGGAGTGTCCTCTTGTAGCAGCAGGATAGAAGGTTGGATCGCAGGAGCTGAACCTCCCCATTAGAGAACTTGGTGCCCTTAATGCAGTGAATGAAACCAGAATGGGCAAGTGTCTTGACGTGTGAGCTCTGGTCTGCATACTATAGTTGGAACCCATGAGGCTCCAGGAGAAGGAGGAATGCCGGGAGCGATCCACAGAGGCCAGGGCTGCTGCACAAATAGAGGTAGGAGCAGTGTTCTATTGTAGTCTCTGTGTCCATAAGACATCAAACACCTTAATTCAAGCATGGGCCACAACGAGGACAGGTAGGGAGGTGATAGAGTGAGGGTAAGAAGAGGCCGCCATGAACCTGGCCTACTTTTTGTCTCTTCTTACATGTCAACTATATGATCTACAGGCAGCAAGAAGTGGATAAGCAACAGCTCTGAGAGTTGCGAGAGTTAGAAGAGGAGTAACTTCATAGGCATAGATCTGCAGAACTACTGCCTCAGCATTGCTTAGTGAACTGTGGAGGGCTCTAAAACTGGTCTAACTATCTGAGGGCTATAATCAAAGAGTCAAACTCCAGCCTTCTTTCTCTCTCATTGGTCAACCATAATGGTTCTTGCTGGAAAATGGCCCTTTGTGCAAGGCCACCCGCAAACATTTTGCATTCCGCCTCCTATTTTTTCTGACTTTGTTTTTGTTGGCTTTAGTACTCTGTGAACTTTACCACTGCTATCCAGGGCTAAAGTGCTTGTGCTCTCTCCCCTAAACATGGTAACATTGGCTTATTCCTAATTGCAACATTTAATTTACTTATAAGTCCCAAGTAAAGTGCTACTACAGGTGCCCAGGACCTGTAAATTAAATGCTACATGTAGGCCTACAGCACTGATTCTGCCACCTACCTAAGTAGCCCTTTAACCTTGTCTCGGGCCTGCCATTGCAAAGTCTGTGTGTGCAGTTTTACACTGCCATGTAGACCTGGCAAAATAACCCTTTTGCCAGGTTGAAACCTTCCCTTCTTATACATGTAACTCACCCATAAGGTAGGCCCTGGACAACTCTGAGGGCAGGGTGCAATGTATTTAAAAGGCAGGACATGTACTTTTAAGTTTTACATGTACTGGTAGTGAAAAACTCCAAAAGTTGTTTTTCACTACAGCAAGGCCTATCTCTCCCATAGAATAACATTGGAATTGCCTTATTAAATCTTATAAGTGTAATTCACAATCTGAAAGAGATAAACTTTTCGAGTTTGGTGTCTCTGGAATCACAATTTAAAATCACAACTTATGGTGAAGTTAAACAGCAATTTGAAAATACCACTTTTAGAAAGTTGACATTTTCTAACTTTAGCCATTTGGTACCTGCTGCTTGTCTCTGGTCACTTGTATTCGGTTCGCGACAGCAGGGCTTTGTGTATACCCTCTAGACAGCCACACACAATGGGAGCTTAGATGTGACTTGATGGGTCAACCTGGGCGGATCGGAGGAAAGAGCTAGGCACACCCTCACTTACATCTGAATAGGCTATGTCCTGTCCCTACACAAAGGGCTGCATAACCCCCTGTAGTGAGTCTGGGGTCAGGGCAGGAAGAGAAGGACCTCTGTGCACTTCAAATGCCTGTCTTTTTCAAAGGCCCAACTGGTTATAAGTACTGGACCTCTGACACCACCAACTGAGTACACTTCTGGAACTGTGAAGACTGCCAGGAATAGTAACTGCTGTGCTGCTGAAGGACTACAACTTTGCTGGACTGCTGCTTTGCTGCACTCCTGCCTTGCTGTGCTGCCCTGCTTCCTGCTGCTCTCTATTTCCTGGGTGAGAAGAACTGGATCTACATCACTTGAACCCAGAGTGACTCCAAGGGCTAGCTAGCCTCCTGATCTGAAGTATTAGGGACATCAAAACCTCCAACCCCCCCTGCTCCTACACATGGAGTCTGCCATCTGTGAGTTTACCCTGCCAAGTGATGCGACCCCAGTCCTAGACCCTCGGAAGTGGGCCTAAGGTGTTTGCTCCTGTAGAACTGATGCATCTTCTGCTGCAAGACCAGAACCGATGCATCACAGATGCTGCATGAGTCTAAACTGATGACACAGACTTGCATTGCTGCATCTTGGGACCAGCGCGTTGCCTTTGGAACCGCCACTACATGACGATTTCCCTGGTACTGGGGAGCTTCACAGCTCATCGGAGCCGACACATTGCTCTGACTGCACAATGCTTCCTCGACACCGGACTTTGCATCGCTCCTTGGTTTTAAGTGCTATTTTACAGTTTATTCTTTCAAATTTCACAGCTCAAGTTCTACTTATTGGATTTTTGTTATTTTTGTCATGTTTTATTTATTAAAATCCAAGTTATTGGTCAAACCTGGAGTGGAATCTTTTTGTGAGGGTTTTCACCCTTTTCTGTTTGAAGTTATGCACAAATACTTTACACATTGCCTCTAAATTAAACCTTACTGATATGTGCCAAGCTGCAAGAGGGTGAGCACAGATTAATTTAGGGTTTGCCTGACACTTACCCTGATTAGGATTGTGGTTGCTGCTTTACCAGGGCTCACAACCCAGTCAACCACCAACCCAATTTTTAACAGTTCTGATCAGGAGGCTTCCTGGAATGGGTCCTAGAATATTATTGGAAAAGAGGATGCTTGAGATAAGGCAAGACAGTGCTGCATCCTTGCAGCACCAAAACAAGCTTGAGTGATATGCATTTGTGAATAATGGTGGGTCTGCATGTAGAAGAAACATGCAGAGTACAGATGAGTTGGACAAGTGGGAGCAGACAGAATAAACAATTACTTATGTGCTAGTTGCTGAGAGGGTGGCCAGGTCAGCACATGAGACCAATATGGGCAAAATGTCTACAGAGCTATATCTCCTGCATGCGAACTCCACAAAATATCTGACCAGGTAACAGTGGAAAAAGTGATGCAAAAACATGCAAAGGATATAAAGGTGATAAAGGTGAAACTAATCAAGTTTCATTCGGTGAGACTGCAGGTAGCAGCCAAGGCAGAAGATGTGGCGAGCCAATGTCAAAGCAAAAAAGTCCGTATTGTTGGCCCCACTAAAAGGCAAAGGGGAAAAGCATGAAACTGCTTTTCAAAGTTCTTATCCTACAACATATAGGTCCTCAATATGACAGTGGTGGTAAATCCTGCTTACCGACATGCTGACGGCCACCAACTTACCACGGCGGCAGAGGATATCCTTTCACCATATTATGACACACACCAATCCAACAGAATTCAGCCACATACACAAATCCGCCAGTCCAAAGGTTAGTGATAAACTGGTGGTATCAAAACTCACACCGTTACGCCAACAGAACAACGTCCGTCACATTATGACCCACAAATCACCACAGCGGACATTCAATGGCGGTAAACCATTGGCGGTACATACCGCTGCGGTCACAATGGACACCCACATACAAAACAATACCACATTGGATAATTCAAACAACACACACCTGACACCCATACACACACCAACCGACACCACTATAAAACACACACCCACATTACCCACATTCCTTTACGATTTCAAATCCATGCTACCAGAGAGATACCAAGATCACTGAGACAACTAGTGCCACACACTACTCACACCTATACACCACTCACGCACTCCACATCACACACCCCAATACATTACCCAATACACCCTCACCAACAGACCTCACATAACACCCATGGCACCACAAAGACACCCCTGTTTCACAGGGGAGGCGCTAAGGGTCATGGTGGAGGAAATTGTCAGGATAGAGCCACAGCTATTTGGACCACAGGTGCAGAAGATATCAATAGCCAAGAAGATGGAGCTATGGCGGAGAATCGTGGACAGGGTGAACGTCGTGGGACACCACCCCAGAACTAGGGATGACATCAGGAAGAGGTGGAACGACCTACGGGGAAAGGTACGTTCCATAGCAGCAAGACACCAGCTCGCTATCCCTAGGACTGGCAGTGGGCCCCCACCTCATCCCCCACAACTCACAGCATGGGAGGAGCAAGTCTTGGCAATAATGCACCCTGAGGGCCTGGACGGAGTCGGAGGAGGACTGAACTCTGGTAAAATCACCTTTCAACAATTATCACCCCCCATACCTGCATGCCATCACATACCCTTACCATCACTCCCATCACTCCACTACATCCCACACACTCCGCCATCACATCTCACTTATCCCAATGCCAAGCTCTGTATGCTGTACCAATTCATGGACACCCCTCACAGCCCTGAATGGACACTCATCACTAAAGCATGCACAGTATTGAGAACTAACAATCCCACCATACACTAACATACAAAAGTGAAAGCTGGCAGGGCAAATGAAATGATAGAGGAGAAGCCAAGGATGTACAATATGTCATACACATCAACCATAACACATCATTTACATCCCCACAGGTACCCCAGCCAATGTCACCGGAGAGGAGTTGCCAGCACTATCCAGTCCCCCAACAGAAGAAGCCCACAGTGATGACAGTAACTCTGGTCTTTAGGATCCGGATGATCTACCCGGCCTATCAGGGACCACTGGACAGCCGGTTACCCAAGCCAGTCACAGACCACCACAGAGCCTCCCCCATCAGGAAACAACACCACAGCACCCACCCAGCGTACCCACACCTCTGTCCCCAGGGCATGTCAATCAGCAGTGTGTCCACCTCTAAAGGGACCCCAGGCCACATCTTGCACACAAGACAATCAGGGACCTGGGGTCAGTGGCATTGAGCACATGGTTCAGGGGACAGAGGCACAGTCCAACAGGGAAACTGGGAGGAGTGCTGTGCGCCAGGGGGAGGACAGGCCCAGGGAACCGACTCTCCAGGAGGCACTCTCTGAGATCCTGGGAGCCTACCAACATTCTGAGGACACGATGGGCCAGATCCTGGTCAACGTGCAGGAGAACAGGCGGCTGCAGGAGGAACAGTACCAGGGGATCAGGGAGAACTTGCAGGCCATCAACACCATCCTGATTTCCATAGCAGGGGTGCTGGTAGACATGGCCAACATTATGAGGGAGGCAGTCTCACACCAGCGGGCCCCTGCCACTAGCCAGACATCTGAACAGCTTTCCACTTCCGCTGCCACTAGTGGCCAGGAGGCCCTGTCACAGGACTCATAGGCCACCAGCACCTCTCTCCCTGCAGAAGGTGAACCACCCCGCAAACGTTCTCTGCGATCCAGACCGAAGCCAGAGACACATGCCAAGACCACCACCAGGAAATGAGACTCTCCTGATTGCCCCCTTGTGTCCCAATCAGCCACCCTGTCCACCTTGAACTGCCATTGCTCCCCTTCCTATGTCCCCTTGGACAATGCACCTGTGCTACAAACAGACTGGAACAATACCCTGGACTTTCCTCCATCATCACCCCATCCCATTGCATTTTCCCCCATATGTTAGCACTTCAATAAACCCCCTTTGAAAAAAATCCATTTGGAGTATGTCATGTATATCAAAAATGTATTTTTTGAAACAGGTACAAACATTGCAAATGTAATTTACATAGAATGAGCATAGATTAATGACCTGTGGCTAGCTGTAGTGATCACACCAGGAGTATTTGTCAAATCACCAACATCTGCTAAATAAATTGCCAGAGGGAACAGTAAGTGGGCATAGAAGTGGGAAACATCAGCATGCCATTGCCACACATATTACAACCAAAGTCATTGAAATGTAAAGTTACACTGTCTTACCTGGGTGTCATTGGAAGTATTGACGGATCACAGAAGTTCTGTTGTCCTCATCCTCATCCTCTGGCTCCTCATCCTCACTGTCCACAGGGACTACTGCTGCCACAGGGGCATCTCCAGTCTCTTCCTCCTGCAGAAAAGGTACATGGTGTCTGAGGGCCAGGTTGTGCAACATGCAGCATGCCACTACTATCTGGCAGACCTCTTGAGTGAGTAGCACAGGGATCCACCTGGTATATGAGGCACCGGAACATGGCCTTCAGGAGGCCAAAGGTTCTCTCAATTATCCTTCTGGTTCGCACATGTGCCTCATTATTATGTTCTTCTGCCCTTGTCCTGGCATTCCTCATAGGGGTCAGTAGCCATGATAGGTTTGGGTAACCAGGGTCACCTGCAAATATTGAGGGACAACATGTAGCCACACACTATTCTATATGGCCAGCACCACAGGCATGCAACAACATATACTGGGTGGGAATCGGGGCTCACCTATTAGCCACACCGTGTGCCTCTGTAGTTGGCCCATAACATTTGGGATTATGCTATTCTTTAGGAGAAAGGCATCATTCACCCAGCCAGGATACTTAGCATTGATGTGGGAGATGTACTGGTCCACCAAGCACACCATCTGAACATTCATGGAGTGGAAACTCTTACGATTCCTGAACATCTGTTCATTATGCCCGGGAGGGGAGATAAATGCAGTATGTGTACCATCAATTGCCACAATTATGTTGGGGATATGTCCCATTGCATAAAACTCAGTCGTCACTATGGCCAAATCCTCAACCTGGGGAAAAGCAATGTAGCTGCACATGTGTTTTATCAGGGCAGACAACACTCTTGTCAGCACTACTGAGAACATTGGCTGCGACATTCCTGCTGTCAAGCCCACTGTCACTTGGAAAGAACCAGTTGCCAGGAAATGGAGTACAGATAGCACTTGCACGAGAGGGGATCCCAGTGGGGTGACAGATAGCAGATATCAGGTCAGGCTCCAATTGGGCACATAGCTCTGTGACTGTGGCCCTGTCAAGTCTATAGGTGAGGATAATGTGCCTGTCCTCCAATGTAGCCAAGTCCACCAGGGGTCTGTACACGGGGGTATGTCTCCATCTCCTATTCATCTGCAGCGGTAGGTATCTAAGGGACACAAGAGTGAGGAGGCTGTCACAAACTGAACATTGAAGCCACAAAAGTAGTTTGCATTCTGTACATATGTAATGGGTCAGTGTGATTTGTCCAGTATGTGCCTATTTCTCCTGTGACGCAGCATGATTCCATAGGGCTGTCTCCCCTCCCAATGAAATGGCATCCACCTGTCCTGTGTGGAGGGAAAGGTGGAAGTGAGGTAATTCCGCTGATGTTGTGCACCATGGCAGGAGGCGGTCGGGAACCGCCGTGCAATTCCTCATTGGTTAAAATTGGGCCCCATGGGGTACAGTGGGTGATCTGTGCCAGTGGTGAGGGTATGCACCGCTATGGACGTGACCGCCATTTTCTATCTGATTCCTCACTTGCTACCTGACCTTCCATAGGAGAAGACCTACACTACATGTGCTGCTGTGACCTGTGTCTGGAACCTACCATGGCCCGTGTGACCGGGAAAGGGCCCCAGCCTTCACTTCGGTGGAGTTGGAGAGACTGGTGGATGGGGTCCTACCCCAGTATGGACTGCTGTATGGGCCTCCAGACCAACAGGTGAGTACACTGTGGGCACGATGCATGTGGCATGAATGCATGGAGTTGTGTGTGTGAAGGCCTCGTGTAAGAGGGGCGGGTGGATGTCCTCTTTGCGATGTACACATTGTGTGTGGGGCTATGTGTGTGCCAATGGTGATGGAAACGGGTATGGTGGGCCATATGTGTAACTGTCTGGACTGTTTGTCTAATGGTGTTTTCCTGTGTGTATTGCCTCTGGAGGTCAGCGCCCATTCAAAGAATGATATATGGTGTGCCATCGCAAACGGAGGACCTGGGCATGGAAGCTAGTGATGGCCTCCCAACGAGGAAGGAGTGCCCATCGGACCCTGACTCCCCTGATGGCCCGTACACTGGCAGTGGCCTATCCAGAGCTGGATGGGCACTTGAGGGCATCACAGCAGCCAGAAGGGGGTGAGTACAGTGGCTATCATTACAACTTACGGCTGGAGGGGTGGTATCCGGGTGGTGGCTGTGTGTAAGTGGGTGCCCCTATGCCAGGCCTGACATAGCAGCATAGGTCCTCTGGTGGCTAGGGTTCCGAAGGGATAATCCTGCCTACCTAACTTGTAAGCATCCACTACTGGTCAGGGCTGCGTGGGTCCCAGGTGTGCTGCAGTTGGCAGTGTGTGCTCCTCCTCATGACTTGGTGGCTAGCAATATCAGTGGTGGTGCAATGCATTGTCCGTAGGCCTGTTCCCTGTGTGTGAGGGTACTGTGTATGGCAACTGTGGTGTTGGTGCAGCCATTGACCCAGTATATCCTTTGTCTCTCTCCCCTCCTTTCTTGTTTTGTCATCCTGTCCTTATGTGCAATAGCATCATCTGGTGGAGGAGCAGAGGCATCAGCGAAGGAGGGAGCTGCATCCCACAGGACCCAGGAGGTAGAGTCCACGCTGAGGGCACCAGTGGGACGGAGGGTGAGGGGAGCACCACGGCAGAGACTGGACGGGACAATTCAGACTCAGATACCTCCTCCGATGGAAGCTCCCTGGTGGTGGCGGACAGTTCTGTGATCACCCCAGCTACAGGTGCAGCCGCCACCCTCATACCAGCAACGCCCTCCCAGCAGCCCCTCAGCGAGTTGCCCATGCATGCTCACCCAGGAGGGTGGGCATCTCCTTCGCCCCAGGCACCTCAGGCCCTGCCCCAATGAGCTCTGCTGGACTGAGTGAGGAGGCTATTGACCTCCTGAGATCCATCTTTGTAGGGCAGTCAACCATTGTGAATGCCATCCAGGGGCTGGCAGCCCAGATGCAACAATCTAATGCATTCCTGGAGGGCATTCACACTGGATTGGCGGCCCAACAGAGATCGATCCAGGCTCTGGCCTCCTCTCTGATGGCAGCCATTGTCCCTGTTTCTACTGTCCCCCCTCCAACTACCACTTCCCAGTCCTATTCCCCTCAACCTCAACCCCAACCAATCCCAAGCACACAGATAGACGAGCATGCACACAGGACAACACCCAAGAGTGTCACAGGCAAACACAAGCACCAAACTTCATCCCACAGGCACTCACACAAACACCATCCAGTTGCAGATGCAACAACATCCACTATTTCCACTGTCTCCCCCTCTTCCTCCTCCTCCACCTTTCACCCAGTTAGGTCCACACTCACACCTGCATGCACTACATCATCATCCACTACCTGCATCATCACCACAAGCAGAACACACACCTCACTGGCAGACACCTCCACAACAGCCATGCACACGTCCCCTGTGTCCTCTCCCACTGTGTCTGTCCCCCCCTAAAGTACACAAATGCAAGCACTCAGACACCCAATGGCCACCCACCTCACAACAGCATACAGCCCATGCACCTGCACCCAAATCCAGCAGACAGACACCTCCAACAAACCCCCCTCATTCTCCACTCCCATAACTTCTCCCTGTTCCCGCCCCAATGTCCCTAAAAAGCTTTTCCTTTCCACCATTGACCTCTTCCCTCCCGCCTCTCCCTGTCCTGCACGTATGGGCAGGGAATCAAGAACCCAGCCAAGCACCTCAGCCACACAGTCCAGGGGCCCAGTTCCATCTGCACCTACTAGTGGTGGAAAGGATTCCAGGCCACATATACTAAAGGGGAAGGAGCGTGCACCAGCCAGCCGGAAGGGGAAGGAGCCTGCACCAGCAGGCAAGAAGGGCAAGGAGCCTGCACCTGCCAGACGAAACGGGAAGGAGCCTGCACCAGCAGGCAAGAAGGGCAAGGAGCCTGCACCAGCAGGCAAGAAGGGGAAGGAGCCTGCGGAGCCTGCACCGGCAGGCAAGAAGGGGAAGGAGCATGCACCAACAGCTGTCACGGAGCCCCCACCACTATCGTGGTTGTGCTGCCATCGCAGGGTGCAGGGGCTGTGCAGGAGCCTCCCACCACCACCACCAGCACCACCACAGTGCAGCTGTTACCGCCGGCAGACGCAATGTGATCCTGCCTCCATGGGCTGTTGTGCGGCCTGTCCACTCCAGAGCCAGTGGGGAAGACACTCACTCGAGAGATTGTGGCCTATCACTTCCCAGGACAAAGCACATGGCATGTTGCCCCCTCCAAAACCAGTGGCGAAGACACCCACTCCAGAGACTAAGGTCTTTCACTCCCCAGGACCAGGCACAGGGCATGTTGCCCCCTCCAGAGCCAGTGGGAAGACACCCACTCGACAGACTGAGGCCTATCACTCCCCAGGACAAAGCACAGGGCATGTTGCCCCCTCCAGAACCAGTGGGGACACCCACTCGAGAGACTGTAGCCTATCACTCCCCCGGACCAAGTACAGGGCATGATGCCCCCTCCAGAACCAGTGGGGAAGACACGCACTCGAGAGACTGTGGCCTTGCACTCCCCAGGACAAAGCACAGGGCACGTTTCACCCTCGAGAACCAGTGGTCTTGTTTCTGCTTCCGGCTGAGGTGCCCCCCTCACCCTGAGGTACCTGCCTATTTGCCAACTGATGCCCCTGCAGTGTTGTCTCCGTATTGATGCAGGTGACAAGTGTGGCCTTGGACTTTGCTCTGTGGCCCACACAAAGCGAGGACTGGGCATTGTCCCTTTTTCTGTACATTTGTACATATCTGTAGCATTGGCTAAATTATTATTTATATTGTGATGATCTTATTACAATCACTTTCCTGTTGTCCTTGCATTATTCAGCCGATGTAGGGGGATTAACCTGTTTTCCTGGGGAGCTGGATGTGTGTATGGTGTGTGTGTTTGTGGGGTGTGTATGGTGCATGTGTGTGTCACTGTAGTTCCCCCCACCCCCTTGTGTGCTAGGAGGCTGTACTCACCGTCATATTCGCTGGCATTGGTGTTCGTGGTGGAGCAGAACGTAGAATATCATCAGAAATGCTTGTAGTTCTGGTTCCATGGCAGCATGGTTCTTCCATGTATCTCCAATGGTGAGTCCTTTCACTTCTGTGCAGTGTTTCCGCCAGGCTTTTGATGTCGTTAGTACCGCCCCGGAAAAGGTGGCGGATTGTCTGGTCATAATATGGTGGGTGGAACTTTGACTTCTGCCTGCTGTAGGTGGCTACTGCTATGGTGCCTGTTGTTTCTGCCCTGGCGGTTGGTGTGGTACATTGGCTGTCTTTCAGAGATCTTTCCGCCATGGTCATAACTTGGCAGTAGTTACAGCCGGCCTGTTGGTGGTATTACCGCCATTTTATCACCGACCGCCAGGGTCGTAATGAGGGCCATAGTCCCCAAATGGCCAGTCCAACTTTTTCTCCATGGAAGCTGAACATTGACCCCGGCCTGCTACCCTCTCACAAGGAAAATCATTATCCGCATCAAAACTGTAGAAACAGAGAAGGCACATAGAACCCATGTTGGTTGAAATATGAGAGTACAAACATCCTCATGTTTCCAGGACTTCGCTCAAGCTGTTTAGCAAAAGAGGCTTACCTTTGGTGAAAAAGGACCTGAGAAATAGAGGACTCAAGCATGCAATGTTCTTTTGTCATTACAGAGGGTAATGTGTGGTGTTTTCTGAAACCTTACGAACTGTGAGGGTGGGTGGAGGGCTGGAGACCAGCTGGGGGCTCAGAGCAAGGAGGGCACAGCACTGGACACGGCAATACAGGTGAATGTATCGTAATAGATAAGGTACAGCAAAGATGAGTCCTCAGGTAGAGTGGTGAATACTACACTGAGTTACTAACATAGACAGTAGCCCTCAGTTGGGAACATGGGTGAGGCATAGGTCAAGGCACACTGTGTTGAGATGAAACTACACCACAACATTTCTTATTGTTAATGTGGGGGTGAACAGCACATAGCAAATTGGGGTTATGGGGGTAGTTTGGAGCCCACCTCTCTTAAGTGGCAGTTGTCATCCCTCAAAATGCCACTATGGGATTCAGCAGCACTATATGATCTATAAGCATTGTCAGGGATCAGCAATGGGATCTTATCAGGATTTAGAAGCTAGGAGACATGGGGATTAAAGGCCATTAAGTCCTACACAGAACTGCATACTTACACAATGTTGTAAGTACTTACAAGTATATTGTGTTCTTCTGAAATATAAAGATGTAATGCTTAATGTCCTGGAGGAATTCCCATTGAATTTGAGGGCCCTAGCCTTTCCGTTTAAGAGATGCACTGTATGCCTCATGCCTCATATACAGAACAACCCACAGAACGTGATGCAGTTGCTTTGGGACAAATAGGGATGAGGCATGGGGCCACTGAGAAACCAACACCTCACCGTCCACCTCAGCAACTACCGGCTCCACAATGCCAGACAGTCTGGATTAAGGCCAATCCACACTATAGAAACAGCACTCATCGCCGTCACAGAAAACAACCACATAATCCTTGACAGAGGAGACACAGCAGCCCTCATTCCCCTGGGCTTCTCTGTAGCATTTGACGCAGTCTCACACCCCATCCTCATCAGAAGCCTGCACAAGATTGGCATCTAAAGGCCCGTACTCCACTGGATCTGCCCCTTCCAACACCCTTCTAGAACACAAGGTGTCAGCCTGGCACTTTATTCCTTAGAAGCCCACAAACTCATTTTGCAGAGCACCTCAATGTTTATTTCTCAGCCCTACACTTTTCAACACATACATGATCCCTCTTAGTAATGCCATTCTTGCATGCAGCATCAACATCATCTCCTACACCCATGATACACAATTCATACTCTATTTCTCAGACAAGACATCCAATACAAGAAACAAATTCATTACCAAAGTTGCAAACTGGATGAAAGCCAACTGTCTCAAACTCAACACCAATGAGACAGAAGTAGCGATCTTCAGAAACAACACATCATCATGGGCCTCCAATTGGTGTCTGGTCATACTCAGGCCTACACCCAGCAGGAGCCTCAGAATAATCATCAACAGCAAACTGGATATGACTGCACAAGTCAAAGCCATCACTGCATCCTGCTTCTAGACCCGGAAGATGCTGAGGAAGATCTTCAAATGGCTCCCATGCAAAACTAGAAAAACTGTCACTCACTAGAAGACTATAAAAAATCCAGAACTCAGCAGCCAGACTGATCCTCAACGTCCCCCAGAGTTCTCACATCATACCACACATCAGGTAGCTCCACAGCAAATGTGCTCATTTAAAACTCCTCACACACATTCAAGGCACTATGCAACCTACGCCCACCTAGCTGAACAGTCATATTGACTTCTATCACCCACACTGACGTGTGCTCCACTGGACACCTACTCGCAAACATTCCACGTGTAAACAGAACCAGATCAGGAGGATGAGCGCTCTCTTACATCGCTTCTAAGGCATGGAACAGTCTCCCATCAGAGCTTTCTCTTCTCCTTCAAATCCACAAAAAGCTTACAACGTGGCAAACCTACCATAGACAGAGCTAGAGACACACACCTGCTCAGTGACAGAAAACCTTCACGAGCGATGTTGTGGTTTACAAATACAAATAACATAACTATGCCTGGGCTGAATTTCAATTACATTGCAATAGTCAGAGTAATTTAGGTAATTCTGTATTTCTCTTCGACACAGAATTATCGATGATAACATGATTACACCCTTTCACGCCAATAAGAGTTATTTGGGAGAAAAAAATCCTGCTCGCTCTGCTGTTCATGTTTTGTTGCATTTAGCACTATTTTCTTAGTGCAAAATGCATCCTTGCATCCATGTTGGACATAAGGGGGCATTTTTGAGCTGTACAAAACTGGTACTTTTTGATTATGAAATTAGACCATTGCATCATATATTGAAACTTCTGCATTTTGCTTATATAAACAATGGTTAGTGTGAAGATAAAATACAACCTCTTCAAACACAGTAATAATAGCAGGATTTAACTGCTAATGGCACTTCATATCGTGCAACCATCTAGGCACACTAGCTGTATTTTATAATAAAGCGACCCTTGCTTATGCAAATAGCAAATCCAAAAAGTGCTAGAGAAGGAATAAAATGCTTACAAATATCAGGCTATATCCTACAACCAACACAGCACACACGCTATGTTTTGCGATGTTGAAATCTGACCTAAAGTGAAATAATTCCAGCAAGTGCTAAGAAACGGCCTTCCTACTTGGGCAACACTAAATGGGTTACTACACTACAACCCTTTTATTAATTAGCCATGCACTGATATAGATCTTCTCATTAGTGTCGGATCTCATTATTCGCAATGCATTCTCTATTTTTCTCACACCTAGTAGAAGGCACATAGGTTGCATCCATTTCTTGCGGGCATCAACGTAAGCTTGACAGAAGAATAAAAGGTGATGTGAAGTTTCCTCTCTGATTTTGCATACTGGACAAAGTGCTAGTGAAAAAATTAGAACCCAATCGTATGCAAAAGCTAGTGATTTGTAAAGTGCTATATCCAAAACGTAAAAACAGCTGCTTTGCTAGAGGGGGTGTGAACTTGTCTAAAAATGGTTCAAACAAAAGATCACACTTAAAATATAAAATCCATCTATGCAGCTCCCTTGGTTACTTTTCCTAATCTCTTCTTCCCAAAGCAAAAGTTTCAGTTTTTCTTCTAGCATAGTCCTTGGGACAGAGGTTGCGACCTCTGGAGTGTCCAATAGGACAACCAGGTCTATCCTTACGAGCATCTCCTTAATGTAGCTTAGCCATGGTATCATTCTATAAATATAATAGGGGTTCTATAAGATACCAGTTCATCCTTGGACCACAATCTATGCCAGTAAAGCAGGAGCTGTATATTGCACACTTGGGCAGTTGGAAATATGTCTACATCTATTAGCTGCAGAAGGAGAGGAGTACTTTGGGGGAGATTCAGTAAGGCTCTTATAAATGTATTTTCAGCTAGAGAGAGGCTTTTCACTGATTCTTGTCCCCAGCGTTCTGCACCCGAGAGTGCAGAGCCCTTGGCCTTAGCATTAGGAATCTTCACTGCTGGTGAAAGTAATCTTGTTTTAGTCTTGCCAATCATCATAAGAATCCCCTTCAACTCTTGTTGTAAATTAAGGGTTCTCCTATCTATGTGTGGGTGCCATGGTAGGTTGCTAGAGAGCTTGACCCCCAGATATTCAAAGTCCTGCACTTGTTCTAATGCATCATTCTGGGTCCGGATGCTACATCTCCTGGATCGATAGGGGTTGAATGACATGAACTTGCTTTTTTGAATATTTAATTCCAATCCCCTCTCATTACAGAATTGTAAGAACCGGTCCACCATGATTTGCAAGCCTGAGGGGGTCTTTGAGATGAGCAAAGTATCACGGCAAACTGTCGCGCCGCAAGCATGGGTTGCCGCGGCGCAGCACTCGCTAAACACCGCGGCCCGCAGGCAAGCCGCGGGGGAAGCCGCGGGGGAAGCCGCGGCTTGCAGGCAGGCCACGGGGGAGGCCGCGACTCAGGTCAGGGGTCGCGGCACTCGCCGCGCTCCCTTCTTTTGTTTGGCACATCGGGGGCAGACGCGGCAGGGGAAGAGACTCCGAGTTGGGTCTCGAGCCTGCCTGGTATAGCGCATTTGGTGCGCTTGACATTCTGGGGTGCATTTACATATACATTTACATGTAGAAACCCTCTGGTCCCTTACTTATCGGTCACAAGGGCAAAAGCCGATTGTATGCACGTGATTTCTTTTTATGCATGCTTCCTCCCTACACCTCGTTTCTCTGGGGATCCTAACAAGTTGAGAGAATTCCTGGATGCCTTGACGGTTTATTTTGCTTTTCGCCCTTCACAATTTGTGCAAGACAAGACCAAGGTGGGGTATTTGATTAGCGCTCTATCGGGGCCAGCCTTGGCGTGGGCCACTCCTTTAGTGACAAGAAATGACCCCTGCCTGTCTAATTATTCCAACGTTGTCACTACCTTTAAACAGATGTTTGAGCGCCCTGGACTCGAGTCTTCAGCAGAAGAAGCTCTCTGCGATATCCAACAAGGAAATCAAGATGTATTACAATACATCACCCGTTTCAGACAATTGGCAGCAGAAACGTCCTGGGTGGAACGTACCTTGGTGACTCTGTTCCGCAGGGGTCTCAGAGAGGACATTAAGGATGAACTGGTGAACTCTGCTAGAATAGAGAACCTTAAAGGGTTGATGGATCAGACCCTGACAATAGAATATCGGTTGAATAAGCAAAGAATGGAGAAAAAGAAGAGTCGTTTGCCATCACACTCAGTGACGTCTCGCACCTTCCCTCATCGTACTGAAGAAGTCCGTCCTGAACCTAAGGGGGCTACCGAGGAAGAGCTGATGCAAATCGATACGGCTCGAGGACCTTTATCAGCTAGTGAACGAGAACACAGATGAAGGAAGGGACTCTGTCTGTATTGTGGTGCAGATGGTCACCTAATTCGCACCTGCCCCGTTCGTCCAGTCAAGCCTTTGGGAAACGCCAACTCCCGTCCTCACTGAGAAGGGTGAGGACGGGATATCGTGAAATACCTTCCATTTGTTCTTCCAGGGAGGAAGGAACTGCTCTTTTTCTTTTACCAGTTATCCTTCACTTAACTGATGGCCAGGAAGAAAGAACTCTGGCCTTATTGGACTGCGGAGCCAGTGGCATCTACTTAGATGAAGCATGGGCAAAAGAACGACAGATAGCACAAATACCTAAGGAAGTACCAGAACAAGTCCACACAGTGGATGGATCACTCTTGGACTCAGGACCCGTACAGTATACCACTCCTACTTTCTGTCTCCAATTTGGGAAACACCAAGAAAATCTTTTGTTCGATTTAATTTCATCACCACATCACGTCATGATCCTTGGAATTCCATGGCTCACACGGCACAACCCTTACATCAACTGGGAAACAAGAACTATTTCTTTATCCTCTCACTTCTGTCAACACCACTGCTACCTAGCAGGAGATTATTGGTCCCCAAAAGGTCTTTTAGCAGCACCCCCTAAGGTGGGATGTTCTATTAACGTCCTACAGGGAGTACCCAGTCATTATCGAGAATATGCTGATGTATTCCAGAAGCCAGAAAAACCTGAACTGACACCCCATAGAGAATACGATTGCGCCATTCCTTTAGAACCAGATACAGTGGATCCTTTTGGGCGAATGTACTCTCTAACAGAACCTGAGAAGCAGATTCTTAAGGAATACCTTGATGAGAACATACAGAGCGGATTGATTGCTCCCTCCTCTTCACCTGCAGGGGCTCCTCTCTTCTTTGTGCCTAAGAAGACGAAAGATTTGCATCCCTGTATTGATTTCAGAGGATTAAACAAGATCACTATTAAGGATCGGTACCCGTTACCCCTTATTAAGGACATCCTGGAAGCGGTCAAAGGGGCAAAGAGATTCACCAAGCTGGATCTCAGAGGAGCATACCATCTTTTAAGGATCAAAGAAGGGGATGAGTGGAAGACCGCCTTTAGAACACGTTTCGGTCACTACGAATATCGAGTAATGCCATTCGGACTCACCAATGCCCCTTCCATTTTTCAAAGGTTCATGGACTCTATTTTTTCCAATCTTCTACAACAAACAGTGGTTGTTTATCTCGACGACATTTTAATATTTTCTGTCTACCCAGAACAACACTCTAAACATGTTCTCCAAGTTCTAGAGAGACTCAGACAACACCATTTATTTTGCAAACCCGAGAAGTCCGAGTTTGATCAGACAGAGGTAAAATATTTGGGATATTGTATTAACCAAACTGGGGTCGCCATGGATTCAGACAAGGTGCAAGCTATATTGGATTGGCCATCTCCCTCTTCCATCAAAGAGACTCAGTGTTTTTTGGGATTAGACAATTTCTATCGACAATTTATAGCAGACTTTGCCCAGAGAACCAGTTACATTACTCAAACCCTTAAAAAAGACCATCTAAAGAAGGGCTTTTGTTGGACACGAGCCGCAGAGTTAGCCTTTCAAGACTTAAAGAAAGCCTTTATTCAAGCTCCTATTCTACGACACCCAGACACCAGCAAACAATTCATTGTTGTCACAGACACCTCAGAAAGAGCCATTGGGGCTACCTTACTGCAAAGACAAGACGATGATGATTTAGAGCACACTGTATTCTACCTGTCACACATTTTATCCGATTCAGAGCAGAACTATTCCGTGCTAGAACGTGAATTACTCGCCTTGAAGACCGCGTGCACAGAATGGAGACACTTTCTGATGGGCTCGAAAGAACCCTTTGAGGCCCGGACAGACCACAGAAATCTACAATGCTTGAGAAACTTTCAGTGTCAGAATAGCCGGCAGGCTCAATGGGCCTTCTTTTTCAGCCAATGTGACTTTTATATCACATACATCCCTGGTTCTCAGAACATCCTGGCCGATGCCTTGTCTCGACGTTATCCTGAGTGTAGCGATTCTCCTGTACAGAACCTATTTGACAATAACAAGATCATTGGTTTAGTACAGACTTTTTTAGACCAAGTCAAGTCTGAATATTCCCGTCTAGAAGATACAGAGCTAAATAAGTTGCGTCCGCAACTTCATATAGATCAAGGGTATTATTACCATGATAAGGCCCTGTTCTTGCCCACTAAGCTAGTACAGACTGAAGCCTTACGTATGTGCCATGATTCCCCCATCGCAGGTCACCGAGGAATGAAAGCTACCCAAGAACTTCTGCTGCGCTCCTTCTGGTGGCCAACTCTCAAGACAGATACTGAAGATTATGTATCATCCTGTCCTATATGTGCTCAAGCCAAGACACCCCGTACTAAACCAGTAGGATTACTTCGCCCATTACCAGTTCCCCCAGGTCCATGGCACACTATCTCCACTTATTTCATGTGCTCTTTACACTCTTCAGTGGGAAATCAAGTAATTATGGTAACCGTGGACTCCTTCACTAAGATGGCTCATTTCACAGCCTTAAGAAAGTTACCAACGGCAAAAGAATTAAGCCAAATCTTTACACAAGAAATCTTTCGACTTCATGGATTACCTCAGGTCATTATATCGGATAGGGGCCCTCAATATATCTCCCGATTCTGGAAACAATTCTGTAAGACCTTGGGAATCGAAGTGTCCTTATCATCAGGGTTCCATCCTCAAACTAACGGACAGACGGAATGACTAAATCAAGGCCTCGAACAATATTTACGTAGCTTCTGCAATGCATGAGTAATTGGTTTACCTATTTACCACTTGCAGAATTCTCCTACAACAACTCAATACACAGTGCCTCGAAAGTCTCCCCTTTCTATGGCTCTTACAGTTTCCATCCTAAGGCCTTCCCAACTCCCCTGAAAGATACCTCCAATCTTCCTGCCATCTCCTCTTATGTTCGACAGCTACGAGGTGTCCAACGTGTTATCCATTCAAACCTTGTGGCCACTAAGTCACGCATGAAAAAGATGGCTGATAAGAGACGTTGTGAGGCTCCTCACTATCAGGTCCATGATAAAGTTTGGCTTTCCTCTAGATTTCTACCTCTCCGACTTACTCAGAACAAATTTAAACCCTGTTATTATGTTCCATTCCTGATTCTCAAAAAGATTAACCCAGTGTCTGTGCGTCTTCGCCTGCCCCAGACTTGGAAGATACACCCTGTGTTCCATGTCTCTCAACTCAAACCTTACCTTCCTGATCCTTTTCACAGACAATTCTCCTGTCCTCCCCCTCTGTTGGTTGATAATGTGCCCGAGTACGAGGTCCAGGAAATCTGTGACTCTCGGTTTTTCCATGGACGCCTCCAATATCTTATTCATTGGAAGGGCTATCCTATGAGTGACTGTTCCTGGGAAGATGCCCATTCGGTTCATGCCCCTCTTTTGGTCCGTCGCTTTTTCCGGCTCTTCCCTCAAAAACCTGGGGCCTCGGGGAGGGGACCTACACTCGCTAAACACCGCGGCCCGCAGGCAAGCCGCGGGGGAAGCCGCGGCTTGCAGGCGGGCCGCGGGGGAGGCTGCGACTCAGGTCAGGGGTCGCGGCACTCGCCGCGCTACCTTCTTTTGTTTGGCACATCGGGGGCAGACGCAGCAGGGGAAGAGACTCCGAGTTGGGTCTCGAGCCTGCCGCGTATAGCGCATTTGGTGCGCTTGACATTCTGGGGTGCATTTACATATACATTTACATGTAGAAACCCTCTTGTCCCTTACTTACTGGTCACAAGGGCAAAAGCCGATTGTATGCACGTGATTTCTTTTTATGCATGCTTCCTCCTTTCCCAGCATGCTGTTCAACATCCTCTCTTCCCTGCATGCATTGCTTACCTTTTCTAGGCACATGTTCCCTATCATTAAACATGACCTTTTCCCCAATCCAAGATGGTTGTATTTCTACTTCCTGTTTTTCACTTCCTGTCTATGGGTATATAAGGGGACTTTAGCTTCTTTCTCATTGCGTTGCAACACTCCTTTGGTGGTAGTCACGCTCCGGCTGGTTTCCTCTTGTGGAGCCAGTTATTCTTGACCTGTCTTTGTCTCCAGTATTCCTGTACTCTCGGATCTTCAGTTCTAACGTCCTTGTGTCCTCCTTCTGTTTCAGGGAGTTCCTGTTGGAGGTTTTTTACCCTTTTGGGGTTTTTCCTCTGGAACTCCTTCTGGAGGGCACGAACTGTAGTGGCTTGCTATTGTCAAACAGCACCGTGGCTACCGGAAGGGGTCGCCCCTAACTCGGCCAGAGCAGAACCTGCCGGAACCGGGGTCATTCCCCAACTCTCATCAACTTCGACGGTAAGCCCAGTGTAAACCGTGACACAAACAGCAAGGTTGGGAGTCTTGTGGCACTGATTTTGGGCGTATCATTGTCCGCGACATCTAAATAGCTTACTAGGTCACTTATGAATAATGAGAAGAAAGTGGGGGATAAAACGCCCCCTTGATGCACTCCCTTCTCTATTCGGATAGGACTCACATCCACTCTTTATGCTGCATTGCATTTAGAGTTATTTCTTAACACAGTGAATCCTCCCATTTTGGATGTGATGGGGGGCATTTTTGCACTAAGAAAACAGCGCAATATGCTGAATTATTCCTGTTGCATAATTTTGTGTAATGTCGCTGAATTTTTGATAATTCTGTGTGATTATCATACGAGAAACTACATGAGTTAGGCCCACCACTAAACATAACATTACATGATGACTGAGCACAGACGCACATGTACCCAATTGAAATCCCAATCAGAGCAGGATTTAGTCTTACACAAATAACAATATTACATTTAATTTACTACACCACAGGAAAACTGGCACAATTTGGACTCCACACCTGCAAAAGATGCTTGAGAGGATTTGGTCTATTGGGAACATTTAGTAACACATTGTGAAATTGCCTCTAGAGTCGACCATTCTGGGAGACGAAACAGAAAGGCATCCTCAGGGTACTGAACGTCACCCCGGCCTATCAGTCTGTGTTGAAAATATAGTGGGGATGATACTATCTCCAAGCATAAAACAAAGCTCTGCAGTACAGCACTGGCAATAGCCAAAATATTTTTTTTTCAATTGTGAGGTAGAAGAACACTCCTGATCTATAGAAAATGGTGTAAAAACATGGATTGGTCTAACCAACTTTTGAAGGAAAAAGGTTAATTTATGAAGGTAGAGCCTGTCCTAGAAAGTTTGAGGGGCTAAACATGGAATGTAAAGGGGCTTTTGCAAAAAGGATCTCTGGACAATATATGAACTTTTGAAGCTATGTGGTATGTCATATGCAATTGAAAAATATTTTGGCAAAGGCCAAATGAATTAGGTATGGGCTTACAGAGGGTTCTTTTTGATAAACTGGGCAGGGGATCTTTGTCTGCAACTTTTTCACATTCCACTAGATGATTGTTGGTTTGCACAGAAAAAGCAATACAACGGCTTTCTAAAAAATATCTAATGCCAAGACATATTAAAGGATATTTTGACTAAGTGAAGTAGAGTTCCCAGTAGGATCCATAAAAAAGTAGTTCAGACAGGATGGCTACCTATTTTCTCACTTGAAATCCCAGCTCATTTAATGTGACATTTTTGGGGCTGTGATGTCAAATATGGCGGCTGCTCTTGGCAGAGTTCCAATGCCCAAGAGCCATTTATCTGAACCTGTTTTGGTGTTCTGTAGTTGAAACGGGCGAGCGAAGATTAAAGAGAACACTCTCTAGAACCCAGCACTCACTTCTGCCCATTTGAACACCAGCCAGGGCTGCCAAGTGGACTGAGGCAGAACCAAGGCCGGGACGGAGCTCATCCAGTCACCCGCTACACTCGCAATGGCCCAGGGGCAGATGACTGGCCCCATTGTGTGTTCACAATAGACCCTTCCTTAGCTGCGCTTGCACTGATGCCCCCTTGCAAAAGAGGATTGTGGCTGGCAGGGCACCTCCCAACATTTGGGACTAAAGAGTACACCATGCTGGGCCTCTGCGTTGGGAGCCCCACCCTGGGCCTGGGCGGCTGGGCCTAGGTCTTGCGTTGGTCCTGAAGGTGATCAGTGCTGCGGTGGATGGGGGAGAAAAACTGGCCTTGCCTCTGCCCCCTGGTGGATACGGCTGCTCCATGGTTATGGCCCTTGATGAGGGAGCATTTTTGGGGCAATAGGGTTTCTGGACAGGCCTCCGAGGTGGTGTCACAGCAGCATGTGGCGCCTGGAGGTGGAGTTTCGCTGGGCCTTGCTGGCAGCCTGCAGGGGGGTAACAGCACTTCCATCTTGAAGGAACACTGTAGTCACTGAATACACTAGCCTCCATCATAGTTGCAGGTGAGGGCGCAATGCTACTCTGAGGCCAGTGGCCAGTTGCCCGGTGCGGAAGACACACTGTGCTCTCCCGAATAAAGGACAATCCCAACTCATGGCGGGGCACCCCTGGGGCACATCTACCTGCATGCCTGGTGGCGATGGGCCTCTAAAATGCCATGGGTGGCAGATACCTGATGGTCAACCACGCGGGAGGGGAATCAAAGGGGTGTTAAACGCCACTGGATAATTATTGCTGACTGTGAAAAGTCATTGAGAAAGAGTCAACCAGGATGACTCTTGATCACACACCCCTGGAGTATGAGTACAGCCCATCTGGTGGCAACTGTGTTGGTGAGAGGAGGTGTACTAGGCAAATATGAGCAGGCACTACATAGAACTCAGGACCGTGGACAACAGCCACACACAGTATGAGGAAAGACAAAAGCACTGGGTCACATGCAGCACACAGTGCATCAAAAAATTTACTAATCCCACAACGCTACTGGATAGCAGACCTCCCTCCCTCACTGCCCACAGGCAAGCCAGCAGCTATTCAAGAATCCCAAACCTCCCTGGAGGGAAACATCAAAAAATTTCAATTGGAAATCTCACTGTTGTGCTAGAATCTCCGCAATATGTTGGTGAGAGTCACATAGGCAAATAACAGAGACCGAAGACACGTTGAAAACTCTGTACACCACGGTCACCACTCTCAATAATCTGATCCATCAACTCAAGGCACATGCAGAGGGGTGCTCCCATCATAATATCCTCAGGATTAAGGGGATACCAGAGGGGGCAGAGGAGACCTCCACAACATGCTTTATAATTCACTGGCTGTTAACTTCGGCCCCCAAAAACGATCTCTGTGCTTGTTTTGCAATTGAAAGGGCCCATAGATCATCAGTGCCAAAACCTACCCCAGGGTCCTTCCTGCACATCGTCATTGCACGCATCTGCAATTTCCCCAAAAGGAACGTGATACTTAGGGATGTACATAGAATGGACACACTGCTGTGCACTTCTACATGTGTCAGGCTATTCCCAGACTATATATGGAAAGTTCTACAACCGAGATGTTCATTCCTAGAAGTAAAACAAAAGTTGAGGACAATGCAGACACAATATGTCACTGTTCCCAGCCTGCCTGAAAATACTCTTCAACAATACCACTGTCTTTTTTGACACACCGGAGGCCACTTAATCAGGAGTTGAGAAGAGACTCAACTATCAACACTCCCCGTCATGGCCCTCCAGTACAAGGGGAGGAGTGAGGAAGGCTGGGAGTGGAGGCAGCTGCAGCATACAGCAAGGGATTGTGGAGGTACCAGTATTCAGAGGAGAACGCATCTGACTGCTAACACACAAAACTGCTGACACCGCCAAAAGTGGGGGCCCATGGGTCACTCCATCACAGCCCTACTTCGACCAGGATGGATGACCCAGATCGATACAAACAGAACACCCAATTCAGATCCGATTACCAGCAGAGAACTCAGCAAAGAAGCAGCCCTCGATAGACTTCTTTGTTCTCATCTCTTTTCTTTTCTTACCTTTTAACATTCTCTTGGTTAGAGTATTGGGAACTGGGAAAGGGATGATGGTGAAAGGGGACAATTTAGGGTTTGCATGCCCTGTTGACAGTTGTTCCCAGTTGATTCTGAGACAGATGCTTCCAGTTTCTGAGCCATGGGGGAGTGGAGTTTTGTTTCCTATACACTCAGACACGACTTTGACAGGTTTACACTCCAGACACTGCACTGCACACCCTTTTCCCATGACTATTATTCAGCCACTCACAACCCTACATGACGGCCTATGACAACACCTGGCCCCAGGGTCATGTACACCTCCTAACATGGAAGGTCAATGGCCTCCTAGACCCAGTGAAACAAGGGGCGAACCTACCTGTGGCCAAACAATATGAATTCAACATTATCCTCTCATAGGAGACACAGTCATTGGGTAACAGTGTCCCTTTCTGGCACAAATGGGGTACTCACTTAGGCTTTGTACAGGGGTAACGGGGAAGTGGTGGTGTTAAGACACCAACGTCTACCGCTGACTGTGACTAAGGTGTGGCAGGACAGGGGAGGCAGATACATGGCCGTGTGAACTTTAGTGCATATGCCCTGGCCCCTGACTGTAAACTTCCTTCACATTCAAGGAGCGCTAGCGACACAATTCCCAGTGGCAATATAGATTATAGATTCTAGGGGAGATCTGAATGGGGTGGGGAACCCAACTCCAGATAGGTCCTCAGTAGGGACTGAACGGCATAACTCGAAGATGCCACTGATGCAGGTCCTTAAGGCCAATGGCCTCTCCGATGTGTGGAGGGTCTTCCACCCCTATGAACACGCTTACCCTTTTTACTCAGGGCTCATAGGGAGTTTTTGAGGTTAGACTTTCTTTTGCCGTCCTCTGAGATGCACAGGATCATAAAGTCGCCCATAGTGGTGTGAACCCTTCCCATTGAAACTGAAGATTTGTGTGGGTTAGAGAGGATCAAAAGCAAATTGTGCCCTCAATGCATGGTGGGTACAGGACACTGAACACAGACAGAACATTTCTAAAGCCTTTGTCCAATATTTAGACACCAATAAAAGGTTGGTGACCTCCACAGTGATGTTGTGGGGAAGCTTTAAAAGCCACTTGAGAAAATATATGTTCATTACACATCAGGCAGAAAACATCAACTACAACAAGAGGTGTCAGACCTCAAAATACAGATTGTGCTGTTAGAGACGGAGTTTACAAACTCTCCCTCATCCACTCTCCTTACAGTAGCCCTTCACAAGCAAATGATCCATCAGCAGACACTTCTAATGAGGAGAGGGGCATAAAGAGTAAAACTCTACACTAGCTATGCAATAATACCAACCACCGTGAACCAGTTGTATATGCACTGGATGCTAGTGGTGAGAGGTCAATAGAGATAGGTTGGTGCTTCTCCTCCTATTATATGGCACTATATGCAGTCAGAGGCATATCCAACCACAAGGCCCTAAGCAATTTAATAGAGGATCCCCCAGTACCCCCATCAGGATGGGACTTCATATTGGTATCACAAAAGAAAAACTGGTGGAGGCCATGGCCCAGCTCCAAGCAGGCAAGACAGCAGGCCTAATGGGTTTCCATCTTAATTCTTTAAAGAATACCAGAGTCGACTTTTAGACCCTTTGGCTGAGTCCTTAACCACGGCTCTGGAAAATGAGAGGCTGTCCCCTAACCTCTGTTCAGCAGAGATTGTGGTCATATTGAAACCAGGGCATTGACTGAAACGCTGCTCCTCTTATCATCCCATACCCAATTTGAACACTGGAATGAAGATCTGGGCCAAGCTGATGGCCAACCTAGTCTACGGGTGCTTTGCTCCTTAGTACACTTAGATCAATCAGGCTTTATGCCCCCAACGTGCCACACGCCATAACATCCATTATGTACACAACATCATCCTGGCTGAAGACTGGCCTGGGCCTTATGCATTCTTGTTAGTGGATTTTCAAAAAGCCTTTGATTCTGTACAATGGAACTATATGTTTTAGCTTTAGATTAAACAAAATTTTGGCCCCAAGTTTGTTGATAAGGTGAAACTGATATAAACCGATTTGCTGGCCAGAGTATGGGGCATGGCTCCCTTTCCAACACCGTCCAGATTTTCAGGGGGACATGTCAGGGATGCCCCTTTGGCATCATTAATATGCACAATAGCAATTGAATGCTTGACCGATGGCTAAGGGTGGGCGCGTTGGTCCAGAGAATGGACTGGGCGTCAGGCATATCTGATTGTATACCACTATGTGCGGATGACATTTTAATACTCCTGGCAGAGTCACAGGAATCCAGACCCCGAACCCACCAGATGCTCAAAACCTTCTGCACTTTCTCAGGGCTCACCATTAATAAGAGTACATCTGTGATATGTCCCATCATATGCCCCGCCACAGAACTGACCTGTGCTGGAAACCTACAGTTTAAGGCAGAGGGCTTTAAATACTTGGGTGTCTACCTGACAAACAACTACCATAAGGCAAGGGATGAAAATGTTCAGCCCCAGCTGGAACGACTCTCCTGGGAGATGGAATTCTGGTTCAGGCTCCCGTTGTCGGTCATGGGCTGCTCCTCCATGTACAATATGGTGCCATTACTAAACCTCCTATACCTGCTACAAAACTGCCCTTTCCCTTTTTCCACCTTTTTTCAAAAACTGGAGCCACTCCAGAGAGGCTTTATGTGGAAACGCCAGTTTCTGAGAATCGCCCTTTCCAAATACTACATGTCACCCAACCACAGTGGAATTGATATCCCTGACATGGCCTCCTATTTCAGTGTCCCACCTAATAGTCATCAAGAAATGGTGGCAGATGACCCCAGATGATCCGCCCTTTGCATCAGAGAGCTGGGCAATGAAGAACACCCCACTCCTGAGTGTCCTCTATGGTAACCCCAAGTCTTATCGCCTTCAACCTGCCACTTGAGTGTCACTACAAGTTTAGCAGGACACCTATAAAGGACTTGAGTGATTGTGATGACTAACAAAAGAGACATAATTATGTCATGGGTCCATACTAGGTTAGGTGTCAGTCCTACAGGGCTTCAAGGCCTGGAACACCATTGGTGCCTCTACACTGGGAGATATCAAAAGGGTACCAGGCTAAAATACTTCACTGATCTCCAGAAGAAATACGAAATGCACAAGAGTCAATTCTTTTGGTATTTACAACTCTGGCCTTTACTCACCCCACATATAGGGGGTCAGCGGTAGCACCGCCAAGAGGCTGGCGGTGCTCCGCCGGGCATTCTGACCGCGGCAGTACAGCCGCGGCCAGAAACGGAAAGTCGGCGGTGTACCGCCGACTTTCCGCTGCCCATGGGAATCCGCCATGGCGGCGCAGCTTGCTGCGCCGCCATGGGGATTCCGACCCCCTCACCCCCGGTTCCGCCCGCCAGGAACAGGATGGCGGTGAGGGGTGTCGTGGGGCCCCTGGGGGCCCCTGCAGTGCCCATGCCAATGGCATGGGCACTGCAGGGGCCCCCGTAAGAGGGCCCCACTATGTATTTCAGTGTCTGCTTTGCAGACACTGAAATACGCGACGGGTGCCACTGCACCCGTCGCACATCCTCCACTGCGCCGGCTCCATTCGGAGCCGGCATCCTCATGGAGGGGTGTTTCCCACTGGGCTGGCGGGCGGCCTTTTGGCGGTCGCCCGCCAGCCCAGTGGGAAACCCAGCATACCCGCGGCGGTCTTTTGACCGCGCAGCGGTATTCTGGCGGTTCCCACCAGGCGGGCGGCTCCCGCCGCCCGCCGGGGTCAGAATGACCCCCATAGTGTCCATGATTAAACTATGAGACCATAGCCCACTCGAGGCTCAAATCCTGCTGGGAGAACTGAACCCCCCACAAGATCTGACAGGTCTATTGCAGTTTAGTGATAAATGCCAAAGACACATTCAACACCCTGTGTGTGGCATGGGAGGAAGACATGGGGACACGGACATACGCGACTGGAGAGAAGCGCATTCATCTCCCAGAGAAATAGCTACAGCCTCACAATTTAGATGATCCAACTTAAATACCTAAACAGAGTTTATTTCACAAGAGACTGTGGAAAAAGATGGCAATACCTTCCCTGACATGCTTGCGGTGTGGCACCAAGGTTGGAAACTTTCATCACACAGTGTGGCATGTGAAGATTACAGCTCTTTTGGGAAAAAGTGTTCATTAGGACAGGTATTGGGACAGAGACCACCCAGAGATTCTAAATGTTTTGTACCACGCAATCACAGACACCAACAACAATAGATATCAGGCGGTCCTAATGAGGTTTGGCCTGACAGAAGCTAAAAAGGGACATCGCCAGGGCTTAGAAGAAAAGAGCAAAGTCCCACTGAGACTAGAGGGTTGGAAGCAGGCCTGGACCGATGTAGGAGTTTAATTATCTCAGTTTATGCAACTAGGTGCTGTCCACAGAAACAGTACAAAATATGGGCTGGCTGGGCGCAACATACGAGAATTGCTCTGCAAAGGCAGTAAGCCTCAGCTCCTTCACTGATCACAGAAATTCGAACATTTATTTAATAACACACAAAACTGGTGGGGGGATATGCGACATGGGGGTCGGGACAGGAAAACCCGTCTTGAACATCATATAAACTTAGAGGAGGCGCATTGTGAAGAAGTGCATACGTTACAGTATGTTCTGATGTCATTGTACATGTTTGTGTTGAACTCAACAAAAAGTGATAGTAAAAAAAATGGGGCATTTTCAAATTTACAGATAGATAGTTTCCACTTACAGATTTCTGCTCAAACAAAATCTCTGGCATTACTCAATTTCAAACTGCACTTAGACCTGCACAATAGACAGACAGAACAATGTGTAAACATTAATCACTACATGAGCAGAATAAATTATATCAGCATCACATTGTTGTGGCTCCATAATTTTTTAGCCCCTAATCTCAACTACAGCTGACATGGAGAGCATGTGAAGACTGGTTTCTCAGTGGCGACACTTTGTCCTTTGCTTTCTGTGAGACATGCTACAGTCAAGATGATATAGACAATGAGCATGTAAAGCATACTTGATAGAAACTTCTCAATGGTTTCCAATCACAGTCTGATTAAAATAAAAAATTGCATGATTTTGTAATACAGCCATTCAACAAAGCATCTAAATTACCTGGTATAAACAAAGGGTGGTTCCTCCTAAGGAGCGGAGGAGCGTCTCCACGCTTGCTGTGAGCGCAGCAGGCAACAAATTAATAAAATGGCATAATAATGGCAATTCATTTTGCGCTCACCTTCGAGCTGTGGGGGTGGGACTGCATCCTGCAATTGCAGGATGACTGCTACCCCTTACAGTGAGCATGTCGGGTTGGCCGGGTGTCTAGCTATGGCAAACCCGACATGCGCACTGTAGACCCATCAATCCCAGGGCTGTAAAACAGCCTGGGGATTGCTGGCACAAGCCAAAATGAGCGCTGGGTTAGCCTGCTCCCACAAATCCTGGAGCTGCTCTTAAGCTGTTTTCAGCATGAGAGCAGCTCCAGGATTGTTTGAAATCCCGTTCCACTGAGCAGGAAGGAAGTACTTCCATTCCTGTTCATGGACACTGGGGAACCGCATGTATGATGAGCTTGGCGCTTGCAGCCGCCGATGGTATAAACAGTGATGGTCTCTGTGTCTCCACAGACCAGGTTGCATCCACCGAAAGTTCAAAGTTTTTTTTTTTTAGCTCAGTCTTCTTCAAGGATACATTTTACATAGTACACAGTAGAGTAAGGGTATCAGAAGAAGAATCCAGTACAAAGGTCTGCGAGATGTTTGGCCATCCAGAATTGCCTCAATTTTAACAATGAAGTACTGAATTAATGTAGACTACATTGAGCGGGGCAAAGTAAAACGCTTTATGCACTGCGCTTTATGATCAAGCGAGTATGGAAAGTGGATTTTTCATATTTAATCCTATCACTGAATACTTGAATTTAGCACTTTTGCTTTTTGTGAAAAGAAGACGTCAGAAGCCTGACTCAATATAATTAAAAAGCCCACATCATTTTCAAGGGGTGACGATTCAGATGGCATTAGCTTTTCTTGGAAGGACAGTTAAAGATAATTATTCATGTTAAGGAACTTGCAAATGTTGATTTGTAACCATATAACAAAAATTGCTTTTAATTGTCCAATGCAGATAAAGTATATTAGATATTTTGACAGTGCACGCATGCAGAAAAGAACAACAGTGGAGTGTTGCTATCGCTTGGACAAAGGCTTCACTTCTTTGCTGGCCAGGCTAAGCGAAATGCATGAGTTCAGTCAAAAAAACTACATGTCCCATGAAGCTGCATGACTCTCAAGAGATTTGCACGTGATCACTGCCATCTTGAAGTACAAGTTAGAAATTCAGTCAAGATTTATAGTTGTTGCAGTCTGTTATGTTCTTTCGAGGTTGACAAAAGAATGAACTGGGTACAGACAGGTATGGTAGGAAACAAGAAGTGTTTATTTATGGACTCAGACCTTGTTCTTAACACTAACAGGAATCATGTTTTGAGGATAGTCATCTTCACCAGACTTCGACAATCGTTCTCGTTGATCGTTCTTGTTTTTTGAATGATACTAAGGTACTGACCTACGTTGGGAAAATGATTGCTTGTTGTCAGGTAAACTTTGTAAAACGTTATGTACATTTTCTCATAGCAGTTTATGAACCTCGCAATTTGAACTTAATTCAAATCACAGAGCTTGTTCATAAAATATAAAAAGTTAGGTTTTTTTGCAGTTGGAAAAGCATAATAGTTGGGAATACTCTTCACATTTATTTATTTATTAGATGGCATTTTTTAGCTCTAGGAAGACGCCATTCCACAACCTCTTAAAGAGTTGAAATCACAAAGATTGTTTAAAGTTGTATTATTACCTACAATGTTGGAAATAAGGTGCTTGTGTAACATTGTTAAAAAAGAAAACACTAAGGCCCTCATTACAACCCTGGCGGTTGGTGATAAAGCGGCGGTAATACCGCAAACAGGCCGGCGGTAACAAAAATTGAATCATGACCACGGCGGAAACTGCTCAGACAGACAGCCACTTTAACACACGACCACCAGGGCAGAATCAACAAGCACCACGGCGGTAACCGCCAACAGCCAGGCAGAAGACAATCTACCGCCCACTCTATTATGACCGGCCTATCCGCTACCTTTTCCGGGGCGGTACCAACGACATCAAAAGCCTGGCAGAAACAGATCTCAGAAGTCAAAGGACTCACCTGTGGAGGCTCAGGGAACAACCACGACCCCATGGAGCCCGAGCTGCAAGTTTTCCCCATGCTCGTCTACCTTCAGATTCATTATGAACACCAACGCCGGCGAAGACGTCCACAGTGAGTACTTCCGCCTAGCACACAAGGGAGGGGGGAGGAAAAAGAGAGTGACACACACACGCAACACACACACCCCCGTCCCCCAACACCATACACACAACTAGAAGCAGCAACATAACATATCTACCCCGTACCCCTCAGGAATAATGCAAGGACAAAATGATTTGAAGAAAGTGAGTGTAATATGATAAAATACTATAAATAAGTGCATCAAAATCAAAACGTATATACATATTTACAAATTTAGTGACACTGCCGAGTCCTCAATGTCCGTGGGCCACAAGGCCACAACACATAGGCCAAGGCCCCACCTCACTCCTGCAACAACATGGAGAGAGCACTGCAGAGGCATCACGTCGAAAATATACAGGCACCTCAGGAGGACGGGAATGGGGGGGCACCTCAGCCGGAAGATGGTACAACACCACTGGTCCTGGAGGGGGCAACATGCCCTGTGTGCTGTCCTAGAGAGTGCAAGGCCACAGTCTCTCAAGTGGGTGGTTTGCCAACTGCTTGGTCCTGGGGAGTGCAAGGCCACAGTCCCTCTAGTGGGTGGTTTGACCACAGCTTGGTCCTGGGGAGTGCAAGGCCACAGTCTCTGAAGTGGATGATTTGCCCACTGCTTGGTCCTGGGGAGTGCAAGACCACAGTCTCTCAAGTGGGTGGTTTGCCCACTGGCTCTGGAGCTGGGCAACATGCCCTGTGCTTGGTCCTGGGGAGTGCAAGGCCACAGTCTCTCAAGTGGGTGTCTTGCCCACTGGCTCTAGAGGGGCAACATGCCCTGTGCCTGGTCCAGGGGAGTGCAAGGCCACAGTCTCTCAAGTGGGTGATTTGCCCACTGCTTGGTCCTGGGGAGTGCAAGGCCACAGTCTCTCAAGTAGGTGGTTTGCCCCCTGCTTGGTCCTGGGGAGTGCAAGGCCACAGTCTCTCTAGTGGATTACTTCTTCCACTGGTTATGGAGGGGGCATTGTGCCTAGTAAGCTTCATCCTGTGGAGGATGGGGTGAGTGGATGGCTTCTTCCCCTGGTTCTGGAGGAGGCATTGTGCCCAGTGAGCTTCATCCTGTGGAGGATGGGGTGAGTGGATGGTTTCTCCACTGGTTCTGGAGGGGGCATTGTGCCCTGTGATGAAGATCTTGCGGAGTGCAAGGTCACAGTCACTCACCTGGGTGTCAGACCCACAGGATTTGCAGGGGCCAGGCTGCACAACAGCCCGCGGATGCAGAACTACACACTGTCCGCCGGCGTTGATGGCTGCTCAGTGGTGGCAGTGGTGCTGGTGGCGGTGCTGGCAGTGGTGGGGGGAGGCTCCAGCCCTTCCCCTGCAGCCTCGGACGGCTGCCCACTGGGGATGCTGCTGATGGCAGTGGTGCTGGTGACGGTGCTGGCAGTGGTGGGGGGAGGCTCCAGCCCTTCCCCTGCAGTCTCAGATGGCTGCCCACTGGGAATGCTGGTGCTGGCAGTGGTGCTGGTGGCGGTGCTGGCAGTGGTGGGGGGAGGCTTTAGCCCTTCCCCTGCAGCCTCGGACGGCTGCCCACTGGGGCTGCTTGTGCTGGCGGTGGTGCTGGTGGCGGTGCTGGCAGTGGTGGTGGGAGGCTCCAGCCCTTCCCCTGCAGCCTCGGACGGCTGCCCACTGGGGCTGCTTCTGGCGGTGGTGCTGGTGGCGGTGCTGGCAGTGGTGGGAAGAGGCTCCAGCCCTTCCCCTGCAGCCTCGGATGGCTGAACCACCATGGTTGGTGGTGGGGGATCCGAATGAGTCCCAGCACCAGGCCTTTCTCCTTGCCCGTCCCTGTAGCAGCTGGGGTGCCTCCTTGCCCTTCCCTGTAGCAGCTGGGGGTGCCTCCTTGCCCTTCCTAGAAGCAGCTGGGAGTGCCTCCTTGCCCTTCCGTGGCGAAGCTGGGGGTGCCTCCTTAGCCTTCCTTACGGCACCTGGTGCAGGCACCCTTTCAGTATGGCTGCCTGGTGCCCGGTATCCTCTCCCACCTGGAGTAGCTGTCGACACTACTGTGGCATGGACTGGGTGGCTGAGGTGCTCACCTGGGTTCTGACCACCCTGGCCCGATGTGAAGGACGGGGGGAGTGGTAGGGAAGAGGTCAACGATGGAGAGGAAAAGCTTCTTAGGGACATTGGGGCGGGAAGAAGGTGAAGGTTTGGGAGTGGGGGAAGAGGAAGTGGTTGTAGGAGGTGTCTGTCTGCTGATTTTGGGTGCTGGTGCATGGGCTGGATGCCGTTGTGAGGTAGATGGCTGTTAGGTGTCGGAGTGCTTGCGTTTGTGTACTTTGGGAGGAGGGGGCACAGACACAGAGGGTGAGGACACAGGGGACGTGTGCATGGATGTGGGGGTGGTGACTGCCAGTGAGAGGTGTCTAGTGATAGGCATGATGGTATGAGTGGATGAGGATGTAGTGCATGCAGGTGTGAGTGTAGATGCAACTGGGAGGGAGGTGGACGATGGGGACACAGTGGGGGCAGTGGATGTTGGTATGTCTGCATCAGGATGGTGTTTGTGTGAGTGCCTGTGGGATGATATGTGGTGCTTGTGTTTGCCTGAACCACTCCTGAGTGTTGTCTTGTGTGCATGCTGGTCTGCCTGTGTGGCATGGGATAGGCTGGGGTTGAGGGGAATGGGATTGGGTAGAGGAAGTTGGAGAGAAGGCTAGAAACAGGGACAATGGCTGCCATCAGAGAGGAGGCCAGAGCCTGGACTGATCTCTGTTGACCCGCCATGCCAGTGTGAATGCCCTCCAGGAATGCATTGGTCTGTTGCATTTGGGCTGCCAGCCCCTGGATGGCATTCACAATGGTTGACTGCCCAACAGAGATGGATCGCAGGAGGTCAATAGCCTCCTCACTCAGGGCAGCAGGGCTAACTAGGGCAGGATCTGAGGTGCCTGGGGCAAAGGAGATGCCCACCCTCCTGGGTGAGCGGGCACGGGAAGCACGCTGAAGGGCTGCTGGGACAGCGATGCTGGTATGGAGGGTGGCGGCTCTACCTGTAGTTGGGGTGGGCACAGAGGTGTCTGCCACCACCAGGGAGTTTCCATCGGAGGAGGTATCACTGTCCGAACTGTCCACTCCAGTCTACACGGTGGTGCTCTCCTCGCCCTCCGTCCCACTGGTGCCCTCACTGTTGGTGGATTCGGCCTCCTGTGCCCTGTGGGATGCAGCTCTCTCCATCACTGGTGCCTCTGCTCCTCCACCAGATGATGCTAATGCACATAAGTACAGGGTGACACAACAAAAAGGAGGGGAGGGAGAGACAAATGATACACCTAGTCAGTGGCGGCAACAACACCACCGTTGGTGTACACGACACACACACACAGGGAATATTCCTACGCACTAGGCAATGCACTACCAGACACAATGCTAGTCACCAGCCCATGGACATGGACACCTAATGCCAATTGCAGCATACCTGAGACCCACAGACCCCTGGCCAGTTTTGGATGCCTACTAGCTTGGCTGGAGGAGGCTTACATCAGACCCTGTCCAACATGGGACCTACCCTGCAATGTCCAGCCTGGCTTAGGGGCACCCACAGGCCCACATCCCCCACCCGGATACCACCCCACCAGGCGCAAGTAGTATATTGGGGCACTGTACTCACCCCCTTGTGGCTGCTGTGATGCCCCCAAGCACCCATCCAGCTACGGATAGGCCACCAACAGTATGCGGGCCATCAAGGGGCTCAGGGTTCGACGGGCACCCCTTCCTTGTTGGGAGGCCATCCCCAGCTGGGCCTCCGCGGTCTTCCATGGCCAGCGTCTCAGGTCCTCCCACCGTTTCCGACAGTGGGTGCTCTGCCTGCCATAAACCCCCAGGGTTCGCATGTCCTTGGCAATGGCATGCCATATACCCTTTTTCTGATGGACGCTGACCTGCAGAGAAATACACATAGGTAAAGGTATCAGTCAGACCGTCCTGCCTGTTACACTCATGGCCCACCATAGCCCTTCACATCCCCTTATGCACAGACATGGCCAAACATACATGCAGCACGCTGCCTAGGGCCCTTCCACCAACCCCCCCTACACGAGGCCTTCACACACAGCACTCCATGCATTCATGCCCATTGCATCGTGCTCACAGTGTACTCACCTTTCGGTCTGGAGGCCCATACAGCATTCGGTACTGGGGTAGGACCCCATCCAACAGTCTCTCCAACTCCGTCACAGTAAAGGCAGCGGCCCTTTCCCCAGTGACACGAGCCATGGTCGATTCCAGACACAGGTCACAGCAGCACATGCAGTATAGGTCCTCTCCTGTTGAAGGTCAGATAGCAAGTGAGTGAACAGATAGAAAATTTCAGTCATGTCTGCAGCGGTGCATACCGTCACCGCCGGTGTACATCACCACTGGCCACTGTAACTCATAGGGCCCAATGATAACCAATGAGGAGTTGCATGGCGGTTCTCGACCGCCTCCCGCAACGGCGCACAACAGCAGCGGAATTACCTAATTTCCACATGTCTCTCCATACAGGACAGGCGGACGCCATTTCAGACGAGGGCAGGCCATGGCACAAGTGTGTCACAGTACACATCAGCACCATTTGGTGCTATCCAACAATATACTGGTACAAGCACAACATGCAATTAAGTGTAGTGTTTGGAAATATGAGATACTGACCAGCTGCTCACCGTTTTGCCTCATAGATTGCAACCGCTGCAGATGAATAGGAGATGGAGACATCCCCCGTGTACAGACCCCTGATGGACTTGGCAACAATGGAGGGCAGGCACATTATCCTCACCTATAGACTAGACAGGGCCACAATCACAGAGCTGTGTGCCTAATCGGAGCATGATCTGATATCTGATATCCGTCACCCCACTGGGATTCCCCCACTTGTGCAAGTCCTATCTGTGCTCCATTTCCTGGCAACTGGCTCTTTCCAAGTGACAGTGGGCTTGGTAGCAGGAGTGTCACAGCCAATGTTCTCAATAGTGCTGACCAGAGTGTTGTCTGCCCTGAATAAACACATGCGCAGCTATATCGTTTTCCCCCAGGTGGAGGATTTGGCCACAGTGAAAGCTGACTTCTATGCAGTGGACCATATCCCCAACATTATTGGGGCAATTGATGGTACACATATTGCATTTGTCCCCCCTCCCCTCCCCCCGGAGAAATGAACATGTGTTTAGAAATTGAAAGAGCTTTCACTCGATGAATGTGCAGATGGTGTGCCTGGCGGACCAGTACATCTCCCACGTCAATGCAAAGTATCCTGAGCCTGTGCATAATGCCTTGATCCTGAGGAATAGCAGCATCCCATATGTGATGACTCAATTCCAGAAGCACCGGGTGTGGCTAATAGGTGAGCCCTGGTTCCCAGCCAGTGGATGTTGGTGTATGGGCATGGTGTAGGCCCTAAGGGTTAGTGTGTGTCTAACAGGTGTCCCTCGATATTTGCAGGTGACTCTGGTTACCCCAACCTCTCATGGCTACTGACCCCTCTGAGGAATCCCAGGACAAGGGCAGAGGAACGTTACAATGAGGCACATGGGCGAATAAGAAGAATTATATAGAGGACATTCGGCCTCCTGAAGGCTAGGTTTCGTTGCCTCCATCTCACAGGTGGTTCCCTGTGCAACTCACCCAAGAAGGTCTGCCAGATCATCATGGCTTGCTGTATGTTGCACAACCTTGCCTTACGTCACCAGGTGCCTTTTCTGCAGGAGGATGAGGCTGGAGATGGGCGTGTGGCAGCAGTGGTCCCTGTGGACAGTGAAGATGAGGAGGCAGAGGATGAGGACAACAGAAGTACAATAATTCGTCAATACTTCCAATAACACACAGGTAAGACAGTGTAACTTCACTTTTCATTGACAGTTTTGTGTTTGACATTGTCACTGGCAGGCTGATTTTCCCACTTCTATGGCCACTCACTGTACCCTTTGGCATCTCTATTTGCAGATATTTGTGCCCCACTATCCCTCCTGGTGTGTTGACTGCAGCCAACTACAGGTCATTCCTATGTATACATTACTGTACAGTTGTATTGCAGTGTTTATACCTTGTTAAATGAATACATAGTTAAATCATTTGACATACTCTAGGTGTGTTTATTTAAGTGCTAATAAGTAGAGGGGGTGTGCAATGGGCTGGGTGGATGGTGGAGGAAAGTCCAGGATAGAGTCCAGGCTATGTGGTTCACAGGTGCATTGTCCAAGGGGGCATAGGAAAGGGAGCAATGGCAGTTCAAGGTGGACAGGGTGACAGGGTGGGACACAAGGGGGAAAATCAGGAGAGTCTTATTTCCTGGCGGGGGTCTTGGCAATAGTCTGTGGCTTCTGCCTAGATTGCAGGGAATGTTTGGGGGGTGGTTGTCCTTCTGCAGCGGAAGGGGTGCTGGTGGCCTGTTGGTCCTGTGGTGGGGCCTCCTGTTCACTAGCGGCAGCAGAGGTGAAGGGCTGTTCATTGGTTTGGCTAGTGGTAGGGGCCCGGTGGTGTGCCACTGCCTCCCTCATCGTGTTGGCCATGTCTGCCAGCACCCCTGCAATAGTGAGCAGGGTGGTGTTTATGTCCTTCAAGTCCTCCCTGATCCCCAGGTACTGTTCCTCCTGCAGCTGCTGGTTCTCCTGCATTTTGTCCAGTATCTGGCCCATCGTCTTGTGGGAATGGTGGTATACTCCCATGATCGTGGTGAGTGCTTCCTGGAGAGTCGATTCCCTAGGCCTGTCCTCCCCCTGTCGCACAGCAGTCCTCCCAGCTTCCCTGTTGTCCTGTGCCTCTGTTCCCTGAACGTGTGCCCACTGACCCCAGGTCCCTGATCGTCCTGTGTTTGTGGGGTGGCCTGGGGTCCCTGTAGTGGTGGACACACTGCTTGTTGACGTGTCCTGGGTATAGAGGTATGGGTCCGCTGGGTGGGTCCTGTGCCGGTGTTTCCTGAGGGGGAGGCTCTGTGGGGGTATGGGACTGTGCCTGGGTAACCGGCTGTCCGGAGATCCCTGATGGGCCAGGTTGGCCAACCAGATCCAGGCATCCAGAGCTGCTATCATCACTGCGGGCCTCTTCTGGGAGGGGACTGGATGTTGCTGGCACCTCCTCTCCGGTGACATTGGCTGGGGGACCTTTGGGGATGTAAATGCAGTGTTATTGTTTCTGTGTGCGACATCTTGTGAATGGGTGTGTTGCCCTCAAAGGTTGTTTTTGCCCTGGCAGCTTTGCCTTGTGTGAGTTGTTATTTGGTGGGAATGCTGTTTCCCTCTAGTGTGCACGCTTTAGTGATAGGTATCCATGTAGGTCTGTGATGGGTGTCCCAGGGCTTGGTATTGGGATGGGTGGGCTGTAATGGTGGGGTGTGTGGGAGGTGGTGGAGTCAGGGTAAGGGTAGGGGTATGTGATGGCATGCAGGTAGGGGGGGTGATAGTAATAGAGATTTGACTTACCAGAGTCCAGTCCTCCTCCTACTCCTGCCAGGCCCTCAGGATGCATGATTGCCAAGATTTGTTCCTCCTATGTTGTTAGTTGTGGGGGAGGACGTGGGGGTCCACCGCCAGTCCTCTGTACAGATAGTTGGTGTCTTGTTGCCACAGAACACACCTTCCCCCAAAAGTCGTTCCACCGCTTCCTGATGTCATCCCTTGTTCTGGAATGCTGTCCCACGGCGTTGACCCTGTCCACGATTCTCCACCATAGCTCCAACTTCCTAGCAATGGATGTCTGCTGCACCTGTGTTCCGAATAGCTGTGGCTCTACCCGGATGATTTCCTCCACCATGACCCCTTAGCTCCTCTTCTGAGAACCTGGTGTGTTGTTGTGGTGCCATGAGTGTAGTGTGAGTGGTGTGGGTGAGGGTGTGTAGGGTGATGTGTTGGGGTGTGTGATGTAAGGTGCGTGGATGGTGTATAAGTGATGGTGGTGTGTGGCTGTGGTCTTGCTGTCTCTCTCTTGTGGCACTTGTTTGTATTTGTAAAAAGGGTTGTGGGTAATGTGTGTGTGTGTTTTATAGTGGTGTGGGTGTGTGAATGGGTGTCAGGTGTGTGTAGTTTGAATTGTCCAATGTGGTGTTGTTTTGTATATGTGTGTGTATTTTGAGCGCAGCAGTATGTGCCGCCAATGGTTTACTGCCATTGAATGTCTGCTGTGGTGATTTATGGGTCATAATGTGGTGGGGGTAGTTCTGTTGGCGTAACGGTGTAGGTTTGGATACTACCAGTTTATCACCGACCTTTGGGCTGGCGGACTTGTGTGTGTTGCTGTATAGTGACTGATTGCTATGTGTGTGTCATATTATGGGTAGCGGTGGTCCGCGGTGGCGGCGATATGTTGGCAGCAGTCAGCATGGCGGTAAGCGGTACTTACCGCCAATGTCATAATGAGGGCCTAAATAGTTTCAATTGTCTTCAAATATCAACAGTCATTCAGTCTGAAGACAGTGCCCAGGTGCGTGTCCTTGCATATTGTCGATATCCCTTGTTTGCTTTTTCTATTATCTGATTCCCCTTTCCCTAGGTCTACTTCTAAGAAAGGTATCACTCAGTGTATTGGCATAGAGTAGAGTGGTACAGGTTAGAGTAGAGAAGGGTAGCGTGAAGTGGCGTAGAACGCATTGGCATAGAGTGGAGTGGGGCAGAGTGCAGAGGAATTGAGTAGTGTAAAGTGGAATGGTGCAAAGTAGAGGGCAGTGGTGTGGAGAGGCTTAGATTAGAGTGGAGTGGCGAAGAGTGGAGTATTCATGGTGTGATAGCATATTGTCATTACAGACAACATATTTCCAATTGAAATGGCCATTACAGTTAATAATAAAACTATAAGGTGCACAGATGAAAATGTGTGGATATTGCATCACCTAGCTTACTGGTTCATTTTGATTAAATTAAAGTATTTTTTTCCAAAACATTTCAGAAATAACTAAAATATGCTTCATTTGTGCGTTCATAATTCTGATATATGCTGAAATACTACAGTTCATTTAAACATTGTGTGCTAGAAAAAAATTATTTCCTACCCAGAGGATCCAGCAAGATTGTCATATAAATCCTCTTACTTTGAAGTCAGAGAAGGAAAAGTAAAAAAGTGCCCTTAGACGACAGCGCCTGATATTTGACCTCGGTCTTTGAATGCACAGAAAATGTGACGAGATAAGAGGATGATTTAAAGGCCTGTTAACATAACACAAGTTAATGGAAAGATAAGAAAAACACGGTTCAGGCAACAGAAGGGATGACCTGAACCTGGAGACCCTAAAGTAAATAAAGCCAGCAAATGGAAAGCCAGAAAGTATGAGTTACAAACCACAAAGCCAATGGTAATCAACGAGCGGCATGCATTCCTAGATCAACTTCTGAAAGTTCCCAAGATGTCTTTAGAAAACCAGACAGCTGTCTGGTAGGCTGCCTAAAAAGGAGTTTGTATTCCCATTCCAGGAACAGAAAGCAGCATCTACTTGCTCCTTGTGATAAAGAGAAACTTCAGAATTTAAAATGAATTTGTACGCAGAATAATGTCTGACCCCTCGCATAGTATAACCGAGCAGATATTAATCAAAATAGTAAAAGAAAACAATATAATTAAATATGTTAGAGCCACAGAACTATTATTATGTGATTGAGATGTTTACTGTTAAGGGTTGTACAAGTTTGCGCAAGGAACCTCCTTTCCATTTAATTTTTTTGGTGTGTTTATAACTTCGGTACTAATTCACGACCCTCCATTAAATTTGACACATCCATCTACAACTGGCTATGTATTGGACTGCCCAGACATATCTTGGTTACTGCTGATATTGACAAAAGAAAAAATATATAAGGGGGTGTCAAGTAAGATGAGTTTCCCATTTTAGTTTCTATGGGAAATGTTGCTCTTTGCTACAGCAAAATAAAAGCTGAATAAACGTACACTTTTCTTTGCATGAAAGTAGGCCATCATTCAGAAAATGTTTTAGTTTGATTTAGTGTACATCGGTTGAGTATTTTTTTTAAAAAGGTGTTGGAGAGCCCCAAGTGTGTTCTAATTGTATAGCTTGGCAGTTATACTGACAAGTAGGAAACTTCTGAGTTCTGTCAATCACATTTGAATTTTACAGGACATGTGATTGGCAGGTGAAGGGGTTAAATAATTTTTTCCTGACATTATAAAATGCGGTGATTTTCGAGACATGGGAAAATATATTCACACAGAAAAGTAGATACTGGATAACCAGATCAATGCCTCAAAAGATGGCAGATGTACCCAGAGGCATTGAAAAATTGCACAAAAAATTAGAATAAGCTCTAAGCATTTAGAAAACTCTAAAATTAAAAAATAATTGAAAGGATATGCCTGCAAATTGGCATGGCGAAATGTTTCCTGGGCTTGTGAGGTTCAGTAAATTTTCAAGTATCATGAAAACAAAATGAATACAGATATAAGGCTCTACTGTAAGCCAGAGTGGGGATGGATGAAGAAAGACACAGGTGTTTCACTGGAGTGCAAGTTAAACAAGACTTGTAGGCAATATATGCCAGCGGATTAATACAAATTGGAAAGCTTTAAACAGTTTCAAGAAGTTTGCAAATGTTTTTTGACACCCACATTTAACTTTTAGCGCCTTCAACTCCTATCAGATATGCATGAAACCTGTTATCCCTGCCCTGGGTTTAATATGACATACTAACATAAAACTAAACATGTAAATTCCAAATTAATTTTTTGGAGTATCTTTCAAAGACTGCTTGTCTGAATGCGGCATGGGACACAGTTGCCTTTATGCGTTCATCCCAAGTGATCCACTAATCCGAATCTTCTATGTTCATTTTCTAAACAGGAAGAGGATATGCAAAACACAGAGAGGTCGATTAGGACTTTGGCGGATGGAAAAGGCCATCTGCCGAAGTCCCGACGATCAGGTTGCTGCCAGTGCTGCTGCCTTCCTGCGGGCCCCATTAAGAGTTTCCCACTATGTCAGTGGGTGGAAACACCATTTCTGCCCACTGACCCAACGGGAAATGTCTACAACATTGATGTTGGCTCATAATAGAGCTGGCGGCAATGCTGTAGTGCGTAGGGTGCACCAGCACCCGTCATGATGTTCACTGTCTGCAAAGCAAACAGTGAACATTGCAACGGGGCTGGCCAGGGGGGACCCTGCACTGCCCATGCCAAATGGGGCACCCGGTCTCTGCCAGCAGTTGTATTGTGGTTCTACTACCATGTAACCGCCGGCAGAGAAGGGACTCGTAATCCCCAGGGCAGCACAGCATGCAGCACTGTCCTGGCAGATTAGGACCGCCAGTACCGCCAGTCCCTCCTTTGGAGGAAAATTGGTGGTGCTGTCCGTCCAACCGTGGCGCTACCGCCCGGTCGTAATTTGGCTGTTGGACTGCCACATTGGCAGCGGTCCGATCACCACCGCGACCGGTCGTAATGACCCCCTGAGTGTGGGCACGGCATGGACTGCAGCTTCGCATCTCTGGAAAAAAGGCTGCACCAGAGTTAAGCTGAAAAAGACTATGGGCCTGATTTAGATATTGGCAGACAAATTATTCCATCACAACGGTGATGGATATCCAGTTCACCAATATCTAAATCCCATTATATCCCATGGGATTTAGATTTTGGGGGAAATCCCAATTTATCCTATGGAATTTAGATATTGGCGGACGGGATATCCGTCACTGTAGTGACTGAGTAACTCATCCTCCAATATCTAAATCAGGCCCTATATGTCTCAAGGAGCCACTATACTCTCACAAGACTTTCAGACAGTGGCAGCCATATTGAACACTTAAGTTCTTTGTGGATCGAGGTGTCTTTATTAGACAATCGTGATACTGCTGAAACCGGGAATTGATATGTAGAAGTCGGAGACCTCAAAAACATCTTGTATTCAGGGACGTATTCCGTGCACTCACCTCGCAGAAGGATCTAGACTTGCACTTGCAAATCTTTCTAGGAATTGTCAATTAGAGCTACTAACTTTTTGTGCATTGTTAGTTTTTAGGAGTCTACAATCTGGAAATGAATTCCTATTTTGCACTTTCCTAGATTTCTCAACAAGCCTATCATAAGGAATAACTCATGCTCCTCTTTGCTCGCTTGACAATGCATCACCCATTAGAATAACAAACTCCGTTGCACTGGTTATTCTATAAAACAACATCCATCAGTATTGTGAAGTCCATGTTCATTTATATCTCTTCAACAACAGAAGTCAATGTAGTCACATCTGACAAGCTATTTCTTGTCTAGTATCTTAGGTAAATTACTTGATATTAACAAATCCTTTCCATTTTATGAAAGACTGTTATCCAATATTGAAGGTAGATTTCATATCAAACAATATCTAATAGCTCAGACTGTTGTTCCCTTTTGCCAGATAAGCTTTAAATACATTACAGCTAAGGATAAATACTGAGTTTCACTCCACAAGTAGAGTATATGGAATATAGAGAGTATGAATAGGTGTATCATATCTATTATCAAATGTTAGTTGCAATGTGTGACCACCACAGCCAAAGTAAAAAGTCTTTCCTTGTCTTTAGATATCAACACTTCGGCAATGCAGATCAAGAGCAACTGTGCACCAAGCAATGTGACAATATCCAGTGTCTCAATTTCTCTCTCTTGCCCTGTTCAGATTTCCTCAGCCCTTCTTCCAGCCTATTTTTTTGTTAATGTTAGGGTGGTTGTGGGTTCAGAGAAGTGTGGAAGCTAACATCACTACTGTTTTCTGAACATCAGTGTTAATGCATGTTGACAGTGCCACCACTATTAACAAATTAACACTTCTTGCTCGTCACCCTTTAAATATGTCCCCCTTTAAAGACGAGCTTATACTCAACATATCAAAAATATGTCTGCCAATTTTGTGCAGGTCTAGGAAATAACATGAAACTTTAATTACAAATCAATAACTTTTGTCACCACTCTAACATTGCCCTCTTAGCAGATCTCATTGAAACCTTTAATCCCTACACTGGTCTGCTTAGCTTGCTAACTTCCCACAAATGTTCATGCAGATAATGAAAGCACATTCATGTTATCAACAACTGAACAATGTTTTGACTCTTTCTTAAACTGGGCCCATCCCATTTGAAGATTTCCATAAAATTCAAAATATCAACAATAAATGAAATGTCTACCAAGTGTTCTGCAGAGATATGATCCTGTGCCAAAGCAATTAGCAAATCAAATTTTTTTAACACCCCTGTTGGAAATGGGGTCTCTATTTGGCAGTGGTTTGCACCCTGTCCAAGTAGGGACCCTCACTCTAGTCAGGGTACGGGAGTCATACACCTAAGATAACCCCTGCTCACCCCCTTGGTAGTTTGGCACGAGAAGGCAGATGTAAAATATTTGTGTATACAACACACACACACACACACTCTAAAAGTACTCAACACCAGTTTAGAAACATAGCCAATATTTAGATGAGTAAAACAAGATCAAAACGTCAAAAATCCAGCATACACGAGCAAAGATACAAATTGTCAAAGATTACACTTCAGTGTAGCACTTAGAAACACAATAGCTCCAACTGGGGTTATCACGACGTCGTTGACGGAGACGTTCCCAACAGTCCAATCCACTCACATAGGAGTGCGGGCTGGTCACGGAGCCCAGACTCCCAGGTGCAGTACCTTTAAAAAAGATGAAACAAAGACTTTGCACGGAGTTGGGGAGGTGAGGCGTTGCTAAAGCTAGCGCAGCATTGGTTGCTTACTGCTACTGGGGAGGTGGGGTGTTGGTTCCTTCCTGTGTAGCAGGTGAGGTATGGCGTCGTTGGCGAGGTGTTGGTTCCTTCCAATTCAGCGAGGTTGATGAATCCAGCAAGTCAAGACGTGCGACGTCGCGATCACATCACGGGGCGACAGGTGCTGCAGCGGAGTTGGGTGTCCCGGACATCGGGGACACAGTTTAGGGACCTGAGATTATGGACAGAGGAATCCACTGGGTTCAGGAAGACGTAGAACTACTGTTGCGGGCCAGGGTCCATGTTCTCTTGCACCAAGCAAGGAAGCCCATCAAGGTATTCATTAGTCTCCCCTGGCTTTAGGCTGGTGTGGGGGTTGTGTTGGACCTGGCCCTTTTTGCAGTGTCATCCACAAACATTTTGCCTCCTTCCTCCAAATTATTTTTACATGTTTTTGTTGGTTTTAGGGCTCTGGGCACTTTACACTGCTGACGAGTGCTAAAGTGCAAGTGCTCCCTGTCTACATTGTATTGGTTTATCGATTATTGGCATATTTGATTTACCAGTAAGTTCCTAGTAAACTGTGTGCCCAGGGCCTGTAAATCAAATGCTACTAGTGGGCATGCAGCACTGATTGTGCCACCCACATAAGTAGCCCTGTAAACATGTCTCAGACCTGCCACTGTAGTGTCTGGGTGTGCAGGTTTGAACTGCCAGCTCAATCTGGCAAGTACACCCACCTGCCAGGCCCAAACCTTCCCTTTTACTACATTCAAGTAACCCCTGAGGTAGGCCCAAGGCAGCCCCATGTGCAGGGCGCAGTGTATTTAAAGGGTAGGGCATGTACTGGTGTGTTTTATATGTCCTGGTAGTGTAATACTGCTAAATTCACTGACTGGCTGTAAATTGGCTAATTACAACTCAGCTTTCTGCCAGCCTTTCCAAGGCAGGGACCCCACCATGGAATGTCTGGTGGAATGCCAGTATCTGGGGCATGCAGGGGGGCCTATGGCATGGGCATAGATACCTAGGAATTTATGTCACACACAACCTATCAGATCTTTTTCAGTTTAACTACAGTGTGGTATTCAACAAAATCCAAAGATCTTCTTAAAAATGGCAAGCCTCCTCGCTTTCAGTTATAGGCCGTGTGGCGCTAGTGAAGATGATGATACTCCCTCTTTTACTATTTGTCTTTTTCAATCTGATTTTTAAAATTCCCTATAAGTATTTTAAAGACTTATATTCAATGATTAGCCAATTTATATGGGCTAATAAAAAAACGCATATACAGCTGGAAAAGCTAGCCCAAACGGTCGAGGAAGGGGGCCTTGCTCTCCCGGATTTTAGGAAATACTACAAGTCCTCTTTTCTAGATTGGGCATGGAGAGCAGCTCTAGTGCCTAATCTAAATTTTTATCTTCAAGAATTGATAAATGAGAGCAACAACCAGCTTCCCCCTTTTTTAAAAATACCAAGATTCCCCAAACACACGAGGTACAGGCTCCCACGCGAAATCCGTGCCAGAATTTTGGCAATTCAGGAAAAGTATTCAATTCATAGTTTTTAACCGGAAATAAAACTTTGGGAATCTCCAATGTTGGAACTTGAATTAAGTCAGGTGTACATCCAAAGATGGGAGCAGGCAGGCTTTGTTACTTTTTCCGATTTCTTAACAGGGGACCAAAAAAAAAAAAATCAAACCATGGGAGCAGTATCAAGCTGAAGGGATATCTCTTCCCGACAATCTCGGGTTTACTTTCCTGCAAATCCAGCACTTTCTTTCATCAGTGGATAGGACTCTTGATGTATCCAGTTCTTCTATGTCGGTGGCCTTTTATGGGAATCTCCAGGGCATGGGCTGCTGGTATCGGATCCTTACCGCATGGTCTTCTTCCGAGATTATATGTCACTTTTTCACGGGAGCCGAGGCTGCAACAGATGTTAGAATTAGCTTACAGCAGTGGAGGAAGTTTAATACTTTGTCATGTAAAGCATTTCGAGAGGCCAATCTTAAAAATATGTTTTTTTTTCCAAATGGATGCTTTACTATACTCCGGCCCGGCTAAAAGAATTGTTTCCATGCATGACGGTTCTTTGCCAGCGCTGCGGGACGTGTCAGGGGGACTGGCTACATATATGTTTTTCTTGTTTCTGCCCGACAGAGAATTGGGGGAAAATCTTTCAGTGGATCAGTTCATCAGTCCATGTCTCGTTCACCCCGGTTCCGTCTGGGGCCTTGTTTGGCATATCTAACCACCCGGGCTTGACAACACTTGCAAGAATGGAAGTCATCTGTCTCCCCTTCCTTTTCTGCCTGGTTGGAAAAAATGAAGTAAATCTACGGGCGCGACAACTTTATGCCCAATGTGTAGGTACGCTAAAGAGATTTAAGGCTATTTGGGGAGCGGGGATCGGTAATATAATACTATGAGGGATGGGGTGAATGGAAGAAGAACTATTGGGGGGGGGGGGGTGAGTATGTAATATCCCGAGGGGCAGATTCTAGCACGATGAATTAGTTCTTGTATGTAAAGCCTTCATGTTGTCTTTATGCACCTGAAATAAACATAAAATAAAAAAATAAAAAACTCAGAACCCCCTGAAATTCAACAGCTCTGGTACACAACGTACAAAACACTCTACATCTGACGCCGGCTGTGTTTTGCTCTGGCAGACTGTTGTCTGCTTTCACTGGCCATCGGCGAATGGATGGACTGAGAACGGGGAGGGGAGTCAGTCAGAGTGTGCATTATAAACATAACTGGCGAGTTTTAGAGGTTACTCGCTTTTAACTTACTGAAGCATAACTATCCAAGATCTATGTCATTTTCATTGAACTTTTGTGAACTTTTTACAGGCGGCCACTTCAATGAGTATTAAATAAAAAGACCAAAATAATATTAACGATCAAAGCAAGAAAGCAGAAGACAAGCGAACATGATCAAGTTAAGGAGAACATAAATCATCTGGAGTATAAGAACCCTTCAGACAAATAATAGAAGTTAGCTTCAGGAGAGCATCCTTGACTTGTTTGCCACTGGTAGCAGCTGCCAAGCACGCGCTTGTTAGTGTGCAGCGGGATAGAGCACCGGCAGGTCACAGGGTCACGGATACTGCAAATGAGCTAGGCCTCAATGGGTCTGGAATAATCACCACGTATGTCTTATTAGGTCCCTTCTATCCGCTGGGCAGCTGCCTGCTTCCTAATTGCATTCACTGCCGTTTCCTGCACGACGGCGTTTTTTAGAAATACACGAGGAATTCTAGCCAGATACGGTAGGCTGAGGCAGACATTCTTGATTGCTTTGGGTTAACCAACATCAAACTGCTTTAATTACAGCAATCCAAAGATGAAACTAAATATAAAACAAACACCATTCTTTAATCCAGGATGAAATAAAAGAAGCTTTGTCCTGTGGCCAAAAAGTAATATGTGTGAAAATAACAACTCACTATTATCCTGTTCTATTGGTTTGTCATGAATGAAGTCCACACGTGCTTATTTAATTAGGTTACCAAGTGTAAACATGTTTGCAACCATACACAAATAGACTTCTATTCATTTATCAATAGGAGCTTTGTTTATTTTTTAATAGTTTTATATAATAGCATAAACATTCAAGGTACAGAAACAAGCAAACTCAAAATAAATCATGATATATTAATTACCTAGGGCCTGATTTAGAGTTTGTCAGAGGGGTTTACTGGTCCCAAACATGACGGATATCCCGTCTGCGGTATTATATCCTATGGAACTTGTAATACAGCGTTTATGAAGGAGTATCCTGCCTGCCAATCTCCAAATCAGGCCCTAAGCCTGACATAGTTATAGGACGTTTGTGTGTGCGTTTTCTTGCATAAAGTGCAGTGGTATCACTGGTATAAAAACCCATAATTGACAGATAACTGTGGCGTATGAAAAATAGTTCACTGTGAGGTTTGGAATTCATAATTATATTGACAGTCTCCAAACCACTATGCACACCCTTGCCATTTTAAGGGCCTACTACGGTTATGTGGCATTGTATGGCAGGATTATGTAAATTATGAAGTAAAAATCACAATTTCTGTTTACCATTCTCTGACTGCATTGTTTTGATTAATTGACAAATTATGTGGCATATGTGAGAAATCCATAATCATGCAGTAAACACTGCAACCACAGAATCACATAAATGCACTGTTTTTGATCACTGCCCATTGCTTTAAAAACAAGTAATTCATGAGAGGTTGAGAGGTGAACAATCCTACATATTCTGATTCCAGTTGGTGCACATTGTGAACTGCACTTTGAAGAAACAGTTGTTTTTTAAATCAACATAAGTACTCCAAAATAAGCATGTAATATAAAAATAAATAATGAGTAATGTAATTTTGCCCTATTTTTCCATAAAGGGGCTCTTTACATATCACTTAACCTTGAGATGTACCTTGTCCCCAGAACCCCAAGATGCAATGCTGGATCATATTACACAGTTGCAAGTTATGCATTATATATGACATGGCTGGGTCGGACTGGGCTGCAGGGTAAACTGGCAGTGCAAGAAGGGCCTGGTGAAAGGTCAGCATGTGGGCTCGTTTTTAGGCTGTTTGGGGGCACATTTTATGATCTGGAGGGACCGGTTTTTACTGTTGATCTCTCTGATATTATTGCAAACATTTCCTGTAGTGTGCACAAATGCAGGCAGATTCCCGTACCTGGAAAAACACCTATACGTCATGTCTTTACAAGTTCAAAATGGTCGCAATTGCAAATGTGGGCTATGTTTTAGGAATCTGATTCCCCAATGGGGGCCACTTTTATTTTTGTGCCCGGGCCTATATTCTGTCTGAGTCCAACTCTATTACATGGACTATAGCATCAGTGTAGTTATGGTTAGGTTATGTCAGAAATTCCATTGTAAAGGCAGGTTGAAGTGCACTATTGTAACAATTAAGGTTCAAGTGCAACACTGCAACATTCAAGTGAAGAAAATCACAGTTAAAGTTTTTGGTCCCTTACACAAACCATAACTCATGCCTCCTCTCCAACAAAATCATAACTCACGAGTGTGGATGAATTTGCAAAAATGCAAGATGGTGCAAACAAAAAATAAAAAAACGAAATCAAGCCCTTTATAAGATGATCACATTTATAACAATTCATAAAAAAATCAAATATGATTGCTAGAACTTGGGAGATTTTTGCTTGCGAGGTTAACATCCAAAATATCTCTAAAGTCTAACTCTTTGATGCTGTTTTACAAGCACTAATAATAAAATACCCAGATCAAAAAAAGAACATTTATGAATGAAGTTATACTTTCATATAAGGTTTGGTGTAAATCCTTTCACAGTCTTTTGCTATGGCAGCTATAAAGCCCACTAGAGACATGGAGTTTATTTTTGCATGGGGTTCCCCTGACCATGGGCCTGTGCTCCCCCAAGGGGATGAAGCTCACTAGAGAAAGAATTGTCCCTCCAAAAAAAAAAAAAAAAGAAGAGTTGGGGGTGGCTCACCCAGGCATTGGGAAATGCCACCCCAGAATGCAACAGTTTTCTTGTCTCCTCTAGGGGACAGACTGGAGACTTACTCCCAATTTGCCCCGGGTGGGCAGAAAGCTAACCAGACACCAGGGAAAACACAGACCCAAAGAAAGAAATAACTATTGGCCTCAGCTCACCAAGTTCTGGCATGAACTGGGAAAAATGTGAAAATGCTAGGTGGTAGAAGATTTGTGGATCCTTAGAGATTCTGGAACTCTCTCTCACAGAAATATGAAGAAGCTTTGTGCCAAGGTTTGGAGGGCAATATGGTTAAGAAACCATCATGAGATCGATGCAAGCCAGGCCACCCCGTACTCCACTAGGTGTCTAGTTTTCATAAATGTCTGGGTTTGATAGGTTTCCCTGGGTGGAACTAAACCCAGGCCCAAAATCCACAACTCCCCACTAAAAAAGGTGTTGGTTTTGAGTCGAAAAATTTGATTTGTCTATTTAAAATTTTCGGACAATTCCAGTCATGGCACTGGGCTCACCAACACAATTGAGGTACTGTTTATATCGGTACAAGTGAGAAAACTCTGGGCAGCAGGAATTTTGTGGATGCCCGCAAATGCAAATTCCAGAACTTACTCTCACTGAAATGTGAAAAAAATGGGTGTTTTTTGCCAATGTGTGTGGGTTGAAGGGCTTGGTGGGCAGGAAAGGTTAGGAGGATCCGTGCAAGTTGAGCCACCCTGAACTCCCCTGGTTGTCTAGCTTTTAGAGTACTTGGATATCATAGGTTTCCCAAGGTTAAGGCTGAGCCTAGGCTCAAAATCCATAGCTACATACATTGCAGAAAAATGGTCCACTTTGAGTGGAGAAAATTGATCTGTCCATGCTGTGTTTTAAGGCCTACAGTGTCACATACGCAAGGACCACCCACACAAGTGAGGTACTGTTTTTATCCGGACAAGTGTGGGAATGCTGGTTAGTAGGAAACTTGTGGCTCTCCATAGGTTCTGGAGCTTTTTCTCACAGAAATGTGAAGAGAATTCATGCTTTGTTGCTAAAGTTTGAGGTTTGAAGGGTATTATTAGTAAGAAAACGTCCTGGGAGCAACACAAAGCATACCACCCTTGATTCCCTTGGGCATCTAGTTTTCAAAAACATCTGCATGTGGTAGGTTTCCTTGGTTGGTGGCTGAGGCTAAACCCTTATATCACATCCACCGTATTGCCAAAACAGTTCATTTATTTGAGAGGAAATTCCTATGTCTCTACCTGGCGTTTTGGGATATTTTGTCACACAAATGGAGTAGTGTTTTTTTTGGCTAAGTATGGGAACTTTTCAAGTGGGCATAATGCAAGTCCTGACTAAAACATTAAAAAAGCCTGCTGCATTGAAAAACCTAAAAGACAATAATTTCACTATATGAAGAATGTATGACCAAGAATTGTAAGTGGGAGGATTCCATTTATTTTTATGATGTAAAACAGTTCCTCACGCTTTCCAATGCAAATGCTCTACAGGGGACGGAATGATACACCGAACAGCCAATAGCATGAGTAACAAGAGAAATCCCACCCCTGGGCTGAGCCAACACCCATTCTATGTATATTTTAAAACACTGATAACAATCTGTCCTCCAGAAAGTTGCACTGTCAAGTCAGGCATTGTCGATTAGTCAGAGCATTCAAGTATATCCAAGCTTTGACATGGAGCTCGAAGTCTTCACGTGAAGGTGCGGCATGGGTAAATTGAGGAGTGCCAACAATGATTTTGGCCATGTAATTTTGAATCCCCTGTAGAATGACTAGTCACGATTTAGCTATGCCAACACGCAGTGCAATGGAATAGTCAAGATGACAGAGGACTATGGCAGAAGCTGCAAGGCATCTAACCTTGCATTTGCACACTGAAAGACATGATTGACTCTATTCAGTTGTTTAAGATAGTAAAAGCAGAAATAATCTAAGAAGGGCATTTGTAAAGTACACTTCAGCCTAGAATCATTTTTCATACCAAAGTTCTTCAGCACCTTCCCTGGCCTGGGACAATCACCCAAAGGCTGAGTCTAAGAGGTAACTCTTAGCAGTGATTGGCACCATACTTTGCCACACAAATCTCAATATTACAAAAGAGTTCAGTTTGAGTCAGCTGTTGACTATTCACTCTCTGACCCACACCATGCAGTATTAGGATGACTGACGTGTCAGCCCTGCACGATCAAAGGGAAGAGAATCTAGGTACTGTCAGTTTAAATCTTGAATAAAACACCATGGGAATGGATGTGTTCAGCCAGAAGCTCAACAAATGTGTTTAAAAGGCAGGAAGAGAGGACCAATTCCTGGGGCACTCTTCATCCCAGTTCGTATTTCAACGATATGGAAAATTAAAGTTATACATTGCCTCAGCTCAGGTAAATGAGCAAAGCCAGATGAAGGCTGCATAACCAATTATGATTTCTTGAATTATGTTCCATAGGATTTTATGGCCCTGTAGAGAGATTGAATAATATGTGGGCATTGATATCATCACCATCTGCTGTTGTGCACATATCATCCGTGAAGACTCTGCATAAGAGCCTGCCTAGGCATCCTCAAGAGGCTTCTAGAGTGATATCGCCCTTCATTAGCTAGTTCATAATCAGAGGTAGGGTGATGCAGCGGTAATGGAAGTGTTTCAGTGGATCTACTTTTTTGATAGCAGCAACTACCATTAGTGGCTGCTGGTAATTTTAGGAGGGAGGGGGCGGGCTGAAAGCACACTTACACTCGCACTTATTCATTCACACACGCACCAACATTCAAACATACACACACGCACCAAACATTCATTTAAAAAACACACACACACCTTCAGCTCGGAGGTCCCAGGAGGGTTGGGACTGCTGCCTTCCCTCACGGAAGGCAGCAGTCCCAACTTCGTCACAGAGTGGGATGGGGTCAGTGAGACTTCTGACTCCACCCCACCCTGTGACGAGGTGTCACTGATTGACACTCGCCCTGGGCGCTTCAGGGCTTAAACCTGAAGTGCGCAGGCCGAAGTCAATGAGTGACGCTTCCCCTCGTCACCAAGGGGAAGGGCTATCAGGCACCTTTGCTGAGCTGAGGAGGTCACGCATATAGGAGCTGTGACCTCTTCAGCCCAGCAAAGTTCAGCTGAACATGAAGAGTGTCTATCAGGCTGACCTTTGCTCAGCCTGACAAGCACTCTTCACGAGGGGCAAAGGTGGGGGGGGGGGTGAGGGCCCTTCCGCCCTAAAAGATGGGCTGCGGCTGCTACCACGACTTCCTTGAAAGCAGATGGGACAACCCTTGAATAGAGATTTGTATAAGATTTCGTATACCTGGTGAGATTTTTCTGTCCTGAAATACAGCATGTCTCTATTTCACGTAGAAATAGCAAGTGAATAAAAAAAACTTCAAGACTGAGTAAGTGATGGGAACATACAAATGAAAGGAATCAATTGACAGAGGGAGATAGCAGAGGTGGAAACAGTTGCGAGAAAAATAAATTGAAAATACGTGTAGGGTGTTGAAAGAAAGGGGAATTAAGAGAATTAAGCTATGCAGCCTTCATATTTGCCAATCCTGATGTCAGCAAAGCCGGCGACCATCTCTTAAAAAAACCTTTGGGATACTGTACTTATTTTATTTTCCAAATTAAGCACTGGGATTTCCCTTGCATACAGCGGAGGGATTTGTAGGGATGGGACGTGGGGCTGCCTGAAAGGGTCCATTCCTTTCTGACAAAGACCACATTTCTTGACAAACTGGTGGAAAACAATTGCACCCACCATACCCCTTCACCCCCGTGGAGCTCAGGAGTGCCTTTTATGAAAAAGGAGACATTTATTACAAAATACTTTTAACTACAGCGTGGACTAAGGCTACATACAAATCAGTTGAGGTGTTTATTTCCAGACCAACACTCAAAAATCCAATAAAACCCTTACTGCTTTCACAACAAAGTCAAAGGCAAGTTTTCCACTTTAGCTACCTTAAGCTCAGCCTCATTGAGACAAGGTTTCCCCAGAATGTTCTCTCCCATGTTTGATGGCAGCAGTACTGAGCAGCGAAATTTGGAAAGGGGAGGAGCCCACATAACATGAGGCCTTGTGAAGGGCCCATTTAAAGTAGAAGTACCCGAGGGAGATGCCAAAGTGCATAAAGGACATTAGTGCTGTGCTGTCGGGCCAGAAGGCCAGGAGCACAAGGGCCTGCCGTGTTGTGCATTTTTCTCCCTTCATGTCTACATGAAACACTCAAAACAGGTGATGGTTTTCATCAATGTACAATATGAGAGAGTTTAGGAGTAAGCAGGCTCACAATAGATTAAGGGTAAGTGTGGGAACAAATAATAATATAACATTTAATATGATGAGTTGAATTTCTCTACATTATTGGCTTCCAAATGTAAGCCAATGAGCAAGAAAGATCACATTTTGAAAAATGCCATCTGAAGCACATGATCTTATGTGTAATCCCAACTTCAAAAGTGTACAAATAATCACAATTCCTAAACTCAGTATATTGTGGAAAAGACATAGGTTGCCTTCATACCCGTTTTTCATTCATTAGATGTTACCATATGAATTGCTGCACGGGCTTTAAACAATGAAAAACCATTACAAGCTGAAGCTCAATTGGCGGCTCTGAGTATTTTGTCATTTTTTGACAGCCAAACATACACAATATATCCCAGCAACCCAAAGAATATGATGAAAGGATCGGTATGTTGCTGTTGTGAAATGACCATCGTGGCAAGCAATGACGGTTAAAAACTAAACTGTTACTAATTGCTATTTTTTCCTACTTATTTTGTTTATTTTTTCTTTCAATGGTTAGTTTAATTTGCAAAAACTATGAACAAACTACATAAATAGCCCCATGCTGAATTCAGAATTTTGTCACGTTTTCACTAATATATAGCTTTCCAAGTTCACCTATGACTGCCATACCGTTTTCCACTGCAAACTGCAAGTCGATTGAAACTGCAAAAATTAGGGAAAATGGACTACCAAATAGAAAAGCTGTGGTAAAACAACTGGCAATCTTTTATAACTCCCCTCGTTCTACAAAAGCTGGAAAGATGGCGATCTTGGCACAGCAAACTTTTGCTGATGCCATTTTAAGGGGGAAAAAACACATGCTTTCTTGTACTGCACTTGTTTCCCATTTTTAAAACAAAAAACAAAATTGTATTATGTTTTAGCTTTCTTCCCAGCTCCCTCTAAGGGAATTCACAAATTCTAGGTACCTTTAGAATCCCCAAAATTTGGGTGGAATAAATGACGCAAATTTTACCTGGACACATTTTGTGGTAAACAAAGTTAAGAAGGTTTTCGCGCAAACTACTCCAAATATTCAAAGAAGACTCAGCAGAAGGTTGGGAAAGTCCTTGCAGACACGTAGTTAAGCAGGTTTCCAAGGAATGAGCTAAATGTCATGCAGATTCATCATGCAGCAATAAAGTTATAAAACAAGCAAAAACACATTTTCAACGGAAACATCAACCAAACTGTAACTACAGAGTCCCTCTGGGGCTGGGCCACAATTTATAGATGAGAGATCACATAAATCCCAGATGATTAATTATTCTGGCTGTCCAAATGTCACAGGAATTTAACACAAGAAGATGAGGCTATATGTGCTTAACTTTTATTTGAAAATCCTCGTAAAATGCACCAGCACAGAAGAACATGTTTCAAGGTGCTATAAAGAAAAAACAAGGAAAAGCTAGTTGAACAAAGTGGTAAAAAGCCACTTCTTAAACGGTTTCCTGAAAGCAATCTGCTGAACAATGGACGCAAGTAAGACATCCGACTTTGAAATGGTGTGGGCCAGCAGGGAAGAGCTCCTGCCTCCGACTCATTGTGTTCTTTAAAACACAGAATCACTAGAACCTTTAATCAGAAGAACACACGGAACTAGCAGAGGAATACCATTCTAGACGCTTATATAGAAACAGAGGAGCGTTATCAATATGCTTTGGCAAATGAGCCAGAGCTATGGGCTTTGTCACTGATCATTCATCAGAGTATGCAGGCTGCTCCAGCGGGCATAATGCAAGTCATAATTTCACTAGATGATGAATGTGCAACCCAAAATTTTACGTGTGATCATTCATTATTTTTATGATGTAAAATAGTTTCTCGCACTTTGGGGGCTTATAGGGCAATGTGAAGGGGGCAACTATAGTGAATGAAGTTATTGGTAAGAAAATGGTCCCAAATGCTACCCAAAATTACTTGTAAAACAGATGGGCAATTACCCCCAAGGTTCAGTGGCTAGCACCCACACTAAAAACAGTGCGCAGGTTCATTTTAATGGGAGGAGTCCTCCATCTGTTAAATCATCCGATAAAATGTATGTATCATCTTTAAATTAATCTGAAGGAATGCAGAAGATAATCGTAAGAAAGACACAGGAACCTAATTCGCATTGATTCAGATGTACAACTGCCAAAAAAAGACCAAGTTGAAAAAAGTAAAAATGTAAACAACATCAACCCACATGTATAATCCTTCCCTAAATTCAGTTAATTCTACATTAGTTGCAGCTATAAATGCCCTGAATTGGCAATCTGATCAACTAGAACTCCAGATAGATTTATTGCTTGCAACGGCCAGACATATTGCTCCAATAGATGTAAAGTTGAAAAATGTACAAAGCAAATTGGACAACATGGTATTGCACGAAAAGTCCAGCGGTTGTGATCACTCAACAATACTTGAAAGATTATGGCCTCTTCCAAAATTGTTTTGGATGTTGATTAATAGTCTACAGTTTATGAAACTACGAGGATGGAATAATCAGATTAGAGAAAGATTAGAGGCAGAGAGGTAGGAAGGTATAATTCAATGCCTACACTGGAAATCAGTGATGGATCAAGTGTTAGGTTGGGTGAAAATGACAGCGAAAAGCAAAAGTAGGAAGAGCTCAGAGGGCAGTATTAAGTAAAATCCTGGTTATCTTGAAAAACGAACAGAGGTTAAAAACAATTAAATCATGTGCAGTGTCCTTCACAACCAGGGTAACCGCCAATGACTACTCCACACAAGGAGCTGAATATTACACGTCTTTATTCTTCTATGTGTAACTGTGAACCCGACATTGAAAACCAAGCTCTCTTTGCATTCCACTCTAACAACTACGTCACACTTTTATGGAGTCAATTAGAGCCCAAAAGGATTCAGTCATAAAATTCGCAAGACACTACATCATAAAGATCTCTAAAAAAATCCAATGATTTGAAGAATATTGGCTAAACCTACAGAAACCATACCCCATGTTTTGATCATGAAATTCTCTCAGTGGGAATGTGCCTAACGTTCAACAAAGAAAAACTGTAGCATGCATGAGCTCTATGGCATGACTGGATGAGGAAAAGTTAATGGCGTTAAAGAACTTTCAGAGAATCTTAATATGTAAGAATTTCCATTATTGGAAGGAAAGCATAGTATTGCAAGAATGATTCCCTGCATGGCTTGTACACCAATACGTTATTTAACACTGGTTCTTGTATACAGGCTGTCAGCTGGAGTTCCAACATAACCTCCAGCTGACAGCCCCATATAAACAATTTGCAATTCAGACAGAAATGGTGGACAGGAAGTAACTCCTATTCCAGTTGTAACATCCCAGTGGGTTTTGTGATCTATTTCATGAGAACAAGAGTGTGTGCCAAACTCAATTCCTTTACACAGCTACCGGGGCAATATGCTGGCTGGTACTGCAAAGGGCAGAAGTATCGGGGGAGGAATACCAGGGAGTAGGAATTTAAAGATTGGTACCGCAAAAGACAAAAATATAAGGACAATTTTCAGTGAGACTTGTGAGTAGGAGCAAATCTTTCAAGGCTGCAGAAGTCAAACTCCTAGTGGCCATCTTGAATCTTCGGAGTATAAAAGGCACCTGCACCCAAACCGCCAAGCCTGTTATTCCAGTGCTTGGCAGTCAATGGTTTAGAATCAGCGTCAGTGCTGAAGATTTGAAGTTCTGGTCCTAAAGTCTAGTCTTGTGGTGCTGAGGGCCAGTTGTTGAAAGTCTCTGCTTTTGAATGTCCTCTGTGTAATGCAACACAGAGGACATTTATTTTGGGTCGGTAGGATATATTTTTAATAGATTATTTTATTAAGATATACATGTTTCAGGAATACTATCATCTTAATTAGCAAATGCATAACAGATAACATTACTAACTTGGTTTTTAAAAACTCTTAAGTAATAGTACCTCTGGCCTGATTGAGGAGGCGCTCACCAATCGCTCAAAATTGTGATAAACAACACGGAGCAAACTCAGAAAGGACAATGTTCAGTGGTGTGGCATTCCTATAGCCCGCTGCCCAGAACATATTGTTTGGTGTCAAGGACAATAGGGTTTCATGTGTAGTTTGTCCTTGGGACAAGTAGGCCCAACCCCCAGCAGCACAAACCCTTTGGCTACCAGTTTACAGTACCACATTATGGAGCAGGAAAGGGAATTGTCTGCACTTGAGGTAATATTTGTGTCCATATGTTAATGTTGTTTGAACTTATATCTATGGTTCACTAACACAAAGGGGGTCGGGCGGCCGCCAATGCATCCGCACTCCCGCGGTGCCCATTTGGACATCCCCGCTGGGCCGGCGGGCAGAAACCAAGTTTCCGCCCGCTGGCCCAGCGGGGATGTGGGCCGCAACATGGGAGCCGGCTCCAAATGGAGCAGGCGGTGTTGCGGCCGTGCGACGGGTGAGAGTACATGTGGTGGATCCTTTTGCACCGGGGTAAAGCTACACTAATCTGGGTGAGTCCCCCAGTCGGGGTTTCACTCGAGTGTGAGCCAGAGTAGGCCGGAACATGTCACTCTGGACCATTTCTTATGTGGCTGAATACTAATGATTCTTTAGAGGAGCAGACAAAGTTGTTGAATTCGGCTTGCATTTGTTTTGTGCTTCTATTGCAATGTTCACAAAGAGTTGTGAAGAAGAGTGAGCTGCTGCGAGGAGTGAGAAGGACGTTACAGTGTGCTCATGGGCAGTTACTCCGCTATGGCGGAGAAGCGTCACCCCACTGCTAAAAGCAGCAGAAAAATAAAATGCTAATAAATTATCATTTTATATTTCCGCTGACTTAGTCTAGGCCAGGGGGAAGGGGCAGCATCCTCGTAGTGCTGCACTCTAAGTACGCAAGTCAGTTTGGCCAAACTGACATGTGCACTTAGAACTCTCCACATGAGCTGTATTTCACAGCTGGGTAGACACCAAACACAGGCTCCCACTCCCTTCCTGAGCGGTATTTCAGCTTACTCAGGCCAATCCTAGTGCTTCTCTCATGCTCTCATGAAGCGTCTCGATTGGGTGGGGGGGGAGCAAGGCAAGCACCTAGGAAGTGGAAGCTGCGGAGGCGAGGCGGCAGGTAAGTGTATTTTTCTTTTTTTATTATTGCCCCCCCGTGCTCTTTGCGCTACCCCACCATCCCTTCCTTGCAGCGGCCGCCTCTGAGTGTGCAGCAATGAGATTGGACAATTAGCATTGGTGCTGCACTGTTATTGATTGATTACGGAAATAGAGTGCCACACTGCTATTGGTTGTTAACACTAAACAAAAATTGTGAGCGAAAATAAATTATTTCCTTGTCAAAACTGAAATCCTATTTGTGATTAATGACATTATTGTGAAAAAATTAGATTCTTTAAGACTATACGAAATTTGATTAGGGAATACGTGAGGATAGCTGTGCAAGAGGAGGGAGAAGCACGACCTGCAGACATGCCAGATAATTATTTGCCTATAAATGTGAGGTTTCACACATGTATTTTGGCTGAGTCAATGGCATAAGATCACAGAGAAGAAAAGTGCATTGGTGTTTCCCCATTATGGCACACTTAATTTGAGAATCATGGAAAATCTAACAAGAGTATTATACAAAATGAAGTCACCTCCTCAACCTGCACCGTTCAAAGCACTTAGGGGGTCATTACAACATTGGCGGGCGGCAACCGCCGCCTGCCAAGTTGTAACTGCTGTGAGGCCGCCAATGCGGCCGCACTCCCGCGGTGCCCATTATGACATCCCCGCTGGGCTGGCGGGGATGTGGGCCGCAACATGGGAGCCGGCGGTGTTGCGGCCGTGCGAAGGGTGCAGTTGCATCCGTCGCGCTTTTAGCAGACAGTGAAAAGCTGCACGGGCCCTGTCAGGGGCCCCGCAACTCCCCGTACCGCCAGCCTTTTCCTGGCGGTTCAAACCGCCAGGAAAAAGCTGGCGGTAGGGGGACTCGTAATCCCCTGGGCAGCGCTGCTTGTCACCGCTGGGGCAAATGTGGCGGGAAACCGCCGGCCCTGGCGGTGCGACCGCGGCGCTACCGCCGTGGTCGTAAGCCCCTCTGAAGCACCGCCAGCCTGTTGGCGGTGCTTCAGCCAAAACAGCCCTGGCGGTCTTGGACCGCCAGGGTTGTAATGAGGGCCTTAATGCTTGGGAGCACACAGTTCATGTTAGGGAAAGGAAAAAATATCAGGGAAGAGTCCAAAAGGCAGTGCATAGCTGTGCCAATGCTAGATGAGATGCAGAATAAAAGAGGTGGAGGACCGATATTATAGAGGTAACTATATTGTACCCTGCACTGACGAGTGAAGCATCTGAGAAAAAGAAAAAAGGAAAGAAAGAAGAAGGAGAAAAAGACAGTAAACCCAGAGACTTCAAGCAAAGAAAGTAATAGTGATTCTAGTAATGATCTCCTAGATGTGTTGCTATCAATGCGTCCACCTTCATATAATGAGGCCCAAACCGAAGGAATGAATGCTGGGGTTGCCCGTGTAAAGTCTGGAATAACCACAAATACAAGTCAAAACCTGATGGGAGAGTTCAGGGATTATTGCCCCTTTTAACTCCACTTTTCACAAACGGAGTCGTTAGGAACCAGAAGACATGCTGGAGTAAAAATATCAGGCAATGTTCCTGTGGTCCAAGGAATGGGAGGAACTCCTTTAGTTCCGACTTTGGTGAATATGCCCTGTGTTGCCTCTCCAGCATCAACCATGAATCAGACAGGACTTACTCCTGTAGGAGAGTCCACTCCAAGATCACAAAATTCTAACTTGTTCATTTGGAATTCACCTCAGATTTTCATCAACTGTAGTCCCAGAGAAAGGATAGTGTCCAATAACCCTGTAGTACAGAACGGTACATATCCCCCAGAATTAGCTGATTTGATTAGATTTTTCAATGGCTCCCCAAGAGAAGGTAAAGGTTCAGGATTAGGCAGAGAAATAATTCAGCCTCTGTGAGGGAAAATGCAGTGGATGTTGTCAAACTGAAGTTAGAATTGGATGAGATGAGATGATACAAGGAAACCTAGACCTATCCTACTTAGATACCTAACAAGAGAACAAACGTGTATTCATGTGTAAAGTCACACTTAAACGAGCAGGACAAGCTATTGATAAATTATCTAAATTAGGCTGAATTTATGATGTAGATTTAAGCAAAACCAAGTCATTGCAGAAAAGCTATTATGTATGTTTTGATGAGAAAAACATTTGTAGCATGAGAACATTAGGAATGAAAATGCAAATTAAAGAATTAGTTGGCAGTATCAGAAAATGGGATGAGCTAGATAAGTCGGAAGACAGATGGGCGAAGAAGAAAAATCAAAAGACTGATGTATGGAGAGAGCGCTTCACATTTTCCATTGAGGAAAGTGCTTGGAGGAGGTTATGCTCATGTGCCTTGGAGTAAAAGTGATCTTGTATCATTTACTAATGATTTTCCAACACTGAGTGAAAAATCAGTGGAATGGTATAAACAGATTGAGCGATTTGTGATGTCTTAAGATTAAATTTGAATACCTTCTTTGACATTCTGGTAGAGAGTGCTTTGTGGGCAGAATCTAAAGTGGCTGTGGAGTGATCAGAAAAGGAACCCCAGAGAAATCCGATAACAAATGTCCCTCCCCATTGGTGATGAAAAAGTATCAACAGATGATAACCTTTTTCAAAGGGAACATACCACCTAAAGACATTGATTCAGTGATGATCCACAGAGCCCAAAAGGTCAATGCATGCCTTACATGAGAGATTGTTGCAGGTTCTGGAGCAGCACAATGGAATGGAGGCTCGCGGTGCTAAAGACAAGGGAAATTTTGTGTCCCAGTTTGTAACGGGATTGAAACTTAAAATTAGTTTGATGATTCAACAGCATTTGATTTGGCAGAATAAATCGGTTGATGCATTGAATTGGAAATGAAGTAGAAGCGATGAAAGGGAAGATAATGGTGGCACAGATTAAAGCAGCACAGAGAGGAAATCAAAGTCAGCCTTTTGCAGAGAACCTTGGTTCTATGCAAGGAGTGTATCAACAGGAAGGTACCATGATGCAAGGTGGAAATAGGTTTCTGCAACAAGGAAGAGGTTGTGGTGTTCCAATTGATATAAGTACAGAGATTGGTGTGGCAACTTTGAAGAGAGTGAATCCTTGTCATTATTGCTAGGGCACTAGAAGTGGGACTGTTGTTTTAATCCCAACAGAGTGAAGATTGAGATCCAGGTTCAGAATTTTGATTAACTTTTGTAGGACCAGACATATTAAAAATCGCAGGATCTGAGACGAATCCATACCAGTTACAGAGAAAGGTGTTAAGCTTCATGCGTCTTTTCCCAATCCCTTTTCCACCCGCCTTGGGCATAGGTTGTTCTAACCACCTGAGAGAACAAGGCTGGTGGAAAAGAGCAGCATCAGAGTCCTGAGATACCTCTCCCCCAACACCCCTACCCACCCTGCAGTGAAAGAGGCCATTCCCTCTAAGGCGTCATTATGCCCTGAATTATTCCTGTGTTCTGGATACAGACACAAATTTGCCAAAAAGCATCAACTAGAATAAACTTTGGTTGACTTTTGCCATGTTCAGACTGGACTTATCCTGCAAGACAGCCTCTGTGAAGCTTACTTATTGAATAAGAAATGCTGAAAAGCCTCACTCAAATGGGTGATATTGAAATTTTTGTCTGAGAGAAAATGTTGCATAAACCCATGAGCACAATGATTATAATCATCTATAAAAGATCTAAGGGCTATTTCTGAAAGAATGTTCTGTACGTTGCTTTTTTAAAATCCAGTTAGAATCCAACTTAAACATGGCAATTTGGTAATTCAATCCTGTAAAACACTGTGGTCGGCATTATTAATCAAAGGCAAGGAAATACCTAAACAAGCAGAAGTTTAATAAAATGTGCCTCCCCAACTTCTACATTTATAAAATTAGGAGCAACTGGAAAACCTTTCAGTCCTGTAATGAAAAATGGAGGCTCTGCACTTATAGAAACAAATCTCTTAAACTTAGTTTTATGTTGCTTTAAGACCTTACTAAGTGAGGGAAAGTTGTTACAACAACTACTTATAGAAAATAATGAAAGACCACAGACGCTGAGCTATGCTGAGGTGTGCAGCTAGTTTCTTTTAAATCGGCATCAAAGAAATTAACAGGAAAAGACTGTTCCACATCTGTGATCAAATGTGTTATTGACCAATTCCATTACCTTGGAATTGATGGAATGAGCCTCATTGGACTATTGTCACTTATATCTATATTCACTGAAAACACCAAAGGTTACAGGGACGATATAGTTAGGTTGATGTTTTACCCACAAAAAACACAGAAATTCAGTAGCAATATTTACACTTATAATTATACTTATGTTAAGAAACTATTACTTGTGACCTAAAGTTACTTACTGGCATAAATTATAGTTTCTTCAGATAAGTATAACTTTAAGTATAACTATAACTGCTGAATTTCTATGGTCATGTGTGGGTAAAACATCAATCTATCTATAACGTCCCTGTAACCTTTGTTTCTTTCAGTGCATTTCTATGATTTTTGTAACATAAAGTAATATATAAGTAATGTACGTTAACACAACCACCGCTGCACAAAGGCCTTTGGCCTTGCAGCCAACCCCTCCGCATGCACCCAACGCGAAGCTGGCCATGCATATCGGGGGTATGGATTGTGAATTGTTTTTACTCCATTGGGCTTTGGATCTGTGGATCCATTATGGGTTTACACTGGGGGTTGCTCTGTGTGCCGCATTGGATCTGTGGATCGGCCCAAAATAAAAAAAGGCAGAGAGTTCTTCATGTGTCCTATGGGGTCAGGATACCTCTACCCTGACCTCTTAAGTGTGCTTTTATTTGTGTTTTCTCCCCTGGGGCTCAGCCAAGAAACAAAATGGCGACAACAACTTGCCTTTTGGTTCTGACCAGTTAATCAGGGCCTTGCTTTTCACCCCGATTGGTACCAGTGGATTCCCCGCGATTACCTGTGGATCCGCATCCCTAGATATATAAATATATTTTTTCCTTCAGTAATTACAAAACTATTAAATTGATTTGCACCAAGTGACAAAAAAGATCTTTCTGGACCAAGATCTAACTTTCTGCCTAATTTGGTATAAATCGACTCAGCAGTTCAGGTTGCACTAGTGTCTAAAAACTGAAAAATCCCCATACACATTGCATAGGGAAAATTGGTCTGGGACTCCCCTTTTTCTCGGCCCCTGCTTGACAGATCACCTAGGAACTTTCCATGCAGAACTACACAAAGAAGGGCACGTTTTTCTGGAAAAGTTTATAAAGATTTGTCAAACAGCAAAAGATTTATTAGCAAAACCAAAAACTTTTAGTCTACGGGAAAAGTTGCTTCTAATTATAACTACCTCCTGGCTATAGTAGGTAATGGAAATCAGTATGACTGTGGTGCTGGAGTGGGGGCATAGGGGTGCGCTCCAGTTCCATACAGGTGCGGGGGAGGCAGCTGTCTTCATCCACAAGGAGACATCCAAGGAGATGGGTAGAGGGCCCTCGCCGTTGGTACCGTAGAACGCCCCACAGGGCAACGTGCTCTCTGTTGCAGTGAAACTAGCTACCAGGTCCATCCATTGCTCTGCCAAGTGTTTCCTGGGGATGCCTCGATATTCCTCCAGGCGCAGAGGAGCTCCTTTAGCCAGCACCACCCTCTCAATGTCTGCCTCCCCCTTACTATGAGGTGTTCCATCTGGAGAGTTCCCGTATAATATAATGCCTCTGTGCACCACACCCAGGCAGAGGTGGGAGGACTTTGTAATTCAGACGGCAGAATTGGAACAATTTAGTAATTTCGCTTTACTCTTGTAACATGGAATTACTAATTAAATTACCTAATTGTCACTACTCACAGTACGTTGAGAGTGGTGTGAGGGGCCAGCCGCTCCACCATGGAGCCAGACCACAGCGCTGCTTAGAAGGCGCCAATAGTGGCACACCAGGGCCTTTAACAGAGCACAGGGAAGCAAAGCTGAAGACAAGTGGGGGACATAATATGGCAGCTGCTGGCGGTGGAGCCAGCCTCCTTCATTCCCAGTAGAACAGCTCCTCCCCATCTTCGGGATTCCCATCAGTCAGGGTGCCACTCCTAGATGACGCAGTTAGGGCAGCAAGGCCTTGGAGGCACCTCCATAACTGCCCTCCATGGTGGGTCGCAGCTCCCATCGCTCATGGCTCTCCATGTTGCTAACTTGCTTCGACTGTTGTTTGGTTTCCTGCTCGCCTTCTGCCTGCTGCTCATGCGGGATTCGGGACACCAGTGAAGACCGCCATCAGAGGCCAAGTGTTGTGTGCGACCCGTAGCTTGGGACTGGGAGCTTAAGAGAATTGAAGTGCCGGAGGCTGGGGGCCAGAGCAGGGCCTGCTGGCAGCAGCTTCCTCTCTGCGGGAGTTATGACCGTCCAGAAGTACCTGAGGAGTGGAGTGCAGGTGAGCGACCCTAGGGATTGGGGCTGAGGTGGAGAGGTATCTGCAGAGCATGCACATCTCTGCTTACGGATAAGAGTAGTCAGGGGCTGCTTATTGGGCCGGTGTTCCTGTGTAAGTCAGCCCTGATTATCTGTTATCTATCTGAGTCCCACTGTGGTGGGAAAGGCACTAAGCGTTCATATATGCTTTTTATGTACTACGGCTGTACCACACATTCACCCAAGATGATAAGGGGATTAGCTTTCAGGGAACTGAAGCAAGGCTTGAAGTGCAGACATGATGGAAGGCCTCTTTTCATTATTCTGTGAGGTGCGTGCTGCAGAGCTGCACGGGATGACTCACTAGCATTTATTTTCTGTCAGGTGGCCAGGCTTTCTGCTAGATTCAAGGGTACAGTCTGCCCCTGATACAAATCAGTCGCTGCAGAGTGTGTTTCATGCCTGCAGGCTGCCAGTAAAAAAATGTGTGCGCTTTCCAGTAAAAAGGTGGGGTGTCCAACGCCTCGTAAGGTGTTGCATGGCACAGTGCCAACTGAAATGTAAAACTGGCACAACCCTCCTTGCTGATTATCCTCCCTAATTTTCAATGTGTATGCTACAAAAACTTGCAGCAATAACATGGTGAGATATTTTGAAAACGGTAGGGCCTGGGGCCTTGGGTTACTCCGGAGGAATGCAATAGTGTGCTGATAACAAAGCTTTAATTACGGGTGGGTGGAACTCTGCAGAATCACGTGGAGTTGTTATGTAACTCAGCGGAATTCCATGGAATAAAACTTCACAAGTTCCACCCACCACTACAGCCAGGGCTAGGTCTAGAAGTCTATTACCAACTTTCCTCGAGGCTCATCTGCTATAAAGGCCAATCAACCACATCTGCACATTGTGGAGCATCTGCCTATTCAGAGTTTTCTCCATTTCTGATGTGACCGAGAGCCAAAAATGTGTTGTCACCGGGCAACTCCACACCATGTGGGCGAAGTACACCTCAAAAAGAGCACATCTAAAGCAGCTTAAGCTGTCAATGTGTAGCGTAGTGTTCAATCTATGGGGCTTGAGATAGATGGTATGCAGGTAACTGAACTGTGTGAATTTGAACTGTGTGAATTTGAATTGTGTGTTGCAGGAAATGGTGTACATGCATTCTAGCATCCTCTCCCACTCCTTCCCATGGAGCTGTCTGTCTATGATGGCAAGTTATCAGAGGCAATAACTGTCTTGTAGAGCCAAGAGATTAAGTAGCTGCCTTGACCGAAAGTTAGTAAAACCTGCAACAGGTCATAACTTGGAGACTCCAGATCTAAAGTCCACATGAATTGATGCACTACCAGCGCCCCAAGGACTAAGAATGGGGTCCCCAAGAGGTTGCTCTCTTCAATCAGGTTCCCAATGCTCCTGTAGCCCTCTGACTAGCAGTCCCCTAATGTTACTATCTTCGCATCAATCCACTCCCTCACCCTGCGGACAGTGAAAAAAAAAGCCATTGGGTATGGCAGTCTGACTACGTATATCGCAGGGACATTTAAGATATTGTGTCCCATTCAAGTGCTCCCCTCCAGTACTGGAGGGTGATGGTTATGAAGTTTGTTGCTAGGAAAGGACCAACTTCACCCCCAAGAACAATGCCGGTGGGGCACCCTCAGGGATGCGGAATTTAATAAAATATCTACTTGTCCATGGGACAAGTTGCTTCATAAATTTACTTGTCCTGTAAAACAAATCCACTTGTTGCTTCGGTGCCACATAGTGCAGCGATAAATTATGGCAGCAGTCCCATTATATAAAAGCTCTGATAATAGCCTGTCTGAAAATGCCAGGGCTCATACCATAGTAGGGTTTTAATTGTAGCGGTTCCTGCATTTTGCCACCTTTCAGCAGATCTACATACTGGGGCTAAAGGTAGCGTTAAGCACTAGTTCCAGGGTTGGAATGTGCTTTGGAGTGTGTGCAAATCTACTAACTTGCATGTGTTAGAGGGTTTCACCAGCTCTTTTCTAATCTTTTCTCAAACTGAGAAAGGTTTGAAATTTGCTTAGAAAAAGGGCAGAAATAAACTTCTTCCATGGTTGGGGGAAAAAGTGGTTGGAGAGAAAATTAACTTGTAAATGCTCAACAGATTTTCGCATGAGCAAATCCACACATGCATATGTCCTATAATGCAGTTCACAAATATTTTCTGGGAGTACAATTTCCTGGCCTATTTCTGTAAATTATTGTGAAAAATGAAAGCTGTAAATCTGCACTAATGAAAAGGCATACATCATGGGTGCACTTTCTGTGACTTTATTTAACAATTAAGCTCCTAATTAGGTCTTGAGTTAACCAAGACCTTCTGTTTTTATTACCATTCTCTCTCTCTCTCTTTCTCTATAGACTGGCTTCACTGTGAGTGACATCATTCTGCTCTTTCACAAGGAGCATATCGGCACACAAACTAGCTCTGTTCAGTGCCAGAGACGTCTGTGTCAGTGTGTGATTTTTGAGACCATGTGTTATAATGGTGAGGACCTGGCAGGTCCCACAACAATAAAGTTTTACAAAAACTATGTCAAAAAAAAAAACACACATTGGCTGACCACCAATGTCAGACCTATTGGCTTTGTCAATGGTTGTTTATTTTCATGTTTCCTATAATGTTGTTGAAATTGGTTGCATTGATTTCCCATTATTAATATTCTTTGAGAATACTATCATGCATCAACACACTTTAGTAGATGATGCTTCAAAGAAATGTTACCTAAAATTGCACAGTATTTGCATTTTTTGCGACCATCTAATTTGAAAGCAAAGACTCATCAATCATGCTTTCATGCTTCTGCAATCATTTGATCTAATCGAAGAACGTAATGTGAGCATTAGATTTAGCCTTATATTATTGAACTTTGCAAATGTATATTTTTATACTGGAACATCTGTCAGTAGCGCAGTCCAAGCTCACATTTCCTTAGAGCGATCACCCTAATAATAAAGGCTTTGCATTAATTAATGAACCATAAATAAAAGTTCAAAAAACATTAAAATATGGACCCAAATATTACTTTAACTGCAGACAATGCCCTTCCTTGATCCATAATATGATACTGTAAACTGGCAGTCAAAGGGTTTGTGCTGCACGGTGTTGGTCCTACTTTTCCCAAGGACAAAGTAAACACAAAGACTTGTTGTCCTTCACCCCAAGCAATATGTCCTGGGAGTCGGGCTTGCAAAAATAATTGGCTAGAGTGGGCAGCCCTGCCTAGTCTCAAGATAAATTGTAAATGGGTCTGATATGCAATGGCCCATGAAGACTCAAATAATCCCACCGAAGGGTGTCAAATTATTTTTGTTTATCAGTTGACAAGACAACTGCCGTGGGTAGCAAGACAGGAGGTGTCATTTGGGACACAGTGTAGACATCGTATGTTATAGGAGGTATTTTTTAGAGGGATAAAACCATTTTGCGCCTCATCTTATATATCAGAGAGTGAAAGTGGGGATGCACCCTGATAGCAGTATCTTACTAAGAATTTTTTTGTTCAAATTAATCATAGAAAGACATCAGTAGGTTGCCACATCTGTAGCATCGCCCGAGGATGAGAATGGAAACTATTAAGGTTCCTCTAGTTGTATCTGGTACGGGCCTATATTCCAATGTTTTGCGTAGATTGCTCCAAGTTTCAGCACTAGGAGCAATATGTAGGCCAGATAAAATTCTAGGCATTTTACTCTGTGGTAGTTTCTTAAGGGCGTCTCTGATTTCGGATTCAGAGATGGGTGTACCCAACATACCTCGATCCTCATCATTCAACTGCGGTGGTGTCGCTCTATTGTGAAAAGATATTGAGGGCCACCTCAGATGTGGGATTGTGTTCCCAATATAAATCCCTATAGTGGTGAGCAAATACCTCATGGATAGGGCCTGTTCAGTGTAGACCAGTGTTTCTCAAACTATGGGTTGGTTCGTGAAAGTCTAAGCAACAAATAAAGATGCCTTTAAACTCTGTGTTTAACTTGCCACAAAATGCGCTTCAAAGACAGAGGTCAAATGTCAGGCTGTGACTTCTGACAAATTAGTGCTTATTTTTTAACACACAGATTGGTGTTTACAAACTCCTCTCACTTTGCAGTCAGAGAAAGATAAGTAAAGTGAATGTATGTAATAATTTTGCTGGGGTACAGAGTGTGAATGGAAAGGCTGTGTGATGTTGTTTTTTGTAACACACACCAAAATGTAAAAATCTGTAAATGAAATGTACACATTCAGCAGTTAGAAAAAGCAAAAATGAAGGACATATTTTGTAATTCTGTATTCTGAAGGAAGCAACAATGTTAATACTATCAAAACAAATCAAGGCACTTTACTTGGTGATGTACAAATGATAAATATTTACTAAAATCCGATTTCCACACATTATGATCTCTGTTCAGTATGGTTTACAAGTACAATTGTATATCCGAGCAAATTCAGTGGTCATTTCAATAGAATATGCGCTGTTTGTAAATCAAAGAGCGCTGCCACATGATGCTCTAATTACACTACAAAATGCCTGCCTCGTGGCCATTAAAGCTAGGAAGGTCACAAAAGTCTAAAAAGTAGATCATGGCTCTAAAATGTTTGGGAAGCACTGGTGTAGACCCTTACCCCTGTAGGGACAGATATCTGAATGATTAAGCACCCTCTACCTGCAGATCGTAACAGCCAAGACAGCAATCTTTCTGCCCAGTCCCTCCTGTGTGGGCAGAGGTAAGATATTCATGCTTATTGGGAACACATAGCCTTTCTAGAGTAGTCACATGCTTTATCAGTGGGTTACCTGGGGATTATCTCTACAGTCTATGGATATTGTCTTCTAGTGTGGATAGGCCAGTGCTGAGCAACTTTAGAACTCCCTCTGATTGACTGAGGCAGGAGCCTCGACTCACTACTTTAAAAGCATCCCACTTGACATTGGTGTATGATGTTGTATGTTGATTAATGGAAAAGTATTCTCCAATCTTTTCTGCTGAGGGTTCCCTGAAAGTAAGTTCATGTAGGTAATTTGGTGGGAGCCATCAGGTTAGGATAGGAGATGCATGTCTGTCCCACTCAATAGGTATCTTGTGATCCGATGTTGTGCGTTCCAGGTATTCTATATCTACAACCTGTGCAGTGATCTCTAGGGAGCACACCAGTTTGTCCAAGTGGACTTGTAGGTCATATTCTGGGGAGTAAAAGCAATTTTCCCTCCACGCCATGTTTCTCGGTTTCCATGTGTCATGTAGGCCACAGTGGCCCAGCAACCCCCTGAATTCCAGCGCCAACCTCACTGTTGGAGAGTCTGTGAAAGAGTTGAAAAATCTATAGAGGAGGGTATCAACAACACAGTCATAGTCTTCCTCTCCCCCCGGAACTAATGGGATGTGGGCATCTTGTGAGAGAATGCGAGTGAGTTTTGTGAAGAAGAATGCCTGTCCAAATTTCGGGACATAGATGGCGCCTATCACAATCTGAGCCTTCCGAACAAGATGGGATAGTGGCTCTCAGTGTCAAAATGGGTCTTTCTGACTTTCAAAGATATCCAAGACTTCACCCAGATTAATGCCACTCTGGCGAATGAGGTGTATCCAACAACAAAGATCTGCCCCGTCCATCTCAGTTTGATCTCTCCCTCCACTAGATGTGTCTCCGAGAGGAGAGCCACATCAACATCCCTGTGCTTCAGGAACACCAGAATTTTGTATTGTTTACTAGCAGAACCCATTCCCCTGACATTCTAAGTGAGGAAGGAGAATTTGTTATTCTAGTCGTCATGGTGGGTGCAACATCCACATCTCCCTGCTGTATCCCACGCACATAAGGTGCAACCACTCTCCACCCCCTGTCCGTTGTCCAAGCCCCAAGGTCATGTCAACCATGTCACATTCTATGTAGCGCAAAACATTATCATATTGTCGAAACTGGATATACACTGACCAACAGACCACCAAATCCCTATCCTGAGGTCAGACTGGCAAATGTCATCTGTCCAAAATATTGAGAAATGAAAAAAAGAAAAGATCACACCCCCAGAATCATAGTCATGGAAGGGGTTTTGAGGGTGGCTGTTGCAACAACCACTCATTGATTGTTCCCAGCTCCAGTCCCCTTCATGAGGATTTCTGCAGGATCTCTTGATCAGGAGCCAGCATGGAGTGGTTCTTCAGTATGCGGACTACATGCAGGCAAGGCGGCCCCCAGTTTGCAACATGACTTACATACACAGGCTTGGAGCAGCAGTGCATGAAAGGAAGTTACCATGTCGATATCTTCCACATTTTCCTCCTCTGGTAGGCTGTACAGCCCGAGCCATATATGGTTTCATCCAGTGGTGGCGTTTTGGAAACGGTGGTCTGAACCTGTTTCCAACAGCCATCCCCATCTTCTACTTCTCAATCCAGTCTCATGTTCTTGCAGGTTTGGTGAGAAATGAGGTGCATTCATTCACAATGAATTTATGGCAAGAAGGGAAAAAGAGGATATATCGAAGGCCAGCCTCCCAAAATTCCTTCTTGACTGCGAGGAGAGGTGCTCTCTGTTGCTGAGCCACCATCCTGTAGTAAGAGAAAATGGCAGTGGATATGTTCTTGACTTAGAAGCGGCCTGCTATTCAGATCCTCTGTAGGATCAAGTCTCTGTCACTATATTGTAGCAGGATCACCACCACTGAGCAGGGAGATGCCTCAAGGGGGAGTCCTTGTTAGCACTCTGTGCATGCTTTCTAGAACAAAGACGTTTGACAGTCCCTCCGGACCCACCTCCTTCACTAGCCAACTCTCCAAGAAAGCTATCAGGTCTGTAACTTGCACTGTTTCGGGCAGTCCAACCACCCTGACACCCTTCCACATCCTCCACCCTGCAGTCCAACATTTCAATTTGTTTACCCAGTTCCTAGAACCTATCTTGCAATCCCTTCACAGTGAGGTGCACCTCACCAATGGTGTCTTCATTGTGCTTCACTTTCTCTACTAGCTTGCCGTGATCATCACGAAGGATGTTCAGCTTCACAGAGACCTTATCGATCTTACCTTATAGGACTACCTGGGATGCATTCTCGACACTATGGATCAAGCCCAGTTTCTCTAGGGAGTTCATTGTCTGTAGCGATGTGGCTCCGGTTTAGCGGATGAACGAGAAACAGAGGCATTGTCAGCATCCTTAAGAAAGCACTGCCTTCTTGATTCAATGCAAGCCACGCCTCACAATTGTTAACTATCCAATAACATTTTTAAACATTTTCTGCAACCTGCCTGGTTTTGCAAGGCTCATTTTCTTAAACATCACTTCACACAATTCTTAAGCCAAACTTAAGATAGACTACAGTTCCAGTGGAATCAGATGCACCAGGGTGAATCGAGAGAGCAATAATAAAGATAGTCACTGGACCCCAACAGATATAATAACAAGTAACATAGTGTTTGGAGTTTAAGACAAAGGTATATACCAGTTCCTGGGTGTTGTCAGAGCAAAACTCCTTGCTTTGGTAAGTTCAAATACAATGTAATACAACAGACAGGCTACAGTTCTTTATTAAAATGTTTCAAGGTTCTAGGCTCTTATTCAAATGACAATAGGAGCAGGCATGTGGAAGGGACCAGCTGTGGCGCTAATAGAGGCTGTGAACATTTATCATTTCAGTGACTGAAGCATCATGACCAATTAAATGTTTTGTTTTTCTTGTGATTTGCAAGCATGTGGCTTTGCTGCATGCCTCCTGTTGACTGCTCTAGAGCAGAATGGGAACATGGCTAACTGAGAACCTTCAATTTCCCGACGTGTATATAGAGGACCCAAAAATCGCAGTGCCCAGGTGGTGAGCTACTAATGTCGGCATGAATGTTTCTTCCCTCAACGATGTGGAATTTATGGCCCAAAATTTTGAAAACATCACAATATTAATGGGGTAGTACCATCTTTATACGATTACTGTCAAAAGGGAGTTCCTCTTGCTTTTGCCTGACTTTACACTCCTACTTCAATCGTGGCTTAACTGCTGGATCCACTGGGGCTTTGCTAGTCCTCATTTGATGGAGGCTACCACACTCTTTGTGAGATAAACCCTCTAAATCATTCTGAACAATGCAGCCTCATTCACTGAGGGCCTACATTGTCATGCTTCCATCTCTTACTGTCTTCATTTGCCACCCATTAGCAGGTACTTTAGGTTCTCATTGCATAGGCCACAGCGTCACTTGGCCATAAGAACCCCCATAATTCAGAGCAGTTTTGTCCCTACTTTCTATCGCTGAAGGTTCATTCTTACTCTCTGGTTCTTCCCGGAGTTCCTAAATGTTGTTATGTTGATAGTTGTGGCAGATCCTTTGCTGTTGTCCCAGAGACTTCAAGGAATTTTCTGACTATTGCATTGGGGCTAATGTTTTTGAGGAACCAATTAGGAATCAAACTGCTCACCATCTAGGTTATCTCATTTGTTGTTCAATTGCCTTGTCTTTTGTAGCAATATGAAACCATTTGGGTATTTATGCATTTTACAAATGCCAAGGTATTCATCTATTCACTCATTCGTTAATGCCCATGGCATGTGCTCAAATTCCTACCACCTGCGTTCCCCCGCTGGTGATGGCAAATCACCCATGGCTTATGCAGCCAAAGCCATGAGCTCTTACTTTCCCAAGTGATCTTATAACAACCCCTCATCAACGCCTGCACCTTGATTGGTCATGCCAGATGCATACAAATTATTTTATCCAAGTTACTACTCTATAACCCTACAAAATCAAATCTTCATCAGAGTCCTGCGTCACCCCCAATATTCATCAGTTACCCCTCCTCCCACATGCCACCTATCACAACAACACCCTCTAGGTACTAGATTGACCGCAAAGCCCTCCCAACTTACATGGGAGGGACCAGAATGCACTGTCCTCTATCGCTACATTGACAGACTTACATTCACAGACTCATTCAACTTACTAAACTACTCTGTTACCCCATTTTGAATTTGTCTTATACCTAAAGCATCTTCGCATCCTATGCTCATCCCCACCCCTTAGTACCTTGAATGCAACCTCGTGTACGCAAAATGAAAACACAATCAATAAACTAATCGCCTCACAACTTATAAGCCATTCCTGAAAGACCTCACTTCACAGGATTCTCAGCTGCGGGTATTTCTGCCCAACATTCCCCTCCTCCTTTTGGAGTTACAGATACCTGGGGCATCAATAAGTCTATTGGCTAAAATACCCCCCAATACATGTCTTTAGGGAATAACATCTGGGAATCTGTGTTTCTGTAAATATTATTACTGGAATCCAACCTTAAGATGGCGACCTTCATTTCAAAGTATGCCAGGGACCCCTCCAAAGACCATCAGAGATCTTGGATTTCACACCAGAACAAAACCGATGAACTTTCAGTCACAGGCTAAGATGATAACAATGGCAGATGATGTCTGGGCCTCTGGGCCATGGAGTTTCTGATGGACTTGGCCCAACATATGGTCAGCATATTAGGTAAAATGAACTGTACTGCCTTCATGGATCATAAACTGCTTTCGCTGAGGATGGGCACTTAACTGGGTCTCTTCTTTAGGCCCCTTTTGTCACAAAGGTTTCGACGTCCTTAGGCATGTACACCACCCCACGACACAGCTTGGTCTGAATTGTCATCATCTATAGAACAGAGTTAAGGGAATTGGGTTATTTTGCAGTAGTTATACAATTCAAACAACCGGAAACAAAGGCCTTAGATATTTTAGCTCATTAGCTTGAGTGCAGAGGTCACCGAGCTTGGGAGATCTTTGTTTATTTTTCTGACCCTCCTTTCTCTTGCCAGGCACATAAATACAAGTGAAGTATTTCACTACTAATTCTCATAACACTGGTATACTCACAGATTAACTATTTTATTAAAACACCAGGCCAAAAACGTGTATGAGGGCTGATGCCTTCTGGCCTACGAATTGCGCCACTGGATTGCAATGCGCATGCCTGATCACTCCTGCTGCACATCTATTTATTGGCCTCTGATCAGCCAATCAGGGTTCAGTTCAGGCTCCTTCCTCTACTCTCAGCTGTCGCAATCTGATAGAAGGTAATGAAAGTTCATGAAAGCCCAGTGTGAGCCCGAAGTCAGGCACAGGAAGGGGTGGGTGGAATAGCAGCACACTACAAAAAACCCATTAATGCACATAGTCACAGCAATGAGTGGCACACTGTAGAAAGACCACAGCCAGACACAGGAAGATGATAAAAAGAATAGTAGCACCTCACAAACGCAGGTAAATCCAAATAGTTATATAATTCAAAATGTAAATTGTATTCGTTAGTAAAACTAAAGAGGGTATGTGTATGCCCATAAAACACACTTGCCCACTCTTGCAGGGCCCGCATTTGTGCAAGTTCCATGGCTCCCAAGAGAGGGTACACACAGTTAGGGACGCCATCGGGTTCCTTCCTGTAAAAGCAAAGAACTTCTGATGGAGAACAGTGACCTGCGGTCCCAGCTCTTTTCTACGGCACTCTCTAGATGTTCAGACACAACGTGTGCGTGTGCATCTCTACAGGTGCATGTGCGCATCTGCGTTCTGCATTACAGAATGTTCGCCCACTTGCACATAATTGTTCATGCACAACTATAGGCTCTACGATCCTTCCGGGAAGTGCAAACGGGGGTGGGGTTGTATAATCTTGTTTCAGTAAATTAAGGAGGAGAACATTTCACATAATGTGGTGTAAGCAGCATGGACGTCATTTAGGTGTCGCCAGGGGTCGCAGCTTCGACCCCCGGCTTGCCCCTTGAGACCCCTGCCACTGCCTTTGCGACCCCTGGCCTCAGAGGTGGAGAAATCAGTGCCAGGCATACAGGGGCACCTCATCCTTATGGACTTTCAGGCTAAACTTTCTTGTTTTCAATTTTTTTATTACACTAATAGTGAATAATGTATTATTCACTATTAGTGAAATAATAAATGGAGTACAGTTAGTTGGAATATAACACTCCTTGGTAGCTGAGGTAAGTAAAAAAACACTTTTAAGTTTATGTTGCGGGTAAGAGTGTGCTCATGTAAAAGAGAGTGTATGTATGAGTGAATGTGTGTAAGTGTGTCTGTTTGACATAAAGTGAAGATGAAATGCCGTGTAAATGTCACTTCCGCCACCTCTGGCATTTTGGTGAATTGACGTACACTACCATGACCCATGATCATCTCTAGACTCCTTTTGTGCAGTGATGGCGTAGCCTTAGGCCCGCCAGGACAACATACATCCTTCCCACCCCCACCTCCCTCAATCCGGGTTTCGAGACCAGATAGTTTGGTACACGGCGATTTACATTTCAAGGCACGAGCTGTGACACCCTACGTGCAGGATTCAGAGCAAACAATATTGAAAAGACTTCCCTCGCGAGACAATTATGAGGCCCATTTTAATAAATCAAAAATGCTCTTACGCTGTTTACTCACAGCAAGTTAAACAGTCCACCTAGTCACACTGACCTAACTCTAGACGTGTGTGTTAAAAAAATAAAAAAAATAAAACATGGCATAATACGAAGGCATTAGGGTCGTAACCCGTTACGGATTCCAAAAAAATTGGATTGCGGTGACATGAGTATATTTTCTAGAGGCAACATAGGCAATTATTAACAAATATTCTGGAGATTGACGTACTGAACGTAATCAATGATTGTATTTCATGCCCTCAGCGCCTCGCGGTTAAAACGCGTGCTTCTTGTGTGCTCTGACCCCTGTCCGGAGGGGTCCAGACCCCATTTCACAAACGACTATTTGTCTAAATGGCAGTTATAATGTAACCCCATCATCCGCATCTTACAGGGGAGTAAGACAGCAGGACGTAATTTATGACAACAAATATATAGTATGCAATTGAATTACATAACTACTTGTTTATGTATGTATTTTCATCTCCACACTTGTCCCGTCGTCCGCAGAGAGAGGGCTTGGGCGACTATTGGTCACCACCTCCCGCACTCCTTTACCCCCTTCCCTAGACTATCAGTCCCATGGCTTTCTGGTGAATGCAGCACGCATGGTACATTGATCATATTCCGGTGAACACGCCACGCATGGTACAGTAAACATATGCATAGTACAGCGATCATATTCCGGTGAACACGCCACGCATGGTACAGTGAACATATTCTGGCGACCACAACAGGCATTGTACAATGAACATATTCCGGTGAACACGTCACACATGGTACTGTGATCATATGCTGGTGAACACACCACACATGGTAAAATGATCATATTCCGGTGAACATGCTATGTACAGTGAACATATTACGGTGAATACACCATGCATAGTACAGTGAACATCTTCCGGTGAACATGCCATGTATAGTACAGTGAACATATTCTGGTGAAGATGCCACGCAGGGTACAGTGAACATATTCTGGTGAACACGCCACGTATGTTACAGTGAACATATTCTGGTGAACATGCAGTGAACATATTCCGGTGAACACACGATACATGGTACAATGAACATATTCCGCTGAGCACACCACACTTGGTACAGTTATCATACTCCAGTAAACACGCCATGCATGGTACAGTGAACATACTCTAGTGAGTACACCATGCATGGTACAGTGAACTTATTATGTGAACACGCCACGCATAGTGCAGTGAACATATTCCGGTGAACACGCCACGCATGGTACAGTGAACATATTCTGGTGAGCATGCAGTGAACCCATTCCAGTGAACACACCACACATGGTACAATGAACATATTCCACCGAACACACCACGCATGGTTCAGTGAACATATTCTGGTGAACATGCAGTGAACACATTTCAGTGAACACACCACACATGGTACAATGAACATATTCTGCCGAACACACCACACATGGTACAGTGATCATACTCTGGCGAACACACCACACATGGTTCAGTAAACATATTCTGGTGAACACGTCACGCATGGTACAGTGAACATATTCTGGTGAACATGCAGTGAACATATTCCGGTGAACAAACGACACATGGTACAATGAACATATTCCGGTGAACACACCATGCATGGTACAGTGAACATATTCCAGTGAACACACCATGCATGTTGCAGTGAACATATTCAAGTGAACACGCCATGCACTGTGGAGTGAACATATTCCAGGGAACACGCCACGCATGGTGCAGTGAACATATTCCGGTGAACACACTATGCATGATACAGTGTCATATTCTGGTAAACATGCAGTGAACATATTCCGGTGAACACACCACACATGGTACAGTAAACATATTCCAGTGAACACGACACACATGGTGCAGTGAACATATTTCGGTGAACACACCACGCATGGTGCAGTGAACATATTCCAGTGAACACGCCAGGCATGGTACAGTGAAAATATTCAGATGAGCACACCATGCATGGTACAGTTAACATATTCTGGTGAACATGAAGTGAACATATTCCGGTGAACACACCGCACATGGTACAGTGAACACATTCCAGTAAACACGCCACGCATGGTGCAGTGAACATATTACGCTGAACACACCATGTATGGTACGGTGCACATATTCCATTGAACACGCCAAGCATGGTACAATGAACATATTCTGCCGAACACACCACGCATGGTACAGTGATCATACTCTGGCGAACACACCACACATGGTTCAGTAAACATATTCTGGTGAACACGTCACGCATGGTACAGTGAACATATTCTGGTGAACACACAGTGAACATATTCTGGTGAACACATCACGCATGGTACAGTGATCATAATTCAGTGAACACATCACGCATGGTACAGTGAGCATATTCTGGTGAACATGCAGTGAACATATTCTGGTGAACACGTCAGGGTTTGTACAATGAACATATTCCGGTGAACACGTCACACATGGTACAGTGATCATATGCTGGTGAACACACCACACATGGTACAATGATCATATTCCGGTGAACATGCTATGCATGGTACCGTGAACATATTACGGTGAATACACCATGCATAGTACAGTGAACATCTTCCGGTGAACATGCCATGCATAGTACAGTGAACATATCCTGGTGAAGACGCCACGCATGGTACAGTGAACATATTCTGGTGAACACGCCACGTATGTTACAGTGAACATATTCTGGTAAACATGCAGTGAACATATTCCGGTGAACACACTATACATCGTACAATGAACATATTCAGCTGAGCTCACCACACATGGTACAGTTATCATACTCCAGTAAACATGCCACGCATGGTACAGTGAACATACTCTGGTGAGCACGCCATGCATGGTACAGTGAACATATCGCAGTGAATACACCATGCATAGTACAGTGATCATATTCTGTGAACACGCCATGCTTGGTGCAGTGAACATATTCCGGTGAACACGCCACACATGGTACAGTGAACATATTCTGGTGAACATGCAGTGAACATATTCCGGTGAACAAACGACGCATGGTACAATGAACATATTCCGGTGAACACACCATGCATGGTACAGTGAACATATTCCAGTGAACACACCATGCATGTTGCAGTGAACATATTCAAGTGAACACGCCATGCACTGTGGAGTGAACATATTCCAGGGAACACGCCACGCATGGTGCAGTGAACATATTCCAGTGAACACGCCAGGCATGGTACAGTGAAAATATTCAGATGAGCACACCATGCATGGTACAGTTAACATATTCTGGTGAACATGAAGTGAACATATTCCGGTGAACACACCGCACATGGTACAGTGAACACATTCCAGTAAACACGCCACGCATGGTGCAGTGAACATATTACGGTGAACACACCATGCATGGTACGGTGCACATATTCCATTGAACACGCCAAGCATGGTGCAGTGAACATATTCCTGTGAACACACCACTCATGGTACAGTGAACATATTCTAGTGAACACACCATTCCAGGGAACTCACCATTCATGGTGCTGTGGACATATTCCGGTGAACACGCCAAGCATGGTGCAGTGAACATATTCCTGGGAACACACTACGCATGGTACAGTGAATATATTCTGGTGAACTCGCCATGCATGGTGCCATGAACATGTTTCGGAGGAAGCACCATGCATGGTGCAGTGAACATATTCCGATGAACACACCATGCATGGTGCAGTGAACATATTCCCGTGAACATGCCATGCATGGTGCAGTGAACATACTCCAGTGAGCACACAATGCATGGTGCAGTGAACATGTTCAGGTGAACATGCCACGCATGGTGCTGTGAACATATTCCGGTAAATACACAACACATGATACAGTGAACACATCACGCATGGTGCAGTGACCACATTCCAGTGAACACACCACACATTGTACAGTGAACACATTCTGGTGAACACACCATGTGTGGTGCAGTGAACACCATCCAGTGAACACACCATTCATGGCCAGTGACCACATTCCAGTGAATACACCAAGCATGGTGCAGTGAACACATTCCAGTGAATACGCCAAGCAAGGTGCAGTGAACACATTCCGGTGAACACACCAAGCATGGTGCAGTGAACACATTATTTTGATCTGTTGTTGCGGGAACCCTGAAAGGAGTGAGGCCTATAGGCCGGTGCCTACTTTGCCTTTCTGGTAATCCAGCACTTGTACAATGAACATATTCTGCCAAACACACCACGCATGGTACAGTGATCACACTCTGATGAACACGCCATGCATGGTTCAGTAAACATATTCTGGTGAACACGCCACGCATGGTACAGTGCACATATTCTGGCGAACATGCAGTGAACATATTCCGGTGAACACATCAAGCATGGTACAGTGATCATATTTCAGTGAACACATCACGCATGGTACAGTGATCATATTCCGGTGAACATGTCATGCATGGTACAGTGAACATATTCTGGTGAACATGCAGTGAACATATTCTGGTGAACACAACATGCATTGTACAATGAACATATTCCATTGAACACGTCACACATGGTACAGTGATCATATTCTGGTGAACTCACCACACATGGTACAGTGATCATATTCCGGTGAACATGCCATGCATGGTACAACATATTACGGGGAATACACCATGCATAGTACAGTGAACATATTCCGGTGAACACGCCACACATGGTACAGTGAACATATTCTGGTGAACATGCCATGCATGGTACAGTGAACATATTCTAGTGAACACGCCACATATGTTACAGTGAACATATTCTGGTGAACATGCAGCGAACATATTCCGGTGAACACACTACACATGTTACAATGAACATATTCCGCTGAACACACCACACATGGTACAGTGATCATATTCTGGTGAACTCACCACACATGGTACAGTGATCATATTCCGGTGAACATGCCATGCATGGTACAGCATATTACGGGGAATTCACCATGCATAGTACAGTGAACATATTCCGGTGAACACGCCACACATGGTACAGTGAACATATTCTGGTGAACATGCCATGCATGGTACAGTGAACATATTCTGGTGAACACGCCATGCATGGTACAGTGAACATATTCTAGTGAACACACCATGCATAGTACAGTGATCATATTCCGTGAACATGCCACACATGGTGCAGTGAACATATTCCAGTGAACACGCCACGAATGGTACAGTGAACATATTCTGGTGAACATGCAGTGAACATATTCCGGTGAACAAACCATGCATGGTACAATGAACATATTCCGTGCGTGGTGCAGTGAACATACTCCAGTGAGCACACAATGCATGGTGGAGCAAACATGTTCTGGTGAACATGCCACGCAGGATGCGGTGAACATATTCCAGTGATTACACCACACATGGTACAATGAACACATCACGCATGGTGAAGTGACCACATTCCAGTGAACACACCAAGCATGGAGCAGTAACCAAATTCCAGTGAACACACCAAGCATGCTACAGTGAACACATTCCGGTGAACACACCATGCGTGGTGCAGCGAACACCATCCAGTGAACACACCATGCATGGTCAGTGACCACATTCCAGTGAACACACCAAGCATGGTGCAGTGAACACATTCCAGTGAATACACCAAGCAAGGTGCAGTGAACACATTCCGGTGAACACACCAAGCATGGTGCAGTGAAGACATTATTTTGATCTGTTGTTGCGGGAACCCTAAAAGGAGTGAGGCAAATAGTCCAGTGTCTACTTTGCCAATCTGGTAATCCGGCACTTGTGAACCTATTCCAATGGTACAATGAACATGCCACGCATGGTGCAGGGACCACATTCCAGTGAACATGCCAAGCATGGTGCAGTGAACACATTTCAGGCAACACACTAAGCATGGTGCAGTGAACACATTTTGGTGAACACACCATGCATGGTACAGTGAACACATTCTAAAGAACACAACACACATGGTGCAGTGAACACATTTCAGTGAACACGCCACACACTGGTGCTTTGAACACTTTCCAGTGAACACACCAGGCATGGTGCAGTGAACATTTCCACTGAATACGTCACACATGGTGCAGTAAACACATTTCAGTGAACACACCACACATGGTGCAGCAAACACATTCCAGTAAACATGCCATGCATGGTGCAGCGAACACATACCAGTGAACAGGCTCACATGGTACAATGAACATGCCATGCATGATGCTGTGAACACATTCTAGTGAGCATGCCAAGCATGGTACGATGAACACACCACACATGGTGCAGTGAACCCATTCCAGTGCAAAGCATGGTGAACGCATTCCAGTGAACACACCACGCAGGATCCTGTGAACACATTCCAGTGAACTTTCCACACAGGGTACAGTGAACAAGCCACGCACTGTGCAGTGAACACATTCCAGTGAACATGCCACTTATGGTATAGTAAACACGCCACACATGGTGCAGTGAACACATTACAGTGAACACGCTACGCAGGGTGCAGTGAACACATTCCTGTGAACCCTGCTAGACATGGTGCAGTGAACACATTCCACTGAACATGCCAATCATGATGCAGTGCAAACATTCCAGTGAACACACCACAGATAGTACAGTGAACACTCTCCTTACTTTGTTCTTCCCACAGTTCAACATGTTTAATGTCCCCCATCTTCAGCACTAGTCTATGGATGCTGCACAAACACTCGAAAATCACACATGCCAAAAGGCCTTATTTAAAAAATATATTTTTCATAGTACCCTCTGTGGCTGTGCTTTAGGATTATTTACAATGACTGAGAATTTAGGAGTGCAGATCTTGTTCTCTACCAAACAAGGCTTATTTATATGTGTAAATGCTCTTTGGTGGAAGATAATAAATGGTTGTTCATGTTTGTAGAAGTTGACATACTCTGCAGAATTGCTTGTGGTTATGTGCTGGCTCAGTTATGAGGGCCAAGTGCTGTGCCCTCTCTCGCAGATCAGCAGCCAAGAGTTCTAGCCACTGTAGCATCCTATGAACTTGCCACATAGGGAACATCAGTACAGATAGGAACACCACAGGGTGTGAATTTGGATTTCAAAACGTCCCTAAAGGCGCCTTGAATAATTGCCCCAGCTCTCACTATTTAAGATGCTTATTCTGATCTGGGCCTATCAACCCTAGAAAAGACACCGCCCAGGAGGTCCTGCCTGTCAGTAGGTCTGACAAGAGCATCAACCACCTGCTTCAGGTGGCAGCAACTCACCTCGTGGGCAGTTTCTGTTCTCAGTCAAAGTTCAAGGTGCCTTGTCCATCAATGAGACTGGTTCCATCCCAAGGGAACCAGGGCGTCAAGCTGAATGGCTTAACAGGCATGTCTTAGGAGCATAACCTACAGAGTGGTCTTGTAATGCCAGGATGTGTCACAGAAAGTCTTCTTGAAGAGGACCAGTTTTAGGTTATTTTTAGACGAGACTGAGCTGTCAGTGATTTCGGATCTAGGTGTGGGGCCAGTTCAGCTGTAAATTCTTGCCCACTGATGGGTCTTGGGTCATTATTTTTCTTTACTTTGGGAATGCTGATCAGTCTTACTGTGTTGGGCTCTACTTGATGTAGATGTTGGCACATGGATTGCTAAAACAGCTAATGAACATTACACTCAATTCCAGTTGCACTTTTGAACAGATTAGTGAATTATAATGAGGTTTATTGGTTTCAATGGTATGTGTATGTAGATAGTAGAAGTGCCTGCGTTTATTTTCGGCAGCACACACGTTCTATATTACAAAAACTCCACAAGAAACCATACTTGATTGGTCTGCTGAAATATCCACGAGGGCAGCACTCAAAAGTAAAAAAAAGTTTCTTCTAAGAAGTGGTATAGTCTGCGCTTTACACTAAGAACGGATTTTTAAAAATATTTCTCCGTATTTGCCTGATTTGCAATAAAAAGCCACACTATTACTGAAATGGAAATCAAAAACGGCCCTCTAACGACCCCTAAGGTCCCTCTATGAACTTTCTAAGTTTGGAAAATGCATTCTTCTTATAAGTCACAAGACCCCGTAGAAGGGCAGAGAGTTCAATGTTCAAAAGTCTACAACAGTGAAGGCTGCGGTTTCAAAACAAAAGGTTGTTTCAGTACAAATATTACTAATTGAAAGCCTCCTAAGTCAAAGGCACCACAGGAACTGGCTAAGCAATACACTGTGCTGCAAAACACGCGACTAATACCAAATGAGTGAGACTAATACCAAATGAGTGAGACGTGTGTTTGAAAAGTACCTCCCCTACTGAATTGAAAGTAAATGATATGGTGCATCACTTGCAATATGTATCTTCTTCATAGCTGCCAAGCTTCTCTGGTCCACACGTGAATAGTTATACCAGGACTGTTTTTTTCTTAGACTTCTGGAACTTGTAGTCGTATTTAGCCCCCTATGAAACAAGGGGCCAGCTTTACAAGGCTCTAGCGTCATCTTTTGCGATGCTCTGGTGGCGCTAACCACTTCTCCATATTTACAAGAAGGCGTAACGCCTCTTTTTGTGGCTTTAGGCCCCTTGTAGATATAGGCCCCTCTGATGCAGTTTTCTTTGTCAGAGGGGCATGAAATTAATGTTGCAATGGGCGTTCCACCGGAACACCCATTGCTTTGACACTGCCTCAGATTTAAAAAATAATCGTAAATCTGAAGCAGCACCTAAATCCAACGCTCAACGAAGAGGAATACATTAATTCCTCCTTGTTTTTTGCTTTTTCTCTATATGCTGCATTCTGCAGCACACATAGAAGAAGCCAAATGCCATGGATGATTGTTTATATGTAGGGACACATAAATAATCCCACCTCTCAACGCAGACACCCTTGCACTATGGTGCAAGGATTCCTGCGTTGGCGCAGGCTGCTTTAGCATTGATGCAGGGGGAAACGCGGGGTGCACTGTATTCTTGTAAATACGGCGCATCCCTGCGTTTCAAAACTGGTGCAGCGCGGCACTGCTAATTTTGGCACAGCACCGCGCTGCGCCAGATTTGGGTAAATCTGGCCCCAAGAATGCAAATCTCAGAATTCTGAGAAAAAACAGGCACTGGCCCAGCTTGTCATGTATGGACATGGGGAACTGGGAGGATGTGCTTTTTGTGGCCTATGAGTTCTGCACAACTAGCATCCGTGTTACTCTGGACGATAATGGACACTAACAGAGCAGCAACAACTGACAAAGTTGCACGCATCGTGTTACTGTAGCTTCCTCGCCCTCTGCCAGCGGCCATTTACTTTCCTCTGAAGCAGAAGAGCGCTCTGAGGCAGGGGGAGTGCGCACGTGCTCTGCGCAGAGAAGCGTCCTGGTTGCACAGCCACCGGGCCACCACTTATTTAAAGTAATTTGAGTCTCTGCCACACAAAGCCTTTCTTGGCCGCCTCTACACTCTAAGGCTGCCTCTTTAACTTGCAGGGGTGGTTAACGGATTCTTACATAGCACTGGTCTTCATTCCTGGGGACACTAAATATGACAAAAACACTGTAGGTAAGACATGAACGGCTGCAAGGACAGAGGTGACAGCTCACGACGTAGAGTTAGCTGCGAACTGACCTTCCTAGTAGCTGCTGCAGCGGCACACTGCGCTTTCGAAAGCTCTGCCAATTCGCCTGGACTTCAAGTACGGCGCAGCAGGGAGGACAAACTTCCACCGACCGAACGCAGGCAACCGATGAGTTAAAGGGTACCGGAAGCTGAGTGCGCGCCCGGACTACAACGAGTCGTTTGGGTCGTTAAGTTTGTAAAGGATGGTTCCGCCCTTTCACCGCTGCTCAGATGTGCAGGGAGCCTACGGCTGTGCAGAAGATGCCACGTCACGTTGAGTCAACAAATCTCTAGAGCACACAGAACTAACTGTCTTCTTTAACATAGGGCTCCGTGCATCAACCACCTTTACAAGTAGACATTCGGTGAATGATTCTTGTTTGTAATAGGACTTCTAGAGTACAATGTCTTACATGAATGGTGCAATGAGCATCCAGAGAAATGTCTGGGTAAAAATAAAAGTGGCTCCACCCATCCAAAGGGTAGCATGACCGATCATGAGAAAGACGATGGTTATTTTAATGCTACTACTTTTATTTACCACATAAGGATGGAATTCCGACTTAGGTGGTATTTACTGCATCAGGTAATTAATTACTGGATGCGTTAAATATCTTACCTTTCGTAAAATTTTGGCAGGCTAAACCTGACATAATTTAAGCAGGAAAAAGTGTACAATATTTACCGTACCATGGAGACTTTGGTGCAGTAAGCACCAAAATCTGCATGTTATTCCCCTAAAACATGTGATAGGTGTTATTTATTGCACCCGATAAATACAAAAAAAATCCCACTACATCATTATTTATCAGGTGCGATAAATAGCACCTTCATTTTGACAAACTCAGAATATAGGCCAATATGAGCCTATCAGGACTTCAACAACTGACTAATGGGTGTACAGTTTATTAACCTTTTGTTGTTAAAGTGGAGGGGCATTGGGGATAACGAGCACTGAGGGGAGTGCACATGTGTGTTTGGCCTGCAGTCTCGCCACATTGTGTTGCTGGGCTGGAGAGAGCGGACACAGGCTCCCAGTCTGCCTGAGAGCACTCTGAGTGGGCGCTCCCAGCCATTCCCAACGCTGCTCTGAGCAACGTCAGGATTGGTCGCAGGGCAGGCTGGGAGCCTGTGCCTGCCTGCTGCTGAGGAGACGGAGGAGTGGTGGTGCGGCGTCCAGGTAAGCTGTTTTTTTCGAATTTATTTTGAAATTTGATTATTATTCCCCCACGCGTGCCGTCCTGCCCCTTGTAACCCCTGCAAGCCACGACTGACTTTTAGCCCAGCTTATGGTGTGGGCTTTATTCTTTTTTTTTTTATTTGTGGTCCATTTTGATGTTATGTGGCACTGTGCCAGAAAAGGACAAATAATCCCAATTCAGTGCTCCAGGAGGGTGATCTTTCGAGCTCTCTGCTGCAGGTGACACTTAAAATCACTAGTGGAGTCAAAACAGACCACATGTCCCAAAGCGCCAAGGTACTCTCATGAGCCTTGCAATGGTGGGACCATCTTGTGTTCTTGGATTATAAGTGCCTTGTGTTTCAGAGTGTTCCTATGTAGGCAGTAAAGATTCTTAATTGCTGCAGCAGGATCCTTGTAGCTTGTCGTGCTATCATCTGTAGTTATCAAAGGCACACTGTATACAGAGAAGTATACTGGGATAACACTAGAGTTTAAGTGCGTGACGAAGGCCCCCACAGCCCTTGTGATGTGGGGGGCACCCGAGCTCCAAGGGGGGCCCGAGAACAGTACACTGTGCACGGGTGAGAAGCTTCTGACTGAGTCCAGGAGGAAGGGGTCCCCTACAGGTACTTTGCGGGAGCCTCTTTAAGTATTGTTACGCCACTGCTAGAGATCACATATTAGACTTTGACTTGCACACTGTTACTGGAGTCATAATTGCAAGGATTGCAAACCCACATTTTTACTCATTTTTTCAGAAAATAAATAAGCTGAATCCTTAAGTTATGCAAATTTTGTTTATATGACTTTTGAGTCAGGTATGGTATTGCGGTATTGCCAGTGGGAAGTGAATTTATATTGTCAAAGGAAATAGTACAATACTAATGTGTATTCATTATGTTTTGGCAGATGATCATATTGCAGTGAGAATAACGTGGATCACAGACATAAATTACAAACAACTAAAGGTAAGTATATAGAAACACATAATATAGTTCAAGTTGTTGTTATGTCTATAACAAAAGTTTTATTTTTATTGCAGCTCTAGGAAGTTACAGGGTTTCATCATACCATAGAGCCGATTATAGAGAGATGATCACAAGGTTTAATGTCTGCTATATTACGAATAGTGAATTGGTGTGGAAATAACAAAATGCTAAAAGAGATCCTGTGTATGATTGTCAGTGGGTTCATGGACCTGTGAACAATCAGCTTGCAGATCACCTGAAGTAAAATGACACAAACAATGTCACCTTCGTAAAGTGTACTCAGCAGGGATCTTATCATGCCCCGCTCTGCCCATTCAGCTTCTCAGGGTAGGGGGAAGCCCATTATATACCAAGGTCTTGTACAAAGGGAGATTTTTCCCAATTGTGGGTGGAAGCTCCTCATCTTGTTTACTTTTCCCTCCCCTGGGCGAGGGTTTGGTCCCTACATTGCACTCATTGTCACTCTCAGGGAGTGAATAGTTCACTAGACACCGGGAACACCCAAAATGGGGGTAGAGTGGTGTAGCCCGTTGACACAACATGGGTCGATACCCAACTCCCCACATCCTAAACAACCTTTCTCTTCTAATGAATCTCGGCTCCCCCTCGAGGGAAGATGTAGGGGCTCTCTCCAATTTTTTCCTGAGGCAAGGTGGTACCTACTAAATATAAGGGATCATTTATTTTCTGCAACTGATTCACAGTGGTGTAGAGTCTGTACCGCTCATGACCTCACCTAGCATTTCTACACATCCAATGGTGAAATTAAGACCGCATGTGGGTGTGCATAGCACAGTGAAGATGAACTCTCAACCACAGTCCTTGTGGTAAGAGTTTTAGCAATGTGCTTTGTCAGTGAGTTTTGACAAGTGGTATGCCTACGGTTGTTGACCCTTGATTTGAATGGTACCAAAGGACCATGGTACAATGAGAAACCAGCCATCTTCATACATTTTTGAAGAGTAAAGACTGAGAACAATCTGAGGAGGTGTGACTTAACAGCACCACACAAGCTGTCTTTACCTCTAACACCCACCAAAAATCAACAGTTCATGGGAAGCACTAACTCCTGACATTTACATGGAAGTGCATTCCTCAATTCACTGCCAATGGCAAACAATCTACCATCCAACATTCATCCATTCATGCTCTTCTTCCACTGGACACCATATCTCTCATACACGGGTTTCCATATTGTATGGTACAGGAAAGAGACCAAACTGGAACCATGTAAAGATAAAGTATAAAGGCAACGTGGACTGCACATAGGGGATGGTTGCAGTATTCACGGATACGGTCAGCCAGCATCTAGAGAACCCTAATTTTTCCCAAGAAAACCCCACCTCTGTTGTTGTAATTGCCTATCAAATCTGCAGCATCTGACTGTCAGTGCTGTCATCAAGTCACCCAATAGATTCGATACTATCTTTCTCATCACATATCCCAATATGAATAGCATGTTGATCCTGCAATATGAGAGAAAACTGATGAGTAATAGAAAAAAACATTTTCCCTGAGTATATGGCTCATCCAGACATCTATCAAAGGAGGAGGTGTTCCAAGACTTTGTTATAGTGTGCTCTAATGAAATTGTGAGATTTTGAAATTAATGAAGAAAAACAAAAATGAAGCGTTTGGTCTATAGTGCTAGAAACTGAGCATAATAACCTAAGGTGATTACACACTACTGTACAACCTATGCATAGGCATCCAATTAATCTCAGGTACCAGCAATATGATCAGCATGGACACTTTTATATCCACTCCCATCAGAACAATATTTGTAAGTGACAAAAAAAGTTTCACCTCTTTCATGTAGGAGTTCTGTGAATAGATCTAGAGTGGTATTATCAACGGGTCATTGACAACAACGTCTGTTGGCAAATATCAAAATCGGAGTATTTTCCTCTGTTTATTCCCTCTGAACAATCTTGAATGTCTTTCACTTTCTTATAGTACCAGTGAGAATCCCACCAGGCAACTATTGGATTAAGGGAAATTGTGATTCAGTATCATACCAGCAGATTTTTAACTTGTGAGTCTAATCTGCACCCTCTTAATAAACCACTCCATCTCCGTAGGGTAGACAGGAAAAATGTATACTGTTTAGACTATGTGGGCACTTAACAGAGTGCCCTTATATACTTGGCTAGCATCACCAAGACTCGCACACATAGCGGTGAGCAGACAGACGAAAGTGGCCCGCCTGTGCTGGGCGAGGTATGTGCTGTGCCATGACTGTAGGTTGTCCGGTTCTCACCTGGCCCCAATCTGGCAGACACCAGGTTTGACTACGGTGACCAGTTGAGCTGCTCTGGCCACCTGGAACGCAGCAGGCCTTATTACCCTGAGCACCCTATACAGGGAGGGAGCCCTTTTGTCGTTGCAAGAACTTAGGGATGAATTCAATATTCCAGTAGGTAATTTCCTGACATATCATGGGCTACTGCAACAGATACTAGCCACATGGGGGTGCGGATAGTAGAGATCCTCCCAGCTCCCTGATACTGCATATTATATTTAAACATGGGGCACCAGACATGCCATTACCAGCGTTTACCTGGCTGAGGAGCACTCAAAGGACTCACACTAGTACGGGCAAGATGGGACATGGTGTTGTCTGCTCCATTGGCCGATGGACAATGGACCCAGGCAGTGCGACAGATAAAAGGGATGCCTCCTAATACACAGTTCCGCTATACACAGTTCAACTATCTCCGCCAAACATATCTCTCTCCACATAGGATATTGCAAATGTTCCCAGGGGCGAACTCATAGTGTCCCCGATGTCACAACTTTTATCACATGACATGGGACTGTCAACCACTCCATTATGCTTGGGACCAGATCCTGATAATCACATGCAAGATTGACGATCATACATTGCTACTCACTCCGAAATCCTGCCTACTAGCAGTGCAAACATGCACACCAACAGACAAACACATACACAAATTTGTTGACTTAGCTTTTGTCCTCTTCAGACGCCAAATAGCGATGCTTTGGAAGGCACTGGCTGCTCCTGATGTGAGGGAATGGTTGAAACTGCTCTTGATATGGACATGAGCTGAAGCTGATTACTACCTGAAAATGAAACTACAAGGTATGCCAGTTAAGGGAGAGGAATGCTGGGTTATTTTTGTGGTGAAAGTGGAGTCAAAGAAGGACAAACGTACCCCTGAACCTGGTTCTTGGGGAGTGTTGATTTAATGATTTAGTGCTGAACATAATCTCACAACAGGGTCTGGGCCTGCCTTGGAGGTATATGACAAACTTGCAATACTCTGGGTACAGAGACATATAATGGACTACCTTGTTGCACTATAATTTAGAATGTACATGTCTCCAGTCATAATACCCTACCTGTTAAGCTAACAGGTGTGTCACCAAGGGCTCTGTTTCATGTTATCAGAAATTATATTACAGTATATGCAGCAGTGAGGAAAACTGTTTTCTCTGTCTCTCTTCTTTCTTTTTCTTTCTCTATGTTCTTGGACTCTCTCTCTTCATTGGGTCTGTTATCTGATAATTATGTACGGTTAGTAAATGTTGATTTAATCATAATCATACCATATGAAGCCCCATACGTGGCCATTATGACCCTTTTTTTGTTCAGTATAATCTGAAAAATTAATACACATATATAAGAAATGTATACTGTTTAGAATTGTTCTGGAGAGGCAATCAAAGGTATATTATTTTGCCTTGGACCTTCCCCTGCTCTTCTAAACAACCTGTATTTATCCCCCGAATATAGTTCAGAGAGGTCTGCCCAGATCTGCTAGCCCGGGTCTTGTTGCAATCTTGAGCAGTGGGCTAGTCACACCGCTGCAGGAGAGAGGGAGCACGTCTTTCAAATACTGGGCAAGCTCTATGTTTACCGAAGAGCTCTGGGTTACAGTCCCTTTTGTCATATCAAATTTCCTGATTCAAACAGTATTCCTGTCTTCTCAACACATCCTGACGTCCAAAACAAAGCTGAATTGGGCCTCTAACGGCTAGTCCCGGCCTTGGATGAGGATGAGGTCCTGACCACTCTCCTCCAAATTTTATTTTAAAAAAAAGGTTAACATTTTCAAGGCGTTCTGTGTAAAAAAATAAGTAGTGACGTCCATGCAAGCCACATCACCCAGGACCCTCCTTTTACCATATTCCAAAATGACTATCTCATGTGCTTGCAATGGTTGTATCTGGGACTAGAAAAAGGGGTCCAAAACCCACAATCTCCCTGTATGGGAATGCCTTTTTAATAATGCATGGCGTGGGAGCTGTTCACCAGAGGACATTGGACCCTACTCCTCCATAGGGAAAATGTGATTCAAAATTAGGTGAGGTCCCACTAAGTAAGTATAGTTTGTTTCACCGGCCTAGTGTCCATGCACTTTTCTGGACTTATGATTGTCTACATCTCTACTGCGAGTTGTTTTACCTTTCCATAATTAAAACTGGATTTGGAGCAACATTGACATTGATTTCAGCCTTTTTGATGAATGTTACACGTTTCAAGATTAGCTGATTCTGCGAAACAAACTGTACTTACTTAGTGGGACCTCACCTAATTTTGAATCACATTGTATCTGGGAATGTTCACGTCATGGCCAACAAACGGGCTCACTGACACGTGAGTCCCTTTTTGAGTAGAGCAATGTGAGAATCTAGGGTGGTGGGAATTTGGCCCTTCCTCACAGGTTCCTGCAATTGTTTAACTAAGCTGAAATGTAGTGGAATCTATAAAAGTCACACACCGTGGACTCACCCCACCTCTATATTTTAGAAAAGTTAAAGGTTGGCAGGTTTCTCAGAGTTTCAGCCTATGTGGAGCCCAAATAAGCAGCTGCCCACACCCCAAACGAATATCAATTTCAAAAAGAACTTTAAAGCCCTTCCTGTGGTTGTATTTTTGTGCCTCTGTTGTCCTTGGTGACAGACTCATCCACACGTGGGACTTTGTTTTTTTATTGGGAGACAAGTATGAATGATAGTTTGTAGGACTTTTGCCATCCCCACGGAATTCTAGAGATTTCTGTTACAGGAATGTACGAACATTCTATTATTTTCAGCCAAAGTTTGATGTTTGCAGAGCATTCTGGGTAGACAAATATAGTGACATATGCAGTCACATCACAGCAGACTCCAGCAAGTCCAAAGCTTTCAGAACTGTTTGACGTTCATTGTTTTCCCAGTGTACCAGTCAGTACAGAGCCCAAATGCATCATCTGCTCATATCCAAAAAAGTCAGCTTTCATAGGAAAGTTAAGGCCCCTTCCAGGGATGAATATTGGGGCCTTTCCTGGCCTGGGGGCTAGGTCTAACCATATAGACAGAATACCATTTTTTATTGGTAGGGTGGTGAAAATGCTGGCTGAAATTATTTTTTTACATACCTTATAAATTTCAAAGCTTTTTGTCACAGAAACATGAGCAAATTCAAATTCTGTTTTCCTAACTACAATTTGACATTTATAAGGCATTCTGGTTAAGAAAATTAGTACATTCAGTCATGTCACACCGTCCTGGTCTCCCCGAACTCAGATGTGTTTCATAAAGTCTTGGGCGGGTAGTTTTCCCTTAATTCTGACTGAACCCAGGTACCATTATAGCAGCTGCCGACATTCCAAACAAGCATTTGCAATGCGGTAGGTCTCGCATTTGCTTGAGTTAGAGCTATTGGTGTTGTAAATGCATAACTGGATTTTTCTTGCCACATAAATTGGTCAACCCTGCTGCATAATTTGGTCCTCTCTGCCACATAATTCCAGTGGCCCTGCATATAACTAAAGCACTTCCATTCACCTTCTTCCTCTATCTGCAGCAAAAAAATATTCCCATTATTTATTATATTTATTTATATTATTATTTTGGGGTCACAACAACCTAGTGAGGGCACCCAGAGATGACCTAGACAGAAAGAGTGTGTCATGCTGGACATTTTAATGGAGGTCCCATTGTCCTAGGACCACCACATGGTGATTATGGGTAAAAATATTTTGTAAAAGGAATGCCCTGCAAGCATTATGCCCTGCAAAGCATTATGCCCCACATACCATTATGGGGCCAGTTTCCAAGTGCAGCGAATAATGTAATATCTTGACAAATGCTCAGAACAGCCCCTAGAGGGCACCACAATAAGAAATAGCATTTGTAAGAAACATGGCCATGTAACCATATAGTAATGATGAAAGGATTTATACAGCACATAGCTGCCTCAGCAACAAGACGTCCAAGTTATATTGCTAAAAATTGACTGCAAAAAATGGAGCAGAAAGGGCTAGGAGGAAAACAGCCAAGTCTTCAACAAAGTCCGGAAGGGCCAGTGATTCTGAGCACTCCTGATCGACTGAGGAAGCGCATTCCAAAGGGCTGGGGCCTTGGCTTGAAAAGAACGGCCACACGCTCTGGCTCTCTTTACAGGCGGGACAGAGGTCAAATTACAGTGGGCAGAGTGTAATAACCATAAGGGCCTGTACGGGGAGACTAAATTAGTCAGCATACCAGCCCCCTGAGAGAAAAGGATTTATGAGTGGCGCACAAGGTTTTAAAATATACAAGTTTCTCGACAAGGAGCCAATGCAATTTCCAAAAAAGGCTGAAAACCGAGTAACGCTTAGGAAGTGAGCATAGCAGTCTGGCCACTGCGCATTGGGCCAGCTTAAGTCTGCGGATCACAGGCTTACTGACACCCAGGTAGAGGATGTTACAGTAGTCAAGCCGGTAAAGAATGACTGCCTGAATAATTACTTGATGAGTGGAAGGGTCAAAAAATCTAAGAATATGTTTGAGCCCACGCATAAGTCCATAAGACATGCCAACCACTGATTTTGCCAGTGCTTTAAAAGTTAGTGTGTTGTCCATCCAGACACTTAAATTTATTACCACCGACTTGGGCCGAGGGGGGAGACTGAGAACAGGAAGCCACCAATGGACACCCTAGAGTGGGTGTCTTTCCCTAAAAGGAGAATCCCAGTTTTGCTAGAAGTAAAAGGCAACTTGCCTCCATACACTCAGCAACATCTAACATGCCTCTCTGAAAATTAGCCTTTTCAGACATGGGTTGCTGGAAAAGGAGAGCACAAGCTGGGTGTCATATATGTAGGACACCAGTGTAAGGCCCAGGGAGTTCACAACCTGCACCAAAGGTTGACTATAGATATTAAACATAGTAGGGCTCAAAGAAAAACTCCATGTGGTAGAGCATGCGAGTGAGAGCTGTATGAGGAGGAGCTTGACCTGACAGGAGCACTGTGAGATACGAAGAGAACCAGTTTAAGGAAGGACCTACTATGCCAATCTTCTCAAGGCGCCGAAGCAGAATTTTGTGGGGCGCAGTGTCAAAAGTGGTGCTTAGAGCAAGTAAGATCAAGGCAGAAGACATGCCTTCATCTAAAGTGCACCAAAGGTGCTCAGTGACTGCATGAAGAAGGGATTCTGTGCTCTTTAATGGCCTAAAACCATTCTGCAAAATATCCAGGATCTGATTATCTTCTAAGAACTTTGTTAAGATAGCATTGACATGAGCCTCCACCATCTTAATAAAAAAAAGGCAGAAGAGAGATTGGGCGGAAATTCTCAGGTTTGGAAGTAAAAAAGGCAGGTTTTTTCAAAAGAGTGATCACCTTAGCATGTTTCCATGAGCCTGGCACAACTGCAGAAGATAGAGAGATGTTGATCAATTCAAGGCAAGGAAGCAGAAGACAATCTTGGAGTTTGAGAAACATGTTTGGCTTAAGGGGGTGGCAGGTGAGCCCGATTTAACTTTATTACATAGAGTACAGAGCTTGTTTAGGTGTTACGGGGGAGGGAACGGAGTGAATGGGGGGAATACTAGTGTGGCTGTCAAGGTTAGAGTCAATAATAGAATCTGTAGTTTTGAGGTCAAATTTAGAATAGATCTGTTCTATTTTGCCAGGAAAGTACATTGCCAATATCTCACAGCGGTTATTAGAGACACCAGTAGAGTCTACTGCGAGTACAGGTTTGGTAAGTTTATTTAGCAGGGAGAAAATTACTTTTGCTGGGTTATTGCTCCCTTTTTGTTTTATTTGCAAAGAACAGCCCTAGATCTCTGAATCATCTTATGGTAGGACTTTTTTTTTTTAGGGTCATAGGACTTCCTCCAAGAGCGTCCAAGAACCTTCAGTATTTTCTGGCCAAGATCAAAGTTATAGTCAGCCCCTAGAGAGCATAACCAATGAAAATGGCAGAACGTAATGCAGTGTAACCATATATTTAGCCCCTAGAGGGCGTAGTGCATTACACATTTTTAGGCCAACTACATTAATATTACAAATAAGGCCCTTAAACACAAACTTCTCCCAGCTATAAAACAAAAGTTCCAGTCATGAGAGAGCTTAAAAAGACACTGAATGGCAGGAGAGGTTATTATTTTGGGGTCCTCCAACCTAGTGTGGGGACCCAGAGATGACATAGACATAAAGAGCGTGTCATGCTGAATGGTTTGGTGTTTGTCCGATTGTCTGTCATAGGACCACCAGAGGCTGAGTTAAGGGCAAAAATATTTGTAAGAGTAAGGCCCCACAAAGCATTATCTAGCAAGTTTCCTGAATGCAGTGAATATTGCCGTATTGGCTCTACCGCTGTGCCAGGACAGCCGTGTTGAGGATTTCTGTGTTTTTCTGTTTAAAATGCGCCAGTTTGTATATTTTTTTACTGCTAAACTTGTATGTAAGTGGTACTCATTTAAAGCGCTCCTCCAATCTAGTTTGCGCTATATGAAACTTTAAAAAAAAACTAAAAAAACCTTCAAGCTAGCAGCCTTTGGACATAGACACCACAAAGAAAAAGCAGCATGCCTGTTAGACTTGGCATCATTGGCATGGTCTCCCCTAACTTTTTGCCTCTCCTTCCCAGGTTGTTTTCTGGGTGTTAGACTCTGTTTTTGCTGTTTTGTTTGCTCTGGACACTTTACCACTGCTGACCAGTGCTAAAGTGTGAGTGTTCCCCGTATAAATTATATGTGTACATTGGCTTATCCATGATTGACATAATTCATTTAATAGTAAGTCCCTAGTAAAGTGCACTAAAGGTGCCCATGGCCTGTAAATCAAATGCTACTAATGGGCCTGCAGCACTGGTTGTGCCTCCCACATTAGTAGCTCTGTAAACATGGTTCAGACCTGCCACTGCAGTATCTGTGAGTGCAGTTTTAACAGCCAATTCGACTTGGCAAGTGTACCCACTTGCCAGGCCTAAACCTTCCCTTTTCTTACATGTAAGACACCCCTAAAGTATGCCCTGGGTAGCCCCAAAGGCAGGGTGTAGTGTATGTTTAAAGTAGGACATATACTAATATATACTAATGTGTTTTATATGTCCTGACAGTGAAATACTGCCAAACTCGGTTTTCACTATTGCAAGGCCTTTCTCTCTCATAGGTTAACATGGGGGCTGCCTTTAAATATGATTAAAGTGTAGATTCCCTTTGGGAGGAGATAGACATGTGGAGTTTGGGGTCTCTGAACTCACAATTTAAAAATAAATATTTTAGTGAAGTTGGTTTTTAGATTGTGTGTTTGAAAATGCCACTTTTAGAAAGTAGGCATTTTCTTGCTTAAACCGTTCCGTGACTCTGCTTGTTTGTGGATTCCCTGTCTGGGTCAGTTTGACATTTGGGTTGTTTGCACCTCTCCTCTAGACTGTGACAAAAAGGGAGCAGGGGTGTAGCCTTCATATCCTGATGAGCCATCTAGACCGAGGGAAAGGGAGGAGTGGTCAATTACAACTGAAAGGGCTGTGCCTGCCCTCATACAATGCAGTCTCCAACCCTCTGGTGTGTGTCTGGAGCCTGGCCTGGGCAAGGCAGGATCTCTAAAACAGCAGAGACTTCTCTGTGAAGTATGCCTACTTCAAAGGCAGAAAGGGGTATAAGAGGAGCACCCAAAACTCCTGAAAATCAGATTACTTCTGAAACCAAGAGGAACCTCTGCCAAGGAGAAGAGCTGGAGAAGCTGGAGGAGGAGTACTGCCCCTTTGCCTGTGACTGGGTTTGCCTGCAGCAGCTGCTTCTACCTGAGAGAGGACAAAGACTGACTTTTGTATGACTTCCAACTGGTGAAGAATCTCCAAGAGCTTGAAACTGAGCTTGCCTCCTGTTGTTGAAGTCTCAGGGACAGCAAAGACTTCTCTCTGCCAGCACTTGGGCTTTCTGCTGAGAATCTTGCCAGCCAAGTGGTGTCCTAACCTGTCTCTGGGCCCTTGAAAGGTGCAGCTGGTGGAAATGGACAGAAATCCACGCAAAGACTACTGTGTGGAAAAACCTTTGACGCACCACCCGCTTTGTGGCTGAAAAACAGCACACGCCAGCCTCGTGGCTAAAATCGACACTCCACCTGCATCGTGGTTGGGAGATCGACGAAATGTGACTGGGGAAATGACACGCAACACCCGCAGCGGCTGCGGTTAACGACACAAGCCCCACGCAGCGCAGTTTCTTGACACCGTGCGACTGGATTTAGACAGCATCGCTGGGTGTGGAAAATCAATGCAAAGCCTGCCCGGACCTGAGTTGACTGTCCGAATCGACGCATCGCTCTCTTGCGAAGAGGAAAAATGATACACGCAGACCCGACCGGAGGAGGAACGACGCACGGTCTCGCTTGCAAGTGAGAAATTGACACACCTCGCTGGCCTTTTCCGATGCACACTCGCCCGTGCGATGTTATTTTGATGCAACCCAGGTACCTTTTTACGCTAACAGTGTTCTTACTGTTTTCTAAAGGATTTAAGACTCTTATTATTAAAAAATTCATAACTTGACTTGTGTATGTTGGATTTTTGTAATTTTGTTTAGATAAATATTACCTATTTTTCTAAACCTGTGTTGTCTCACTTTGTAGTGTTTTCACTGAGTTACTGTGTGTGTTGCTACAAATACTTTACACATTTCTTCTGAAGTTAAGCGTGCCTGCTTGCACCAAGCTACCAAGGGGGTGAGCGGGGGTTAACTGATGGTGATTCACCTTTACCCTGCCTAGAGTGAGGGTCCTTGCTTGGACGGAGGGTAACCTGACTGCCAACCAAAGACCCCATTTCTAACAATGGCCAAAAGTAAGGAAGAGGAAGAAACAACATACAGACACGAAGCGTGAAGCGGAGAGGCAAAAGGAAAAAGTAGTGCACCACACTATGGTATATGGCCGATCGTGGAAGAATCTATGTAAGAGTCAGTCTCCAAGGTGGTAACAAAACAGCCTCAAGGCAGGACAAATGTAAAGCATGTACCTACAAAATCAAGGGAATTTAGAAAGGCAGGCCAAGGAACGAATGAAAGATATGGGTGTAGGATGGGCATGGTGAAAGCCCACAAAAGTAGATTACAACATGTCGAGGGACAGCTCATGCGCGCTGCCTAGGCTCAACCTAAAAAGGGTTGCCTTCCCATTCTGCATCATCTTGCCTTTTCCTTTAGCCCATCTGAACTCCTCATCTCATTGGCCAGCCTCCCGTAAGGTGAGAAGTGCAGTGTCATGCTTACGTTGGTATCTCGTCTACACCTCATGGGCATACGTGTCACTCTCTATATGATTACAGCAAAAGTACATTCACCCAGAGGACCTTCCTCCAAGAACCTCTCAATTGATAACACAAAGATCAATTCCCTTCCTCAAAATCCTAATAGTATAATCACTAGGCAAAGGAGATACCGAAAGTGGAATTTCTTTCATTCAACTGGGGTAGAGATCCAAAGTTCATATTTATCCAACTGAGCTCTCACTCTCTCTAAAATGTATAGATTAGCGTGCTAACTTTCCAACATAACTTCTGCATCTTTTCGAGGGCATTAAGCACCATAGAAATAAAAATTCAAAACAGTGCAATGCAAACAAATGACCAGAATACAGATACACATTAGGCTCCCACCTGCCACCCTCAGCCACTGTGAAACGCTGGACTCCTTGTCCATATTATAACAATAACAGCTTACGGCTTACACAGTTCTAGATCAGTCCACTCTCTGAACAGGATGCTTTAAGTGTTCCATGCAGGTGGCACGATATGTAAAGGTACAAGACTGCAACACTTGGCAACCATGTATTGCCTTTTTTAAATAAAAAGTAGCTGCATGGAGCCAACACACTGCTGCATGATGGAGCCAGCACACTTCTGCATGATGGTGCCAGTACACTGTTGAATGACGGAGCGAACCCACTGGTGCATGATGGAGCCAGTACACTGTTGCATGATGGAGCCAACCTACTGGTGCATGAAGGAACCAACACACTGCTGCATGATGGAACCAGCACACTGCTGCATGATGGGACCAGCACACTGCTGCATGATGGAAACAGCACACTGCTGCATGATGGAACGAGCACACTGCTGCATGATGGAATGAGCACACTGCTGCATGATCGAACAAGCACACTGCTGCATGATGGAGCCATGTTAGAAATTGGGTGTCTAGTTGGCAGCAGTATGCGCCGTGTCCAAGTAGGGACCACAATCCTAGTCAGGGTAATTTAAAATACACAACCCAAATTAACCTGTACTCACCCACTGGTAGCTTGGCACACAGCAGGCAAGCTTAACTTAGAAGGCGATGTGTAAAGTATTTGTGCAACACACAAACAGTAATCACGGGAGGTACAGCACAGAAAGATTCCACACAGGTGACTTAACATTGCAAAGATAATCAGTTGTCAGCACCAGTGGTTGTTGAGGGTAATGGTGGAAACTAAGACGCACTAGGAGCTAGGGCATAATAACGACTGCTGTGGCGGGCAAAACTTAAACAAAGGCTCTCTACTATGGTAGGGTAGACTTCAGGTGGTGTATAGGAACACTAGCCAAAGAAGAACTAGGCTTCTTGCAGTTCAGGCAAGAGTGAAGATGTTTTTCTGCAATTAATAGCCCATGCCAAACCAACGTCTGACATCCCTTTACCTCTCTCTTTTCCTTCAAAACCCTCTAAGGGCTGCACTTCGAGTCTTTAGCTTCAACTGCACAAGTATGATTGCGATACACAAAGAAAAACATTAAATTATCCCAGCTAGAAATTAATTAAATTAATTTATCCCAAGCTAGAAAGTCAAGCCGGGTCAGAGTTATTTTTGGCTCTTGCACATGGCTGAAGCCTTTTCTTTTTGGCAACACCAGCGGGTGCATCTATCCGTGTGTTTATATCTGGTACCCAGGTCCCAGAATTCAGGTTTCCACAGGGCCAACCTCAGCACCAGGCCAAACATCCATCCTCTGCAGCTGGAAGCCACCTGAACAAGGATACCAGGATGAAAACGCAACTGCGTCACAGCGTGCATCAGTAGCATGTTGCTCTTGCTAACAACACATTTTATATTCACCTACGCTGCACGTTAGATGTACAGCATGACTGAGAAAGTGCTCACTGGATGTTTCTGGCCTATACAATGAGGCAACAAATGGAGCCTTGCGTTCTCTCCTCAGATCATACAATGGTTTAAGAGTTGCAGTTTCAATAAAATTACTTGCACTGTGGTTCAAATATATTCTTGTGATATGTACACCATAAATTAAAAATGAGCTTAAGGGTATATGTGCCATATTTTAGAAAAAAAAGTTGCCCATGGAAGCACAATTCATGTTTTCTGCCATTAAACTTCCGTAAATCAGGTTAACTTACTGTCACCAAATAGTGACTATGACTTTGCTTCACCTTTTCTTGGTTCTGGATCTCTCAACAGACTCAAGAGGACAACTATTGCACCAGAACACCGCTTGTACCAACAACAAGCCACCATCAGACACATTTCTGCACTGGCACTTACCTGCAGAACTGTTCAGCGTGTTCTAGCAGAAAACAATGATATGGACTACTTCCAAGTGATTCTTCCAAGAGCACATGGTGCATAAATGTGCAACAGGCAATGGAGCCCTGAAAGATTGAACTACCTCCCTGGCGCCATCAATCTTAGCTGCAGGTAGCGGCATAAAATGGAGGAACACATTCTGTATGTGGAGGCAGAGGTGACCAGTGGTGTGTGGACACTGCCAGCACCAACAGTGTACTACTGACACTCCTTGGACAACCAGCAGTCCGCAGAGGAGGTGTCTGGCCAAGTTCACAGAAGCTGCTCGGGTCTACTGAATGCTGCCGCAGAAGGAGGCCCGTCTCATGAATGGCACACAATGGCCGGGGGAGGCAGCGACCCCATCAGGTGCTTCCTGCAGAGATAAGGACGAGGAAAGCGATGCAACTAAAAAGTCTGTTGACGCCACGAACCATCACTGACAGACTGACAACGTTCACCGGAAGCAGCGTCCTGATCAACTAAAGGAATTTCTCATGCTTGCATCAGTCCCGCAAATTTATTCAGCTATTTATGACGTTTCCGATAATGTTTACATGTGTAGTTTGCAAGCTGTAGGGCAGGAGCACACTTTTTCAAAAGCAGTAAAACAGTCCACTGAATCTGTTTTCCGCCTCACATGGGAAGTCGTTTACTCTTTATATTGTGAGCCACTGAGGGGAAGGGGCACAACCGCAAAAACCGCACTATTGCCTTTGTTGTAGTCATGTAACTGGTGAGAGTTGGGGTGAGCACTGGTACCGAGGAAAGAATTAGTGTAGAATTGGAAAGATTAAAAAGTTTAGAATTAGCTTTAGAGTGAACTAAAGTTATAGGAACAGATACAATCATTAAGTTTATTGATAGGTGAAAAGGAGGCGAGTGAGAGTTTGGGATCAGCTTGTTGCACAATTAAGGATTAGGTTATGAAGTGGGAAAAGGACTAAGGGTTGTATTAAGGTTACTGTTAGGGGCATGCCTCGTGATAGGAACAAGTTAAGGATTAGGGTCAAGGTTAGCTTTTCCGTTGGTAAGTGAAATCCATGTTCTCCACGCGAGAACTTGTTTTACCCACTTCTTCATAGTTAATTATGCAATGTTAAGAGATAACGGTGTTCTAATGGTGTTCTTTATAAATAGTCACACTTGGCACAGATATATTCAGACAATGAAGAAGCCCAGTATGAATATTAGGCTTTTGCCCTGGAGACCCAAAGATCAACAAACAAGAATAGGATGGTCTGATAAGCATCAGACGGCTGGGATTAAGATGGTATTGCTGAAGGTGAGGCAGTGAATATGATGGTGAAAGACTGCAGTTAAATTACTATTTCTATTAGCTCTACCTTTAAACCAAATAAACAAGATGTTATGTTGTACGTATTTGGAGAGCACACCATCACCTGCTACTGTATCCTGGTGCTGAGCAGCTGTGTCTGCCTAGCCTTGCCTATGGTAGGTAGGCTAATTGAAAAGCCAGGTATTCAGCTTCTTGCAGAATTTAAGAAGGATGGCAGAGGCTGTGATGTGGAGTGGGAGCTCATTCTATACTTCAGGGGTGCTGTAAGAGGACACCTGTCCTGATCTGGTTCTTTATATGTTTGAGATTTGTGCAAGTAGGAGTTCTGTGGAGTGGAGCTGACTGGATGGTTGGTGGAAGGAGATGCAGATGTTCAGGTAGGCGGGCCTGAGTTATGTAGTGCCTTGAATGTGTGTGTGAGATGAGCTCGAATTGAGCATGTTTCTGCATCAGGTGCCAGTGTAGTTCCCTGAGGTGAGGTGTGATGAGGGTTCTGTGTTGAGGTTGAGGATGAGTCTGGCTGTTGAGTTCTGGATGGTTTGTAGTCTTCTAGTGAGTTTCTTGGTAATCCCAATGTAAAGGGTGTTCCCATAGTCGAACTTGCTGGTGACTAGGGCAGGAGTGTTTTTGCAGAGTTGCTTGAGAGTCATTTTATTTGAAGGTCTTCCTCAGCATCTTCAGGGTTTGGAATCAGGATGCATTGACAGTGTTGACTTGTGCGTCCATGTGAAATAAATGTTGATTAATTTTCCAAGGTTCCTAGTGTAGTTTTTGAGTGTGAGTCTAAGTTCTGCTGACCTTCAGTTGGAGTCCCATGGTGAGGTGTTCTTGCTGAAGTTCACTACTTCTGTGTTGTTGGTGTTGAGGTTGAGATAGTTTGCATTCATTTAGTTAGCGACTCCGGTCATGCAGGAAGTAAACTTGTTTCTTATGTTGGTGATCTTTTCCGAGAAGGAGAGTATGAATTATGTGTCATCTGCATAGGAGAGGATGTTGATGTCATTTGTGAGGACGACGTTGGGCAGAGGGATCATGTATGAGTTGAAGAAGGGAGACAATGAACCTTTAAGGCCCTCCACAGATGAGTTGGTGTGCTTCCCAGGAGTAAGGTGGCAGGGTGACATCTTGTGTTCTATCTGTTACAAAGGAGAAGATCCATTGGCGAGCGGGACCTTGGATGTCAATCTTGTGCAGGCACTTGAGGAGGATGGGTTGTGAGACTGTGTCAAATGCTGCGAGAGGTCCAGGAGAATGAGGGCTCCCGTGTCTCCTCAGTCAAGGAGTCAAGGTGATGTTTTCTGTGGTGGGGATTAGTGCTGTATCTGTACATAGTTGGTCCTGAATCTGAACTGTGTGGCTTCAAGGAGCAGGTGATTGTTGAGCTGGTTGGTGAGGCGCCGATTGATTAGTTTTCCTTGGACCTTTGCTGGGGATGGTAGGAGGGAAATGGATCTGTAATTGGAAAGTGTGAATGGTTTTTTGAGTATGAGCATGACAGCGGCATATTCCCAGGTGTTCAGGAATGTGGCTGAGTCAATTAAGGCATTGTGAATGGATGTTAGTGCTTTGCTGCTTGGTAGAAGTTCTTTGGTGAATGCATGGTGGGAGCATGGGTCAGATGGAGCGCAAGACTGGACAGTCCTAATGATAATAGCAATTTTGACAGTGTTGATGGCAGGCCACGAGGTCAGGGTTCGTTTATCGGCCATAAGGGGAGGTTGTGTTGCAACCGTGAATGGGGTCTAGTTGAGGGTAAAAGATGCTGTATAAGGAGGTGATTTTGTTACAAAAGAATTCAGAGAGTTTTTTGCAAAGGTCTTGTGAGGGGGTAATGTTGTTGGAGGAGGCAGAAAACATGGTGAAACCTATGATGATCGCAAAGATTTCCTTGCAGCTCTTAGTGCTGGTATTGATGCAGTCTGTAAGAACTGTGCATTTGAGTTCTGTATCTGCTGGTGGTAGTGGTCTGATTTAATGATGTCTTTACCTGCAGTGTCTCAGCTTGTTCTCCATTTGTGCTCTAGTTGCTTGCAATGACATTTCATCAGCCTTAGTTCCTTTTTGTACTAGCTGGCCTGTGGTCAGCCCTTGCAGTTGATTTGCACTTAAGGTGTCAGGAATAGAACCATGCGCGGTCCATGTCCTGCCTGAAACTCCGCTGCGCGGCTCTGCAGCGCTTTCTGCGCACCACTTGCTCCAAAGGTGGCCATCAATATCATCTGCCCTGTGGCAAAGCTCATAGAGCTGCAGGTTCAGGACATTGGTGGACAAGATGCACTTATCAGTGCTATTCCATGAAGGGACTACAATTCCATGTTTTTAGAGGCAGCAGCCATCTTGGGGTGTGGCAGGCCTATAAAGCCCAGCCACACCCAAGCACATTGCTCACTATTTTAAAGACTTTGATGCAGTCAGACCTCGTGGGGATTTCTCTGAAGAAGAGCAGAGTTCCTGCTGAATGGCAGAGTGTCATCCAACTGAAGTATCCTTGTTTCCATGGTGCATTCAAAAACGAGTAGGTCGTACTCGTAGCAGTAAGGCCTTGCTGAATCCAAGTTTGAAGGAAGTCGTTAATTCCAAAAGGTAAAGCGCCCCTTAGAATAACGAGCAAAGTGTTTCAGGCCACACTGGTAAAGTGCCCTGGGCATGACATTTAAAGCGCTTCAGTTCCCAGGAGTAAAGCGCACTTGGCATGGTATTCAAAACGCTTCATTTCACAGGAGTAAAGCGCACTTGGCATGGTATTCAGAACGCTTCAGTTCACAGGAGTAAAGCGCATTTGGCACGACATTCAAAGCGCTTCAGTTCACAGGAGTAAAGTGCCCTTGGCACAGCATGCAAAGCGCTTCAGTTCACAGGAATAAAGCGTCCTTGGCACAGCATGAAAAGCGCTTCAGTTCACAGGAGTAAAGCACCCTTGGCACGACATTTAAAGTGCTTCAGTTCACAGGAGTAAAGCGCACTTGACATGGTATTCAAAGCGCTTCAGTTCACAGGAGTAAAGCGCACTTGGCATGGTATTCAAACTGCTTCAGTTCACAGGAGTAAAGCGCACTTGGCACGACATTCAAAGTGCTACAGTTCATTGGAAGTAAAGCACCCTTCGCACAGCAATCAAAGCGCTTCAGTTCATATGAGTAAAGCGCCCTTGGTCCAATAAACAAGGCACTTCAGTTTACATGAGTAAAACTTTCAGGCCTCGGTGGCAAATGTGAAAACATCTCAAGGATAAGCAAAATCATAGCTTCATTGTTTTTGGAAGCATAATATGTGAGAGACATATTTAAGTCTTTGATGATATGTGTGATACATATTTAAGTTTTTGCGAATTTCTAGACTGAGACCAAACGTTTTATGTTTATGAATGCATAGTAGTTACATGATTGATATTCAGAGTATGTCCAAGGTCCAAGCTCTTGCCTTCTCAAGGTTCAGAGGTCTCAGTTTGTTCTTGTTCCATGATTCAGAGAAGGGCCACGCCCAGTTTTGTTTAATGCTCACGACACTCTGAAGTATCATGATTTTACTCATTGTTTTTGTTCCATGATTCAGAGAAGGGCCTTGCCTAGTTTGGTCTAATGCTCATGACATCCTAAAGTATCATGATTCTCTCAACTCTTGCACACACTGAGACGCTTTAGTCTATTCCATAATGGTCTCAACTCTTGCATTCACGGCGATACGTTTGTTTATTTCATAAGGGTCTCAACTCTTGCACACACAGAAATGCCTTTGTCTATTCCATAAGGCTCTCAACACTTGCTTCCATGGAGACGCCTTTGTCTATTCCATAAGGGTCTCAACTCTTGCATTCACGGAGACGCCTTTGTTTATTCCATAAGGGTCTCAACACTTGCATCCACGGAGACGCCTTTGTCTATTCCATAAGGGTCTCAACTCTTGCATTCACGGAGACGCCTTTGTCTATTCCATAAGGGTCTCAACTCTTGCATTCACGGAGATGCCTTTGTTTATTCCATAAGGGTCTCAACTCTTGCACACACGGAGACGCCTTTGTTTATTCCATGAGGATCTCAACTCTTGCATTCACGGAGACGCCTTTGTCTATTCCATAAGGGTCTCAACTCTTGCATTCACGGAGACCCCTTTGTTTATTCCATAAGGGTCTCAAATCTTGCACACACGGAGACGCCTTTGTCTATTCCATAAGGGTCTCAACACTTGCATTCACGGAGACATCTGTGTCTATTCCATAAGGGTCTCAACACTTGCATCCACGGAGACGCCTTTGTCTATTCCATAAGGGTCTCAACTTCTGCACACACGGAGACGCCTTTATTTATTCCATAACGGTCTCAACTCTTGCATCCACTAAGACACCTTTGTTTATTCCATAGGGGTTTCAACACTTGCATTCACGGAGTAGTCTTTTTCTAAATGTATAATTGAATGTTAATGCTGTTATGAACAAGTATATACATACATGCTTAACCATTTTTCCTTTTCAGATCTCTCTCCCTGCTGTTCCCTTCCCTAATTCCCTTCCCCTCGACTGGCTTCACCATAACTCTGTGCTATAATAGCTTTCTGAGTTAGTGATGCTGGAAGGTGGGCCTATTGTTCGGCGGTGTGCAGATCCGGAGGAAAGGACACTGTGACATAAGGGCAGCCAGGGTGTCGGCATATGAAGTGATACAGCTGTTTAGGTTTTTGATGGCATTCAGAAAGTTGCTGTTGTGTTCAGGCCAGTGCTCAGAGAGGGGGGAAGCCCACTCCTCTTCTGAGATGCTTTTTCAGCTGTGAGGGTGGTTCCAGTGGTGGGTCTATGAAGGTGTGGGATGGGCATCCTGAAACCGATGAGGGTGTGATCTGTACATGTTATAGTTGCTAGCTTGTTGACTCTGATGTTGCAGATTGAGGAGAAAATTGGGGCCAATAGGTGTCCGGAGGTGTGGGTGGGTTTGGTGAAGTGCCGGGTGAGGCCAAGTTTTCAGAGAGTTTCTAGAACAGCCATTGAGTTTCGGTTGCTGCAGTCTTCTAGGAGAAAGTTAAGGTCAATGAGGAGGATGAAGGTGATGGCATTGATGCTGAAGGGTCTGACAAATTCTGTGCTGTTGCTGGCAAAATTGGTTCATGGTCCTGGTAGTCTGCAGTCTCTAGAGGGAGAAGTTGGCTTTGATGCATTTCTTGAAAGTGAGATGTTCCATGTAGCTTGTAGGGATATCCGTGTAGGTAGTGCAGCTGATGGTATCTTCAAATATGATAGCGACTTTGTGGGAGCTGAGTCACAAGAATCTACTGAACTCCAATAATCAACACGCCCTGGTTGTACCTCAGGCAGTTTGGCTCTGTAATTTTCCGTTCCAGTGGCAACTGCCAATAATATAATTAGCAAAGTATGACTCAGATAGGAACTGTAAACACTCAATAACTAAGTTGTAGATCATAAATAAGTTTAAAAGATTTATTACAAAATTCTCTCTGTAGGACATACAGAGTCATGCATTAAATGCCATAGAGGCTCAAATGCAGAGGACAAAATCAGAAAACAGAATAACAATCTCTAGTTAGGCAGTTAAATCCCTGTCGGTTCTAAGAGTCAAACTCATAAAGAGTACTGACAGAGTTCATAGGCAGGAGAGAAATTCACAAGAAAAGCAGATAGAGTATTGGAAGGAACATTAGAAGTCACCCTCAAATCTTCAAAATCAGGGTTTTTAAAATAATTTTACGCATTAACAATTAGTAAAACTGCTGATTCAGCATGACATGATTATGGTTAGCTCACATTGGACAAATGAGAAACAAATTCTCAATAACTAATAACCTTTAGCACTAACCCATTTCTTAAGCAAGAGAAATATTATTTTTGCTTCCAGAGGTGTATTGTTCAATATAAAACTTTTCTCAAACAAAGTTTCATTCAAAATGTTCTTGTACTGGCCTACATCAGAACTTCCATCGGACGTCCTTCAAATTGATTCATGGAGAACACAGTTTAAAGTCTCATTCACAGGATTGTTATCTCCTATGTCATAGCACTCTGTACTCCACAGAAAATGTGAGGAGAGAAGAAATGCAGCAGGTCACTGATGAGCAATAGTAGGATGAGCAGAGCACCACAAACTGAATCCATTGTAATAAAATGGTGTCTCATATGAAAATGTGGCATAGCTATGATACATTATTAATCACTCTTCTACACCATTTATTAATATTGTTTTCAGTGCAACTTTGTTAATTCATCACTTACTACTATATGCATCATAAAAATTGCTAATTCATACAAATAATATATCTCCCAAAACTGCACATTTAAAAAACCTTTGACAGCCTCTCCTCTGGGCATGTGCTGACTGTCTTGCCTAACTATCCTGTAGCCGGCAAGGATGGCTGTTGTGATGTCCGGTGCTGAGGATGGGTTTAACATGTTTCTGTGAGAAAGAGCAGGTCCAGAGAATGATCATCCGGTAAGTCCCATGTCTCTGGGGCATGTTTGGTAAGCAAGTGGGTGTTGAGGAGCTTGCATGCAAGTATGGGGTGTTGTTTGGGTGGTATTTGGTCTGTTTGAGATTAAATGGGTGACTGGTTTGTTTGTGAGCGAGTGGGGCTCTCTGTGCTGTTGGTGCCTGAGTGATGGATGTAGGGTGTGGGAGAGTGCATGGGACATTGCAGGAGGTGCATGTCAATGCTCCTTCCATGTTCTATTGTGGGGTGTAGCAGTAGTGTGGCAATCAGTGGCCGGCATTAAGAGCGTGGATCAGTGCAGCAGAATATTTGTGGGTTGTGGGTGGACCAGAGTTTCTGGCATTAGACACTGTTCGGGCACGGACAGGCATAGACGGGCTCGCATTTGTGTCTGCTGCGTATCCACACTGTAGCTGCCGGTAAATGAGTCCTGACAGAAAGGAGGAGTGCTGATTACTCTGGGCAGGAAATCAGTGATGTCACTTCCTGTACAGTTTGATGCTAGGTAAATCCAGTGATGTTGTTTCCTGTGCAGGTGGATGATAAGAAACCTAGTGATGTCTCTTCCTGTGCAGACGATCAATGTGAAATGAAGTCCTCTTGCTTGGCTTCTTTTTTAAGGCAGTTTTGGTGGGAAACCAGGTATGTCACTTCCTGTGCAGATGGATGATGAGAACTTTAGTGATGTTCCTTCCTGTGAAAATGGGCAGTGGGAAATGAAGTCCTCCTGCTTGTCTTCTTCTTTTCAATGTGTTTTTTTGGCAGGAACCCAGTGACGTCACTTCCTGTATAGCTGGGTGATGGGAGGATTACCGGATAACATTGAATTTCAAATACTTTTTTGCCCCTCAAAGATGATTAAGAATATCTATAAGCTTCAGCTGTTGCACAAAATATATCATTATTTATGTAGCATCACAGAGTAGATTTGTTCAGCTCTGTTGCTGACTGGGACTCATACATTGGCTAATACTACACAATAAGGCCATTAAAAGGCAATAATAGTTTCAAAGCCAACACTTCTGATTATTTGTATAAGATGATCACTGATAGAACTCCTTTTAAAAACTTAAAAACCTGGCTCAGCAAACGTCATTGTACAATTGAAGTTAATGAGAAATCTTTGATGGAGAAACTGCAGATCAGTGGGCTACGAGTAATCAGAGAAGAAGGGGCACCTCCCTAATCCAATATCATACGTTTTATTTTGTTATCATTTACTATGAACCTTTTGTAGGCACTACAGAACCATGCATCCCACGACTGCCTCAGAGCATGGAGCATTAGGGCCTCATGGGTTGTCTTTTGTGTTTTAGTTTTCACCCGAAGCACTATGCCGAATCAAGAATAGGATTCACTAACTGGTTGGGTCCTTAATACTCTAGTAAAGCCAAGCTGTTCACTAATAATTTGAGGTACTTTGATAAATAATTTCTGATGTTTGTCATACTCATGCTCAGCTGTTGGCTGCCCATACCAGCTCTCTTTCATCTAGGGATCACAATGGTTAGAGCTACAGGTGGCCTAAGTTGATGTATTACCTTGTGCAGCTGCAGTCTCTTAACCTCTTAGGTGCGGGCGTCGGCCACTGGGCGACGCCCACACACCCTCCCTGGTGCGGGTCACGACCAGTGGGCGACACCAGGAAGGGTATTAATAAATCCTCGGGTGCGTTGCACCTGAGGATTTTTTTTTTTTTTTATCTCCCCCCGGGAGACACGGAAGCTTCCGTGTCTCCCCCCACCCCCACACCCGCCCCTTTGTGACATCAGCGCGCCGCGAGGCGCGCTGACGTTTCAAAGGTGTTTTCCCCATCAAAGCAGGAAGCAGCCTTGCGGCCGCTTCCTGCTTTGATGGGGAAAACGGCCTTTCCCATGTTCGGGAAGGCCTCGTAAGAAAGGGGAGAGTCTCCCCTTTCTTACGAGGCCTTCCTGAAAGTGTTTCCTGGCCCCCGATCGCAGCACAGCTGCGATCGGGGGCCAGGAAACACCTTCAGGTTTCCTGGCCCCCCGATCGCAGCACAGCTGCGATCGGGGGGCCAGGAAACACTTTGAAAAGGCCTTGTAAGAAAGGGGAGACTCTCCCCTTTCTTACGAGGCCTTCTGAAACTGTTTCTGGCCCCCGAGCTGCGATCGGGGGCCAGGAAACACCACTAGACACCAGGGATTTCACTTTGGGGGGGCGGCCCCCCCGGAAAACGGGCCGCCCCCGCATAATTTTTCTAAAAAAAAAAAGGTAGGTGCCCCCTGAGGGGGTGGGGGGGGGGGCGCGATCGCGCCCCCCCCAGGGGATTTTTTTTTTTCAAAAAAAAAATAAATACAAATAAAATAAAATAAAATGACAGGGGGTCGCCCGTGGGCAGGGTGACCCCCTGTGGGGGCAATATTTTTTTTTAGATGTTGTAGGGTTTCCCTGGAGGCCATTTTGGCCCCCAAGGAAACCATACAACAACTAAAAAAAAATAGATGTAGATATAGATCTATATATATCTATGTAGATAGATATATCTAGGTACATGGATATATCTATAGATATATCTATGTAGATAGATATATATATATATAGAGGTAGATCTATATCAATCAAAGAGATTTATAAAGCGCGCTACTCACCCGTGAGGGTCTCAAGGCGCTGGGGGGGGGTGATGGGGGGAGGGAAAGGGGCTGGGAGGTTCACTGTTCGAAAAGCCAGGTTTTGAGGCCCTTCCTGAAAAGAAGTAGGTTTTGGGTCTTGCGAAGGTGGGTTGTGAGGGCGTTCCAGGTTTTGGGTGCAAGGTAGGAGAAGGATCTGTCCCCGGTGGTGGTGTGTTTGATGCGGGGGTCAGAGGCGAGAGAGAGGTCAGCTGAGTGGACGTTTCGTGTGGGGGTGTGGAAGGTGACTCTCGTTGAGGTAGGCAGGGCCTGTGTTGTGGAGTGATTTGTGTGCGAGGATGAGGATCTTGAAGGTGATCCTTTTGTCAATGGGGAGCCAGTGGAGGGATTTGAGGTGTGGAGAGATGTGTTCGTATCGGCGGAGGTTGAGGATGAGTCGTGCTGCTGAGTTCTGGATGCGTGTAGTTTGCGCTTGAGTTTTAGAGTGGTGCCGGCGTAGAGGGCGTTTCCGTAATCAAGCCTGCTGCTGATGAGTGCGTGAGTGACAGTTTTTCTGGTCTCTGTGGGGATCCATTTGAATGTTTTTCAGTATACGGAGTGTGTTGAAGCATGAGGAGGTAAGAGCGTTGATTTGTTGGGTCATCGAGAGGGAGGAGTCTAGGATGATGCTGAGGTTGCGTGCGTGGTTGGCGGGGTGGGTGCAGGGCCTAGCGTGGTGGGCCACCATGAGGGGTCCCAGGTGTTTTTGTGTGGGCCAAAGAGGATTATTTCGGTTTTGCTTGAGTTGAGTTTCAGGTGGTTGGCTGTCATATATATATCACTTTTGTCAATATGTGTGTGGTTTCCCTGGGGGGAAAAGGCTCCGACTTGTCTAGTGGCAGTTTTAGTGCCATAAAGAAGCGCAGATGGTTTATATGCCTACTGCAAAGAGCAAATCTGTATTTTATGTAAATAGCTGAGTACATTAGTAAAGTCTATGGAGAGATGAAGGGCACTTTTGCTGGGTGGTAATGAGGGAATCCGAGGAGGAGGGAGTGGGAGCACCAATAATGATTGTTGGACTGGGCGCAGGAGGTGCTAAAGACTGTGACGAATGGTATGTGACAAGGTGTTTTTTGAGTGTCTTGTAAGTACGTGCTGATTGAGGGAAGAAGCGCAGGTAAGGTGGCCTCTACTGTTGCACGTATCTCACACACACCATCGATTTTGTGACTGTCTACGTAGGCTAGTGTTTTAGAGCAACAGTTTAGCCAATAGCAGAGATGGCATCTTGATGGATGACTGCTGCCTGCACTCGGGTTATAGAGGACCGCTCTGGCATAGGATCAGAGACTGAGACATCAGATACTGAGACAGCATCTGAGGGATAGGACAATGGCGCAGACTCTGGGAGTGATTATTCAGTCAGAGGAGTCCCATTCGATAACTCCTCTTCCAGTACATTATGAGGGAGGTGATGAGGACAGTCCTGCTGTCCCTTCGCAAGCTGTTCGTGCAACTGGGTAATAGTGGGTTAGGCCAACCCAGAGAGCAGGTGAATGCGGCGGCAAACAGAGAGAGAGTGCTCTCTTGGGAGCTCCCCAATTTAGTTCAGCCCCAAATTCCACCACCCAAATCATATTGTGGAGACATCAAAATTGTCTATGGCAAAACAAACTGGTTTTGTAAGGCAGGCACCTGTGTTTTTGGTCCTGGATTCGGCGGCCATATAGAGAAACACACTAAACCCAAACATTTCTGGAAACTAGACATTCGGGGGAGTCCACAGAGGTGTGACTTGTGTGGATTCCCCAAAGTTTTCTTACCCAGAATACCCTGCAAAGCTGAAATGTTGAAAAAAACTCAATTTTTCTCGCATTTCTGTCACACAAACTACAGGAATATGCTGGGATCCACAACATTCCTACCACCCAGTGACTCCTCACCTGTCCTGATAAAAACACTACCCCACTTGAGTGCCTACACCTAGTGCCTGTGTCAGGAATGGATCACCCCAGGGTCAACAGCTGCCTCACGTAAGGACCAACATTGACCGTTGTGTGATCTATTCCTGTTGCAGGCACCAGGCCTAACCACACAAGTGAGGTATCATATTTATCGGGAGACTTCGGGGAACGCTGGGTGGACGGAAATTTGTGGCTCCTCTCAGATTCCAGAACTTTCTGTCACCGAAATGTGAGGAAAACGTGTTATTTTAGCCACATTTTGAGGTTTGCAAAGGATTCTGGGTAACAGAACCTGGTCCGAGCCCCACAACTCACCTCATCTTGGATTCCCCTGGGTTTCTAGTTTTCAAAAATGTGCTCGTTTGCTAGGTTTCCCCAGGTGCCGGCTGAGCTAGAGGCCAAAATCCACAGGTAGGCACTGTTTTCTATGAAAAAATTTGATGTGTCCACGTTGTGTTTTGGGGCATTTCCTGTCGCGGGCGCTAGGCCTACCCACACAAGTGAGGTACCATTTTTATCAGGAGACGTGGGGGAACGCTGGGTGGAAGGAAATTTGTGGCTCCTCTCAGAGTCCAGAACTTTCTGCCACAGAAATGTGAGGAACATGTGTTTTTTTAGCCACTTTTTGAGGTTTGCAAAGGATTCTGGGTAACAGAACCTGGTCCGAGCCCCGCAAGTCACCCCTCCTTGGATTCCCCTAGGTCTCTAGTTTTCAGAAATGCACAGGTTTGGTAGGTTTCCCTAGGTGCCGGCTGAGCTAGAGGCCAAAATCTACAGGTAGGCACTTCGCAAAAAACACCTCTGTTTTCTTCCAAAAATTTGTATGTGTCCACGTTGCGCTTTGGGGCGTTTCCTGTCGCAGGCGCTAGGCCTACCCACACAAGTGAGGTATCATTTTTATCGGGAGACTTGGGGGAACGCTGGGTGGAAGGAAATTTGTGGCTCCTCTCAGATTCCAGAACTTTCTGTCACCGAAATGTGAGGAAAACTTGTTTTTTTAGCCACTTTTTGAGGTTTGCAAAGGATTCTGGGTAACAGAACCTGGTCCGAGCCCCGCAAGTCACCCCTCCTTGGATTCCCCTAGGTCTCTAGTTTTCAGAAATGCACAGGTTTGGTAGGTTTCCCTAGGTGCCGGCTGAGCTAGAGGCCGAAATCTACAGGTAGGCACTTCGCAAAAAACACCTCTGTTTTCTTCCAAAAATTTGGATGTGTCCACGTTGCGCTTTGGGGCGTTTCCTGTCGCAGGCGCTAGGCCTACCCACACAAGTGAGGTATCATTTTTATCGGGAGACTTGGGGGAACACTGGGTGGAAGGAAATTTGTGGCTCCTCTCAGATTCCAGAACTTTCTGTCACCGAAATGTGAGGAAAACTTGTTTTTTTAGCCACTTTTTGAGGTTTGCAAAGGATTCTGGGTAACAGAACCTGGTCTGAGCCCCGCAAGTCACCCCTCCTTGGATTCCCCTAGGTCTCTAGTTTTCAGAAATGCACAGGTTTGGTAGGTTTCCCTAGGTGCCGGCTGAGCTAGAGGCCAAAATCTACAGGTAGGCACTTCGCAAAAAACACCTCTGTTTTCTTCCAAAAATTTGGATGTGTCCACGTTGCGCTTTGGGGCGTTTCCTGTCGCAGGCGCTAGGCCTACCCACACAAGTGAGGTATCATTTTTATCGGGAGACTTGGGGGAACGCTGGGTGGAAGGAAATTTGTGGCTCCTCTCAGATTCCAGAACTTTCTGTCACCGAAATGTGAGGAAAACTTGTTTTTTTAGCCACTTTTTGAGGTTTGCAAAGGATTCTGGGTAACAGAACCTGGTCCGAGCCCCGCAAGTCACCCCTCCTTGGATTCCCCTAGGTCTCTAGTTTTCAGAAATGCACAGGTTTGGTAGGTTTCCCTAGGTGCCAGCTGAGCTAGAGGCCAAAATCTACAGGTAGGCACTTTGCAAAAAACACCTCTGTTTTCTTCCAAAAATTTGGATGTGTCCACGTTGCGCTTTGGGGCGTTTCCTGTCGCAGGCGCTAGGCCTACCCACACAAGTGAGGTATCATTTTTATCGGGAGACTTGGGGGAACGCTGGGTGGAAGGAAATTTGTGGCGCCTCTCAGATTCCAGAACTTTCTGTCACCGAAATGTGAGGAAAACTTGTTTTTTTAGCCACTTTTTGAGGTTTGCAAAGGATTCTGGGTAACAGAACCTGGTCCGAGCCCCGCAAGTCACCCCTCCTTGGATTCCCCTGGGTCTCTAGTTTTCAGAAATGCACAGGTTTGGTAGGTTTCCCTAGGTGCCGGCTGAGCTAGAGGCCAAAATCTACAGGTAGGCACTTCGCAAAAAACACCTCTGTTTTCTTCCAAAAATGTGTATGTGTCCACGTTGCGCTTTGGGGCGTTTCCTGTTGCAGGCGCTAGGCCTACCCACACAAGTGAGGTATCATTTTTATCGGGAGACTTGGGGGAACACTGGGTGGAAGGAAATTTGTGGCTCCTCTCAGATTCCAGAACTTTCTGTCACCGAAATGTGAGGAAAACTTGTTTTTTTAGCCACTTTTTGAGGTTTGCAAAGGATTCTGGGTAACAGAACCTGGTCCGAGCCCCGCAAGTCACCCCTCCTTGGATTCCCCTAGGTCTCTAGTTTTCAGAAATGCACAGGTTTGGTAGGTTTCGCTAGGTGCCGGCTGAGCTAGAGGCCAAAATCTACAGGTAGGCACTTCGCAAAAAACACCTCTGTTTTCTTCCAAAAAGTTGTATGTGTCCACGTTGCGCTTTGGGGCGTTTCCTGTCGCAGGCGCTAGGCCTACCCACACAAGTGAGGTATCATTTTTATCGGGAGACTTGGGGGAACGCTGGGTGGAAGGAAATTTGTGGCGCCTCTCAGATTCCAGAACTTTCTGTCACCGAAATGTGAGGAAAACTTGTTTTTTTAGCCACTTTTTGAGGTTTGCAAAGCATTCTGGGTAACAGAACCTGGTCCGAGCCCCGCAAGTCACCCCTCTTTGGATTCCCCTAGGTCTCTAGTTTTCAGAAATGCACAGGTTTAGTAGGTTTCCCTAGGTGCCGGCTGAGCTAGAGGCCAAAATCTACAGGTAGGCACTTTGCAAAAAACACCTCTGTTTTCTTCCAAAAATTTGTATGTGTCCATGTTGTGTTTTGGGGCATTTCCTGTCGCGGGCACTAGGCCTACCCACACAAGTGAGGTATCATTTTTATCGGGAGACTTGGGGGAACATAGAATAGCAAAACAAGTGTTATTGCCCTTTATCTTTCTCTACATTTTTTCCTTCCAAATATAAGAGAGTGTGTAAAAAAGACGTCTATTTGAGAAATGCCCTGCAATTCACATGCTAGTATGGGCACCTCGGAATTCAGCGATGTGAAAATAACCACTACTCCTCAAAACCTTATCTTGATCCCATTTTGGAAATGCAAAGGTTTTCTTGATACCTCTTTTTCACTCTTCATATTTCAGCAAATGAATTGCTGTATACCCAGGATAGAATGAAAACCAACTGCAGGGTGCAGCTCATTTATTGGCTCTGGGTACCTAGGGTTCTTGATGAACCTACAAGCCCTTTATATCCCCGCAACCAGAAGAGTCCAGCAGACAAAACGGTATATTGCTTTCAGAAATCTGACATCGCAGGAAAAAGTTACAGAGTAAAACATAAAGAAAAATGGCTGTTGTTTTCAGCTCAATTTCAATATTGTTTTATTTCAGCTGTTATTTTCTGTAGGAAAACCTTGTAGGATCTACACAAATGACCCCTTGCTGAATTCAGAATTATGTCTAGTTTTCAGAAATGTTTAGCATTCCGGGATCCAGCATTGGTTTCACACCCATTCCTGTCACTAACTGGAAGGAGGCTGAAAGCACCAAATATAGTAAAAATGGGGTATGTCCCTGTAAAATGCCAAATTTGTGTTGAAAAATGTGGTTTTCTGATTCAAGTCTGCCCGTTCCTGAAAGGTGGGAAGATAGTGATTTCAACACCAGAAACCCTTTGTTGATGGCATTTTCAGGGAAAAAACCACAAGCCTTCTTCGGCAGCCCTTTTTTCCAATTTTTGGGGAAAAAACAACATTTTCACTGTATTTTGGCTATTTTCTTGGTCTCCTCCAGGGGAAACCACAAACTCTGGGTACCATTAGAATCCCTAGGATGTTGGAAAAAAAGGACGCACATTTGGCGTGGTTAGCTTATTTGGACAAAAAGTTATGAAGCCCTAAGCGCGAACTACCCCAAATAGCCAAAAAAGGGCTCAGCACTGGGGGGGAAAAGGCCCAGCAGCTAAGGGGTTAATTAAGTATTTTATATGTTGTTGGTCCAAGTAAGAGTCCTAGGCAGTCAACTACAGTTTGGTAGTCTGCCTTCTAAAAGTCTAGAGTGGCAGAGGCACTGCTTTCACAGCCAGCCTGCAACCAGGACATATTATTTTTGTTTTCCCACTGGGCCTGCAGGGATATTCCACTGAAATGACTCTCACTTTCACGGTGGGAGCTGCTTTGGTGGAAGCCAACAATTATAGCTGAAGCACCATGCCATGGTGGCACGGCTGGGCTGTCTGCTCTTGATTTATCTATTGAAAAACAGGGGGTTTTGTTCATAAAAGCAGCGGCGGTTTGTTCATAAAATAAAAAATCAGTTTCCTTGACTCACTCGACTTTTTCACCCTGCCAGCATTGGAGCGTATTTCCTGTGCAGGACTACCATGCTGTATATGGCGCACCCAGACAGGGGAATAGCCAGTCGAAATGGCACTGTAATTCCAACACCATGGGCACTAGCAGTTGCACTGCAGAGAGGGTTTTCAAAAAGGTAGGGCAGTGCTGCACCACTGTGAAAGTTACCATCCCCCAGCACTAAATGAAACTGGAGATCAGCAGCAGCCCCTCCATTAATGCAAAGGAGCGTTGTCACCTGCTACCAGTGCCTCAAAAGGTAAAAAATAAAATGGTAATAAAAATTAATTTATCACCATTTTATTTTTCGCTTTCCCCAGTCCAAGCCGTGTTTTGGGACGCGGGGCCACTGCTGCTGACTGGCAGCAGCGGAGAGGTGCTCACTGCACTAGTTTACAGTGTGCACATCATTTCAGCTGGCTCTCTTGCGACAGCCAGCCTGACATGCACAGTTTAAATCTCTCCACCCAGATATCTTAGACAGCTAGATGAAGTACAGGCACAAGCCCCCAGTGCCTGCGGGAGCCTTGAGGCAGCATGCTCGAGCCAATCCCGGCTCTGCTCTCATGCTTCTAACATTATCAGCAGCATAAAAGCAGCATTCAGATTGGTGTGGAGAAGTGCTGCAGCCTGCAGACCAGACCAGCGCAGAGTGACTGAAGCAGAAGGACCAGAGGAGAGCCAGCGCATGCAGTGGGTGAGTAAATATTTAGGTTTTGCCTGCACAGTGCAGCGAAGTCTTATGTTACTAAAAAAAAGTCTTTAACAGGACTTAAAACTCGCCCTTACTTCACCCCTTACTTACCTGAACTTTCAGTTTGTTCATTCAAACATCGCTTCGACATCGCTTGAATTTATTTGCTTTTTGTTGGCTAGCAGGTCACTTCCTGCTCTTCTGTTCTCCTTTCTGTTCAGCTTTTGCCATCACATGGCCGAAGTACACCTTTCGATTTTTGGTGATTGGTTACTTGTTAGTGTTTGTAAGTGAAAAGATGAACTGAACGCATGTCAATTAGCATTGAAATGTGTGTAAACATGTTGGCCATCTTGCAATGGAGTATCGAGTGCAGATGTAAAGCAAGCAGCGAGTGAGCTCATTAGGTTGTGTTTTTTCATTACTTAATAATTATATTTCTGATGAATAACCATTGTAAATATTCAAATTATTTGTGTGTTTGTTTCTTCAATTACCACACTCATTTTTAAAGAAAAGTCATTTGTATAATTAGGGATGTTTTATTTTGAATTGTTATTCTCTCAGTGACTTATTAACAGGCGGTCACAAGTGCAGTTATCTTGCAGACAGTAGGGTCATGATTTGAATGGTGCAGCAAATGTAGTGACATCAGGGCCAAAATTTGTCACAACTCCTCTAAATACCAGATAGTGCTATATTTTCCTACTAAGCAGGCAGTCAGTCACAAGTGCAGTTACCTTGCAGGCATTATAGTTATGATTTGAATGGTGCAGCTGGTGAAGTGGCACTGGAACCACAGAGTGTCAGAACTTCTCTATACACAGATTATTGCCTAATTTTACTACAAAACAGGCTGTCACAGGTGCAGTTATCTAGCAGACATTAGGGCCATTTTTTCAATGGTGCAGCAGGTGAATTGGCACTGGGAACAAAAGCTCTAGGCACCCGACTAAACACTTATTATTGCTATAATTTACAACTAAACCATCAGTCACAGGTACAGTTATCTTGCAGGCACTGAGGTCATAATTTGAATGGGGCAGCAGGTGCAGTGGCACCGGGGCCAAACTTTGTCATGACTCCTCCAAACACCAAATACTGCAATATGTTACTACTAAACAGGCAGTCACAAGTGCAGTTATCTTGCAGGCACTAGAGTCATGATTTGATGTTGCAGCAGTTGCAGGGGCCCCATGCCCAGAAGCTCTAGGAACCGCACTAAATACAAATTATTACTAAATTTTACTTATAAACAGGCAGTCACAAGTGCAGTTATCTTGCAAACATTAAGGTCATGATTTGAATGGTGCAGCAGGTGCAGCGGCACCGGGCCAAAAGTTGTCATAGATCCTCTAAACACCAAATATTGCTATATTTTACTCCTAAACAGGCAGTCGCAATTGTGGTTACCTTGCAGTTAAAAGGGGCATGAATTGAATGGTGCAGCAGGTGCAGTGCCACTTTACTAACTACACATTACTATACTCACAACATAAACAATTATTAACAATTTATGAAATTTAAATCAAATATTATGTTAACCTTTTTCTAATATTTATAATCCAAATAGGAAAGATAGAATGCAAAAGAAAAAACAAATGTGAAACCTATTGGCTTTGCCAATGCTTGTTATCTTATTCTTAACCCACTAATACACTGTGAGGCTTGCACTGCTTTCAGCCTCAACGCCACAGTTATCAGTCGTGGTTCACGGTAAACTGTGTTGATAACGAGCCATGACTGACAGCTTTTGCGTTGCGGAGGCACTGGCTGGTCGGTGTTTGCCCCACAAAATATTTAAGGTGCCAGCCACCGCTGCTGGAGATACGAGAGGTTGGTGAACAGGACATGTGCCAAATTTGACCTTAAACTTTGTCCATACTAAAACTCTTACCCAGCAGCAAGAGCAGAGGCACAGCAAGTGAAACATCCCAAAATACCAATGTATAAATAACCCAAACGTCTTGCTCGGTTCAGGACACTTTAAAGGCAGGATATATCATACTCAGGGAAACCTAGACCGAGCAAATTGCACTGGTCGCTCTAACTCACAATCATAACATTGACCACGGTAGCCCGATGTTTCCTTACAGGTTATGGATTTATCTGCTGAGCTGCAGATGAAAGCCTTGGGTCTTCACTTGTTTATTCTGTTTGCTAATTATGAGATAATGGTCCAATCATATTCCTAATTTTTTGTTCACAAAGTAATGGGGTAGGAGCCATGCAAAGTGCATCGTGGTGAAATAGGAGGCTAGCCATGGCCCCAGAGTTGCCACCGAGCCTCTGTTTTATATCTATTTAAGACTTGTAGAGCACAGGCCTATGACACCTTCCTGATGCAGGTAACCTGCTGGGGCATCGCACTCTATTGTACAAAGGCAAGAGCAGCTTTGGGATGTCTGCACTCCAAGGTGAAAGGTAGATAGTGAAACTAAAAACAGAAAGCACTTCTGCTCTATTGTTATTTGGGGAAAATCTTATTCCATTACTAACGGAGTCCAGCTGAGCAGCCCTGCAGGCCACCCGGTGCTTGATACATAAAGGAGATCGTCTTGAGCTTGCCCTCACCAATAGAAATGCTGGTAGAGGATGCTCATGTGGAGGGTACACAATACGTCACCTTGGGGAGTTCCTTTTACAGAAAGGCATGGTCACCTTAGGAGTTCCCTTACAGAAAAGTAGGGTGAGCTGGAGAGTTCCGTTGACAGCGTGGTAAAGTCTTCTTGGGGAGTTCCCTTTACTGAATGGTAAAGTCACCGTTGTGAGTTCCCTTGACAGAATGGTAGTGTCTCTTTGGGGAGTTCTCTTGACAGAATGGTAGGAACACCTTGGAGAGTATTTCCTTGAAATAATGTTAGTATATTACCCACCAGTGCTTTTCTGGTCTGTTTCTCCACGCGTAGTAATTGCTGAGTCTCCGGAGAAGGACAGGAAAACGGCAGGATTGGAGAAATTACAACCGAAGCGCTATCTGCTTGTACCACCCACAGTGCCAAGAGCGTAGATCCTGTAGCAGAGACATTAAAGCCACAGGAGGAACAAGAAGGAAAAAAACAGGAGTAACTACTTGGGACTTGCTCAGGATGGAGCTGCTGGTGGAGCTAACATCAAAGGGCACCATTGTGAAAAGCAGGGGCTGCTCCTTCGCAATAGTTCACTATTGTTTTATTTTTCTGCTTCTGGCTTAGCCAGCAGCATGTGTAGGGGGGTTCGGGGCTGGGCCATGGGAGGTGGGAGGGAGTGGAGCAGAGAGTGCACCCAAGTGCCCATGTGTGTTTGGCCAGCCGACTCAGGCCAGCGAAACACTAGCGCACTTAGGTTTCTCCAGCCCAGCTGTGTTGAATAGTCGGACTGCAGAAACTACACAGACCCCAAGGTTGTGTCTGAGTGGCAGTCCAGGCTGTTCAGACCAATCCCAACGCTGCTTTCATGCTCGGTTTAGCATTAAAGCAGCACCAGAATTGCTGGGGAGCCTGTGCCCCAGTGAATGCTGGAAACACCACATCGAGGGAAGAGGAGCGACGAGCATGGCGGCAGGAGATGGAGGAATTGTGGTAAAGGTAAATTTATTATTTTTTTCCAGCCCCTCCCCTGGAGATTTGCGCCGGCCGCCATTAGTGAAAAGCCATGTGGCAGACTATGATAATGCAATCAGATTGCATGGTTTGTTCTCAGGAGGAAGCAAAAGAACTACAACGTGGATTGAAGGACATAGACTATCACATAAACTGTAGAGCCGGGTACTAGATGAGTGCAGTCTAGTCTCATGCTACCCAGAGAATTCATAGGAGCACAGAACATGCAGGCAAGAGGACAGTTTAGCTAACTTAAGGGCCTCTCCCCATTTCCGCACTACGTTTTCCACATTGAATCCACATTGCTTCGACAGTGAAAACAAACTGAAGCTGTAATGAAAATACATAAGGATGTATATCAAAATAAAATAATAATTTTAATGCAAAACAGGACATCTTTCGGAAGCAAGAGTGACTTTAATTAAGCTTCATCCTTAATACTGCATAAACCTATTTTGAATTTATACATAAAAAAGAAAACAAATCTAAAAGAGCATGGCTTGTTCATTGCGGACAACATGCAACATTTGGTCAGTCAAAACCATGAAACAATAGATGATCCAGCATTCCTTAAGCGCCGCGGATGCCATCACAAAGCCTGATTTATTTGTATATGTTGGTAACGTTATTACAATTTTATTGGGTGTCATAAGCTCTGTAACCAGATTTGTTACTTTACAGTGGCCTTCAGTGAAGTGTTTTGATGAATAAGCGGGCATAGGTTTGCACAATTAAACATTCTAAAATCAGCTATTGGCCTACTTTAATTAATTGTTTGGCCATCGAGACATTTACCATGAGGAAGGCAGGTTCAGAGCAGAACAATTGGAATGTTCTATCGAAAGCCAGCATTTTTCTCTTCAGTGGCAATTAAGTTGTAAGATATGGCTGCCAGATATTGCTAAATATCTATCACATTCTTGCATCATTCTTAGGATACATCTATAACTTTCGCTCACCCTACCCAGCAGTTCACTTATCCAAAAGGCAGCAGATACACATCTTAATCAGGAAACTGAATCCTGACCTGGGTACGTTTCTTATGGTTTTTAAAACGCCAGCCCTCTTGAGGTTCGTCTACGGTTCTTGGCAGGCCTTCCAACACTCATTCCAGACGTGCTTACACGCCGCTGCTCTTCATTGGAATGTATCTAGGAAAAGGTTACATAAGATCGGTGCTTGGATGGAAGAAGGAAACTTAGTTTGTATCCATTCTGAATCTTTGTCTGACAATCCTCTGTCGCCAACATTCACTACAGGGGCGTAGCTACGATTAGTGCAGCAAGTGCAGTGGCACGGGGGCTCAGAGTCCTAAGGGGCCCAGTGAACATTGATTCATACACGTTAGAAGTGGAGAGTGGGAGATTATTTTTTTTAATCAGGAGAATGTGTTTCCACATGTTGGAAATGGGCCTCTCTCTACAGGGTCACTCCCCAAACATTTTGCCTTCCTCCTCCTATGTTTTGCTGGATTTTTGCTTGTTGGCCTCAGGACTCTGTGTACTTTCCACTGCTAACCAGTTCTAAAGTGCTTGTGCTCATGCCCTTAAAGATAGTTTGATTGGCATATTTAATGAACACGTAAGTCCCTTGTGGAGTGGTATACTATATACCCAGTGCCTGTAAATTAAATGCTATCAGTGGGCCGGCAGCACTTATTGTGCCACCCACTTAAGTAGCACTTTAAATCATATCCCAAGCCTGCCATTGCTGCCTGAGAGCAGTGTCCCACAGCCATGTGGACTTGGCATTTAAAACCCTTTGCCAAGCCTTAAGCTCCTCTTTTATTATATGTAAATCACCCCTAAAGTAGGCCCTAGGTAGCCCATAGGGCGAGGAGCTCTGTAATTAAAACCTAGGCTATATATTTTTTAGTTTTACATGTCCTAGTTGTGTAAAACTCCCAAATCTATTTTTCACGCTGTGAGCCATACCCCTCTCTTAGGATAACATTGGGGATTCCTTATTATATTTAATACGCAGTAATTCTTAAACCAGATGTGATAATTAGGAGTAAGGGCAGGGGAGGCCGAAAACTCATGGAACTTCAAACAACCCTTCTGGAAACTTCTCCCAACTTCCAGGAGCAGGGCTCCAGGTTATAAAAATAGGGCTCCCAGACCCACTCTTCAGTTCGATACTGGACCTGCAGTAGGACTCTGAGAGAACTGCCTGCTGCTGTGACCTTCTGTGCACTCTACTATACTGCTGCAGTACCTGTCAGAACTGCTTTGCTGCTTGGAGCCTGTCCTGAACCCTCAGAGGCCAGCTGTGCTGTTGAGCCCTGCATCTTCACCTGCAACCAGGACTTTCAAAAGTGACTCCAAGGGCTAGTTTGGCCTCCTGTTCAGAGCCACTGGGACATAAACAGGCTCCCACTATCTTGGACACACACCTGGACAAAGCCTGAGTCAATCCTGAACCCCCAAGAGGTCTCCATACACTCCTGGACCTTTGGTTGTGGTGCTAAAGGTGACTAGATATCTGTGATTGGTGCTTTTATCTTTTAGGCAGTATTTTTAACCTTAAACTTTAAAAAATCATATCTCTGGTTCTACTGATTTGATTTTTGTTGATTTGGTGTCAAATAATTTATTAGAATTATCTCTATTTTTCTAAAGCTAAGTTTATCCTGACTGCTTTTTGTACCAACCTACCCAGGGTTAAGCACCGGCTAAATTAGTGACTTTTTGTGGTTCACACTGCAAGGGATTGTGGCTGTTGCTTGACCAAGGTACACATCCCAGCCAACCAACAACCCAGTTTCTCACACCCTTATTGTTATGTATGCTACTTAAATGCTGTATTCTCCTACCCCAAAAGCAGTTAAAGGGCCCATTTTCCTTGACAGCACCAGGGCACATGGTCTCCTTGATATGCTACTGAGTCATTCTCTCTTTACTCGTGGTGGAGCATTTCAGGTATGCTCTAAATGAGGTTGACAAATCTTTTCACCCTAACAAGGGGTAAGAGAGATTAACATCACAAATAAATCAGCATTTACATTTCCAATATGACCAATTTGACCACACAAGGAAAACCCAAGTCAGAAATAAAGTTAAAGGATTTTATTACAAGCTTATACTCAGGTAAATATAAACAATTCTCAAAACCAAACTATAAAAATACAGTATCACCATAGGGTGACCCAAATGGGGTAAAAAGTTTAACCGAACTAACATAGGATAAACTAAACATTCAATAATAGCTATACAGAACAAGAGAAGAACCTGATGATCAGAAAACAAACACTGGCCAACTCTCCTAAACATGAAGACAATCTAAGAATCATCTAAGTTAACTAGTCAGGTAAGGGAATTCCCTAAAAGCAACAAGTCACTAATTGACATGTGCTGGGCTACAAAACATAGAGTCAAAATGTGAAAAAGAAATAGAGAACAAAAAGATTTTGAGAAAATTACATTTGGGGCAAAATGAAGCTAACTAAAGTTGGCAAAACGTAGGCAAAAAGGGAAGGGGTCAGTATCTCAGAAGCTTGGTCAAAAGTCATCTAATGGGCCAGGTAAACATTTAAGTTCTCTTGGCAAGAATTTGGTAAGTACAGGGCAAGGGCAAAGAGATCTATACCTCTTAAAGTCAAAGGGATCTTTCTTGCTCCAACTCACTGGAATTAAAGTCCAAAGTTAATGATGATTTGTCAATTGATAATGCCATACTGATCAAAAGATTTCTTTGTCCAATCATAGCACATCATGTGACAGGAATCTGCAACATCAAATCAAGTTCCCAAGACCGTCATGGGAAGGTATGTATCTTTGCTCTCCTGGACGAATTTGCAACAAATAATGAATTGGATTTGTCTTCATATTCTCTGTTTTCCACTGTACCGCCCTCAAGGCTACTTTTTCAAGCTCTCTACTGGTAAAACAATAGCACATCTATTCCCAGCTTCACAGCTTTCCCACATTCTGCAAGATTGAGGCCCAGCATACCAATATGCCTTAACTAAAGCAAAATAGAATTAAAAAAAGTAAACTTATTAACATTAGGCAAACACATAAAAACATATAGGCCCTCATTACAACCTTGGCGGTCTTTTCTAAGAGGTTCCTCCGGGCTGAAGACCGCCAGTGGTAGCGGTCTTCCACCAACCATATCATGACTGCTGGCAGCCCTCTGCCCTTTTTCAGATGGAGAGCTGCCAGCAGCCATACTGGCAGTCGGCGGTGAAGTGGAGGCTGCTCCACCGTCACCACCACGTCAGCAGAAAACTGCCTATCGAATTACGTCCCTGTATTCGGCGTGGCAGTGTTCTGGTGACGGGGTGCTGGCGGCGGAGCAGCCCCCATGGATCCCGTTCCCTCCCGGAGGATCACCGGAACAGGTAAGGTGATTGTCCGTTAAGGGAGGGGGGTGGGGGGTGTTGTGTGTTGTGTGCGTGCATGGGGGGTGTGTATGAGTGTGTATAGGGGTTGTGTGAGTGCATGTATGTATGCGGAGGTGTAAAGTGTGTATGGGAAATGTGATGTATATGTATGTGTGCATGTATGTGTGCATGTATGTGTGTGTGTATGTGTGTGAGTGATGTGAATGTGCGTGTAAGGGGGAGTGGGGTTGTGGGGGTCGGGGTTTCTGTGGGTGTGGGGGGCGGGGGTGGGGTCCTACCACCTTTGGAGGGTACGAGGGGGGTCATGGGTATTGGGGGAGGACTCAGGGGAGGGGAAGGTGGAAGGGGGGGACCTCAGTCAGTGCCAGGGAACTAATTCCCTGGCACTGATAGTGCCTACCGCCATGGTGGTACAAAACCCCACGAAATCCATGGCGGTATGCGGGGTCATGATACCGCCAGTGGTCTAGTGACAGCCGCCGGGCTGGAGACTGAAGTCTCCAGCCCAGCGGTCATTACCACCCTGGTTGTCGGTGTGTTAAAGTGGTGGTTTTGCATGGCGGTAACCGCCATGATCAAAATCCCATTTTTTTTCCCACTGGCCTGTTGGCGGTATTACCGTCACATTTACACCGACCGCCAGGGTTGTAAATGAGGGCCATAATTTCAAATCCATGATTAATAAGTCTTGTCAAAATTTATGTTACAATAACTGCAAAAGTGAAATAACTTGTTAATACATGTCAGTAAATATGATGGAGACCCTCAACTTTTCAGCATTAGCATATGACATTTAAAAACATATTCATCAAGAAATTCATTATCTGATGATTACAATGTACCAATAAAAAGATGTTATAAAAAAAGAAATTCATTATCATTTCAGTGAAAACTATTCTCTAGCATCATAAGGAAACATGTTAAATCAAAATGAATAATTATACTTGAGTTAGATTGGCTATACCACAAACATCAAATTACTAGTCAACAGTGAATGCACATTAATATAGCCTTTCAGTGCACCACTTTACAGTTAGTTTGTTAGCAATTCACATAATTTAATGTCATTATGATCATGTTTACATCAATATTGTGATGTCAAACGTAATAGCCAAACTATCAGCTGCACCAGTCCCCTCTCTGATGGCGAATCAAGCCATCACATCAGATTACAATCTTTCATATCAATGATACAGATCAAAATATCTGAGGTCAAACCAGGTAAGATCTTCTAGACTTCTGTAACTGCTTAATGTCACTGTAATAGATGTTTTGCCTATACTCAAGTTCAAATTCCTATTTTGTTTTCCCTCTTCCACTCTCTTCACTTTCTTTCTCTTGTATATCTTGAAAAAACAAACATAACTAAAGAACACAAGGCGATTATCAGCAAAGGTCTCAATATACTATAAATAATTCCACTACCTAGACTTCCAAACCACTTTCAAACTGCTGAAAAACCTTTCCCTATTGCTTCCCAGGTACCGCTTCTTTTTAGCTCCTTCAAATCCTCTTTCATGCGAGTCATATTCTTAATGTGCTTCCTCAGTTCTTTACTGTTATATGGTATAAAAATGCAACACCATTGAACTTTCAACATCTTGCAAACTCTGCCCTCTTTCATAAGAAAGATGTCCAAAGCAAGATGATTTTACAAAGCCATTGATCTTTTGGAAACTATTTCAGTGCCAAGAAGGCACCTACTGTATCTGAAGACAACTTATCTACAATAGTTGGCAACTTCCTTATCTTCAGATCATTCAGGATCACTCCAACAGATTAATCATAGCACCAAAAATATCTCCTACAACCTGTGAAGCACTGGCACCTCTCTTGATTCAGGCATTTGACTTCTTATCCCACACGGGATCAACAAAGCGATCTACATGATAAGTCTTTGGAGAAACTATTGCTAAGTAACATGTACCATAGCATCCTTTCGGGAGTCTAAAATAAGCATGCTTTCCACAAATGAAATAAACTCATGTAACTGCTGGCTTCTGTCTATTCAACACAAATGTCCAACTACTCTGAAATTTGAGTATGTCTGCACTCACTTGTGACTACGAATTTTGTGTCAGTTTTGGGTCTATATATGCATAGTTTTCCTATGTGTTCCCAATTTAGTGTCAATGTGGCTTGACTTCCTGTTGCTGAATGGGCTTCCTCTCTGCTTTGTTTTCTTTGCTCTTCTGTCTTCAACTTGTCATAAAAATGAATTTTCTACTGGGGTAAGAACACAGGTCAAATAATTTCTATGGGCATAAACTGTACCAAATGCCAAGGTAGGCTCAAAGAACCCTCCTACTTACTCTATAGTTTTCCCTTTGGAAACTTTATTCAGGTATCTCATGATGGGTAGTTCTGAAAAGACAAGATCATTAATGGAATAAGAATACTGAAAATGTTCCTGTTTATATAAACGGCTCATCAACACACTACATGACGTACCATATGTCAAGGGAAGACTGTGATATGTAATTCCCTCACTAAATGATGCAGGCAATTGTGTACAGATGCAGCAGTTCTTTGTATCCATCGTGTCAATGTGTTCATAAAGCAATTTATAATGTGTTTGGCAAAAGATCTCCTCTTGCACTGCCTGCATGTAACTCCTTTTCATCTAATGTATGCATTCTATCATCAGTGGGCTCTGTGGAACTCTGGGCACTTGGGTCCTCATTACAACCCTGGCGGTTGGCGGAAACGCGGCGGTCTTACCGCCAACAGGCTGGCGGTAAGAATTTTGGAATTATGACCATGGCGGTTACCGCCATGGTCATCTGCCACTTCTCTGATCATGACCCGGCTGACCACCATGGATTTCATGGGGTTGGGAACCGCCATGAAATCCATGGCGGTGAGCAATATCAGTGCCAGGGAATTCATTCCCTGGCACTGATAGGGGTCTCCCACACACCCCACCTCTGAGTCCTTCCCCGACACCGCCTCCCCCTCTGCCACCCCCAAAGGTGGCAGGACCCCCCTCCCCACCCGCACCCCATCATCACATTACAGATTCACACCCGACACGCATGCAGGCACCACCAACACACATACCCGCACACACACCAACAAACATGCCAACAGCCACACACACAGTCATACACACACACCCACATTCAGACATACACGCACAGATCCATGCAGACATACATACAGGCAGACACGCACGCACGCACTTCCAAACACACAACACCCCGCATGCATACACGCACTCACACACACCCTCTACACACTCACACGCACACCCCCATGCACGCACACAACACACAACACCCCCTTCCCTAACGGACGATCAACTTACCTGGTCTGTTGATCCTCCGGGACGGGACGGGATCCATGGGGGCTGCTCAGCCGCCAGCATCCCATCAACAGAACACCGCCACGCCAAATCACAGAACGTGATTCGGTGGGCAGTGTTCTGTTGACGTGGCGGTTGAGGTGGAGCAACCTCCACTTCCCCGCCGACCACCAGTATGGCTGCTGGCGGCTCTCCATCCGGAAAAGGACAGAGGGCTGCCAGCATTCATAATGCGCAGAGCGGAAAACTGCCTGCACTGACGGTCTTCAGCACGGCGGTCCCTCGGCAGTCTTGTAAAAAGACCGCCGAGGTTGTAATGACCCCCTTGTTGTTCTAATATTTCCTGATCTAGAGGGTGTAGGTAAGACCGGTATTCAAAAATTAAATGTAAAAATGTAACGTGCAACTGGCAGCAGCAAAATATAGCAATGGTCTCTTTCAGTCCTTTTTCATTGTGAGCAAAGCAAATAGCAACCAATTGCTTTCCAACAAAGTTTAAACATGAAATGTAAAAACATTTCTTTTAATTTCTACAAGGTCCATCAAATGCCTCTGATAAATGTCCAAATGTCTCTAAGAAATATGCAGTTCAAAATCACCAGTACTCACATCCAGGGTATAATGTCTCAGTTTGTCAAGTGGCAATGAAATTTAAAGTTCAGGTCAGCCACAAGAACAAATTCAAGAATGTTCAACTGGACACGTTTTGTTAAAACAAAAGGTTGCAAATTCCTTTTCCTATTCATTTGCTGCAAATTATGCCCATTCAAGTGCTGCGTACGTTTTACAAGGTACTCTCCTTCGTTTTGATCTCCGAACTGGTGGTCCTTCAGCATCACTGTCACTTTGACCAGATTCTTCAGTTTCTTCTCGAATTGTTGGGGGCACATGCACTACAGACACAGGGGGTTATTCCAACTTTGGAGGAGGTGTTAATCCGTCCCAAAAGTGACGGAAAAGTGACGGATTTACCACCAGCCGTATTACGAGTCCATTATATCCATTGGAACTCGTAATACGGCTGGTGGTATATCCGTCACTTTACCGTCACTTTTGGGACGGATTAACACTCCTCCAAAGTTGGAATAACCCCCACAGTCTGTTCATTTGGCCACTGAGCTCCAGACACAACTCTTTGTACTACAGCACTAGTTCCTTCGTCTGCATCTGAGTTTTGTACAGTCAACATCCCAGCAGCTTGACTAACCTTCTCCTTTTGTCCCACTGTAAACGGCCCAGAGTCTACCTACCTAGTTAGGGAGACCAGTGTACTTTACAACTGTCATCACTAGTATGATCTGGTAAGGCCCCTGACAGGCAGGTTCCAACTAGGACTTCCTTATGTGCTTCTTTATCATGACCCAGGACCTGGGCACAAGTCATGGCACTGCTCCTGTGGTTGCTGGACTGTAGCCTCTCCAACCTGATGGGATACAGAATGAACTAGCCAGTCCTTTGCAATAATCCAGTACCATGTCATCTGTAATGTTCACAAGAGCATTTGCAGGCACTGCTGGTAACCTCATGACATGACCCATGATTATTTCATGTGGTGATAATCATATTTTCCTGTCTGGAGTACTGCACAAACTCATCAACACAAGAGGCAATACATCAGGCCATTTCAATGAGGTAGAAGTACAAACCTTTGCCAGTCTGGTTTTCAAAGTTCTGTTTACTTGCTCCACCAATCTGGAAGCTTCTGGTCTGTAATTGCAGGCTTTGCTCAACTTGTAATGCTGCACACAGGAACTTCAAAACCTAACTATTAAAGTGAGTCCCTCGGTCTGGCGCTAGAGAAGTTGGGAAGCCGAACTTAGATATTAGCTCTCTCAGCAACAGTTTTGCCACTGTGATTTTTCTTTGTCGTGGAAGCTTCAACCCAGCGAGAGAAAACACATACAACAACTAAGACATATCTCAGTCTATTGTAAATGGGTAACTCAATAAAGTTCAGCTGCATTCTATTGAAACGTCCTCCCGATCTTCCTATGTGACTCAGTGTAACTGCAGTATGCTTGCCTACATTCATCTGCTGACATATGGCACATCTGTGAAACAGAGCTTCTGCCATCAAACTGAATCTGGGGTTAAACCATGTGTGTCAAAAGCTCTGGCTATGGCCAACATGCGCCGGACCATGGTGGTGCCTCACCATAGGTGTTAACAAACTGTTAGGCATCACAACTCTTCCATCACTTGAAACCCAAACATCATCTTCATCTCTTTTGACACAACCTGATCTAATCCATCTATGCTGTTCTTCCTTTGACAATTTTTCATGAATCTTTTGACTTCCTCCCATGTATCTGTAAGAGTTAACAACAATTGTAATTTGTCTCATCATTTCCCTCATTTACATAGTCCCCATTAAAGGCAGCATAACTCAGGTTACAACACCTTGCCACTTCATCAGCATAATTATTGCCAAGAGTAACATAATGAGCGGCTTTGTGGTGCACAGAGCACTTCACGACAGCAATTTGGACAGGTAAATGTAATGCATTCAACAAATTGTAAACTTTGTCTCCATTCCTGATAGGGGATCCAGAAGAGGTCATAAAACCTCTCTGGGACCATAACAGTCCAAAATCTTGAACAACATCAAATCCATGCTGACTGTCGGAAAATGGTCACATTCAGCTGTTCAGAAACACAGCAGGCTCTCGTAAGAGCAATTCATTTAGCTGCTTGTGCAGAAAAGACTCATTGAAGTTGTGAGCACTGAAAATTAGCATAAATAATTATCTTTTATGTAATCATACTATTGTACTGATATATTAAATGTTTAACGATTAAATTAATGTTGACACAAAATTTACCTTTATTATTGGCCACCATCAAGTGCAAGGCCTGCATATGCTTTTTATAAATAATATACTAAACGTTGAAATGAGAAACATGTCTCTTTAAGAGCATGGTCTTTGCAAAATTAAATGCTGAAATAATATGAGTATTTCTTGTCTTCTGCTGGGCCTCAAGCAGACAAGGCCATAGTGGGAAGTTATCTAACACCCGGTGTTCTTACTGTTGTTACTTTTAGATGTTCTCATGTCCGTTGTATAACAAACTTCTTTTGTTTAAGTCACCAACTTGTTCTGTGCATGTATTAATGAAATGCATTTCTCTCGAGAAAATGGTGCAACACAAGAATGTTTGCACATCTTTCATAATTACGGTCCAACAACAGCATGTTTGGAATGTGCCGAATAAACGAGATTATAGATCATAGACGGAAGTAGACAGGGAAGATACATTTAGTATAGTTTGGAGTTACGTAAAAGAGGGAAAAATCCAATTAACAATTGTAATTCACAAGTGTAAAATTGTTATGTACTGCCAATATCTAATGTTCTTGTAATTGGATGTTCTTTCTTTGCCTACTGCTTTGGACCAATAGCAAATGTTTAGCAAGTTTTATTTAATATTTGGGGGCTGAGAAGAGAGAGTCAGTCATCATTAGTCTTACACTCACTATCTTTGAGAACGAATTAGTGCTCCTCCTTGGTGTGACCTGTCACTTTGACACTTCGTGCCTTGCCAGTCAGTCTATTGACATTCTGGTGCTTTATTATTTTCTGAGTTTATGCTAATCTGATGGTTTAGTAATCCTATAGTCCAATTTCTAAACCGTCCTCCTTACCCTGCTCCTGTCCTGATGCTGGCACTGCTGTCCCCCTGATGAAGTTGAAGCTATACTGCTGATATTCCTTAGGGATATATAAACGTATAATCTGTGTACTGTTGTTTGTCTTTTGTTTTTCAGGTACCAACTGCTACTGTTTTAACCCTGCTGTTATTTTGATAGCGCCATCGCTAGATGTTTTCTAAATTAATGTTACTAGAACTTTTGCATGAAGCCCAACATGCAAATGCTATTTTGAAGTTGGTGAGGTGTTTCCCCTATACCTATGAATTGATTTTATGATATTGCTGAACCTATGTATGTCATCTCTCTTGCTCAAATATTGCTGTATTAATTGGAGTTTTCGCTATTGAAATGTTCGTTCTTATTGCTTTGTTTAAGCTAAGATTCTTTAGGTGATTTGGACAGCCTGTGATGTTTCTTTACTTGTACCATTTGGTGCTGAGACTAATTTTCATGACCTTAGCGTTGTTAATATAGGGAAATAAACGTTTTAATTAATACTAAAAGGTGTGGTTATTAGTGACCAAATGGGTCATGGTGCGTTCTTTACTAACTCTTTGTTGGTGTAATTGTTTAATACTGTTGTGTTATATGACACCTTACAATAATAATTTAAACAAGTAAAAAGGTTCATCGACCCTGTAGTTGCATCCGCTTACTATTGCTATGTCAAATTAGATAAGCCAAGGGCACGTTCACAAAGTCAGGAGGATTCGACCACACCTGAGACAGTGCAAACTGCATAAGCAGCTCTCAAGGTTCCTTCATGGTCTCAATATCTTAAATATCAGGTCTTAGCTAGGGGCATATCTCAGTGACATCTAGACAGTTATGCACATTGTCATCAATAAAGTCAACATTTTATCCTCAACAGGCAAGCGTACGAGATTTCCTGGCTTGAGGGTAAAACACCTTTTCGATGCAATGTTAAGAGCAGCCAGAATGGTTTGCTCATAATGGGTAAAGGTAAGTCTATTAATTGTCATGTGCTGAGTCTTAATACAGTTTAACAAAAAAAGTCCACGAAATGGAGAACAAAAACATTTAAAGGATGACCCATGACAATGCTTTCGCACTGCTCACAGCTGACACTAGCAGCAGCAAACAACTTAAGACAGCCAGACAACGGCGAAGCCACAGGATCAAGAGAGGGTGAAAAATATGCAACAGGTCTGTTCGCATTTCCATGTAACTGCGTCAAAACTGAGAGAGCGCATTCCTCCCCCTCAAAGCAGTTAAAAATGTAAAACATTTGTTGTAACCAGGCATTCCCAGAGCAGGAGCATGAAAGAGATTTTCTCTCAGCTCTGCAAAGGCACGTATGCAGTTGTCATCCAATGGTACCATGTCAGACACATCCTTGTGTGTCAAGCTCTGTAAAATCTTAGCCAAAACAGAAAAGTTTGGAATCTACTGGTGACAGTAGCCAACCATTCCCAAAAACATCCCGACTTCTTTCTGAGTTGCTGAGGTTCTCTCTTGTGACACCTACCTTGCACCTTTCTCAATGTGGTGTTCTAAGTACATGACTTCTTTCTTACAGTACTGCAATTTAGTCGGGGAAACTTTATGTACATTCTCAGCCAAGTGGTTCAACAGTGCAGTTGTATTTCTTCTACAGACTTCTTGAGTATTTGATGCCACTAGTATGTCATCAATGTACTGGACTAAAACTGAATGATAGAGCATTTTAAGTGACTCCAGATTCTTTTTCAAGATCTTGTTAAAGATGGAAGGGCTCTCTTTATACCCTTGTGGGACTCAGCGCCATGCCAAAACATAACTGCCAAACTGAAACACAAAGAGAAATTGGCTCTCCTCATACAACATTATGGAGAAAAACGCTTGCCATAGGACAATCACAGTGAACCACTCTGCTTAACATTGAATTTGAAACAAAATCACTGCTGGGTTCGGTACCAAGGATAGGGTGAGTGGAGGGGTCTTTGTGCCCAGTGTGCTTCATCCTGCCAAGGATAGGGTGAGTGGATGCCTTTCTCCACTGGTTCTGGAGGGGGCTTTGTGCCCAATGTGCTTCATCCTGCCAAGGATAGGATGAGTGGATGCCTTTCTCCACTGGTTCTGGAGGGGGCTTTGTGCCTGTTGATGCAGCGCTTGCGGGGTGCCAGGTCGCAGTCCCTCACCTGGGTGTCAGACCCACGAGATTTGCAGTGGTCAGGATGCATGATAGTCCATGGAGGCAGGGCTACAGTCCATCTGCCGGCGGCTACGGCTGCACAGTGGTGGTAGTGCCAGTGCTGGTGGGGGTGCTGCCAGTGGTGAGAGGAGGCTCCAGCCCTTCTCCTGCAGCCTCGGACAGCTGTCCACTGGGGCTGTTGCTGCTGGCAGTGGTACTACTGTCAGCGGTGCAGGTGGTGGTGCTTGCGGCGGGGCTTGTGGCGGTGCAGGTGGCGGTGCTGGCTGCGGTGGAGGTGCCGGTGCTGCTAGTCATGGGGGGAGGCTCCAGCCCTTCTCCTGCAGCCTCGGACTGCTGCCCACTGGAGCTGCTGCTGCTGGCAGTGGTGCTACTGTCCACAGTGCAGGTGGCAGTGCTTGCGCCGGTGCAGGTGGTGATGCTGGCTGCAGTGGAGGTGCCAGTGCTGCCAGTGGTGGGGTTAAGGCTGCAGCCCTTCTCCTGCAGCCTCGGACGGCTGCCCACTGGGGCTGCTGCTGCTGACAGTAGTGGTGCTTGCAGCCATGTAGGTGGCGGTGCAGGTGGCAGTGCTTGCGGCGGTGCTTGCGGCAGTGCAGGTGGCGGTGCTGGCCGCGGTGCAGGTGGCGGTGCTGGTGGTGGTTCTGGTAGCCACCAGGCCTTTACCTGCAGGCTCGGATGGCTGAAGTGCCTTGGCTGGTGTTTTGTGCCCCTTCCTGCCCTTGGCAGATGGTGGTGTCACCTTGGGTCTGGCAACTGAAGTCTTTGAGGTGGCCATGCTGTGGTTGTGGCTCCTTCCCCTTACTGGATGCTGTCCCCTTCTTCTCCTTGCCAGGTGGCGGAATGTTCTTTGCCTTGGCAGGGGTTGGTGGCACACTGGCTGGCCTGACGGGTGACCCCTTTGAGCCTCTGACAGCTGCAGGAACCACAGCGGACGTGGACTTGGTGGCTGAGGTGCCGGGCTGGGTTTTGGCCACCCTGGCCTGCGGGGAAGGATGGGGAGGGGTAGGGAACAGGTCAATGTTGGCTAGGAAAAGCTTCTTAGGGACATTGGGGGCCGGAAGAGGGTGAATGTTTGGGAGTGGAGGAAGAGGGAGTGGTTGTTGGAGGTGTCATTATGCTGTGTTTGGGTGCAGGTGCATGAGCTGGATGCTGTTGTGAGGTGGATGGCTGTAGGGTGGCTGTGTGCATGCGTTTGTGTAATTTGGGAGGAGGGGTCACAGACACAGTGGGGGAGGACACAGGGGATGTGTGCATGAATATGGGGGTGGTGACTGCCAGTGAGGGGTATGTAGTGATGGGCGTGCTGGTGATGGAGGTAGTTGATGAGGATGTAGTGCATGCAGGTGTGAGTGGAGACGCTACTAGGAGGGATGTGGACGAGGAGGAGGAGGGGTACACAGTGGAGGCAGTGGATGTTGGTGTGTCTGCATGGGATTGTGCTTGTGTGATTGCCTGTGAGATGAAGTGTGGTGCTTGTGTTTGCCTGAGCCACTTCTGTGTGTTGATTTGGGTGAATGCTGGTCTGAAGGTGTGCTTGGGATAGGCTGGGGTTGAGGGGATTGGGACTGGGTAGAGGAAGTTGGAGGGGGGAGGCTAGAGACAAGGACAATGGCTCCCATCAGTGCAGAGGCCAGAGCCGTAAATGCTCTCTGTTGGGCCGCCACGCCAGAGTGAATGCCCTCCAGGTATGCATTTGTTTGTTGCAAATGCCTCCCGACACCCTTGATGGCATTCAGAATAGTTGACTGTCCAACAGTGAGGGATCTCAGGAGGTCAATAGCCTCCTCACTGAGGGCAGCAGGGCTGACTGGGGCAGGGCCTGAGGTGCCTGGGGCGAAGGAGATGCCCACCCTCCTGGGTGAGCGGGCACGGGAAACACACTGAGGGGCTGCGTGGAGGGCGGAGCTGGTGGGGGGGTGGTGGCTGTACCTGTTAGTGGGGTGGGCACAGGGGTGTCTGCCTCTGCCAGGGAGCTTCCATCGGAGGAGGAGTCGCTGTCTGTAGTGTCCCCTCCTGTCTCTGTCGTGGTGCTCCCCTCACTCTCCGTCCCACTGGTGCCCTCACCCTCGGTGGATTCGGCCTCCAGGCACATGTGGGATGCAGCTCCCTCCGTCGCCGGTGCCTCTGCTCCTCCGCCAGATGATGCTAATGCACAGGGTGACAAAACAAAAAGGGGGGGGGGGCGGCGAGACAGAGGATACACTTGGTCAATGCCAGCACCAACACTACAGCTGGCGTACACAACACACAGGGAGCTGCCCTATGCACTAGGCCATGCACTACCAGTTACAATGCTTGTCACCAGCCCATGGGGGACATGGCATAACGCCATCAGCTGCACACCTGAAACCCACAAGACCCTGCCCAGTAGTAGATTCCCACTAACACCATTGGGTTTGGAATGCTTCAGAGCCTGCCCAACAGGGGACCTACCCTGCCATGTTCGCCCTCGCCTAGGGGCACCCACAGTCCACATCCCCCACCCAGGTAAAACTTTAACGTGCGCCAACTCATGAATCTGAATTTGTACTCACCCCCTTGTGGCTGCTGACATGCCCTCAAGCGCCCATCCAACTCCGGATAGGCCACCGCCAGGATGCGGAACATCAGGGGGGTCAGGGTACGACGGGCACCCCTTCCTCGTTCGTTGGCAAGCCCCAGCTGGGCCTCCGCCATCTTCCTTGCCCAGCGGCGCAGGTCCTCCCACTGTTTGCCGCAGTGGATGCCATCGCACCTCCTTGACGATGGCACAGCAAATAGCCTTTTTCTGATGGGCGCTGACCATACAGCAGAAAAGGGATTAGTAATACCGTCCGGATTGTCACACTCATGGCCCACCATATCCCTCCCATCAACTAAGGCACATACATTGACCACCATACATGCAGCTCTCTGCCCAGGACACCTCAGCCCCCCCACATACACACACAGCACTCCATACAATCATGGCCCACGCATCATGCTCACAGTGTACTCACCTGTTTGTCTGGAGGACCATAGAGTAAAGTGTACTGGGGTAGGACGCCATCCACCAGTCTCACCAACTCCTCCGCAGTGAAGGCAGGGGCCCTTTCCCCAGACACATGAGCCATTGTTGGTTTCAGACACAGGTCACAGCAGCACTTGCAGTGGAGGTCCTCTCCTGTTGAAGGTTGGGTAGCAAGTGTGTGAATAGATAAAAAATGGCGGTCATGTCCACGGCAGTGCGTACCGTCACTGCTGGCGTACATCGCCATTGGCTCCTGGAACCCATAGGGCCCAATGATAACAAATGTGAAGTTGAGTGGCGGTCATCGCCTACCACAACGGCGCACATCGCCAGTGTAATTACCTCATTTCCACTTGTCCCTCCTCACAGGTTAGGCAGCTGCCATTTCAGGGGGGCACAGGCGATGGCACCTAACTGCGTCACAGCAGACCTTGGCACTTCACCTGACTCTCTGATTCACATACTGGTTCTGTAAATGAAGAGATGCATCATTATAGCAATTGATGTGTGAATATGACCCTCTGCTCACCGTTTTCCTCCCTAGGCTTCAACCGCTGAATATGAGATGGAGACAACCTCCAGTGTACAGACCCCTGGTGGACCTTGTGACAATGAAGGACAGACTTGATCAGGCCACAGTCCAAGAACTGTGAGTCCAATTGGAGCCAGAACTAATTTCAGCTATCCACCAGCCCACAGGTATCCCTCCTCTAGTGCAGGTCCTGTCAGTGCTCCATTTCCTGGCAGATGGTTCCTTCCAAACAACAGTGGCCATGGCATCAGGTATGTCTCAGCCAATGTTCTCCAACGTGTTGACCAGAGTGTTGTCTGCCCTGCTGAGACACATGCGCAGCTACATCGTATTCTCGCAGGTGGAGGATTTGGCCACCGTGAAAGCTGACTTTTATGCCCTGGAATATATCCCCAACATCATTGGTGCCATTGATGGTACACATGTAGCATTTGTCCACCCCCCCCCCCCCGGAGAAATGAACAGGTGTTCAGGAATCGAAAAAGCTATCACTCTATGAATGTGCAGATGGTGTGTTTGGCTGACCAGTGCATCTCCCATGTGAATGCTAAGTATCCTGGCTCTGTGCATGATGCCTTTATCTTGAGGATTAGCAGCATCCCATATGTGATGGCTCAACTCCAGAGGCACCGGGTGTGGCTAATAGGTGAGCCCAAGGTCCCCCCCCCAGTATATGTTGGTGTCTGGGTATGGGGTTGTCCCTAAGGGTTAGTGTGTGTCTAACAGTTGTCCCTCGATATTTGCAGGTGACACTGGTTACCCCAACCTCTCATGGCTACTGACCCCAGCAAGGAATCCCAGGACAAGGGCAGAGGAACGTTACAATGAGGCACATCGGCGAACAAGGAGGATTATTGAGAGAACCTTCGGCCTCCTGAAGGCCAGGTTCTGGTGCCTCCATCTGACTGGTGGATCCCTGCACTACTCACCCAAGAAGGTGTGCCAGATCATCGTTGCATGATGCATGTTACACAACCTGGCCTTGAGACGCCAGGCGCCTTTTCTGCAGGAGGATGAGCCTGGAGATGGTCTTGTGGCAGCGGTGGAGCCTGTGGACAGTGAGGAAGAGGAGCCAGAGGAAGAAGATGTGGACAACAGAAATAATATCATACAGCAGTACTTCCAGTGACACACAGGTAAAACACTGTAACTTCACTTTTCTTTTCAGTTTTCTGTTGGACATTGTACATTTCCCTATGTCTAGGGCCACTTACTGTACCTTTTGGCATCTCTATTTTTAGATCGCCGTGCCCCACTCTGGCTCCTGGTATGTTTACTGCTGCTCACTACAGGTCATACCAATGTATAAATTACAGTACATAAGATTTGCAATGTTTTCAGAATTTTGTACCAATAGATATTTCAATCAATTGACAGACTCCGGAATTGTATTTGTTCCAAGGGTGTTTATTTAAGTGCTAATGAGTAGAGGGGGATGTGCAATGGGCTGGGGTGATGGTGGAGGAATGTCCATTTAAAGTCCAGTCTCTTGGTATCACAGGTGCATTGTCCAATGGGGCATAGGAAGGGGAGCACTGGCAGTTCAAGGTGGACAGGGTGACAGAGTGGGACAGAAGGGTGACAATCAGGAGAGTCTTATTTCCTGGCGGGGGTCTTGGCAATGTTCTCTGGCTTCTGCCTGGATCTCAGGGACCGATTTTGGGGTGGTTCTCCTTCTGCAGGGGTGAGGTGCTGGTGGCCTGTTGTTCCAGTGGTGGTGCCTCCTGTCCACTAGCGCCGGCGACGGTGGAGGGCTGTTCATCGGTGTGGCTAGTGTCAGGGGCCCGTTGTTGTGCCACTGCCTCCCTCATGGTGTTGGCCATGTCAGCCAGCACCCCTGCAATGGTGACCCTAATAGTGTGGATGTGTTTGAGGACCTCCCTGATCCCCAGGTACAGTCCCTCCTGCAGCCGCTGGGTCTCCTGCAACTTGGCCAGTATCTGGCCCAAGGTCTCCTGGAAATGTTGGTATGCTCCCAGGGTCCCTGCAAGTGCCTCATGGAGAGTGGGTTCCCTGGGCCTGTCCTCCCCCTGTCGCACAGCAGTCCTCCCAGCTTCCCTGTTGTCCTGTGCCTCTGTCCCCTGAACCGTGTGCCCTCTGCCACTGACCCCAGGTCCCTGATTTTCTTGGGTTTTTGGGGTTGCCTGGTTTCCCTGTAGTGGTGGACAAACTGCTGATTGATGTGTCCTGGAAACAGTGGTATGGGCCCGCTGGGTGGGTGCTGTGGTGGTGTTTCCTGACGGGGAGGCTATGTGGTGGTATGGGACTGTGGCAGGGTAACCGACTGTCCAGAGGTCCCTGATGGGCCAGGTTGGTCATCATGATCCAGGCGTGCAGAGCTGCTGTCATCACTGTGGGCCTCATCTGTGGGGGGACTGGATGTTGGTGGCACCTCCTCTCCGGTGACGTTGAGTGGGGGTCCTGTGGGGATGAAAATGCAGTGTTATTGTATCTGCGTGTGCCATCTTGTGCATGGGTGTGCTTCTCTGTATGATTGTGATTGCCCTGTCAGCTTTGCCTTGTGTGTGTGGTGATTTTGTGGGCTAGGTGATTCTCTCTAATGGGCATGCTGTGATGATGGGTGTCCATGCGGGTCTGTGATGGGGGTCCATGCATTGGTGTGGCATGCAGAGCTTGGTATTGGGATGGGTGGGTTGGGATAGTGGGGTATATTTGAGGTGGTGGAGTGATGGGGTGAGGGTAGAGGTAGGAGTTTGTGATGGCATGAAGGTAGGGTGGGGGATATAGTAGTAAAGATTTGACTTACCAGAGTCCAGTCCTCCTGCTACTCCTGCGAGGCCCTCAGGATGCATGATCGCCAAGACTTGCTCCTCCCATGATGTTAGTTGGGGGGGAGGAGGTGGGGGTCCACCGCCATTCCTCTGTACTGCTATCTGGTGTCTTGCTACCATGGAATGCACCTTCCCCCGTAGGTCGTTCCACCTCTTCCTGATGTTATCCCTTGTTCTGGGGTGCCGTCCCACGGTGTTGACCCTGTCCACGACTCTCCGCCATAGCTCCATCTTCCTTGCAATGGACGTCTGCTGCACCTGTGATCCAAATAGCTGTGGCTCTACCCAGATAATTTCCTCCACCATGACCCTTAGCTCCTCCTCTGAAAACCTGAGGAGTCTTTGGGGTGCCATGGATGTGGTGTGAGTGGTATGTGTTAGGATGTGTAGGGTGATGTCTGGGGTGATGTGTTGTGGTGTGTGCTGTGAGATGCGTGGATGGTGTATGGGTGATGGTGTTCTGTGGCTCAGATTGAGTGGGTGCTCCTGGCTTGTCTCTCTCTCAGTTGGCAATCTTTTTTTTCATTGAAGGGTTGTGGGTAATGTGGGTGTGTGTTTTATAGTGATGTGAGTGTGTGGGTGTGGTGTGTGTATGTGTGTGTCAGGTGTGTGTAGTTTGAATTGTCCAATGTGGTGTAGTTTTGTTAGTGTGTGTGTATTTTGAGCGCGGTGGTGTGTACCGCCAATGGTTTACCGCAGTTGAAAGACTGCTGTGGTGATTCGTGGGTCCTGATACTGTGGACGTATTCCTGTTGGTGGAACGGTGTGGGTTTTGGTACCGCCAGTTTATCAATGACCTTTGGTCTGGCGGACTTATGGGGGTGTCTGCATAGTGGCGGATTTCTCTGTGTGGGTCATAATACCCGTAGCAGTATACCGCCGCAGTCACGGTATGTTGGCAGGCTGTCAGCACGGCGGTAGGCAGCATTTACCGCCAAAGTTGTAATGAGGGCCAAAATCTCATAGTCAAATAAACAAAGAAATTTACCAAGATCACAGTCAAGAAAAAGAAGGAGATAAAATTGCAGATGCTACGATGCAAAGTATATCTGATACAATAGAATATACAGTACAATCAATTAGCTCTATTAATGGTTCCTCTAATTCATAGCACCAGCAACTCTCAAAATCAACAGTAATAAGGGCCAAGGTGCAAAGTGCAAAACATCTTGTTATATTAAGTACAATCAAAAGGTAAATGAACAAATAGATAGAGCAGATTGTAATTACTTTTACAGACAACATATCATTGCATTATAATATTCAAAACCTAATTAAATTTAAGTTAAAAGGAAAGGAAAAATGAAGATAATAAAAGCTAAAACTTCAGCCATGTAAAACAATTCATGTTTTAGGCTAGGCCTGTAGCCATGTGCAAAACATCGCAATAAAAGGCTTTTACTTTGGGCAATACCATCCAAGCACCTTAAGGGCTCTACAACGGGCTCCCCAAAAGCACAAATCTGAAGTGGGACAGGGAACAATAAATCCAACTGAAAAAGAAACCCACCTTCAGGCAAGGGTTCTGAAATAACAGAATCCCTATAAACGAACAATGAAACAGTAAGCCAAAAATAATAACTTCAAAGAGACAATAAGTCCTAGATGAAATGCAATGAATGGATAATGCAGTTTATTAATTCACATACTTAATATGTATAAACAAAATCATGAAAGAATATACAATTCCCCCTAAGAAAGACAATTACAGGTAAAAAACATACAGCCATACACACTCAGTCATACGTGTTTCATTATTCCTTTATAGGGATTCTGTTATTTCAGAACCCTTGCCTGAAGGTGGGTTTCTTTTTCAATTGGTTCTGCAACGGGCAGACCAGGCAGCCAACAAATATGTGGAAATGGCACTTTCTACCATTGTTGATGTATCACTTTTGCAAATCCTATAAGCATTAGCATAATCATAAAGAGACAGGATTTTGCCAAATGGAATAATCAATTTTCTCGTAGGAACCATATATTTGGGACAAAAGAAAAACAGTGTTCAATTGTTTCCTCACCTAATTGGCACAGTTTACATTTACTATCACCAGGACTGTTTGGCAACCATCGAGCGTTTACATGTAGAGCACCATATCTAAACTGGAGGAATAGGGAACAAACATGAGCAGGTATGGGCAAATCCACAAAAGGTTCAACCTTCGGCTCCTCTTTAACAAGCAGAAATCCAATCGTCAGGCAGCCCAACCTACTCCTCTGGGAAATTCAGTTCATGGCCTTCTCTCAATATCTCTGCTTGAGGTGTGTGACCACATCGGCTGGAATCATCTTGGGGTTCTCCCAGAACTGAGGGAAACCCAGTTCAACCCATGCTGATTTCTTTTCCTGCAGCCAACTAACCATGTACAGGCAATTTGAGCTTCCTAACAAATCTTTGATTCCCTTACTGGGAGGTTCCAATTCTACCGTCTTCCAAAGATGAATCCAATACTGAGAGGGCTTCAGGGCTGAATGATCTAAGATGTTGTTCAGTCCAAGATCCAATCGAATAGATACTAAAGGGGTTCCCTTCACCAGCCTTAAGATATTTCTAATAAAATTGTTTTCTTTGACTTTCAGGATATTCTGCTGGTTATTGAAGCCCCACAATTCTTCTCCATACAGGGTAGCTCCCCTGACCTGGGCCTTATATATTTCCACTACAGGATTTAATAGAGGACTTACAGTAGCTTTAGCCTTTTGGCCCAAGGCTCCCCTCTATGACATGTTAAATGAGCAACTTAGAAGTAACAAGTCACTAATTGATATGTGTTGGGTTACAAACATGGGGATAAAAAGTAAAAAGGAATTAAAGGACAAAAATTTTTGGGAAAAAGACATCTGAGGCAAAATGAAGCTAACTAAAGTTGTCAAAAGGGGAAGGTACCAGCAAATCAGAAGCTTAGTCAAGAGTCTTCTCATGGGTCAGTGAAAAATCTAAGTTCTCTCCACAAGCATTTGGTAAGTGCAGGGCAAAGAGGTCTGTACCTCTCAAAGTCCAAGGAATCTATCTTGTTCCAACTAACTGGAAAAGGTAAATTAAAGTCCAAAGTGAATGATGATTTGTCTATTGGTAATACCATATGGATAGAAAGATTTCTTTGTCCAATCATAGCACATCATGCGACAGGCATCTACAACATGAACACACATTCCCAAGACCATCATGGGAAAGTATCCTTCTTTGCTTTCCTGTATGGCTTTGCAACAAATGAAGAATTGGGTTTATCTTCACCTTCTCTGTTTCTTGTTTTACCATCCTCAAGGTTACTTTCTCAGCCTCTGTATTAGTAAAACAATAGCACATCTATTTCCAAACTAACATTCATTGGGAATTACTTCATTAGACAAGAAAAACAGCTTTCCCACATTCCACAAGACTGAGGCCTAACAAATCACTATGCCTAAACTAATGCAAAATAGAATTAAAATGGTACACTTTATTAACATTAAGCAACCACATATAACAAATTATATTTGCAAATCCATCATTAAGTCTTGTCAAAATACATGTTACAATAACTGAAAAAGTGAAATAACGTGTTAAGACAAGTCAGTAAATTTGATGGGGAACTACACATTTTCAACATTAGCATACAACATTTAAATCATAGTCATCAAGAAATACATTATTGTTTCAGTGAAACCCATTCGCTAGCACCATAAGGAAACATGTGAAATCAAAATAAATTATTATACTTGAGTTAGAATGGCTATACCACAATCATCAAATTACTAGTCTACAGTGAATTCGGTTTAACTTAGTTTTTAATTCCCCAATTCACAGTTAGCTTGTTAGCAATTCACACAATATAATGTCATTATGATCATGTTTAAATCACTATTGTGACGTCAAACGTAACAGCCAAACTCTCAGCTGTACCACTGGGCATCCCTGACACAGTCCTTATAACATGAGACCACCTCGCCTCTCGAGACAGGTTACTACTAGGCTTCCGTTAATATTTCTTTTATTTTTATAGAGAAATATGTTCCTTACATGAATAAACAATTCATCCCTCCTTCACTTCCACCTGCTTCCTCCTGGTTCCTTGAACTTTGGATTTATACTTATCAATGTTTTGTGTATATGATTACCTGCATAACACTCCAGTTTATTACTCTGAGTCCTAGTCTTTCTTGATGCAGTCCTGAGTCCTGCCCTTCAACCCTGGGCATGGGTGTTGATTGTTTCTAGTTTGGTGTGTGTTTTACTTATTTCATTTGTGTGGTATTTTACAGGATGTGCTTTATCAGTTACTTCCTTTTGTGATGGCTCCCGATAATGGGGGCCATCTTGAGGAACGTTTTTGCTTCAGCAAGGGAATTGGCTCTTTCAGGGAGGAGAGGCGTCTCAACCATAAGCACTGCACTGAGGTAGACAGACAAGGAGGTAATGGATATGTTTCACTCTAATGAGCCCTAATCTAAGTCCACAGCAGGTCCTGCTGGAACCATTATTCTCCCCCTTGCAGGGGGGATATCAATGTGTCAGTGTCTGCACGATGTGTCAGTCTATGCACGCTGTAGCACAACTGTCTAATGAGGGTTTGTACTGAGCATAGGTTTCTGTGGTCTTCAAGATCTTGCAAAAAGAGATCGGGTTGCTTTTGAAACCACCCAGAAAGAGGTAACCACTGCTCCTACAGTGGTAAATAGAGTACTGCTAACTATGAAGGATAAAATGACTTCTCAAAAACTCAACCATAGACAAGAGGAAGACTGGGAGGTCATTTCCCTCAGACTTGCAGCCAATGATATAGGAGGTGGTATCTGCAGCTCTTAATGAACATGGAATAATAAAACTGTTATTGGATGTGCAAATGAGGATGACCAGGATACTATTCCAAAAGGCAATTATATTCCTGGTGAACAATTCCATGATATACTAACCTACATTGAGAGTTACTAGGATTTGGAAAGGCCTCTCAGTCATTGGAGGAGGGATTTTATGCTCAATATGAGCCCCAAGATACTGAAGCCCTCCCCTTCTGTGATATTTTGAAACCCATTTCCTTGAAAGAATGGCAAAAGATAGATAAATATAATTGTTCTTGTTTTCTTCATAAAAGATATGCCCTGCAAGACGTTGATAAGAATTTCCCTCAGTTTCAAAAGTTAACTTGATTCTTTCCAGTGTGGTGTCTTTCTCCTCTTTGGCATCAAAACAGTCAGTTTTGCCTGAAACATGTGACAAAAAAAGTTGGAAGTGCTGTAAAAAAGTCCTATGAGGCTGCAAACGTTAAAATAAAGACCAGTGTAACTGCAGCCTATGGAGCTTAGGCTCTATTAAAAGATCTTTAGTTTCTGATTGCCTGCAAGAGGGTGAAGATGCTACACAGATCCTGGCCAACATGGAACTGTTAGTGAAATTGCTATGAGATACGAACTTTGACATCTGGTGTTCCTCTCCGGCTTCTGCGGGTGCTTCTTCTGCTGTCAAGAGTCTACAATGGTTGAACGTATGGAAGCTGGATGCAGATAAGAGATCTCTGGCATCCTCTTCCCTTTTCTGGTATAAAAGCTGTTTGCTACAGAACTGAATGGGCTGGTCCAGAAGACAGTATAAGAGAAAAAAATCTTGCAGTTTTTTAGAACCCTTTATAGGAAGTCTTTTCTCCACAGGGGAATGGCCCAGAATGCTCTACAAGCGTGTTGTCTCTATCGAGGCCAAGCCTGGTCAAGGAGGCTGTGTTTGCAGACAAATCTTGACTCCATCAATCCCATTCCAAGCCTCCAAATGCATGACTATGGTTGGAAGAGGATACTAGGAAGAAGGGTTCACAGCAAGTGGAGTTGAGTATTAAGGAACCAATGTTTTCAGACCCTCATAAGAGATGGATATTCTATAGAACTAAAAGAAAGTCCTATGTCAAAACATCCAGTGAAGAGAGAACCATTGTTTCTAGTGGTAGAAGATTTACTCAGATAAGGAGAAGTTGTTGAAGTTTACTACCCTCAAACATATCTGGATACTTTTTCCATTCTTCCTAATACATTTTTTCTCTAGTTCTGGATCTAACGTTTGTGAACCAATTTCTACAGTACATTCCATTCAAAATGAGCACCATTCAGACTGTAATACTTTTGATCTCATAAAGGGATTTCCTGGCAAAGCTTGACCCCCAAGATGTGTTTCTTCATTCACTACAAAAGTCAGGAATGTTTGAGGTACAAGTTTGACACTTCCAGGCTCTGCCTGTATGTTTACAAATGTGCTGGCTCCTGTCACAGCTCTTCTTCATTTGGGGGTTATTTGTGCTTATCCATATCCAGATGACTAGGTAATACCTGCACCTTATTTTCCTAATGCAATGATTGATGTGAAGAAAGTCTGTGAATATCTCTAAATACTGGGATTTGCACTGAATTTACAAAGATCGAATCTTCATCCATCCAAAGAAAGACTGTTCATTGGCACCCTCTTCCATGTGCTCAAGGGTCAAGTGTTTTTGGCGGAATGACTTTGCAGGACAACCTGCACAATCTTTTTGCCTTCCAGAAGCTCCAGCAAAACCTTGACTCAAAGCCCAAGAGTTAATGGCATCTACAACACCAGTGGTTCAGTGGGCTGGTTCCCAACTGAAGCCACTCCTTCACCATTTTCTAGCCAATAAGTCTCCAGAAACTCAGAACAATCAGAAACTGATTTCTATGTCTCATTCAGTGGTCTGGGACCTCTCCTGGTGGCTGCTTCCACAGAATCTCCTAAAGAGAGTGTCTCTAGCTCTTCCAGTTTCAGCAGTCTTAACAACAGAGGCAAATCTATGGGATTAGGGATCCACATTAGACAGCATGGAATTGAAAGAGAGTTGGTCTCCAAGGAAGTCTGTTTAGTCATTGAAGTGGAAGGCACTAGTGACTGTTCTAAAGGCTCTGTAAGGGTTTTCTCCCAGGGTGAATGAGCTAACAGTGATTTTCAGAACAGACAGTTAAGTAGCCAAAAGCTTCATCAACCATCCAAGGGTATCCCAAAATGTTGCCTCTGGTATCTCTAGCAAAAGCATATAATTGTGAATAATTTTTATAAATATACTTTAGGAAAATAAACAAAGAGTGATAGTTGAAAAAAGTGATCCCCATAAAGCAATAAAGAACTCGCTTACATTTCGGTGATCTTTGGTGTATCTCACAAAGACAGCCTCTTATTAAGTTATAAAGTATGTTTGTCAATACATTGATTGATAATTCAAAACATAATCGAAGAGGTATTGTCTGATTAACATGTCGACGGCGTTTCGACCCTCATGTTGGATGCTAGGGTCTCATCAGGACAAAAAATTACCTGGGGGATGGTGAAAGGTTGGAATTATTAAAGACTCAGCTGGATGTCGAATATTGGTATCACTGTCTGAGCCAAAATGGTGCTTTTGTCACCTTAATATAAGAGCTAGGTAGACTGGCAGCATCTTCCCACAGTGGGTAACGCTGTATTTTCTTAATTCTGAACTCTGGATACAAGGATTGTAAGTATTATGTCGGGCAGGACAGAAGAATGGGTGATGAATTTATTAATTACCGGTAGTCTTGATTCATAGCCCTGCCCATAATAGTCCCGGTCCACTCTCTTCCTTCCCTTGCTCCAAGTTTTCTTCTTCACTCATTATAGTCTGGTGATTGTCAGGAGGAGGTAGGGATGGGGAGTTGTCTTTTGTTTATGTAAGAGATGTATTTGGTTTATAAAAATAAAAGAAATACTACTGGAAGTGTAGTGCTGGCTTGTCCTGAGGGGCAAGGTGGCCTCTTGTTGTAAGGGCTGTAACGAGAGGAGCATGAGTCAGGGTAACTGAGATTACTGGTAATTAGTGAGTTAATTGTGTTGGTTTGGTAGTTCATGGTTACAATGCAGATTATGTAGCACTTTAGTGACCTGGTTTCTACGTCCTTTTCCAAACATCTTTAATACTGTCACATAAATACTGACTCAAAATACTAACACAGAATCCAAGAAATATGCAAATACATAATGTTTCCATAAATATAAGCTATGGTTTTTAAACTAACAGTCACTGACAATGAACATGGAATTTCTCCGTGCTTGGTGCTAGCTTGAGCCGATACTCATTTAAGAAACATTGGTGTTGGGTCAGATAAGTCCCTTGTGAAGTGATGAATGTGTGTCCCCTGCCTTGAGTGCCCCAGCTGCAGCGAGGTCTGGATCCCTAGTGCTGATTTTTATTGTCATGGGCGAACATGCATCATGCGTGTGCACCATTACATAGACCTGTCTCGCATAATGCAGTCTTGTTGGACCAGGAGGCGCACCCAAACTGCTGCCCTCATGGTGGAGCCTTTGCCAGCAGTTAAGCAAAAAACGAGCAATGGTGGAAGCATACCATGTAGTGATCAGTAGGAGTGAATAGGTCTTCTTAACTGTGCAACTGGAGTGAGGCCTACAGGCTCACTCATGTAAAGTTTCACTACTGTGTGCTTGATGCACCCTTGGCCTGCATCAAGTTATTATGTAGCGCTGTGTGTATATATGCCTGTGAATAGAACAATACAATAAAGACTCTGCGCTCTATAGAGATGGAGAGACAGTTTAAGATCTTTACCTTTATTATTGAATTTTTTGCATACTACACCCCAAGCAGCAGAAAAGCAAACTAGTCAGTCTTGCAGCACAGAAGTTTCCGAAGGCATTCTTCATGTTAAAAGCTGCTCAGAGCTATCTTCTCGAGGCCATCGCTTTGATTTTGAGCATATCCTACTGGTATATTATCCCATATTCTGGGAACAACTAATTGGTGGATGTCCTGAAGAAGGCGCTTTCGCACCAAAACGTGCTTTGATCCATGATTTATAATGTTATGTTAAATGGATGTTATGAGTGACTATTGGACTTTTTAATAGATGATTATTGTACTATACGATGATACAAGTTAGTAACAAGTGTGCATTATCCGAGTAAACATACTGTGCAATACTGGTGATGCCTAGATTATTCGAGATGCTTAGATTATTTGTTTTGGATATTTATGTTCCTGCAGTTTTTGTTCAAATTTGTGTTAGTTTATTTTCTGTGAGATATGTGACTGTGGAAGTGAAAGGTGTATGAATGTATTGTATATATGGAATATAAGTGGTTTTGGTTTTATTGGAACTATCTTTATACATTTGTATAACTAACTTTCGCAATGGAATAATACATTGTATTGTTGCATAAATAGGATGCTGTCGAGCATTTGTTTTTGCCCTTTTTTGAGAAGTGTATTACATTATTCAGTTTGAAATATTGTGCAGAGTGTCCACTGTTCATTACAATTTATTGACAGGTACTATTTTAACCAGGAGTCGTAGCATGTAAGTTATTGTTTCCTTCTGTAGGGATATCGCAAGCCCTAAAGCACTGCAAATAAGAATTGTTTCTAGTGTGCATTGGTATGCTATAACTCAAGACATTAATCCACTTGCTGGAGAGTTCAGACAGAGAGCGGGGGAAACTCATAGTCAGGTAACTATAACAAGAGTTAGTGGTCAGACAGTCCTTGGGATTACATATGTTGGCAAAATTAATCATTTGTCAATGAGGAATGGATAGTTAAAAAAGGTGGATTCGAGCACCACGGGATAGGATTCAATTAAGCTAGTACAGATGTTTGTTACTTCAATAAATATCAGGGGCTGATTCATGTCAGGTAGTCTTAGTCCAAAGAGATATGTTTGATAATCGGAAATTGTGCTGAGTGTGTTTGTGTGTGAGAAAGGGGGTTGGGGCTACCACAGATCAAGAGTTAGGGACAGTGGTCGAGTTCAGTGTGACTCAAGTAAATAACTGGTGCTGCAAGTGAGGTGCATTGGCAAAACCCTTCATTTATGACTTTAAGGATGCCATCATATGGAGCACTGAAAGTCAGGACTGATGTGCATTGGCAAAGCTGTGTGGGTCTTAGTGGATAGCAGTGAGTGCTAGTAGTCAGGAGAGAGAATTATTGTGTTGCTAATGGAAGGGTCACAGCACTCACACCCATGGTCTTCACAATGTTAGGAGTGGTGTGCACTTGCAGAGCTGTGTTCACGTCAACTTCTGCACCTAAATCTGAACCCATACGAATTCTTAGACTTTCTTTTTTTCAGTTTTAATTTCGTTTTTATTCTGGTAGGGTTATTTCAGTGTTATCCAATGTTTTCAAAAACCGTAAAAATCAGTGGTTAACAGTGTATTATTGTTTGCTCTATATATAATAACAGGGATGGTGTTTTTTCCAGTGGTGATAAAGACATTTGTTTTAATTAATTTCTGTCCCTCATTCATTCCTATTGCCAATTATTCCTATATTCTTCACTGTTTCATTCTCTGTAACCTTGAATTGAATTTGCCCTTTCAAGTAACTTTTCAGTATTTCTCTAAACTCCCCGTCTGTCTAATTTCCCATTTCCTGCTCTACCTGGTCATATGGGAGAATCTTGCTAAGATATTATTTTATACATACTGTTAGCTACAGGTACCTTGTTGACAACAAACCCTGCTGCTGTAATAAGATGCAACTAAAGTAGTAAAGAAGCTTCATCACCTGCAGGATGCCTTGGGCCATTTACACGATCAGTTCGCAGCAGAAATTACATTCATTTTGCACTGTGGGGCCATGTCTGTGGAACTGTGTTTATTTCATGGCCTCAAAGCATTCATTTTTACCAAGCATGTGGATAGGCCTTTGTTTCTTGAACGCAGGACAGGGACAGCGCTCCTGCTGGCAGTTTTTTAAGTAGGATGAAAAAGGTGACAGTCAGTGCCTAAAAGAAACAGAGGACCCAATAGGGCCCTGGGTCAATGTCTAGTGTTTCCTATGCACTGGCATTGGCAGGGTCTGGCCCACTTAGAACACTGCCTGCCAGGCATTAGTGACATTTGCACAAGGTACATTACCTTTGCAGTCTATGAAATATGCAATGTTATAATTCATTTTCCATTTTTGGGTAAAGAATGAGCACAGCTCAATATGTTTCCAATAAATGTGGCACAACTTTTTGTGCAAGTGTCAAGCCTTGTTAAGGCAGCATACGTTCTAAGCTTCTGTTTGACATGGGTATAGTAGAAATTAAATTTAAACTTAGTGATCCGAGGGCTTATCGATCGCTTAGCATTGACCAAGTGGGTTATAGTGGGAGCATTCATCACAAAAAAGTGCACGTAGGCAGGGACGGCATTTATACTATTTGGCACAAGAGGGCACAAAAGAAGTAAACCTGCAGCAAACTCCAGTGCTTTCCTGTTTCTACTGACAGACAAATATTCCCTTTGGTGGTGTTTTATCAGACGTGATCAGTGTTAACAGAAAACTGTTAACCCTACAAATACGTTATCAGTTGTGCCGCATCCCCTTCATTTCATGTGTCTGCCTTTTGCTATAGTGTTCTCAAAGCTTCATCACAAAGACTGTCATGTGTCTACTACCGGATAATGGAAGCTCTTAATGTTGTGTTGTATGCAGTTGGACTCCATCCTGTAATGTAGAACTTTTATGGTATCAGCTGATGGGTGGATGGCAACATGTGAGGAGGTTAGGGGGCACCTGAAATGAAACCTCTTCTGGAAAATTACTATTAATGCCATCACAGTGGCACCCATCTTTTCTGCCTTTAAAGGAGAGAACACTGTTCTGGCCCTGTTTAGTTTCTTAATTGATCTGCACAATTGAATCTCGGCTCAAGGGATCCACCAGCCTCAATACTCATTGGAATAGCTGGGCCTGGCCTCGATCTATGTATCAGACCAACTGAGCAGGTAATATTGAGCGGCAGAGATCCTGTGATTCCTCCCTCCCAGTTCCAGGCAGTGATCTGGGTTTAACTATGGCACTGAGGTTTGTGCGTGTCTTATAAGCATCAACGTTTATAGAAAGAATAGGGTGAGCACTCCAAAAGATGATTATGAGTGAGCACGTTTCATATGCTCGGAGGGCCACAAGAACACTATTTTTAACAAGTGAAGAAATCTGAAAAGCATCTTTATCATGTGGAAAAAATCACCAGAAATCCTCACACTTTTCACTTTCGGCTTCCAGTCGTAGGAAGGGGTAGATATCTTGATTTGTAGTGAGACATGCAAGGACAACGTTCCAGGCCGTCCTTTCAATACAGCACCATTCCGCACATTGTTTCTCACACTTATAGTTTGTGGGTTGTGAATCCCTAGGGTCCACCGAAGTCCCAGCCCTGACATGCCAGCAGGCAGATTTAGACACTACGAAATTCACCCCAGTATGAGGAGTGCCGGCGGTGCACTGGCAGGCTAAGGGTGACCGCCGAGTGGCGGCAGTATGACCTGATAGTTGGCGTTCATCCTTTGTTGTACTTCTGAAGGGGAGGGTGTGCCAGTGTATGCTATGGTGTGCTTGTGTCGTTTTAGGTCTTGCATCAGACAGTATCTGCACTGTCTGTTTTATAACCATGTTTATTTATTGAGGTTTTTAAAAAGTCATAATGTATGCTCATACATATTACAAGCTATTACAAGTATAGGGTCTTCCCAGAATACAAACCTGGTCTTGTTTAATATATTCTGGATGGAATAGTTAACCACATAGCCATACTGACTGGTCTGGCGAGTGAAAGATGAGGGGACTAGGAGTCTGTGTCAAGAGGAGGCTCTGCCAAGTTGGGGTCGTATGAAGATATGGAGGTTGGAAGCAAAGTCTCAATGAAGGTTGGATGGGGTACTCGTTCTGCGGAGTGAGGCGTCGGAATCTGCAGTCAGCACACACACTGTCTGTTGCTAGACATGTTGTTACTTTACAGTGAGCTTGGAGCCCTCCTATTACGTCCCAATGGTTGGCTTCACTGTCGCTCTCATTTGCCTGGTTCTAATTTGTCACATATCGTGGCCTTTCCTTCCCCTTCTTGTGTTTGTCCCTCCCCTGGAGCATGGACGTATTTGTGTGCCCTTCCACTTCTTGCTTTTTCAGTTGCTGCTTTTTTCTTTTTGTTTAAACATGCTATATGAGTGAATATGCTTTCCAGCTGTCTTACTCATCTACTTCTCCCCCCATTTTTAACCAAGACTGATGTTCAATGTGCAAACTTGGGAAAAACACAACCACACCGTCTTTCTCACCCATAGGTTAGAACCCAAGCTTTTGCCTGAAGCCCATCATCTGATTGGTACTGCATTTGACTTGAACCCGACCTATGGAACTTGTGCTGCACCCAGGATGTGAACTGTATTTGACCTATCTCCCTGCATCTAGAATGTAGTTCTGCCTAAAAGAACTGCCAGAGTGACTCCTAAAGGGCTGCTTGAATTGAACGTGATCCAGTAGACTAGGGCAGTGTTGTCCAACCTTTTTACCTCCGCGGACCGGTAAATGTTTGATAATTTTTCCGTGGCCCGCTTGTCCCATTGTGTGACAAGCGGGCAACGGAAAAATTATCAAACATTTACCACCCGCCACAGTGGGGCGGCCCGGTGCCGATTGATCCACGGACCGGCACCGGTCCACGGCCCGGGGGTTGGGGAACACTGGTCTAGGGTATAGGGACTACGATAATCTATTAAAATGCAGGTGGTCAGCTTCGGAAGAGTTACTCTGTCTAGCAAACTTCTTGGAGAATAGGTTAACTGATTGTGATTCTCACTTCTTAAAGTAGAGTTTTACTACCTGTTTCCAAGTCACATGTCTAGAAGCATAACCTCTTTAATGTGATGCAATTCCCACAAATGAGTGCATATACTCGCTCATTTGGTGTTGGTCCAACACTTTAAAATACAATTTTAGGTATTGGATACACGTTTGCATTTTGGTGCTCAGGCTTTTACTGGGTGTAAATGTCATCATCTTGAGTATAGTGTCACTCAGTGGTTAGTGTGCTTGAAACTGCAAGATTTGTTAAATTATTATTCCTCCCCCTTCTTTTCCATGGAGATTCTCAGTCACAACATATGATTGTGAATGCACTTGGATGACGCAGGATGGAAAAATTAAATGAAGTGAAATGCAGAATTTTAGCCAGATGCTACCCAAAACAAAAATGCCCTGTAAAAATGCATTTTATGAATGGTCTTTGTAGGAAATGGGTTACTGGCTGAGGGGGGTTAACCCCTACTCAAGCGGCAACCACAATACCTGTCAGGGTGAAGTCACAAGCAAACCCCAAATTAACCTGTGCTTAACCCTCCAGTACCTTTGCACAAAGCAGTCAGGCTTAACTTAGAGGCAATGTGTAAAGTGTTTATGCAGCACTTCAAACAGTAACAAAGCAAAAATGCAATGCAAGAAAAATCCCAAACCAACCAAAAATAGAGTAAAATGTAATACATTATTTGAGACCAAAACAACAAAAATACAATCAATAGAATAAGAAATATGCAACTTTAAAGATTTAAGTGAAAATAGTGCCTAAAAGGACAACTCCCAACTGTGGTTATCTGGTCATACTGGACCGGGATAAATCAGGCCAACCACTATGGTACGCATGCTGGATACAGGGACCAAGTTAGGCACGTTGAACAAAGTACCTGAAAACCTGGTTGCGGAGCTTTGCGAGATCCCGCGTTGAGGATGCTTCAGGCAGCAGCGATTCCAATGAACTACGGGTGGCGATGTGAGGTCCTGAGTCGAGGATGCCTCAGGTAGCAGCGGTTCTGATAAAGCTGTAGACTAAGCTTGCGATGTGAGGCCTTGCTTCAGCGTTGAGGGTGCCGTTGATGGAGGATTGCAATGCGAAATCCTGTGTCAAGTATGTAAAGCAGCTATGGTTCCGAGGGACTGCAAGCTGCAATGTGAAGGCCTGCGTCAGAGATGCCTCTCGCAGCGGCAGATCTGGTGCAGAGCTGCGAGAAGATGCCTCACACTGCATCAGTTTTGCTCCAGAGACCACAAAGCTAGGCTGGCAGAGCACTTTCAGGTCTACTACCAAGGGTCCAGGACTGGGGCAGCACCACTTGAGGGTGGGGGACAAGACTCACAGCAGAGTCAGTACAGGTGCTGGGTTCAAGGTGGTTGGAGCCTTTTCTGTCACTGAGGCTCAGATCAGGAGGCCAGCCAAGTCGCCCTTAGAGTCACTCTGGTGATCGGGGTTCAAGATTCAAGTCCAATCTTATTCACTCAGGCAGCATGGCAGCAGGCAGCATGGCAGTAGTCTAGCAGTCCTTCTTGCAGGAGAGCAGCACAGGAGTCGTTCCGAGTCTTCCACAAGTCCAGAGGTGTATTGAGGAGTTCAGTTTGAGGGTCCCATAGGTATCTTTGGTGCCAGCATTAAAGTAGGAGAAGTTTCTGGAGGTTTCCACTGCAAAAGGTGTTTAGAATTTCCTGTCTTGGCCCCAGCTTGTCTGGGGATACAAAAGACTAGTGTGAAACCGTTTGCGAGTCTGCTGAAGCAGAGACTTTCTGCTGTGCAAGTGTGGTAGATGACCCCTAGCAAATCAGAGATGGCCTATCCTGCTAACACCTATTCCACTTTGTTTCACTGTCTGTGAGCAATACACAAAAACCAACTGACAGCTACATGTAGTCATGTTACCCAGGATACAGGCTGCAGGCACCAAATGGCTGGGACAAGAAATTGCCAACTTTTTAAAGTGGCATTTTCATAATTGTGTCTTAAAATCCGACTTCCATTAAAGAGGGTTTTGAATGACATTTTTTAGATATGAGCCTGACATTCCTACTTGCTCCAAATTGAAAGTTAGCATTTATTAAATGTATAAGGTAACATGGAAGTGGTAGTCCTTGCAGTAGTGAATAGCAAATTTAAGAGTGTTTCACTATCAGGACGTGTAAAAGTAAAACATACATGCACAACTTTTTAAATACACTGCTTCCTGCCCTATGGGCTGTTTAAGTCCTACCCTAAGGACTCACTTATATGTACTGAAAAGTAAGGTTTAGACCTGGCATAGGATTTATTTTGCTAGGTCGAAATGGCAGCTTAAAACTGCACATAGAGATTGAAATGGCAGGTCTGAGACAGGTTTAAAAAGCTACTGAAGCAGGTGGCACAGTAAGTGCTGCAGGTCCATTAGTAGCATTTAATTTACAGGCCCTATGGTAAATGTATTACCACTTTACTAGGGACTTATAAGAAAATTCAATGTACCAATTGGGTGTAAGCCAATGTTACCACATTTTTGGGAGTGAGCACACACTAGTTAGCACTGGTCAGTACATTAGCACTGGGCAGAAGTGCACAGAGTCCTAAGGCCAACAAAAACGAGATCACCTAAAAAGGAGGAGTAATGTAATAAGTTTGGGGGAAGACCACCCTAAGCCTGACAGATCCAACAGCCTCCATCAACTGTGGCTTTTTCGAAACTGTGTTGACAAAGGCATTATTTTAAAACAGTTTCAGAAAGGTATTTTAGGATTGTGAACCTACAGCACGCATTAAGGACTGAGTGCAGGCTTTCTTGGCACACCATGAACATGAAAAAGTACATCATGAGTGCCCTCTCATAGCCTATGGTTTTTAAGTAAAGTTGTGTGAAAATTTAGAACTAAAAATGCACTATTCTCAGAAAGGAAAAAACTCTCCATGAACAAATCTTTCTCCTTAGTTGCAAGTTAGAGCAGCTGTTACGCCACACCCCTTTCAATAATCACAAGACAAACTTTACTATATTATTCCCAAAGTTTTGGGTGTCGATGTCATGAAATACTGATAGATGTACAGTAGCTTTTGTTGTGGTCTTAATTTCATCTAGCGGGATTTGTATGTTTTGTTCTTCACTTAGCCGCTGAAAGCTCTTCCCAAAACCCCAGCATTTCCTGCTTCTAATGTGGGCTTGGTAATTCAGACTCACCTGTCTAGAACTGGACTAATGCTAGGGAGCCGCACTTCACACTCACTTTTTTATTTTCAAAAACAAAATGCCAATGCAGGATTTTGTTTTTAAAAATAAAAAAGCAAAACCCGCTTGTCATGGAAATTTTCTCCAATGCGTGGGGGTCATTAAAACGTTTTTACTTTTACATACCACCATGTTTTGGGTAAAAGTAAAAGCTGGCCATGGGTCCTCCCACTCAACATCGGGTGGGCAGAAACATGGCCCTTACTCTGTTGGGGTGTCATAGGTGTACGTCGGCAGCAGAAACAGAGCAGTCTATAATTTAGGCAGATCGACCTTCAATTTGGAGTGCCATCACTGCCAAAAGGGTCCTAAGTATTACTTAAGCACACATCAGGCATAGTTAGTGGCTAAATTCTATGAAAAATATATTTATCTATGCGATTATTTGTTCCAAAAGATATTGAATTCAAGTTCTTTAAATTTTAATGTGGCCATTACAAACATTTAGCACCACAAAAGGATGATGGGCGGAGTGTTAAAACGTTTCAAACACTCACTCTCAGTCACAGATCTGGGTAAATCCATTGTTATTTTGCTCACCCTGCCACCCCAGTTTGGACCCAGCTATATCCAAATCAGTCTTGACCTTGTTCCCCACGGGAACAGTCCAGCCCGGACTCCCAGGCCAGGTCCTCCCTTGGGGAGTAGGGTCAAGGCTGATTTGTGTATGGCTGGGTCCAAACTGGGGTGATGTGGCAAGCAAAATAACGATGGATTAAACCCAGATCTGTGGCAGAGGTGAGTGTTTGAAAAGTTTCAACACTCCGTCTATCACTCTGTCCATCACTCCATCCATCATTTTATTTTGTGGCATTATAAAGATTTGCACAAAAAATATCTCAGAGTTTATCTGCTTAAAACTAATAGATATGAAAAATGCCACCAACATTTAGAAGAGTAATCCAGTACCTAGTGCCAGCATGATACTCATGGACAATAGTATCCAGTGACAGGAACACGTTCCTTAAGATTTGTTGGGAAATTGGAGCTCGAGTCACATTGACGGCTGAAAGATAATTTCATTGAATACCCTTATACAATAATCAGTGAATTCAATATACTGCAATGAAATGTCATTGGTTGAACCAGTCAGACTGAATGTATAAGTCCTAGAGACTGACAGAATTGGGACATAAATGCTAAAAAAGGTTAATGGAGCCCAGGGGGCAAATAAGATATTCACCTGACAAAGCAGGAGATGTGAGGGAGAATTGCTTTCTAATGATTATCCCAAGACAGAGACATTGGCAGCAATATTTCCCCAGAAATGATCCATGGCAGGACAATCCCTAAGATGACAGATGTGTAACAGTCTTCAAGGATGTGTGTTACATCAGTGCCAACAAGTGTGGTTTATTTTCTTATTTCAGAATGAATGTGATAACAAAGACAAAGTAAAGTATACTCCATTTCAGAGTGAGCTTTGGCAATGATAGATACAAAATATACATTTATAAATAAGACCATATGTGCAGAAAGAGAGAGAGAGAAAGTTAATAGCCAATAAAGAGAATTGTGGCTAATTTTAGAATCCCCAAAGTTAAACACATGGGCAAATATGTTCCTGCCACAACATATGATGGAGGCAGGCACCCTGGCAGAACCCTTGCCCAGCTGATGGCCAGCTTGACCCTTGCTGATAGATATCACTGCTTCAATTCAATTAACTATGGCATGGCTGGCAAATGAACATAGAGAGTGTTTGCTGACTCCTTTGACCCCTGGAGAGATTAAACAAGCTAATAGGGTAATGCTTAATAGATGTGCCCCTGGTGTGGAAGGTCTAATCACCGATTTTTACAAAGAGTATGTTGAAGAATTGACTCCAGATAATGTGGCACTCATTGAGGCTAGAGTGGAAAGTGGTAACCTCCCTCCTACTATGTGAGAGGCTCTAATAATAACTATCTTGAAGCCGAATACAACAGTGACTTTGTGTTCATCGTACGGACCACTTTCTCTTTTCAATACTGGTACTAACATTTTTGAAAAAAATATTGGCCAACAGCTATAGTGTATTTAAGTCACACTTGGCCCTACCTGAACACTTGGGTTTCTTACCGGGAATAACAGCTATCAGTCTTAGGAACTTTTTGGGGATAGTTGCACAAATAGACCCAGATACTCAGGTGACAGTCATTTTTTCAGACACCGAAAAGCCTTTTGATTTGGTTGAGTGGCTGTCTATGTTTTACAGTGTTTACGAAATTGGGAGTAGTGATGTCTCAAATTATCTAAATTATTGTATACCATGCCTATGGCCTGTTTATAATCAAATAACTGAGCCAATCATGATAAGCTGAACACCCAGACTGGGATGCCCGCTCTCCCACTTGCTATATTCATTTGTGGTTGAGCTGCTGATGTGTGTGCAATGGTGACAGGCATGCGCATAGAGGCCTAAGATTTCTGTGGTATCGGCTGATAATGTCTCCATAAAGAGATGGCTTCCTGCTGTATATTGGAGAACCTGCCTAACATCTCCATCCAATACTTCATGAAATAGGACACTTTGGATGCCTCTGTGGCCTAAACATACACAGGGATAAATTCATTCTCTTCCTATTGACTGCTATTACTAGGCCCTTACATTAGCTTTCTGCTTGAGATGGACAACTGACCATGTCAACTATTTAAGTTTAACAGTGCACAGAGAACCTATGCCTGTTATCATTTTTAACTATGGGATAGGCATTATTGCAAAAAGACCTAGGTAAGGAGCCCTGAGATTTTTCTGGGTAAATAGTATTATTTGTTCAAAAGTGTTTGTTTCAGCTACCTGTCTGTTTTACTGTGGACTCTCTGTGTTTCAGGCAGCCTGGCCTCTTTTAAAGTGGTGTTTTTTTTTTATTTGTTTTTGCCGTGACTGTGTGAATTGCCTTGCTAGTTTGTGGCACCCCTCCCCTCCCCCCCTTTTTTTCTCTTCTAAGTAAAAAGGCTACATACATCTTGCAGAGTGTGTTTTTAGGAGACTGTTTTAATCTGTTTCTGTGATTTAAATTGTGCTTAAAAACTGTCTGCCCCCACTGTATTTTTGCCTTTTAAAAAAGCCCGATTTTAGAGTGCGCACCAAGCACTATTGCAGTGTTTGTTTCTTAAACAATCCCTCCCTTACCTGGAAAGTAGACTCTGCTAGCTTGGAAGTGTGGATTCAGCCTGTCTGTATCCAAGGATATTCTGAATGGAGCAGCAGTTGCCTTTCCCCCATACCACAGGGACTGGACTTCAGTTTAACTTGCTCCTTATATAAGTTCCTATTGGTTGTTGCATATGTTGTTGTGATAGGTTGTTGGGAGATGGTCTTTCATTGGTTGCTGGCTCCAGGGCTGCAGTTATGATTGGTGAATAGGGCTGGGAATCTGATTGGCTGTTGGTTCTAGGGCTGATATTCTGATTGATTGGCTGTTGGTTCTAGGGCTGTGATTGGTGGATAGGGCTGATATTCTGATTGGCTGTTGGTTCTAGGGCTGTGATTGGTGGATAGGTCTGGGATTCTGATTGGCTGTTGGTTCTAGGGCTGTGATTGGTGGATAGGGCTGAGATTCTGATTGGCTGTTGGTTCTAGGGCTGTGATTGGTGGATAGGGCTGAGATTCTGATTGGCTGTCGGTTCTAGGGCTGTGATTGGTGGATAGGGCTGAGATTCTGATTGGCTGTCGGTTCTAGGGCTGGGATTGGTGGATAGGGCTGAGATTCTGATTGGCTGTCGGTTCTCGGGCTGTGATTGGTGGATAGGGCTGGGATTCTGATTGGCTGTCGGTTCTAGGGCTGGGATTGGTGGATAGGGCTGAGATTCTGATTGGCTGTCGGTTCTCGGGCTGTGATTGGTGGATAGGGCTGGGATTCTGATTGGCTGTCGGTTCTAGGGCTGTGATTGGTGGATAGGGCTGGGATTCTGATTGGCTGTCGGTTCTAGGGCTGTGATTGGTGGATAGGGCTGCGATACTGATCGGCTGTCGGTTCTCGGGCTGTGATTGGTGGATAGGGCTGGGATTCTGATTGGCTGTCGGTTCTCAGGCTGTGATTGGTGGATAGGGCTGGGATTCTGATTGGCTGTTGGTTCTAGGGCTGTGATTGGTGGATAGGGCTGGGATCCTGATTTGTTGCTGGTTTTAGGGCTGGGGCTGTGATTGGTGGTCAGGAATAGGGCTATGATTGGTGATTACGGATGGGTCTCCCATTAGTTGTTTGAATCAGGGCTTGAAATTGGATTCGCTAGGGTTAGGACCAGCTTATTATTGGCCAGTAGGGCTATAAAAGGCTAGGATTCAGGGCGTCTCAGCCCGGGCGTTGAGGCAAAGGGCGGAGAGGACAAGGGCAGCTGCCTGTTTGGGCCTGTTCGGGACAGATAGGGACTAGGGCCAGAAATGCTGCCTAATTCTTAGTGGACCAAGAATGGTTCCAGCCCCTACACATCCCTCAACATGCAAACACATATTCTACAAAGACATCCAACTCATGCATCACAAACTGACCACAGACAGATTGCATTGCCCCATCACCCATCACAGTACCCTATATACAACACATATACACATATCCCCCACAACTACTACAGTCAAACACCTGCATTCTCAACGCCAACACTACTCTGTCCACTCCCACTAACACAACCTGCCATCACCCATACAATACAAAACTACAGCATACATTTCTCTCAGTCTCAGCCTTCCAGATACACACTCTCTGCTCATACTAACCAACAACACTATCCGCTGTTTGCTCTACACAGACCACCTGTCATCATAGCAATGCCCAAACCCTGCCTTCAAACACACCATCTACAAACACCCTTCCCCTCTCTTCACCAATTACACACAACCATACAATCCCCACATTTCACTCCACCACACATATTACCTCTTCCAGTCATCACAACTAATACTATCTCCCCTGACACACACCCATCACCTCTTACACACCTCGTACATTCATCTCCAAAACACATCAACACCCCATCTAACACTCAAATTCCACTTACCAGCACTAACTCACATACAAATCCCTCACCAAAAACAACTATACCAATATCCCCTCTCACTATTCCACAAAAACAATACCAGCCACAAACAGCAGCACATCAAAGCAACACAAACTTACATTACACTTATCCTCATACCCACTCCCACCCTCAGGACTACACAAAGAATACAAATTCCATCTTATCTCCACCCCTACTTTCTCACTCTTCACAAACACCTACCACAAGCACCCCAACCCAGCAACTTTCATTTACTCGCCTCTCCTCCATTGCACAAATTAGAGCCTTACATCATGATCCACATGCTCCTCCACACCCCTAACCCATACTCCATCCACACTAAACAAATGCAAACAAAATAAAAAACATGCCACTCATAGCAACCTCGCATCCCCTTGTCTGTTACATAATAAAACTAACCTACAAAAAACAATACACTCCTCATGGCTCTCTCAGCCACCAAGTACACCACCCACACACACAGACCCAATAAAATCCCTCCTTAACCTGCTGGAGGAGGAACACTATATTGAAAAGCAAGACTATTCTGAGCCTCAAACAGTTATCACAACTAGCAACACTCCTGCTTCAAGCTCACATTATACTACTTACCCTTCTCCTAAACAAAACAACACTACCACTAACACACCTTTTCTAAACTGCCAGCTCATAAATGCTCAATCACTCTCAAAAAACAACCACCACATCTACGACCTGCTCACAGACACACAACCTGACTTACTATTCATAACTGAATCCTGGTTGGGAGATGGCATGGCACCAGTGTTGCACGAAGCCGTTCCTCTGGGCTATCAAACCATCACTCAAAACCGTATAGGCAAGAGAGGAGGTGGACTAGCTATTAAAGTCAAACAGGCAATGAACCTCAGTAAAACAGACAACATCTCCATACAATGTTGTGAAGCCCTCCTTACCAGATCCCACCCTACTCCAACTTCCTCCTGTAACTTTCTCCTCCTTTACAGACCTCCACCTAACAACTCCACATTCCCAGATGCTTTTCTAGACACAGTCTCAAACCTTATTACACTATACTCCAATCTATGCATTCTTGGGGATCTAAAGATTTGGTTTGACAAACCCAATATGCCCCATCCAAAAGCTATCACCACTGGCCTAGTCGCATTGAACCTACATCAGATTGTACACAATCCCACACACATCGCTGGTCACATCCTAGATGTCATTTTTGCTAAGTCTGAAATAGTTACTATTTATAGCATCACGCCAAGCACTTGGTCAGACCACCATATGATAACTTTCCGACATACAACTCCACAAATCAACACACCCCACAACTACTTACATACATACATACACCTATCGACCATGGAGCAAACTCAATTTGGATCACTTAGAAACACAACTAACAGAAAACATAGATCTAGATACAATTAATTCTGTGCCAAAACTTTATGAGTGGCTACAGGAAGCTTTTGATATCCTAATACCACTCAGAAAAACTAAACACAACAAAAGAAAACCAACACCTTGGAGAAACACAGAACTTAAAAAGATAAAGCAACAAATCAGAAAGTTGCAGCGGACCTGGCTCAAAAGAAACAACAGTCAAGACAAACTGCAGCTACACAAACTTAACAGGATATACAAATCATCAATCAAAAAAGCTAAAAAAGATACTACTCAGACAGAATTCAAAATGCTCAATCTACAACCAAGGAATTTTACAAAAGTCTCAATGAATTTCATAAACCTACATGCATGGAAGGAAGTCATCCCACTACTCAAGATTTCACAAACAAACTGGCAACTCACTACACAACCAAGGCAGACACATTGGACTCCTATTTAAAATAGAAGAAAACCATCAGCACCAACCCCTTTCCTAAAATACCCTTTAAGAATAAACCAACCCAACCTCTACAGTCCTTCAAACAAATATCCCAGGATGAATTTATGGATTTGGTCAAAGCAAGCAGACCTTCTGGTTGCCCTTCTGACCCTTGCCCACCACAAATCTTCAAGAACATTCTTCTATCTACTTCTGCTGCCACACCTGTAAGAAGAATCATCAACAACTCTTTAACTGCAGGAACCTTTCCTGCAGACCTGAAAAAGGCATACATACGACCTTTATTAAAGAAAACAAACCTAGGCCCGCTAGACCCCAACAACTACAGACCAATCACAAATGGACCTTTCCTGTGCAAATTGATAGAAAGAGCAGCATTCGCCCAGATGTCACAATTCATTGAAGACAATTCTATACTTTCAGACTTCCAAACTGGATTCCGCCCAGGAAGAAGCACTGAGGGGCATATTTATACTCCGTTTGCGCCGAAATTGCGTCGTTTTTTTTGACGCAATTTCGACGCAAAACTAACGCAAACTAACGCCATATTTATACTATGGCGTTAGAGGCGAATAGCGCCAAAGTTCCCGGAATGTGCGTCATTTTTTAGCGTGAACCCCTTCCTTGCGTTAATGATATTCAAGGGAGGCGTTCCCGTCTAAAAAATGACTCCCAGGCCTTTACGTGGTATTTATACTCCCGGGCAAAAGTGACGCCCGGGAGTGGGCGTGGCTAAAAACGGCGCATTTGCGCCGCTTTTTAACGCCTGGGTCAGGCATGGCGTTAAGGGACAAGTGGGCTCAAAATGAGCCCAGAGTGCCCTCCCCTGCCCCCAGGGACCCCCCCTGCCACCCTTGCCCACCCCAGGAGGACACCCAAGGCTGGAGGGACCCACCCCAGGTAAGTTCAGGTAAGTTTTTTTTTTTTTTATTTTAATAATTTTTTGTGGCATAGGGGGGCCTGATTTGTGCCCCCCTACATGCCACTATGCCCAATGACCATGCCCAGGGGACAGAAGTCCCCTGGGCATGGCCATTGGGCAAGGGGGCATGACTCCTATCTTTACAATGATAGGAGTCATGTTGATGGGGGATGGGCGTCGAAAATAAATGGCGCAAGTCGGGTTACGACGATTTTTTCGACGTAACCTGACTTGCCCCATTTTAAGACGCCCATGCGCCATTTTCCCCCTACGCCGGCGCTGCCTGGTGTACGTGGTTTTTCTCGCGCACACCAGGCAGCGCCGGTCTGCTTGCGCCGGCTAACGCCATTCAATAAATACGGCGCCCGCATGGTGCTGCAGAATGGCGTTAGCCGGCGCAAAACTTTTTGACGCTAAACTGCGTTAGCGCAGTTTAGCGTCAAAAAGTATAAATATGGGCCTGAATCGGCACTCATAGCAATCTGAGATGATCTTAAAAACACAGTCGACCGCAATGGAGTTGCTGCACTACTTCTCTTGGACCTCTCAGCTGCCTTTGATATAGTTGACCATGACACCCTAACTCAAAGACTCCACAAAGCCGGCATACAAGGGATTGCTCTCGACTGGATTACTTCCTATCTTCAAAAAAGATCTAATATCATCCACTCGCCCCCCTTCTCGTCCGAACCCTACCTCACAAAAGCAGGGGTCCCCCAAGGGTCAATCATCTCACCTTTGCTTTTCAACATCTACATGATATCTTTACCAGAACTGATCAATAATTTCCATCTCACATGCTACAACTATGCAGATGACACACAAATACTACTTAAATTAGAATGCCCCAAAAACATTGAAAACTCACAAATCTTCAGTTGCCTCAGAGCCGTTGATCAGTGGATGACCTGGAGCCATCTCAAACTAAATACCTCCAAAACAGAAATACTCATATGTGGTGACTGGTAAAATTATGACCCTCTGTGCGTCTGGCCTGACGATCTCGGACCACCTCCTCAATTATCCAAGGAAGTTAAAAACCTAGGAATCACCATGGATTCCAAGTTAACTATGAATGCCCAAGTGGACAAATTAGCACGAACAAGCTTCATCACCTTGAAGACCTTACGACGCATCTTCCCCCACCTCGGATTTCCCCAGAAGGTGCAAGCTACTATCTCGCTTGTACTATCCAAACTGGATTATGCCAATGGCCTCTACCATGGATCATCTCTATCTGTTATGAAAAAAATACAACGTATCCAGAATTCCGCAGCCAGGCTACTATTACATGTAAAGCCGCAAGCCCACATCTCCCCTGCCTTGAGAGCACTACACTGGTTACCCGTTGCCAGAAGATGCACTTTCAAGCTACTTTGTATCACCCACAAAGCTATACATAGAACAGGTCCGCTTTTTATCAGAAAGAAAATTACCAAATACATCCAACAAAGAAACCTCCGCTCAAGATTGGCACCCCACCTTAGAACACCACCATCCAAGAAAAAGACTATAGGTGGTACATTCTTCTCCGTCCAAGCAGCCAAACTATGGAATTCATTACCCCCAACCATAAGAGCCACAGATAACTTTCTTGTCTTCAGAAAACTACTCAAGAGTTGGCTCTTTCCTTCATAACCACAATATTCAAACAACTATGAACTGCATATGCCTTTGTTGCTAAATATTTTTTCAGATTATGTGTATATTTATATTTATTTATAGTTTCTTTAGAAAATATGTATCGCTACTATATCATAACAATAAAATACACACACACTCTTTAAACCTGTTTGACTAAGTATTTTTTACCCACGGTTCCAATTATGTATTGTATGTGCATATGTGTGTGTATTCATGTGTGTGTGTATATATATATGTATGCATGTGTATATGTTGTTTCTGTGCTTGGTATGTTCGTGGATCATTGCATGGCTCCTGGGTGGGTTGTTATACTAGATATCTATGGATTCCTGCTCTCATCTTATCACACTTATCTACTCATCATCATATGTCATGTCTCTATCAAACTATCCTCCATTCTCACTTTGACTCATCCCAAATCCCTTCTACTACTTTCATCTTCTAAATAACTCTGCCTAAACTCTTCCCTCCGCTTCCACATCTAACTCACCAAACCTCACTCTACTACTGTAACCTCCCACACAACCCTACTAAATTCTCCCGTAGTTAACTCGCCCTGCTACTATGCTCTCCCTAACCCTTCCACATACTCTTCCCTCCTCCACCCCCCTTTACTCATCCCAAGCCTTTGGGTTGAGTAAATGAAGAATATACTCCCAATTAACACTTCTGGATTTCTTTCCTCCTCCACCCCTCCATTACTCCAGTCAGTCTAACTAACAAACTCTCATATCCGCGGCTCAAATTAACTCATAATAATACTAAAACTGTACTCATTATTTCCCGATACTAATCCATCACTAATTCTTGTTGGGTTCCAGAGTAGCGTGCTACTCATCAAAAAGCACTTTGACGCCTCGTCAGGGGTAGTAAGCGCTATATAAATACGATTACAATACAATACAATACAATATAAGCTCTTGGATAACATAGGTAGATGATTTAGGCTTCTGCTTCCTTTAATGGGCAAAATTGTCATCATGAGAATAGTGGTTTTACTACAGCTTTTATACTACTTCCTAAACATTCCTCTTGCCATGACCTGAGACTTCTTTTGTAAATTGCTACAACGGATGTTAAAACTAGCTTGGGCAGGTAACCGGCCTAAAGTTGGATGGACTAAGTTTATTCTCCCATATGCCCGGGGTGGTTTAGCAGCCCCTGATTTTGAGAGGTATTAGCACATTGCTTAAGGCCAATTTGTACATAATTAGATCAACTTCGCCTTATTTTTGGATGGACAAAGATCCTGCAAGTTCTTCTCATTTGGTAGGGAAGTTGTTTGAATGCCCTCTCAGGAAATATAATAATGTAAACTTGGTTGGGAACACTATGAACGCATTCACTTGCTACTAAAACGTTGTGGTGATGATTTGCTGTGCTCTCTAGATACAAAAATTGAGTAGTGCGCCTGGCTCCCAGTATGCTTAAGAAAAGGGCACATAGGAACAACTGGACAAATTTCAAATAGTGAAGATAGAATAGCTGTTGTCAGAAACCAAATGTAAGACTCTGGAACAGATCTGATGTCAAAATCAGAATCTAACAGCATTAGACACATTTCTTTAATGACAGCATTCGAGGTGCCTTCACTTCACTCTTTCCTGAATTCCCCACAGAGCCTACATCCTTTCAATTACTGACATATTTAATATGCAGTGTCAATTCTGTATGCATAATTATCCGTTTAAATGCTTAATCCTGGAGCACGGCAGCCACAACTTTGGTGAAATCTCGCTTAAAGTGGCAAGCTGACATGAACAGAGACATTTCAGATAAGCAATGGTTATACTGATGCTCAGCTATTAAAACTGTTCCTCTAGATGCAAGGTACAGGCCAATACAATTCCAGCACATACAGAGATGCTACTGGAACATAGCTATGGCCTAAGATGGGATACCTGCTGTCTGTGCTGCCAAGAAGAGCTGGTAGATTTCATGCATCTAGCATCGTTTTGCTTTGAAATATAGAATTTTGGGAATATTGGCCCTCATTATGACATTGGGTGTAAATGCCACTCACTGCCACACTGGCGGCTGCCATCTTACCGCCACGGCAGCAGATATCCGTTCACCATATTATGACACACACACACACCAATCCGACAGAATTCAGCCACATATACAAATCCGCCAATCCAAAGTTCAGTGATAAAGTGGCGGTATTAAAACCCACACCGTTACGCGAACAGAACAACGCCCACCACATTATGACCCACGAATCACCATTGTGGACATTAAACGGCGGTAAACCACTGGTGGTACATACAGCCACGCTCACAATGAACACCCACATACAAAACAACACACACCTGACACCCTACACACACCACACCCACACACCTACACCACTATAAAACACCCACCCACATTATCTACAACCCTTTACGAACACAAAGCATTGCCACCAGACAGACACCAAGACTACTGATACAACCAGAGGCACACACTACTCACACCTATACACCACTCACGCACTCCACATCACACACCCCAACACCTTACCCAACACACCCTCACCACCACACCTCACATAACACCCATGGCACCACAAAGACACCCGCGTTTCACAGAGGAGAAGCTAAGGGTCATGGTGAAGGAAATCATCAGGGTAGAACCCCAGCTATTTGGAGTACAGGTGCAGCAGATATCAATAGCCAGGAAGATGGAGCTATGGCGGAGAATCATGGATAGGATCAATGCGTGGGACAGCACCACAGAACTAGGGATGACATCAGGAGGAGGAGGAACGACCTACGTGGAAAAGTATGTTCCATAGCGGCAAGACATTAGCTCGCTATCCATAGGACTGGCGGTGGACCTCCACCTCCTTTTCCACAACTCACAGCATGGGAGAAGCACGTCTTGGCAATACTGCATCCTGAGGGCTTGGCCAGAGTCGGAGGAGGAATGCACTCTGGTAAGTCAACTCTCTATTATTATCACCCCCCTACCTGCATGCCATCGCATACCCTCACCCCATCACTCCAATCCATCCCACACACCCCACTATCACATCTCACTCATCCCAATGCCAAGCCCTGCATGATGTACCATTGCATGGACACCCCTCACAGCCCTGCATGAACACTCATCACTAAAGCATGCACAGCAGAGAGAACTAACAATCCCACCATACACTAACTTACACATGTGAAAGCTGGCAGGGGAAATCCAACCATAGAGGGGAAGCCCAATAGTAAAATATGTCAGACACATTAACCATAACACATCATTTACATTCACACAGGTACACCAGCCAATGTCAGCGGAGAAGAGGGGCCAGCACTATCCAGTCCCCCAACTGAAGCGGCCCACAGTGATGGCAGCAACTCTGGTCTTCAGGATCTGGATGACCTACCTGGCCCATCACGGACCACTGGACAGCCGGTTACTCAGGCCCAGTCACATACCACCACAGAGCCTCCCCCATCTAGAAACACCACCACAGCACTCACCCAGCGTACCCACACCTCTGTCCCAGGACACGTCAATCAGAAGTGTGTCCACTCCTACAGGGACCCCAGGCCACACCTCACACCCAAGACAATCAGGGACCTGGGGTCAGTGGCCGTGGGCACACGGTTCAGGGGACAGAGGCACAGGCCAACAGGGAAACTGGGAGGACTGCTGTGCGCCAGCGGGAGGACAGGCCCAGGGAACCGACTCTCCAGGAAGCACTCGCCAAGATCCTGGGAGCCTATCAACAGTCCCAGGACACGATGGGCCAGATCCTGGACAACATGCAGGAGAACAGGTGGCTGCAGGAGGGACAGTACCAGGGTATCAGGGGGGACTTGCAGGCCATCCACAACACCCTGCTCTCCATAGCAGGGGTGCTGGCCGACATGGACAACATCATGAGGGCAGCAGTCTCATACCAGCGGGCCCCTGCCACAAGCCAAACATCTGAAAAGCCTTCCCCTTCCGCTGCCGCTTGTGGCCAGGAGGCCTCACCACAGGACTCGCAGGCCACCAGAACCCCTGCCCCTACAGAAGGTGAACCACCCCGCAAATGTTCCCTGTGATCCAGACCGAAGCCAGAGACACTTGCCAAGACCCCTGCTAGGAAATCAGACTCTCCTGACTGTCACCCTTGTGTCCCACTCAGTCACCCTGTCCACCTTGAACTGCCATTTCCCCCCTTCCTGTGTCCCCTTGGACAATGCACCTGTGCTACAAATAGACTGGAACAATCCCTTGGACTTTCCTCCATCATCACCCCATCCCATTGCACTTGCCCCCTATATGTTAGCACTTCAATACACACCCTTTGAAAAAAATCCATTTGGAGTATGTCATGTATATCAAATATGTAGTGATTGAAACAGGTACAAACATTGCAATTTAACTTTACATAGAATGAGCATAGATTAATGACCTGTAGCTGGCTGTAGGGATCACACCAGGAGTATATGTCAAGACACCAACATCTGCAAAATGAATTGCCAGAGGGAACAGTAGGTGGGCATAGAAGTGGGAAATATAAACATGCCATTGCCACACACATTACAACCAAAGGCATTGAAATGTAAAGTTACACTGTCCTACCTGTGTGTCATTGGAAGTATTGTTGAATAACTGATGTTCTGTTGTCCTCATCCTCATCCTCTGCCTCCTCCTCCTCACTGTCCACAGGGTCTCCTGCTGCCACATGGGCATCTCCAGTCTCCTCCTCCTGCAGAAAAGGGACATAGCGTCTGAGGCCAGGTTGTGCAACATGTAGCATGCCACTACTATCTGGCAGACCTTCTTGGGTGAGAAGCACAGGGATCCACCTGTTAGATGGAGGCACTGGAACCTTGTCTTCAGGAGGCCAAAGGTGCTTTCAATAATCCTTCTTGTTCACCCGTGTGCCTCATTGTAACGTTCTTCTGACCTTGTCCTGGCATTCCTCACAGGGGTCAGCAGCCATGATAGGTTTGGGTAACCAGAGTCACCTGCAATTATTGAGGGACAACATTTAGCCACACACTATCCTATATGGCCCACACCATACCCATACACCAACATCTACTGGGCGGGAACCAGGGCTCACTTATTAGACACACCCCCTGTGCCTCTGTAGTTGGCCCATCACATTTGGGATGCTGCTATTCCTCAGGACAAAGGCATCATGCACCGACCCAGGATACTTAGCATTAACGTGGGAGATGTAGTGGTCTGCCAAGCACACCATCTGCACATCCATAGACTGGAAACTCTTACAATTCCTGAAAACCTTTTCATTCTGCCAGGGGTGGGGGTAAAATGCAATATGTGTTCCATCAATCACCCCAATAATGTTGGGGCTATGTCCCAATGCATAAAACTCGGCCTTCACTGCGGCCAAATCCTCAACCTGGGGGAAAACAGTGTAGCTGCACATGTGGTTTATCAGGGCAGACAACATTCTTGTCAGCACGTTTGAGAACATTGGCTGTGACATTCCTGCTGCCAAGCCCACTGTCACTTGGAAAGAACCAGTTGCCAGGAAATGGAGCATTGATAGCACTTGTACAAGTTTGGGGGATCCCAGTGGGGTGATGGATAGCAGATATCAGGTCTGGCTCCAATTGGGCAAATAGCTCTGTGATTGTGGCCCTGTTCAGTCTATAGGTGAGGATAATGTGCCTGTTCTCCAGTGCTGCCAAGTCCACCAGGGGTGTATACACGGGGGTATGTCTCCATCTCCTATTTATCCACAGCGAATACGTATCTAAGGCACACAAGAGTGAGGAGGCTGTCACAAACCGAACATTTGAGCCACAACAGGAGTTTTCAATCTGTAAACTTGTAATGGGTCAGTGTGATTTTTCCATTTTGTGCCTATTTCTTCTGTGAGGCAGCATGAATCCATAATGCTGCCCTCCCTCGAAATGGCGTCCGCCTGTCCTGTGTGGAGTTACAGGTGTGTGGTAATTCCGCTGACGTTGTACGCCGTGGCGGGTGGCGGTTGGGAACCGCTGTGCAACTCTTCATTAGTTAATATTGGCCCCTATGGGGTACAGTGGCCAATGGTCATATACGGCCACGGTGACGGTATGCAGCACCGCGGGCGTGACCGCCATTTTCTATCTGATTCCTCACTTTTTACCTGACCTTCCACAGGAGAGGACCTACACTGCATGTGCTGCTGTGACCTGAGTCTGGAACCTACCATGGCTTGTGTGACAGGGAAAAGAGCCCCAGCCTTCACTTCGGAGGAGTTGGAGAGACTGTTGGATGGGGTCCTACACCAATACGGACTGCTGTATGGGCCTCCAGACCAACAGGTGAGTACACTGTGGGCAGGATGCATGTGGCATTAATGCATGGAGTGGTGTGTGTGATGGCCTTGTGTAAGGGGGTGGTTGAATGTCCTCTTTGCGGTGTATAGCTTGTGTGCTGGGCCATGTGTGTGCCAATGGTGATGGGAATGGGTATGGTGGGCCATATGTGTAACAGACGTGACTGTTTGTCTAATGGTATTTTCTTGTGTGTATTACCTCTGCAGGTCAGCGCCCATCAAAAGAAGGGTATATGGTGTGCCATCGCCAAGGAGGTGTGGACTCTGGGGGTGTATAGCAGGCACCCACTGTTGCAAACGGTGGGAGGACCTGAGACGCTGGGCACGGAAGACAGCGGAGGCCCAGCTGGGGTTGGCCTCCCAACGAGGAAGGGGTGCCCATCAAACCCTTACCCCCCCGATGGCCTGCATACTGTCAGTGGCCTATCCAGAGCTGGATAGGCGCTTGAGGACATCACAGCAGCCACAAGGGGGTGAGTACAGTGCCCATCATTACAACTTACACCTGGTGGAGTGGTATCCAGGTGGTGGATATGTGTCAGTGGGTGCCCCTAGGCCAGGCCTGACATAGCAGCATTGGTCCTCTGGTGGCTAGGGTTCTGAAGGGATAATCCTGCCTACCTAGCTTGTAAGCATCCACTACTGGTCAGCGTGTGTCCCAGGTGTGTGCCCCTTCTCATACCTTGCTGGCTAGCGATATCAGTGGTGGTGCAATGCATAGTGTGTAGGCCTGTTCCCTGTGTGCTATGTACGCAAACAATGGTGTTGGTGCAGCCATTGACCCAGTGTATCCTTTGTCTCTATCTCCCTCCTTTTTTGTTTTGTCATCCTGCCCTTATGTGCATTAGCATCACCTGGCAGAGGAGCAGAGGCACTGGCGATGGAGGGAGCTACATCCCACAGGATCCAGGATGCAGAGTCCACTGACGCTGAGGGCACCAGTGGGACAGACGGTGAGGGGAGCACCACGGCTGAGGCTGGAGGGGATTCTTCAGACTCAGATATCTCCTCCAGTGGAAGCTCCCTGGTGGTGGCGGACACCTCTGTGACCACCCCAGCTACAGGTACACTCGCCACCCCTGTACCAGCACCGCCCTCCCAGCAGCCCCTCACTGAGTTGGCCGTGCCCACTCACCCAGGAGGGTGGGCATCTCCTTCACCCCAGGCACCTTAGGCCCTGCTCCAGTGAGCTCTGCTGTCCTGAGTGAGGAGGCTATTGACCTCCTGAGATCCATCTCTGTAGCGCAGTCAACCATTGTGAATGCCATCCAGGGGCTGGCAGCCCAGATGCACAATCTAATGCATTCCTGGAGGGCATTCACACTGGATTGGTGGCCCAACAGAGATCGATTCAGGCACTGGCCTCCTCTCTGATGGCAGCCATTGTCCCTGTTTCTACTGCCCCCCCTTCAACTTCCACTTCCCTGTCCCATTGTCCTCAACCCCAACCCATCCCAGGCACACATACAGATGCGCGTGCACACAAGACAACACCCAAGAGTGACACAAGCACCACACTTCATCCCACAGGCACTCACACAAACACCATTCATTTGCAGACACTACAACATTCACTATTTCCACTGTCTCCCCCTCCTCCACCTCCGCCACCTCCCTCCCAGCCACGTCCTCACTCACACCTGCATGCACTACATCATCATCCACTCCCAGCATCATAACCACACCAAGCAGAACACACACCTCACTGGCAGACACCTCCATAACAGCTATGCACACGTCCCCTGTGTCTTCTCCCACTGTGTCTGTCCCCCCCTCCTAAAGTACACAAACGCAAGCACTCAGACACCCAACAACCATCCACCTCACAACAGCATACAACCCATGCACCTGCACCCAAATCCAGCAAACACCTCCAACAACCACTCCCTCATCCTCTGCTCCCATTCCTTCTCCCTCTTCCCACCCCAATGTCCCTAAGAAACTTTTACTATTCACCATTGACCTCTTCCTTACTCCTCTCCACTGTCCTGCACGTCTGGCCAGGGTATCACTAACCCAGCCACATCTCAGCCACAGAGTCCACGGGCCCAGTTTCATCTGCACCTACTCGTGGTGGACAGGAATCCAGGCCACATTTAATAAAGGGGAAGGAGCCTGCACCAGCCAGCCAAGTGGTGCCTTGGACTTTGCCCTGTGGCCATGTGGCCCACAGGAAATGAGGACTGGGCAGTGTCCCTTGTACTGTACATTTGTAAATCACTGTTACATTGCCTAACTTATTTTTTTTTTACTGTGTTGATATTATTACACTCACTTTGGTAAAATCTTTTTGTCCTTGCATTATTCAGCCGATTTTGGGAGATTAACTTGCTTTCTTGTGCATCTGGTTGTGTGTATGGGGTGTGTGTTGTGCGTGTGTGTGTCACTGTTGTTTTCCTCCCTCCGTCCCCCTCCGTAGTGTGCTAGGCGGCTTTACTCACTGTCGTCGTCTTCACCGGCGTTGGTGTTCGTGGTGGAGCAGAACGCAGAATATGATTGGAAAGACATGCAGTTCAGGTTCCATGGAGGCGTGATTCCCTGTGTCTCCAATGGTGAGTCCTTTCACTTCTGTGCAGTGTTTCCGCCAGGCTTTTGATGTCCTTGGTACCGCCCCTGAAAAGGTGGCGGATTGTGTTGTAATATGGTGGGCGGAACATTGACTTCCGCCTGGCTGTAGGCAGCTACTTCCGTGGTGGCTGTTGTTTCTGCCCTGGTGGTCGGTGTGGTACATTGGCTGTCTTTCAGGAATCTTTCCCCAATGGTCATAATTTGGCAGTAATTACCGCCGGCCTGTTGGCGGTATTACCGCCACTTTATCACCGACCGCCAGGGTCGTAATGAGGGCCATTGTGTTTATTTAGCTGGGCAAGATGATAAATATGAGTATTTGCTCATATCATGATTGCTCAGATCGTTATAGCTCTACTAGGCTCTGCAAAGGAAATTCCTGCATAAATACCTAAATACACAGCACTGAAATTATTATTAGCCAAACCGCGAGTCACAAAAACCGCTTTCCTCCTGTTGGTCACTGTTTTCAAGATCTAACATAATAAAATGCTGTGTTAGATAATGTTATTATGCTAGTACCAACTCATTCCAGCCCCAACATATTTGGACAGGTGCACCCTCATTGCATAATTGCTGTGATACAGTCATCAAGAGCCCACCTGTTCTCATTGGTAGTTGTTAAGCGTCTTTCTTTTGCCACTCATAGAAGAACTGTATACATATGTTTATTCACATACTGTTATGCTTTGTAGTCTATATGGAAACTGTTTCATGATTGTGATTGCATTATGGGAAATTCATCGTGAATTAAGACCTGCCAAAACATGCTTCATCTGAAGTGTTATTTTCCTGATGTAACCCTCTGGAATATTATCGTAGAAGAAAAGTTTTTTTTTCTTTTTCAAATACACAATAATTTTGAAATCCCTGTTTTAAAATTGAGGTGTAACGTGATAAAGGGTTTCAAGGAGTAACTAATTTTTGTTTTTGATATACTTCATTTTTGATCTGGTCACTGAGTTCCTCATTATAAGTTTTGCAGGTGGCAGATGCCGCCCGCCAAACTCTTTGGGTCAGAAGACCGCCACACCGGTCTTCTGCCCTCTGGCCCTATTATGAGTTTCCCTCTGGGCCAGCATGTGGAAACATTGTTTCGTAATCAAGCCGGCAGCAATGTTGCAGTGCTTCAGGTGCTTTTCACTGACTGTATATCAGGCAGCGTAAAGCATGACATGTGCCGTGCAGGGGCCCCCATGGGGTCGCCGGCACCCCATCTCCACCAGCCTTTGCATGGCGGTTCGGCGGTCATGGAACTCATAATCCAAGGGCAGCGTTGCTTGCAGCCCTGCTCTGACGTATTAAGACCGCCGGAACCGCCAGGCCGTCGTCCGGCCTAAAAGTGGCAGTGCCAGCAATCGCCACATTCATAATGTGGAGGTCGGACTGCCACTTTGGTGGCAGTCTGACCGCCACCGTGAGTGTGGCGGTCTTAAGACTGCCACACTCGTAATGAGGCCTGAGTTTTAGAGCCATCCTTTCGGCCTTAGAGATATTTTGATCCGTTTTTTTTCTTACATAAGGATGTGATTGTCCTTTAAGCTATTTCAGTCCCTGGGAGACCTCCAAATAAGAGCCACATGATCAGAGACCAATCAAAAAGTGTCATTCTCTTCCTTCAGATTTGGAGAATTGGCTCTGGCATTCTACAATTCAGAGATAACTTTAACTGAAGAATTTAGAAGAAAATAGGAGACAATTCACTAATACAGTGATTTTTTCTCCATTCGTTTCCTACTAAGTGCTGAAATGCAAGTGAACTATAGGCCTAATCCAAGATTTAATGATAAATATAGTTATGTTGAATTATATTATTTTAATAAGTGATTTAGGTGGACCAATGCTCATCCAAGAGATCTCTTGCACAAGTAAGGAGGAGCCTAGGTAGGTAATGAAATTAGAGGTAGATATTTAGTCAAAATGTTTTAAACTTTTATCTGAAACAGTATTTGGATCGGGAATTATTTTACAGAGATCCATGTGAAGAGAATTCGAAAGGATTCTGAACTGTAAGAAATAACCCCCACCCTGGCCTTGAGAAAGAGAGAGACTTTTATTGCCATGGTATTAGAAAAACAAATAGTACTTGAGGGATCATAACTAGTTATGCAGGGCACAATAAACATTGAGTCTATCTTATAGAGAGAGTGATGAGCTAGACACAGTAACTTAAAAGAGATTGCTAAAGCTTTCAATAAAAATATAGATTGATATGGAATTACTAAACAAGAGAATGAAGCTAGGCCTAACTGCAGTTGGTTTCCATAGTCCTAAACTTCTTTTAAACTCTGTATGACCTATGCTGCCTGACTTGCTGAAAACTGTTAACATTAACATATTCTTTGCAAAACAAATGGCCTATGCATGTTACAAAACTTCTTCCGTATTAAACAATGGGACCAGTACTATGCATACTTTTTGCATGCTAACCTGCTTCAGAATGCACTTACTTGCACACAATATATAGTAAATAGCTTCTTTTATAAATGAACCTACAGTATGGAAGCTATGAGAAAAGAAGTGACTTTTGCATTCATGCATGTACTTTATACTTTCACGAGCAAGGTATGCATGGCAAACTGCTATGATGTTTCTCATTCCTCTTTGAATGCGGACAGCACAATTATTCTAGAAGTCAAAACATGCAAAGAATGAATTACACTTATTATAAAGTGTTAATGATTATAAAAAGTGAATTGTTATAAAAGGTGTCCCAAGGAAAGAATAAGGGGTTACCAATGCAGAGCAAAGCAGATGTGAGAGAGAGTGCTGCTTGGGTTCCTGGCATTTGGGCATCTAATTGTAGCCATTTGTAGCTATTTTGCTCCTCCGCAGAGCAGCTTTCTGACTATTGCTAGTGAGAAGAGGGAGCTTGATAGACTGTTGCAGAATAATGTGATAGCTGAAGCTTATTGCTTTTTGACATTCTTAACTAAATTTTCCCAGTCTTCTTCAATGAGACTAGACTGAACTGCTACTGTATTCATTGTGAGTACAGGTAGTTTTTGTCAAATAGATCAAGATGATTAGAATAGGGACAGATTCAGGACACACTACATGCAATTGCTCTGTAAATATGGAGCAAGAACTAAAAATTGAGGAAGCCTGATTACAAAGACTAATGAGGTGTGGTTTTCAATGCAGCTTAGGTTGGTGGTTGCAAAATCTATGGAAAATTTGATGCGTGTGAGTAATAATAGAGTTGATGAGGAGATATATACATGTGGTGATTGTAATGTCTTTTTCTTTGCCAAATTTAATTGAAATTGCTGTGAGAAGTTGTAGGTTATTGAAGAGATAAAGAGATTGGGGCTCATTCTGAGCCCGGCGGGCGGCGGGAGCCGCCGAATGACCGCACCGCGGTCAAAAGACCGCGGCGGCCATTCAGACATTTCCTCTGGGCCGGCGGGCACTCTCCAAAAGAGCGCCCGCCGGCCCAGAGGAAATGCCCCTGCAACGAGGATGCCGGCTCAGAATTGAGCCGGCGTAGTTGCAGGGGTGCGACGGGTGCAGTTTGCACCCGTCGCGTATTTCAGTGTCTGCATTGCAGACACTGAAATACACAGTGGGGCCCTCTTACAGGGGCCCCTGCAGTGCCCATGCCATTGGCATGGGCACTGCAGGGGCCCCCAGGGGCCCCGCGGCACCCCCTACCGCCATCCTGTTCCTGGCGGGCGAACCGCCAGGAACAGGATGGCGGTAGGGGGTGTCAGAATCCCCCATGGCGGCGCAGCAAGCTGCGCCGCCATGGGGGATTCCAAGGGCAGCGGAAAACCGGCGGGAGACCGCCGGTTTTCCTTGTCTGACCGCGGCCGAACCGCCGCGGTCAGAATGCCCTGCGGGGCACCGCCGGTCTGTCGGCGGTGCTCCCGCCGACCCTGGCCCCGGCGGTCTGAGACCGCCGGGGTCAGAATGACCCCCATTATCTCTTTAAGAAGTAGTCTATTATACCAGGTTAGATAAGTATAGAGAAACAGTCTGATGGGTGAAATGTAAGTCGGCTTCGCACTAAACACAGGGATATAATAGAACTTTGTAATGATTGCACTAACAATAAATTGGTAAATTGGGGAAACTGATGCGCAAAGGTGACTCAGCACTAAGTAGGTGATTTCCTGCTGTTTGAGAACTCATCAGATTAAATAGTAAATTATTTTATGATTGAGAATCAGAAAGGTTTTCAAAACTTAGTTACGATTATTGAGAGTGTATTCTTAAACTATTTAGGAGAAGCAGACAAGAATTGAGTTCTTTTAGATTGCTTATGGTGAATTTTTGTTTTTCATTTGTTTGTTGACAAGGAGAACATTTTAAAGGAGGGTGAACTGTTGTGAGGAGTGAGTTGTGATGTAATAGTATACTGCAGTGGTATTAGTTGGTTCGCATGAGGTCTCACTGTGACTGAATAATGTTTGGCAAGAATTGCATTCTTAAGCTGTATTGTGGTTCGGCAAAAGAGGGTTTTGAGTCTTGATGTAGGAGGAACAGATCTGAACACTTGGACATTGTAATTTGAATACAAAAATCAAATCTTTCAATGACACAATAAGGACATTCTTAAAAGTTATGAGGATACTAGTGAGTGGTGTTCCAATTAGAGAGACAAGGAGACCCCTCCAGAGGGTGCATTGGCCTATCACATGATGCTCGAGAGAGAGAGAGAGTTACATACATGTCTTTGGCTTCGCAAATGGAGTATGTCACTGAAAATGATGAGATGTTGAGATTCCCAACATCGGGGATCATTTAACTTGGGAATTTATGGGAAATTGGGAGATGTTCTATGTTACATGAAGCCACCTCCTAGACCTACACGATTTGAGGCATTGTGTGAATGGGAAAGAATGGCATTAAAACATGATGAGAAGAGGTATGAAAAGAGAACTAAAGAAGCTGTAAGAATGTATGCAGAGGCAGTCTGGGATCATATAGCACAAATAGGGGTTGGAGGTATTAAGATTTATCAGGATGATGTTTCGGTTTTTGGAAAGAGTGTGGATGAACATGATAGGAGGGTGAAGGAAGTGTTGAGTAAGTTAAGGGAGGTGAATCTCACTATTAAAGGTGAAAGGTTTAGATTTAGGCAAACGCATATTGAGTATTTGGGTCATGAAATTACAGAAAAAGGTCTTAGGCCTAAAACTAGCTTGGTGATGGTTATTAAAGACCTGGCCTCACCCACCAACAAGGAAGAGCTACAAAACAGTTTTGGAATGGCAGAATATAATAATGTCTGTGTCAAATTTTGTGACAAAAAGTAAAAGGATGAGAGAATATGAAGAAACAAAGTTGCTGTCTATAACCTGTTATTAAGAAGAAAGACACCTTTATTACAGTTTGATTCCTCTTTGGCTTGAAGAAGCTGTTCAGAACTGTATGAAAGTTGAAGACCTTTGTGTGTGCCACAACTGAAGGCTGAATTTGAAGAAATTTTAAGAGGATTTTTAAATCTTAAACAAGTAGAACAATACCAAGAAAAGGAGCTGGTTGATTTGTGTAAAGGAATTACAATAAAGGCTGCCAAGGTGCATTATCAATTAACTGAACTGGCAAATAAACATGATGTAGATATTTTCAAAAGTGTACCATTGCAGAGAAGCTCCAAAGTGCAACTAGATGATAAATCTATTGAAAACATGCGCTCTCCAGGATAGCGAATGAATCTCACAAAATTAATTAAATCTGTGCATAAATGGAAATGAGATGGATAAATAAAAAACTAAATAGGTGGAAAAACAAGACAGGAAAAAGAAAGAAGCTGCATAGGCGGAGAAGAAAAGAAAGCAGAAAGAACAACAGAGGAAAAAGCATATATTTCAGCATATCCTTTAAGTGAAACACCAGGTCGAGAGTATGTACATGTTCCTTGGATTAGGAAAGACCTTTCATCATTTTCCAAAACTAATATAACAGATAAAGTTTGCGCAACGGGGGCGTCAGAATTTGTCGGTTGATGAGAATGTTGGTACAGTTCAAGGAATGAAGGGGGTGTCATTAAGTGGAGTTCAAGCAGGAATACAGTGAGGAATGCTGGTGTTGCCAGGAAGAGGTGTTCTGTAGATCTAGGTACAGACGTTGATGAAGGAAATTACCACCTGTTACATGTGCAGCAGAGTTGGGCATTTGAAGCACGAACATACGTTTAATCCAGATAGAAATCAAAATAATCAGATGCAGGATGTGAATCAAGTTCAAATGTCAAATGTCCTAGTGCAACAACTATACATCCCAATACAAATTCAAAATTAAATTAGACCCTTGCCACAAGCCAGTGATTCAGCCTACTGTGACTGGAGTAAGTTTTAATCAGAATCAGCTGCCTAGAATGAATTGAAATGTGGTGCAGGCTCAGAATCCCAATGTAATTCAACAATTCCCAATGACTGATAACAGCGAGATGCTCAACTCTATCATGTCTCAATGACGGTGCCAGAGGGGGAGGTAGACTGCATGCTTGGTGCAATCTTAGAAGTAGACCAGAGTGAACCATATCTAGATGGGAGTGTGAATGGTCACCAGTTATCATTTCTTATTGACACTGGAGCTACCCATTCCACAGTGAGAACGGTGGAAGTGCCAGACCTACAAATACAAGTTGTGGAAGTTGTTAACAAGCTACCAACCCGATTTCAGAAAAAGTACCTTTAAAAGTAGGTTCTTTTGAAGAAAAACACCAATTTGTGGTGTGTGATTAAAGTCCTGTTAACCTATTAGGAAGAGATTTACTGTGCAAGTTAAATTGCACCATCAGTTATACTCCAAATGGAATCGAGTTTCGAACACATGCTGGTGATATTGATTTGTGTGATGTGGGATGTGACAGTAATGGACATTCAGTTGATCAAGGGATTTGGCAGGTCTGAATAAAGATAAAGCCAAATGCAGTTTTACCAAGAACACCACCTTACCCAATAACTCTGGAAATGATAGGAGGGATTACACCTTTGATTAATCAAATGATAGAGAAAGGCATTTTGAGGGAACTAATTGGAAGTCTATGCAACTCACCAATTATGAGATTATGAAAGTCCAACGGCAGATTTAGAATAGTACAGGATTTACTGCTGATATGTCTGCGAAGTACACCTGATAAAAGAACATGTCTATCTCCTCATGAGGTTCTGATGGAGTGAGCAATGAGATTGTCTGCAGGTCCAGCAACGTCACTTATGAAGATTTCAGATGACATGGTACTCAATTATTCCAAAGGACTGACTGATGTGGAGTGTTCTGTGTCTAGGCAGGTTGATGCTGTGACTGAAAATTCAAGTCAGAACTAGTGTCATGACATAAACCCTGGTGACTGGGTCCTAATAAAAAAGCATGTGAGAAAGTCCTGTTTAGAGCCCCATGGAAAGGCCCCTACCAGGTGATATTGATCACAAACACTGCAGTCATATGTTCTGGGATACCAAACTGGGTGCATGCATCGTACACCCAAAAGGTGAGGAATCCTCATGAGGAAATATTGCCTTATGAATCTGGAGAACCAAGAGCACAGGTGTACATACCACAGTCCGTTGTAAGAAAGAAGCTCAAGGAAGGCAAGATTGTGCTCAAAGACCACAGGGGTGAAGAAGCTCTGACAGGTGAAGTTGTCTAGTTGCCAGACATCTCACAGAGTGATAATGGAGAAACACTAACTGTAACCATTGGGATGGATATCTTGAAACAGTCACAGAGCAAGAAAATCAACTTGATGACCCAGGAGAGCATATAAGTTTGGATTCAGTACAAGGAAAGAAATCACACAATGAGAATTATTCTAAAAATCTCAAAAAGAAACAAAAGTTGAAGGTGACTACTGAATCAATACCACTAGGAGCAATTAAGGAAGAAGAAGAATCAAGTGGTACCAGAAATGCAGAAGGAGAAGTGAACACACTCAGATGATCAAAAAGAGCTTGAGTACCTTGTCAAAGGTATTCATCACCTGAATGGACATACTATTTGAGTCAGATTTTGAATGTTCCTGCCTCTGACATACTTGACTGGAGCAAAGAATTGCCAGAGCCCACTGAGAGGCTAGGGTGTCTTTCAAAAGAGACAGGCGACATTGACAAGAGACATTGAATGAACTATCAAAACAAAAGAATTGCTTGAAGATTACCTAGTTCTGAGTTTAAGAAGATTAAAAATTAGGGATAACATTCTAGAAGAACATTGAGTTGAGTTAAGGATTGTCTATGCGAAAATGTATTGTTACTAACAACTAGCGGCTAATGTATGGGGGTTGAAAGACCAGCCTCTCTTTTCCTAGTATATAGGATTGCAGGGTATCACCGTTCTCCCATTTTTGCGCTTTCTATCCTGTACACTGGTTCTTCACTGTCTGCAAATACCCATTTGCCCACAGTGGCTAACTGGGATGCCCAATAGTATGCCCGAATAACCGGGATCGGCAATCCTCCTTTGAAAACTCCTCTTTGAAGCTTATTAAGGGCAATGCGTGACCTATTCCCATCCCACAAGAAGACACGCAGTTCAATGTTGATTTTGTTAAAGAAGTCTTTGGGCAATGGATGTGGAGTATTTTGTAGGACATATAATAGTCGAGGGAGGGTCATCATTTTAAATAGGGCAGCACGACCCATTGGAGATATCGGAAGTGTCCGCCAGTGTGATACATCGTCCCGAAGGCAATCTAATTGTGGGCAGAGGTTTCCTTTAAGGAATGCTTCCAGGCTCCTTATGATATATATTCCCAGATATGTAAACCTATCCTTGGTCACGGGAATCTCACAGCTGGGTAGTAAAATGTGTTCACCTTTTGTTAACGAGAAGGTCCGGGACTTGTCCCAGTTTATTTGGTATCCTGAATATTTTCCAAAGGGGTGTAGAATGTGTAATAGTCTATCTATTGAGAGACTGGACTTCGTGACATACAACAAAGTATCATACATGTATAAGGAGATCCATGCTTCACAACTGTTCCCCTCTCGGATTCCCCATATGAGAGGATCCTGTCATATCCAGGCAGCCAATGATTCTATCACTAAGGCAAATAAGAGCGGGACAGTGGGCAGCCTTTCCTCTGCCTCTGTGGAGCACGAAGGAGCACGAAACCACCACGTTCACTCTAACCCTTGGTTCAGAGTAACTGGACCAACGTGCAGAACTTAGGGCCGAATCCCAATCTAGCGAGTACTGCAAACAGAAATGGCCTTTCTATACTATCGAAGGCCATTTTCGCGTTTAATGACAATACCATAGCTGCATCTAAGTCAGGTTCCTTTGTCACATGGAGAATCCCATATAGCCTTCTAAGATTAAGTTTGGTGCCCTTGTTCAGCATAAAGCCTGACTGGTCAGGGTGTAACAAGCTCGTAATTGCCAACTAGAGACTTTTACTCAGGATTGTCGCCAGTACTTTAGCTTCTACATCAATTAGTGATATAGGCCGGTAGGAGCTACAAGCCGTTTGAGGCTTGCCCTTTTTGTGTATTACTACAATCATGGCCTCTCTCTGATCCGGTGGGAGGGATCCCATCCTCCCAGCCTCCTGAAACATGGGCAGCATGTGCGGGGCCACTATATTGGGTACACACTTGTACAGCTCTACTGGTAAGCCGTTAGGGCCCGTTACCTTACCTGATTGCAACCCCAAAATGGCCCCATGTACCTCCTCCACAGTTAAATCTTGATCAACTGCTACTCAATCTTCCTCCGAGAGGACCTGGAGATGGAGGTCTCCCAGGGGTTCTGCACAATCCTCCTCTGTGTGGACAGTCCTGGAGGCATATATGTGTTCATAATAGGAGGCAAATGCTTCTGCTATGTCTTGTCCCGAGGTGAACATCCTCCCACCCTCATCCTGTAGTTCTGCCACCCAGTTGCAACCCATATCTCTTGTCCCTAACCACACTATCAATTTGCCAGCCTTGTCTCCGCATCACAGAGGCATTTCTGCACCGACACTGCATGCTTCCTAGCAGCATTTTCTGCCAAGTGTTTGAGCTCTTGCTGGTTGAGCCGTAGTCAGTGACATTGGGTCAGCTCTGTGCGAGTTGTCGTTGTTGTCTCCCATTCTGCAATCTCTCTCTCTATCTATTCTCTCATATTTAATTTGTTTCTCTTTGTTTATGCTCCTAATTACTACTTGCATGTGGCCTCTCAGTACCGCTTTAAATGCTTCCTAGAGGGTGCCAGATGAGTCCATTGACCCTATGTTATCTCAGAAATAGTTTTCCACCCCCTCTCTAATTTTCTCTTGCAGTTTACTATCTTTGAGGTGACATGTAGCTATCCTAAGAGGCAAGGTTGTGACTTCCGTGGTTGCTGTTAGAGTGACTACCACTGGGAGTGATCTGAGAGGCCACGCACCAATTGTCTCGCATTGTGGAATCTTCTTGCATCTGCCATGTGGGTAAATAGATAATCCAGTCTGGAAAAGCTGCTGTGTAATGTTGATAAGTATGTAAACTGTCGGGCCAGTCCTGAGGAGTCAGAGAATGATCTCAACGGACTTGTGGAATTAAAGGTCTTAGCGCTAGTCAGTCTTTTGCCTTCTGGGTCAATGGTGTCATTCATGTCTCCCCCCAGTAGTAAGGTGCCAACTGGCATTTCCAACAGCACTGTTCCCAGGGCTGGGAGTGCTTCATCATGTAACTAAGGTGGCACATATACTGAGCAAATATTTATTGTCTGACCATTCCAGGTGCCAGTCTGTGCCACAAAACGGCCCAGGGGGTCAGCCCATATGCGACCTGGAATGAATGGAGTGGAAGTTTTAAGTAGGATCCCTACTCCGCTTGAGTTAGAGGTAAATGCTGCATGTGCCAGTAAAGTGTATCCCATCCGGCTTAGCGCCCTATGGTTATTACCTTTCAACTGGGTTTCCTGCAGTAGGACTATATCTGGGGCATTTCATGAGAGAAACTGCAGGACTAAGGTGTGTTTTATCTTATTACAGAGTCTATTAACATTCCATGTCATGGCCTTCAACTGGGGTCGGTTAGTTATCTCCATAGCATGAGTGTCTGTATGATGATCCTCACAAGCTGATATGACAATGGAGCACAACTTTACTCCCACTCAAACCCCATTACCCTGCCCTCCATATAGCAAAGTTGATCTGAGCAAAAAACTGAAAAAGACATCAACAATAAACATTTCCCAGTACAACTCCCCTCACCCTGCAACCCTGCATAGTAGGCTTAAAACTGCCCACCCCCTTATTGCAGAGCGCCTGTCGCCCACTTCCTAACATAATCTGTGCTAAGGGTAGGCTAGCTCTGCCTATAGTAACCAAAGGGTAGTTACTTTGATATGAACCCCTCTGATGTGGCAGTTTGTCGGCATCTGGTAAGTTTCTCTAGCATGGGAGCTTAATAACAACACCCTACCTGGTAGGAAATGCAGTCTCTCTGACTTGAGTGGGCATCATGCCATGTGAACTATGCCAAGCCCCTCTATTCCCCCCTGTTCCATCATGTCTTATTATTATTATGCGATCCTCTGGGGTAACTTTCAGCCTCTCTCTGTCTCCGCAGCATCGGTATGTGTAGTAGGATCATCAAACCTCCGGGTGCCATGGTCGCTTTTCTTTGGCTCTCCACGTGGGGTTTGTTTGGTTTTCCGCCAGCCTTCCATCCATTCCCATGCCTCCTCTGGCAGGGTGAAGAACCAGGATTTGCCCCCTATGATTACCTGCAGCTTCGCCGGAAAAAGCATCAAGTATTTAATTTCTTTTTTAGGCAGGGCTTTTTTAACTTCATCGAAGCTGCGCCTCAGTTTTGGAATCTGATGCGTGAAGTCTGTAATAAACAAATTTGGATATTTTCGTAGAGTAGGTCCCCTTGAGTACTGGCTGCCTGTAAAATAGCATCTCGGTCTCTGAAATTGAGAATCTGGGCTATTATTGTTTTGGTGGTAGAATCGGTGCCCTGTAAGCTCTCTCCAATGGATAGACGCTTCGGTCGGAGCTTGTTGAGAATACGGTCCTCCAGGAAGAGATCCACACTGGGACCCTCTACCCCTTTCGGTACACCAACCACTGTGATGTTATTCCTTCTCACCCTTCCTTCGGGTCTTGAAGCCTGGCTTCCATGGCATTTTGTTGCTTGGTGAGTAGTTGAACATGTTCCTCAAGTTGTTTAGATGTAGACTGTAGGGCTTGAATATGCATTTCGGCTCTGGTAACTTTCGTAGTCATTTTTGGGAAATCAGCTCTTAAGAGGGAGACGTCTATTTTCACTGTGTCTAACTTGGGCTCCAATGTCTGTATTAAGTCTGAGATGGCAGCCATGATTGTGCTTAAGGAGGGTTCAGGTGTTCCATTAGTATCTGAGGCGAAGATTCCCGGTGGGGCCGTCAACTTCGGTTTTGCGTATTTGTCCATTTTATTGAGTTGTACCTGGGCCTGACCCTTGGGTTAAACCATGCCTACGGAAAGGCTCTTGCAACCCGTCCCACCGTACTTTCACCATCATCCACAGCACCCAAGACTGAGGGGTCAGGGAGACACAATTCTTCAGCTCCAAAGGCAACTCAAGGGGAGCACCCCCCTGTCGCACCCATGCAACTGTTGGCGCGACCCCGTTAGGTATTGCTCACCAGGTTCGTGTCATGGTCTGCACATCTCTTACTGCTGTAGGCTGCAGTACTTGGAGGGACGCCTGGTTTTTTACTGGTTCTGGACTGGCTAAGATAAGGGCGACCCCTTCTAGTAGCCAGGGTGCTGCCGAGTGGAATAAACGCAGAGGCAGACCGTACCATTCAGAAAGAGCCCCAGAAGAAAAACCCAAGTAATGGGTAAAAACCTCTATCACAGGAACTCCTGAAAGAGAGGAAAAAACAATAAAAACGGCAAAAAATAGAAGTCAATTCTGCAGGGAAGAAGCAGGAGCAAGTAGAAAACTGGAAACAGGAGCAAGGATCACCACCAAGACGGAAGAGTTTGCAATGCAGGGAAGCAGGGAACTGCAGTGCTTATATACCATGAAACAGGAAGTGACAAAACAGGAAAAACGTATGACACCATCTTGGATTGGGAAAGACCACATAGAAATGAATGAGAAAAAAAGACCAAGTAGAAAAGGAAAAGGAAAAAGGCATGCTGGGAAGACAAACATCAAGGAAGAAAACAATATGGAAGACCTACAAGAAAGAAGACATGAAGATGGAAGAAAAAGGAGAAAAAAGAAGAAAAAAGAGAAAGGACCCAAGTAGGTAAGTAGGAAGGGAAAGTCAGGGAGGCTGCCAGGGTCCAGGGGCTGTGGCACCCCTCGGAGCACAAAATGTGCTGGTTCTGGCCAGAAGTCCACTTGGCTCCACCAGCCTTCCCCCGTGCCCCTGACCCCGCCGACTGCCGCCTGGACTGAAGTTCGAGGCCCTCCACCACCCACAGGCACCCATCTGCGCCTCATCCCTGGTGCCTAGTGGTAGGCATATCCTGTTGTTTTTAAGTATTTTCTCTTGTTTGTGCATTTTTTGTTTTCGTTTTTCCGATTGCTTTTAGTTAAATATTAGCATTTTCCGCTGCCTGCACTGTATTCTTGTATTCTTTGCCCCATTGTGTATTTTAGCATTGTGTCTCTGCCCCTGTGCCACCTCTGCATTCTGCTTGTTGTTCCTGTGTCTGCCTGTTTCTGCCGGCTCTCGCCGGTCCCATTTCTCCTGCTGCTGCGTCCCATGCGTCCCCGCCCCCCTCGCACACCTATTGGCCCTCCCTCTCACCTCCCAGGTGCTCCACCCTCCCACCTCCCCATCTGAATGGCGCCCGCTGCGCGGAGCCTCATGTGACTACCTGACCTGGTTCTGGCCAGGAGTCCACTTGGCTCCACCAGCCTGCCCCTGCGCCCCAGACCCCGCCGACTGCCGCCTGGACTGAAGTTCGAGGCCCTCCACCACCTGCAGGCACCTGTCTGCGCCTCATCCCTTTTGCCTAGTGGTAGGCATATCCTGTTGTTTTTAATTATTTTCTTTGTTTGTGCATTTTTCGTTTTTGTTTTTCTGATTGCGTTTAGTTAAATAATAGCATTTTCCACTGCCTGCACTGTATTCTTGTATTTTAGCATTGTGTCTCTGCCCCTGTGCCCCCTCTGCATTCCGCTTGTTGCTTCCTGTGTCGTCCCGTTTCTGCCAGCTCTTGCTGGTCCCATTTCTCTTGCCACTGCGTCCCCTGCGGCCTGCCCCCCTTACACACTCATTGGCACTCCCTCCCGCCTCCCAGCTGCTCCACCCTCCCACCTCCCCCTCTTAATGGCTGCCGCTGTGCGGCCGCGCCGCTGGCGCGCCACAGGTGAACCAGAGGCAAGCCCATCGGCCCCTGGACCGCGCCCAGCGCTAGTCCCCCTGGCCCTCGCTGCCCCAATCCCCATAAGCAACATTAGTCCGCCACTAAACTCCATGCCCTTAACCCAGGTCAACACCTAGCCTGCGCCCGAGCCAACCCCAAGCACACACACGGACCCTTCACACACCATGCATGCCATTTCTCCTGCACCCGCACAAACACCAACCACACCAAAACACTCCACACCGACTCTAACACGCCACACACCAACCATAACACGCCCCACAACAACACTAACACAGTCTACAACAACACTAACATGCTCCTCAACAACACCAACGCACCCCACAACAACACCAACATGCTCCACAACAACACCAACTCACTCCACAACAACAACAGCCCCCACAACCACCTTAACTGCATACTCCTAAACACCCGCTCTGTACACAAGTACGCCATCGACCTCTGGGACCTGATCACAGCACACTCACCTGACATCGCCTTCCTTACCGAAACTTGGATGAACCCATCATCTGAACCCGACATAGCCATAGCCATCCCAGAAGGCTACAAAATCTCGCGTAGAGACAGTCTAAACAAACCAGGAGGAGGTATCACCATCATATATAAAAGCACTATTGAAATCACCACCAACACCCACGACACCCTAGAGCACCTACCCTTCCTAGTTCACATAAACGCCAACACCACCCTCAGAGGAACCCTCATTTACAGACCACCAGGACCTCGCCCCCCATTCTGTGACGCCATCACTGACACCATCAGCCCCCACGCCCTTACCTCCACAGACTACATCCTGCTTGGGGACATCAATTTCCACCTGGAAAAAACCCACGACCACAATTCCACTACCCTGCTAAACAACCTCACGAACCTAGGACTCAAACAACTGGTCACCACACACACACACTCAGCAGGACACACACTAGATGCAATATTCACCTCCAGCAACCACATAACATTCACACACACCACCGAACTCTACTGGACCGACCACAACTGCGTCCACTTCTCCTTCATGAAACCTCCCCCACTACCGACAGCACACCACACCATACCGTAAGTGGGACAAGATCCCCACTGAACACCTGCTCGCCAAGCTCTCACAAACTCCCCCCCTCGCCAACGACCCTAACGTCGCCGCCCACAACCTAACACAATGGACCACAACCTGCTCAGACTCTCTCGCCCCTCTGAAAAGTAACAACACCACCTGCAACATCAAGACGCCCCCTGGTTCACTACTGAACTTCAAGCCTCCAAGGGTAAATGCCACAAGACCGAGAAAGCTTGGTGACAAGAACCCTCCATATCCAACTTTTCCACACTCAAAACCACCATATACAAACATCACCAACTCATCAGAAACACCAAAAGAGCTTACTACAAAGAACGCATAGATAGTAACTCACATAACAGCAAGGAACTCTTTCCAATCATCAAAGAGCTCACCAAACCCAAATCCTGCAATACCGACCCCACTCACACACAAAATCTATGCAACTCCCTCTCCAACCACTTCCACCTCACAATTCTAGCCATACACAACAGCTTCATACCACCTGCACCCACCATCACCACTGCTGACATGACCGACGACACAACACCCCCCCACTCCAACCAACTGCACACCTGGGCCCCTACCAACGATGAAGAAACCAAAAGAACCATGAACTCCATCTACTCGGGCTCCCCCATGGACCTCTGCCCCCATCACATCTTCAACAGGGCCAGCCCAATCATCGCCCCCCAGCTCCGCTCTGTAATCAACAGCTCCTTTGACACCGCCACCTTCCCGGACCCCTGGAAACACGCCGAAGTAACCGCACTCCTCAAAAAACCTAAAGCAGACCCGGATGACCTCACAAACTACCGCCCCATTTCTGTTCTCCCCTTCCCCGCCAAGGTCACTGAGAAGCTAGTCAATGCCGGCCTGTCTCACTTCCTTGAGGAAAACAACGCACTCAACACCTCTCATTATGGATTCCGCAAGAAACACAGCACTGAGACCCCCCTCATCGCCTGCACTGACGACATCAGAACCAGAGCTGACAAGGGCGAGACCGTTGCACTCATCCTCCTGGACCTCCCCGCAGCCTTCGACACTGTCTGCCACCAAATCCTCCAAACACGCCTCTTCAAAGCAGGAATCCGACACAAGGCCCTGGACTGGCTCACCTCCTTCCCCGCCGAAAGAACCAAGAAAGTTTGCCTCCCCCTTTCCAGTCCCCAACAACCAAGGGTCCTCCCTCAGCCCTACCCTCTTCAACATTTACATGGCCCGCTCGCCAACATCCTCCGCCCCCACGGAATCACCATAATATCCTACGCAGACGACACCCAGCTCGTCATCTCCCTCACCAGGAACCCCACCACCGCCAAGACAAACCTCCACGCCGGACTCCTCGCCACCGCCAAATGGATGATAGCAAGCCACCTCAAACTCAACTCCAACAAAACTGAAATCATCATCTTCGGCCCCAACAGGACAGTATGGGACGACTCTTGGTGTCCCGCCACCCTAGGACCATCCCTAACACCCTCCACCCACGCACGCAATCTTGGCATCATCTTAGACTCCTCTCTCTCCATGACCCAGCAAATCAACTCTATAACTTCCTCATGTTTTAACACCCTCCGCATGCTGCATAAGACCTTCAAATGGATCCCCATAGAAACCAGGAAAACCGTCACCCATGCACTCATCAGCAGCAGACTAGACTAAGGGAACACCCTCTACGCTGGTACCACAGTCAAGCTTCAACAGAAACTCCAGCGGATCCAGAACGCAGCCGCACGGCTCATCCTGAACCTCCCACTCCATGAACACATCTCCGCCCACCTCAGAGTCCTTCACTGGCTACCCATCAGCAAAAGGATCTCTTTCAAAATCCTCATCCACGCCCACAAATCCCTCCACAACACTGGACCAGTCTACCTCAACGAAAGACTGAACTTCCACACACCCACTCGTCTCCTCCGATCGGCTGACCTCGCCCTCGCCACAGTCCTCCTCATCCTTCGCACCACCTCCGGAGGTAGATCCTTCTCCTACCTTGCCTCCAAGACATGGAACTCCCTCCCCACCAACCTACGCAAAAGCCAGGACCTCCTGACCTTCAGAAAACACCTCAAAAAATGGCTTTTTGAACAGTAACTCACCACCCTCCCTTTCTTTCCCTCCTCACCCACCCTCCAACAACACCTTGAGACCCTACCGGGTGAGTAGCGCGCTTAACAAATCTGTTGATTGATTGATTGACCACAGCAAAAAACGGCAAATGAGCACAAAAAAAGGGCTGCAGCGTTTCCGGCGTCCCGTAATGTGTAATGCCGGTAGTCTGCGGCAACCAAGCTCATCCAGCAGAGTTTAACCAGTTTGGGGGGAAGGTCCCCACTTCTTCCATGCAGTGTCCCCCTGGGAATTCCAACTTTTGTCCCCCACCTTCCCACAATGTACACGCACTGCAGACACTTGGGGAGGGTCAATTTAGCGTCCAGTTTGAGGTCCCCTTTTCGGGACCATCTAATTCTTCTGCAGCCGGTCGCTGACCCAGCTCCCTTCCCAGGGCCTTCCGAGATACTTACACGTGGCTCGCCAAGTTTGTCTAGTAGGGTTTAGCCAGGTGTCGGGAGTCCACCGCCACGTCCAGACTGTGTCCCTCCGGGAAGTCCAGCCTTTGTCCTCCCTTACTCAGGATGTACGCTCACTTCTTGCATTTAAGAAGGGCCCTCTGAGCCACCATTTTGAGGTTTCTCTCTCGGGCCTGGATAATACTTCCACTGGCGGTGGACGTCTTGCCCTCTGCCTCATGCTCCTCTGTCCTAGGGGTGGTGCTGGGGAGGAAGGCCCAATCGCAGTTCCTGTCGGCATCTCCCCCAGCACTCACCAGCCACCCCAGTCCGATCGTGTCGACCCAGGCTGTTCTCTCTCCGTCCGAATTGCCAACCTCGCTACCGGTCCATTCGCCTTCTTCCATGCCAGGAGCGAGAGTTACGAACAGCTCACCTCCCAGCGACTTCTGGCTCTGACCGTGCCGGCTCCCAGTGGCAGCTCCCTCTCGCTCCCTTCTCAGTCCGGGCGTGCACCTGCAGCAGCAGCTCACTTGGTCCAGATCCCAGTGCAGGCGACCGTTCCCCCACCTCACCCCCGCAGTTCCCTCAGGCATTGGTTCCAGACTATGCTCACAGATGCTTTCAGATTGAGGCCGGATGGTGGGGTTTAGGATTTAGGTTCACCGAGCTTCGTTAATGTGCGCCCATTTTGGTGAGAGCTAAGCCACGCTCCCCCACACTAATAGTTTTGGTAGGGATAGCAATAGTTTTAGTAATACATTTTACACCTCACACAGAGAAAACCACATTTGAATTTGCAACCACAGCAGAGAAGTGGATTGTAGATGAGAATCAAGTACAGGCATCACTTGTAGATTACATGAATGGCGATTATTCTATGAATGTGTATTCTAGATTAGTACAAGATTAGTACAAGCGTACACCAAGGTTTTAGAAATGAAAGACTGCTACGTTTATGCTCACATGCCATCCTCAGCTGATGAACAGGTTTCCTATCATCACATTCCTCTTTCTTACACTACTTCTTGCAGTAGTCTTCTTAGTTTAGTATATAGGTGCAACACTTTGAACATTATTATTCACATTTTTAAATGGATCTTTCTAAAGTACTATTAATGAAAATCATTAATTTACACCCACAAGCTAAAGAGATAAAGACAGCTTGGCATTACTTTAGGCCATTTCTTCCTGTAAATGTTAAGGCATATAAGAACACCTTAACCTGCTTAATGAGTGCACAAGAAAAGATTTGTATACAAATATTAGAAGAGAGAAATGAGAAACTTACAGAAAGTGATTATAACAGAGAGGATGTGCACAGCAATGTGTGGAAAGAGAGGAAGATGAATTCAGGAAGAAGATAGCTATACCCAAACTAATATTAGAAGAGAGAATGACAGGGGAAAGCGTGCATGTTTAAAAGAAGAATGTTAGAAATTGGGTTTTTGGTTGGCAGTCAGGTTATCCCCTGTCCAAGCAAGGACCCTCACTCTAGTCAGGGCAAAGGAGAAACACACCCAGTAAACCCCCGCTCACCCGCTTGGTAGCTTGGAACGAGCAAAAAGGCTTAATCCAGAGACAATGTGTAAAGTATTTGTACCAACACACACAGTAATACTGTGAAAACACCACCAAATGACTCAACACCAGGTTAGAAAAATAGACAATCTATATATCTAAACAAAACAAGTCCAAAACTACAAAAATATAACATACACAGGCAAAGTTATGAATTTTTAAAGATTAAACACAAATATAGCGCTTAGAAACATAAATGCTTCGATTAGGCGATATAACGGCGTTGTTGCAGAGTCATTTCCATCAATATGATGCCAATGGCGCTGGTCACGGAGTCACACAGACCTCCAGGTACAGTACCTTGTGTATATGCGGAAACAAGCCGAGGCATGGAGCCGGGGTTCGGGGCGGCACTGGATCTGAGGCGGCATCGGTTCCGGTGCTGCAAAGAGAAGGAGTGGAGGTGACACACAGAGGCGTATGGTCCTTGCTCTGGAGCGGTGGAGATGAGGTGGGGTCAGTGTGAAACTTTGGATCCACGTACTTCCGGCGAAGTCGATATCCGGCGGTCACGACGTGGTGCAGCAACTTCCACAGAGTTGTGGACTTCAGTGATGCTGCAGTGGCGTCAGGCCTACGGGGTCATTGCACTCCAGCGAGGATCATGCCTTCGGTTGCAGGCGGTGTCATGGGATTCGGCAGCAGCGTCAGTCCGGAGTCGTCCAAAGTTGGTTTACTTGGTTTTTCTTGGTTTTTCCACCAGCTTCTCCTTTCAAGGGCACGGGGACTGGATAGGGCACAACTTAGCAGGGCAGACATCTCAGTAGAGAGTCCAAGTGCTGGCAGAGGCGGTCTTTGATTGCCCTGAGACTTCAGAACAGAGGCAAGCTCAGTCCAAGCTCTTGGAGATTCTTCTCAAGCACGAATATACCAAAAAATGACAGTCTTTGTCCCCTTTCACAGGCAGAAGCAGCAACTGCAGGTTAGCCCAACAAAGCACAGTCACAGGTAGGGGCAGCACTTCTCCTCAGCTCTTCTCCTTGGCAGAGGTTCCTCTTGAATCCAGAAATGATCTTGAAGAAATCTAAAGTCTGGGGGTTTTGGGTCCACTACCTATAACCCTTTCTGCCTTTGAAGTTGCCCAACTTTAAAGAAAAGTCTTGTTGTTTACAGGATCCTTCATTGCCCAGGCCGGGCCCAGACACACACCAGGGGGTTGGAGACTGCATTGTGTGAGGGCAGGCATAGCCCATTCAAGTGTAAGTGACCACTCCTCCCTCCACTCTAGCCCAGATGGCTCATCAGGATATGCAGGCTATACCCCAGCTCCCTTTATATCATTGTATAGAGGAGATGCACAAGCAGCCCAACTGTCTATCTAACCCAGACAGGGAATCCACAAACAGGCAGAGTCACAGAATGACTAAAGCAAGAAAATGCTTACTTTCTAAAAGTTGCATTTTCAAACTAACAATCTAAAAACCAACACCACTAAAAGATTTGTTTTTAAATTGTGAGTTCAGAGACCCCCAAACTCCATATTTCTACCTGCTCTCAAAGGGAAACTTCACTTTCAGGATATTTTTTAAAGGCAGCCCCCATGTTAACCTATGATAGAGATAGGCCTTGCAACAGTGACAAATGAATTTGACAGTATTTCACTGTTAGGACATGTAAAACACATCAGTACACGTCCCACCTGTAACATACACTGCACCCTGTCCATGGGGCTTCCAAGGGCCTACCTTAGGGGTGCCTTACATGTATAAAAGGGGAAGGTTTGGGCCTGGCAAGTGGGTATACTTGCCAGGTAAAATTGACAGTTTACAAAACTGCACACACAGACACTGCAGTGGCAGGTCTGAGCCATGTTTACAGGGCTAATCATGTGGGTGGCACAATCAGTGCTGCAGGCCCACTAGAAGCATTTGATTTACAAGCCCTGGGCACCTCTAGTGAACTTTGCTCGGGACTTACTAGTAAATCAAATATGCCAATCATGGAAAAGTCAATTACCCGTACAATTTCACATAGGGAACTCTTGCACTTTAGCACTGGTCAGCAGTGGTAAAGTGCCCAGAGTAACAGAAACAGCAAAAACAGAGACAAGCACACAGAATCAACCTGGGAAGCAGAGGCAAAAAGATAGGGGAGACCACGCCAAGGATGCCAGGTCTAACAAAGAATAAATGGGAAGAAAGTGCTAGTTTCAAATAGTAATTCTGAGCATACATTTGAATTACCCAGTGGAGAATGGCAGATTTTGCAAGAGGATGATCCAACAATACCGGGAGTGTGTTTTATATGCAGGGGATTTGCATACTTTAGGTTGCACACACTCTGGGAGGGAATATGTTATTCGGGGTTGTTGTTTTCGAAAATCTATCATGTAAGACTTTAGAAGCACTAACAATGACAACAACACACAGGAGATACATGTGAAGTGTGAGTGAAGGAACACAAACGGTGGGAGATATATTTGGAACTGTAATACCTGCAGCGGGTGTGATGAGAAAATTAGAAGGTTGTCAACTTTGGTCAATAAGTTGGCAACAAGCACATATGGAGCAATATTATTATTGCACCTAATACTCTGTTGTGGCAGTCCTAGTCTCTCTCTTCATAACATGATCTGCCATTTTCCTCAGGTCTTATCGAAGGAGGCCCACTTCAGACCTCACTTCCCCTCTCTGAGTTTCAAAGGCTGTTAAAGTCTCATGAATGGCCTGGAATATCTTTTCTGGGGTAATTGTGTATTGTCTGCTTTAGCAGCACTGGCGCACTCTCTAAGTTGTAGACTTGGCATATTTATCTAGTATACTTTGCATGGTTACTACTGTTTATGGTTTCTCCATGGCGCCTACTGGGGAGCAACACTGCTACCTATCTTGAGAGGAGAAAAGACAGAAGAGGGGAATACAAGCTCACAAATGCTCAAACCATCTATCCACCCCGCCAGCATGTCACTCTGGGTCTTAATCTCGAGGACCCTTGCATTGTTTTGCACTCATTTGCTGTAGCCCCCTTAAACAATAAAAAGAGGGTGTCCCTAGATCTTTTTGGTGTTGTCAGTTATCCCCAGTGTGCCGCTGCCACCGTATGATATGATCTTGACTCTGTGGGTGGGGTTCCCCAAGCAGAGCTTCCAGCTTGCCCAACCCACTATCCATGGCACGGGGGTCCAGGTGGAAAAGAGTGCTCTAGGCTCCGCGGCCATACTTATGAAGAGCTTAGAAGAGATAATCGGTACTCACCATTGGTGCTTAATGGCAGCAGAGAGAGAGGGTCACCGAGCCCGGTTGACCTGCAGTCTCCAGTTGGATCAGCAGTGTCAGCTGCCAGAGTACCACGAGGCGCGAGTGGCAAGCCAGCTTATTCACAGAAATGTACTCCCTCTAGATTCAGCATAAGGGCCCTTTGTTATAACATGGTGGGTTATCAGCAGTAGGATGCCCCATGTCCTGCCCCGTGGGTCCCTCCCTGGGCCACATGCCACCAGACCCTCCCAAATGTGAAGCTAATCACAGAGTGCCCCGCACGAGTCGCCCATCTCCTCCTCCTACAGCCAAGCCAGCCCATGCCTTTGCAGCCACAACCAGAGGTGCAAATGCTGGTGCGGAACATAACTGTGTAAAATGTTTGCTAGATCAGCAAGAATGTCAAAGGATGTCAGTTTTCACCCAGGAAAGTAACCTCAAGACATGTCTTTTATTGCCTGGCCATGCATACTTTGCTATTGCCTTATTATCATCTGTAATATGTGACTGGATTAATGTCAAATGTATTCTCTAGTTTGAATAGAACTTTCTCTCATTTGAAAAGGATCAGTCATTTTCCCCCACATTTCATGAAAGCCCTTTCCAGAGAATCTTTCTCACCCATACTTACCACAAGGCTTATTTCCATACTCATTCCAGAGACCAGAAACTCTCGTGTCTGAAGAAACCCACCTACACTAGACCCTGATGACTTTGCCTACAACCAGCCCATTGCTCACCTACACTTTCTCTGCACTATCATTGAGGAAATAGTCTATGCACAACTCCAAAATCACATCAGCGCCAAACACCCCCTGACTGTAAGACTACCAATCTGGCTTCAGATCATGTGCTAACATGTAAAATGCTGCATTACAAATTATTCAACAATGTCCTATTGGCTACTGATAAAGGATGCCCCTGCCTTCTGATATTGCACAACCTATCAACTATCTTTAACATTATCAATCATTCCATCACCTTCCATGCCCTCATCTACACCCTAAAGTCCTAAATAGAATTCACTGTCAAAGCCCTTCACTGGTTCTCCGCCTATTTATCCAACTGATATCAATCTATTCACATTGGCACCTCCAAGTCCAAGAAGATAACTTTCACTTGCGGAGTCCTCAGGGTTTCATCTAGTGTCCTGCCATCTTAAACCTCTACCCAGACACCCTCAGAACTCAACTCATGGTTAAGCAGGAAGAACATGAACATTCTTTGAAGCTCCAGTGACATACAACTCTACTTGAAAGACTCTTCACTTCAGACATTCAGCCCTTATTACTGCCTGCACTTCTACCAGACATGGAAGTTCCGTGCCTACTTGAAAGTCAACCCCAGCAAGACAGAATTTCTACTCTTCACCACGAAAAAACTAGTCCAAATGTGGCTCAATTACATCAGCCTGGACAGATTTTAATCCCCAACTTTTAACCCGTGTCAAATGCTTGGATTCACCCTGTAACCAAACACACCCTCAAGGAATATTTGAAAAGAAAACAAAAACATTCTGGTATGAGCTATCTCTGCTGAAGAAAGTAAAACAATTCCTCCCCAAGAGTGACCTCAGAACTTTAGTTCAGGGGCTCTTGCATGCAGATTCACTGCTTCCTAGACTTCACACTGGGCTGTGTCAAGGGTATCTACAGAACTTAGAATGCTTCATTAAGGGCACGAAAAATATGACCATATCACCCACAGCGTGACAGATCTCCATTTTATCACCTTGTCATTTAGCACAATCTTCAAAACTAGCTACATCAGCCATACAGACATAATGACCAGCACTCCTGCAAATCTGGCTGACAAGTTCACCATCTCTCTGTGCACCTGCAGTCAGAACACCAACAGATTGGAGAAAAAGAAGTGCAAAAAAGAAAAAAGAAAAAGACACTGGAATAACGTTCTTGTGTCAATCACATCTGCCTTAACTCTGCTCAAATTTAGGAAGTAGCA